>NC_140995.1:162017325-163217325 GCF_052327205.1 Somniosus microcephalus | reverse complement strand
ACACTGCGCTCTCTGTTCTGAACCTCTGCCACCATTTCGTTCACTGTAAATTCAACTAAAAGCTAGTTCATTCTCATGTAAGACAAAGAAGGAGGGTGTTCAACGTCTTGAATTTTATAACACAAAGTGGTAACACATCTCACTCAAAATACATCAAGAAAGCAGCTTCTGCAACAATATCCCAGGAGGTTCATTTGATGGGAAAGAAGAAATCACCGTCTTGCTATCTTTGTCAGAGACACCAGGCAAATAGGAGGACTGGTAATGTGCAAGTGATCCAATGATTTCTATATATTGACTGCAATCAACTGCATATCCAACAAGGTCATTGGTATTGATGCAACAGCCCTGACACACATTTAAATAACTATTGACAGAATGTCCCTATAGAATTATTGCAATGTATGACCCCATGTTATGTGTAATCCTAACCCAAAATTATAAAATTTTCACCAGCAACAGAAGAGAGACAGTTTGTTAACAGGCACAGAAGCATGCTCCAAGATTATTTACTTTGACTTTCTAGGTATACTCATCTATTCTGTACAATCTATTTTCATTCTGTTGTTCAGTGTCACTTCCAGTCATTTTTGAATTTTAGCCCATTCCTTCTTGAAGGTTCAAATCTTGCTGGAGAACAGTTCAATGAGCCAGCCCAGTTTTCCTTCCTTTAAATTGATAGAAGTAAAATCGAGTGGACACCATTATGGATGTATGATCCACCCTGCCAAATGTTCCTCTCTGTGCTCCCAGCAGGTGATGTTTTCTGCACTAGTGGTAAAGGCAAAAATCTATTCCCTTTTCAGCTTTTAAACAAAAGTTATATAACAGGTATGAGTTTGATATATGAACCTGTAGTGTATGTACCCGTCTACCTTTAAGGGAACTATTGAATGTAACCGTTCACCTTTAAGGGAACTACTTTAGGTGTGGCACTATTTGTTTGGCTTCTGTATACTGTAATACCGATAGTGACCACACCAGTATATAAGTGTTGTAGCAGGATTGCTGGGGCAGATTCGCCCGGACCTTCGAATAGTAAAGACCTGTTTGTTTGTTACTTCTGAAGTCTGTGTATTTATTAACTGCACAACCCACAGACTTTACAGTGGCGACGAGTCCGATCGTGCCCTGCGGCAAGACTACCAAAGCAAGAAGAGCGTCGAAGAGAGACAACCGCCCTCGTCGTGCTACCAAAAGAAAACACGAGGCTGCAACAACAGAAAGCAGGAAGACTAACAACAAAAGCTGTATCAGCAACAGGCACTGACTACCCTTCTGCCACGGTGCGGAGTGAGCCGACCAGCAAGAAACAAGGCGGCCGAAGAGACTGTGAGTAGGGGAAGGTGTAGAAGTATCCGGAGGATAAGGGCAGAGCACTCGACCTCGGTCGAGGGGGAGCTGTGCCGGCCAAAAGTCGGGTCCAACGGCGTCGGGTGACAGCCGGACCGCGATCGGCGGGAACAATCCGGGCAGCGACTGCAGCCACGAAGCGCTGAGCCTGCGAGTAGGCGCGGGAAGAGAAACCCAGCCGCAGCCGGGGAGGGAAACACCGGTCTGCGAGAGGGCTGGGGAGGCGAATGGGAACCGTGCGGGTGAGAGCCGGGTGCGGAGAGAGAGACTGCGAGGAGCCAGTCCAGCGGCTGAGCTGTTCTCCACCAACGGGGTACTCAGAGCCGGCAAAACCGAACGTGCGGGAGTGGGTGAGAGACACAGCCGAAAACGGGGTGAGAGACTGCGCGAGAGCCAGTCCAGCGGCTGAGCTGTTCTCCACCAACGGGGTACCCAGGGCCGGTAGCACCGAACGTGCGGGTGAGAGAGCGACAGAGCCGGGTACGGAGAGAGAGACTGCGCGAGAGCCAGTCCAGCGGCTGAACTGTCCTCCGTTAACGGGGTGTACCCAGCGCCGGTAGAGCCGTGCGGGCGGGAGGAAAAGACATAGCCGAGTAAGGGGAGCTGTGCGGTAGCCAGCCAGCGGCTGAACCTATCCGCTGTGGGGGAAGCGTACCCCTTCCACCGGGAAGAAACGCGGGAAGCCGCCATTAGGCGGAGAAGACGCCAGAAGCGGGAAACCGCCATTGAAGTGGGCGGGGCGAGAAAGGAAGAGCGGGAAACTGCCATTTTCGCGGGAAAACCGCCATCTTGATTGACATACCGCCATTGAAGTGGGCGGGGAGAGAAGGAAAGAGCGGGAAACCGCCGATTTCGCGGGAAAACCGCCATCTTAGAAACAAACAAATAAATAAGAATACTTAAAGAAATACTGGTGCTACTCCCAAGGGAAGAAAGATGCCTAAGCGAGGGAATATTAACGACTTTAATTCTGAAATAGAAGACTGGGCCACGTACGTGGAACGCATAGAGATCTATTGCGAAGCCAACAAAATAGAGGAAGACGACAAGGCGATAACATTGCTAAACTCGATGGGGGCAAAAACATACGGGCTCTTGAAGCATCTAATAGCACCAAATAAACCAGCGGATCAGACCTTCGAAGAGATTGTGGCTGTGCTGAAGGACCACTTGAACCCCACACCGCTGATGCTGGCTGAACGATTCAAATTCTACGCAAGAACGCAGAAGAAAGACGAAAGCAATGCGGAATACTTGGTCGAACTGCGTAGGCTAGCGAAATACTGCCAGTTCGGAGGGAATCTGACAGAAGCGCTGCGGGACAAGTTCGTATGCGGATTGTCCAAAGAAGGGACGCAGAAGCGACTACTGGAAGAGAACGACCTCACACTGGACAGGGCTGTCCTTATAGCTGCATCGCACGAAGCCGCAGCGAAAGGAACGGCGGAAATGCAACTAAAGGCGGCGGCACTCGGGGTGGACCAAATTACTTCAAGCACAACAAAATGCTACCGTTGTGGGAAGACAACGCATGACCAGTATCAATGCTGGTTTAAGAACCAAGAGTGTAGGAAATGTGGCAAACTGGGTCACATCGCGAAGGTATGCCGGTCCAGGAAAAAGACCAATAATCAAAGGAAGCCACCACCAGAAAAGTACAACAAGGTACACAAGGTGGCTGAGAAGAGTTCAGACGAACAGAATTCAGACTCAGACCCAACCAGGAGCTGGGTAGTCTGAGAATCCACAATGTGGGTAAAGAAACGGATCTACAGGCCATCTGGATCATACTAAAAATAGCTGGAGTCCAAGTAAGAATGGAGCTGGACACTGGATCAGCTCTATCAGTCATCAACCGAAGGGACTACCACCGGCTATTCTCTCACATACCTTTAAGAAATACCAAGTTCGTATTACAGACATACACGGGGCATAACGTATACCCCGTGGGGAAAATAAGAGTCAAGGTGAGAGATAGGGGTAAAGAACACCCAAGAATGAGCTTGTACGTATTACCTGAGGGAGGACCACCACTTCTAGGATGGGAGTGGATTAAGAAAATAGACATGGAATGGCATTACCTAAAAGCCATAATGAGGGAGGACTCGGTGCAAGCTATTAGCTCAGATTCTGAAATGGATGATGATAAGACCAAGTCGAAAATGGAAGACAAGGCTAAAAGGGACTTGCCGACGATGGGAAAGAAAACGAAGACATGCAGAAGGACTTATGGTACCAAGAAGAATAAAGCTGCAGAGCAGAACTCCAGGTTGACGGAGAATTCTGAGCCTGTTCAAGCAAAGGATTCATCCATGATGGAAGAACACCGAGCTCGGACGCAAACTTATGTCAAAGTACGACAACAATTAGAACAGTTGAGTGACCGTCTCGTACAGGAGATGAAAAATATGGAAAAGTTCTGGGACACCGAATGGGGGAACCTGGAAAGACTACAGAGACAGCTAGCTCAAGCAGAGAGCGACCATAGAGCCATCATGGTCAAATACCAATCACGTTCCCCTGATGCTGTTCAGGAACTAGAATATTTACAGAATGAACCAAAGGAAGAGGAATCTTCAGGGAGCCAGGATTTTATTCCAGTTCTTCTTTACGACTCCTTACAAGCAGAGTGTGAGAAGTTGAAAGAACAGTATGAACAGGCCCAGGCTACAATTCTGGAGAGGGTTAACTCGGCAGCCTCCGAAAAGCTAGTTTCAGTAGAAGCATATGAACAACTAAAGGTTGAACATGAGCAAGAAGTCCAAAGGCTGCAGGAAATTCTTGATGAGCTCAAGGCCAAGACAGACTCATCGATAGAAGCTCCATCCATAGATGAGCAATTAGAGGTGAAAATCATGGCAGAGCATGAAAGACAGGATGTCCAAGAACTTATAAAAACATTGAAGGACACCCAAGACAAATATGAGGCGGCAATGACCGAGGTTCAACAACTTGAAGAACAGATTCAACTGGGAATCCTTTCAGTGGAAGAACAGGACACTGTAAGAATGGTCCCTGAACATGAACTAGAGAGCATCAGGGCGCAACTTTTCCGAGCGCTGGAAGCCAAAGTTCAAGAGGAACGTAAGGTGGAAGTATTGGAGAAAGAGGTGGATGAAATGGAGAAGACTCTGATCCACCGTGTTCCCAGGGAAGAGTTAACGGTCGGCCAACTCCTTCATATGCTGAAGGACAAGACTCTGCAAGAGGAACAATCTGAACACGAGCTTCAATCTTCAGGGGGAATGAGTTCGGAGCTCTCAAAAGTCACGGAGATAGCTGAGGTGGCAACACAAATTTTACAAGGATGCCAAAAGTACGTTGAATCACGTCAAGGTGAACAGAAGAAGGTGGAAACCGTTACTTCAGTAGAAGGGTTAAATAGCCTGATAACGCAATTACCGATGGAAAGGAAGGTATTGAACTCACAAATGAGGTCCGTCGTGAAGGAATGGCAGATAACCCAGGAAGAGCGGGATGAATATGAATGCATGAAGAAGGCTTTTCAAGAAAGATGTTTAGGGAAGGAACCACCGTCAGCTAACGTCCAGACGGGTGAGGAGGAAGAAGAAGTCTCTCTCGCTGGCCTAACTCAGGACGAACCTGAATATTACCATGACCTGTTGAGTGACACTGAATATTACGAGGATGTGGTCTGCCCAGCTTGTGATGAAAACTCTCAAAGTGCTGAAATCCGGATGAAGCACTTAAGGTCTAAGGAACATAGAGAGTTGGTGGCGCTACAGCTGGCAGCCGAGAAAGGAGCTCCGAGAGTTTCAAAAAGGCAGAAAAGAAAAAGAAGAAGCAGAAGATAATAACTGTCTAAAATATTAGCACTTCTACCATTCCAGGCGGGACATTACGAAAGGAGCTAAATTAGTTGAAAAACTGGAAAATGTCAAGACAGCCAGTTGGTTGTAAAAGTCCGCACTGCTGGTTCAACAGGACGAAAGCTCAAGCTGTTACGTCAAGAAAAAGGCTATGGAGGAGTCACGCTAGCCAGGTGAACCGGCTACACCAAAGAAATGTTGTTCGGAACGAGTCAAGATCAGAGACTGAATCTATGAACTGTTTCCGCAGAGACTGAACCTGTGAATTGTTTCCACCGAGATTATATTTGTAAATTGTTTTATATGACATTGACTCCACCGAGATTATATCTGTAATTTGTTTTATAGGAAGTTGACGATATGTATGTTTAACGGGGACTCTGTAAGTAATAAGCTAAAAAGGGAGGATTGTAGTGTATGTACCCGTCTACCTTTAAGGGAACTATTGAATGTAACCGTTCACCTTTAAGGGAACTACTTTAGGTGTGGCACTATTTGTTTGGCTTCTGTATACTGTAATACCGATAGTGACCACACCAGTATATAAGTGTTGTAGCAGGATTGCTGGGGCAGATTCGCCCGGACCTTCGAATAGTAAAGACCTGTTTGTTTGTTACTTCTGAAGTCTGTGTATTTATTAACTGCACAACCCACAGACTTTACAGAACCAACTTTTAAAAAGAAATAACCTGCATTTATCCAGCTCTTTTCACAACCTCAGGATGTCCCAAAGTACTTCGCAGCCAGGAAGCATTTTGAAGTGTTGTCACTTGCCATGTGGGGAAATGCAGCAGCCAATTTGCACACAATAAACAAACAGGTATGAAATAAATGACCAGCTTTTTTTTTTAGTGGTGTTGATTGGGGAGCAGGATGTTGGGAGAGCTCCACTGCTCTTCTTTGAATAGTGCCATGGGATCTTTTACATACAGGACCTTGGTACAACAGCTCATCTGAAAGACAGCACCTTTGACAGTGCAGCATTCCCTCATACTGCACTGCAGTGTCAGCTGAGATTATGTGCTCAAGTCTCTGTAGTGTTGCTTGAACCCACGACCTTCTGAATCTGAGATGAGAGTGCTACCAATAGCAAAGCAAGTGCAAAGTGTGGCAAACATGGCCTTGTGAATGCATATTAATAGGCCTGTTATCCTGCATAATTTGTTTAGATGTGAAGTGCACCGACTGCAGTATATTTGCAACCGGTAGAAAGCAAACTTCTAAAATTTCATTTCTGACCTCCTTAACATTGGAGAGGTGATTTTCCCATTGGCTCTTTGACATTAAAATATGCACAGTTCTGTGTTTTTCCTGGTCAGACAGTGACATGGACTTCCAGTACAACTCTTGTCTGCAAGGTGCTTGTTACAAATTTGGGTCTGCTGGAAATACCTTCTCGAGTCAGCCATACCCATGTGTGGTCTGAGTATCTTAGTTTAATGGAAGTTGATTCATACGGCCATTTGCTGGTGTAACCCGTCGGGGTAACAATAGTACTCCCTTGTGACTTGAACCAGATATTCATGTTTTTGCACATGTACTGCTTCAATCTCCCAAAAGGCAGGCTGAGTATTCATTTGGTAAGACAAGGCCTGATATGAATGGAAACAGTGGAAGGATTTACAGGCTGATTAATAGTCTGACAGACCACGTCGTCAATGCTCCTTCCATGGTCATAACTATCTTCATACCAGCTGACAGGATGATTAGTCTTACATGTCGGGAGGGTTTTGTTGGCTTCCGCAACCCATACGACGAAGTGGGGGGCCACCTGCACTCACTGCATGCCAAGCCAGAATTCAGAGGCGGAGCTTCAGTGTCCACTCACCGGGACTGTATGGAACCGGATTTTGAACCCTGCACCTTATGACCTGGAGGCGAGTCAACGGCTCGCTCCAATACAATGGGAATGAGACATTTATTGACTACTGAGAGAGGCTAACAAATTGGTTATTGCTTACAGTCTTTGGGGGGAAAAACTACCATTAACCTATTAACTACCTATCATCTCAATGCCATTTTTGTTTTAACCTGTGTGAGAATACATTATACTTTAAATAACAATATTTAAAGTAAAGTCTTTTCCAAATCCTTTTGTGGAAAAACGGTCAAAATTCCCAACATTACTGTGTTTTAGCTGACCGTAAGAGAAGTTTTACCAAGAATCAATCTGTTTCCATTATAAAAATTGGAAAGTGCGCCTTCTTCCAATATGAAATAATGGTCAGACTATTTTTGATACTCATACTTCAGGTCTGTTCAACTTCTGAGTAACAACAGACATTTTGTTTACAGTAGCAAACTAAGAAGTTGAATTTCCACGAGGGTTCTCCTAATCATCTGCTGTAACTTCAGTGGATGATCTGTGGACCCTGGAGAAACAATGGCCCAGAATTTGCTGGAGTGGGGCATCTCACGGCGTGTCCTGTTAGTTAGACTCGTTCGTGCACCTTTCAGCTCAGAAACATTTGGTCCACCAAGTTGCTGGAAGTGTGAGCTGATAATGGTGCGGCAAGGGCAACAGGGCACCTGGGACCTTGGTGAAAAATGGGACAAACATGAGATTAACCAATGAAATTTAAGGATTGAGAAATAAACAGAGGAAGGACTGAGAAGGAGGGTGAATTAGAATGGGTAAATTCAATGTCAAATCAGGTACAGAAAGAAATAAAGAGAAGAAAAGAAAGATTGGATTAAGAGAGAAAAAAGAGACAGAAAGAAAAAGAAAAGATGTAAAACTTTTAAAATCTGACATTTTAACAATCTCCAACAACAATTCAGTACCTGAAGCAAAAGGACTCCACACTTCTAATTGTTCACTTTCTGGGCAAGAGAGGTTGATTGGCAGTCATTTCAATTATCACATTAAAAGGGTACTTAGGCTATTACTCACTAGACTTAACTTTTTGTGACAAGTTTAATGGGCAATTAATGTGTAAATGCAGCAACTTCATGAAAATCACAGGGAGGTTCAGGGCGAGATGCCGTTTTCGTGAGGCTAATGACAAATCAGCCAGCAAGTTGTGGCAATTTGTAATTCATGGGGTATCTCTTCCTCATCACAAGCTGCTGACTGATTTAAACATTAATAATTGTGTGTGTCATTTAGATGCCGTTATTTTTACATCAAATTCTGGGCCAGTGTAAACAGTATTTGCGCTGTTTCTCCAGGGTTTCCGCGGTTCTTCCACTAAAGTTGTAGCGGACCATCGGTAGAACCCCTGCAAAAAATTCAAATATGTACTTGGAAAGAAAGTAAAATAAGATACCATTTCACGGTGTATTTTTTTATTGCTCTTGTCCTTTGGGAGTTTTATGAATAGTTAAAAGCCAGCAAAAGATTCCAACACTGCCACAGAAACCAAATCAAATGTATGGCAACCAATAGCTGCAGCTAGAACTACATTCTGGTGGTTAATGTCATTTGCTCTGATTGTGTAATTTAAAAAAAAACCAGTAAATTTAAAACATTTCTATTGTTAAATGCAAACTAAAATGATCTTCTCGGTGTGAAAGGGTCAGCAGCAACAACTGAATAATCAAGCTCTCTGCAGTCTGATCAGGCTTAGGGGTCATGCAACAATACCTCCGCCACTACCCCTTTACATTCTGAAATCCATGAACTGAGATAAATATTCCCTTGTACTTCTTAGGAAATCTTATATTACAATTGAATCTTTATCTATTCACTCTGAACTGAATAGTTGATACCAGTGGAGAGACCAGAATTCGCCATGTGCTCTAGTGGTGATAAATTCTGTTTATCTGGACGGCCCCGAGGAAAAAAAGTAACTCCTACACTTTGATTAGATCCTGTGGACTTTAGTCTTGGCATTTAATCACTGCAGAAGCTGCTTCTTGCCTCATGCACGCCTGATAAATGGAAGATATAATTTTGTTAAACCACTGTTGAATCAGTATCAACGTTGTTACAGAATTGTATAAGCCCTGATATACTAACTCAGAGTGTTGACTTTAGAATTTTAACTAGATCCCCCTGCCCTGCCTTGAATAAAAGCGCCACTGCCTCTAGTGTAACAGTCAGTGAAACCTCATAATGACATCTATTTAAACAGTAAGGATTATTTTATCTAAAGTATAGTTTGAGAAATTCCCTAAAACAAAAAGAATAATACTGCAGATTTTTGAAATATGAAATAAAAACAGAAAATGCTGGAAATGCCCAGCTGATCAGGCAGCATCTGTGGTGAGACAAAGGTAGGTTTAACATTTCAGGGCAATGACCTTTTGTCAGAACACAACATTTTCTATTTTGTTTGAAAAATTTTGTTTAGTTGTGATTGTAATGGCAATAATTACCACTAAGATATGCATATATCAGGAACCGTGGGCTGGATTTTGCCAGCCCTGGGGAGGCGGGTTTGGAGGCGGAACTGCTGGGAAAATGGCAGAATTTGAGGGTGGGTGCCCAATCCGCCCCCAACCCGCCTCCATGTCATCTTGCTAGGTAGCCGTCCCGTGCCGGGTCCCATCTCCTTGGAGGTGGGAAGGGATTAAAGCCACTTAACTGTCTGTTAACAGCTAGTTAACAGGCAGAAAATAGGACTATCACCATTTTGCCCACACAAGTGCGGGCTTCCCAAAGGCTCCGAAACCCGCTAGGGTCACCTAGGTGAGTAGTGGGTCTGCGGGGGTCAGAGGGGTCCAAAAGTGTGCTGTGAAGGTGAGTGATGGGTGCAAGTGTGGAGAGGTAAGTATCTGAGGTAAGTGCAAAGTGTTAGTAAAAGTGTACTTACCTTTGTTTCTTCCTGCAGGCTTCAATCGGTGGGTATGCGGAGAGTCTCTCACCTCCGCGGTAGAGATGACAGATTCTCCAAACCCACAACCACCTAATTTCTGCAAAAGAAAGAGGTTTGATGAGGTCTTGAATTCAAGACCTCATCAAACTACAGAGAATGTCACTGTTTGACATCTTCACAGAGCTGTTAAATGATGACAATTCATCTGTCAAAAATTTTTGACAGATGAAACGTCACACGTTGACATTCTGTGCAACCAGCTTTCCCTTAATTGGCCTGCTAAGCCCGCTGGGTGGGCTTAACAAGATCAATCAAGGGAAAACAGCATGGGTTGGCCAGAATTTGATGGAGGCGGCAAACCTGACAAGTGGGAGTCCCACCTCCAAAAGCTCCCCATTGGCAAAATTACCCACCTTGTCACACCAATGATTATGCCGGCCTTTGCCTTAACTTTCTGTTTTATAATTTAGACTTCCTAATCTGTGCATGACTTCTTAGTCATTAGCTCCTAATTAGAATATGGGAAAAGAGAAAGAGGATTATCATTGGCTGAGAATCAGTGTAAATGCCTCAATAGTCCTGTAGTTTAACTCAGATCCTTCAAGTGCTCTGCATCAGAGGTGTGATGGAGTCACAAGAACTACAAAAACTAAAAAGATATTAAAAATCTATTAAAATACAAACATATGGTGCTCAGATCCAAAAGTTAATGACAATATTGTGCTCAACTTTGTGCGTTTAACATGTCAGAGACTGTTTCAATTTGGCTCTATCTCACCCTTCTTATTCATTATTGCTACAATGCTTTTATGCATTAGTCGAGTTTATTGAATCCTGCCGATTCTATTGGAAAGAGCAGGTGCTAATGGAGCAGGTGTGTTTGTTGAATGAACTCAATTATCACATTCAATAGCTGCATCACTGTCTATACAGGATCTTGGAACTTCAAGTTTGTTAAAGGAAACATATAGGGGGAAATTCTTCAAGTCAGCATCTGCGTTGAAGTACTCTGCCGGCTGCCAGTGAGAGTTGGAAAATTACAGACATGCTACCTGTTATTTTCATCCACTTTGGGCAGAATATCATGGACAACATGCCCATGATTTTTTGATATGTGCTTGCGGTGGGAAAAGTGCCAGATGCCAGGTGTGGACATGGAAACTATGTCCTATAGTTACTCAATTACCTCATGATTATAAATATTATAAAGAGAGACATTACTACTTCTATCAGTGTTTCCTAGTTATACCCACTAGACCAACTTGTAGGTTTAGAATTGCTGAAAGAGGACAATTTGTGTAGAACACCTCTTCCTGCAACATCATGAATTCCATTCCAATGATCATGGGCAGCATTTTCCACTTATGATGTCAATGGAGCAGATCTTTATGATTTCATAAGAGATGATGTTCTACATAAAAAGGTGGGTTTTAAGAATTTGTGCTCCCAGCACTGAGCTTTGCTTTCCAGGAGAATTTCAGGATTTTACATCTGTTAAATGAATGAATGCTAAATTCTTTTGGGACTGCTGGCCTTCATGTCTGAATTCCCAGTACAGCGACTCTCTGACCCAGCACCCCCAGTGGAGAGTGTATCTCAGGATCGGTGTGCAGCCCATGATTTTTCATCCATTAAAATGAATGGATGGGAAATCATTGCTGCATACCTGCAATTTGCAAATATGCACTCCCTGCAAGTGCTGCTCCCCGCTGGGAGCCACTGATTGCTGAATGATCCCTGATATGTACTCCAGGCCAATGTCCCTTGTAAGCTGCACTGCCTTCCTGCGCACCCTGCCTCCCAAAATGCGTGGCCCATTCAAATTTTGTGCACGTGTGGTACCTACAATGTAAAAGCCGGTGAGCGGCCTGCGCGGAACCTTGCAGATGACCGCACAGTTAGCAGGAACATTGCTCCAGGCATGTGAATTTTTGTTGGAGTGCAAATTTGTAAAATATACTCTAAAATACCTGCTTGCAGACTTTCTCCAACCAGCAGTTCCAAGGCATAAAGCGTGTTAACAAGGGAAGATTGAGAGAGATAGGTAAGCATATAGATATCTCCATTTATGGCATGTAGGGTTATGTGGTAATTTTTTAACGATCATATTTGCACTTTAAAAGCAATCAACTGCTTCTCATGTTTCCATCAGCTCAGTCCCTGTATTTCAGGATGAAACACATTCTTCATTGTATTCTATTATGAAAATAATTATTAATTGTGATGTCATAATAATTGCTTTGATGTGACAGAGGTTGCCTTGTGACATAATAAAGCTATGAATTTTTAATATAAAGCTTCTTTTTACACCCCACCTTCATTAATGTGAGTTATGAGGGCTTTGTCACTACTGAAACACACTGCATATCTCATTCTTCCCAGTTGTGCGTCTCATACTCATTCTTGGTCAATAATCTACAAGAAACCCCAAAGGCATCAGCAGATGAAATCCAGAGTTTCTTTATTAGATACTGCCTGTGAATTAGGAAAACAACACTAATGCATTTCAATCAAGGTGCTCACAGCATAATTGAAGATTCTTTGCATGTTCTTAAGTTGTTATCCATCTGCCCTGTAGAAGCAAAGAAAGAATAATTAGCCATTTACCAGAAATGATAAAATACTTACAAGTTTAATTTCTTAAAAAACATAGACAATATGCTTAAAAAATTAGGTAGCTTCCATCACTAAAACCTGATGTTTGTTAGCATGAATGTATAAATGTCTTAAAAAAAAATGGTTCAGTTCTTCTGAATAATCAGAAGGTGAACAGCGATGCTTTCTTTCAACATTTTGCACCCAAAGGCGGCATAAGGAAGATTACATTTCTTGATATCAATTTGTTCTCTCTCTGTAGTGCGTTTTTCAACAACAGATTGCTAGTTGAACTAACTAGGTTAGTTATCTAACTATGTTTTTGTGTATGTTGGTTTCTGAGCTATTATCAGTACCTGCTGAGATGACTTCTTTTTTGAGATACTAATTCAAACATTCAAGATAAGGCAGGACCATTTTAATGACCCCTGAGAACCTCTGACTAGTATCTTATGCTCTCAGTCCCATTTCTCCTGAGCCACTGTATATGATGTTGTCATTCATTTTGATTTTTGATGCTCTCTAAATACTATGTTAAGTGCAGTAGAAAGCCAGAACAACAATCCATCTGTAAAATAAACCTGAAAAGAATTACACCCAATCAGACCACACTCGTATCTCACAACCCATTCACCGATGTATATATGAGAGAAATTGATTTTGCAGTCTCGTTGCAGTGGCAGCCGGACCACAGCTCCTTGTGTGCGAAGCATGCCACGAGTACACTACCTCATCTTGCCATGTTTGCAAGGTCAGGTTATTTTCAAAAAGGACATCAGCGAAAAGGTGTCAGCTGTGGTTCAGTGGGAGCACTCTTGCCTCTGAGTCAGAAGGTTGTGGGTTCAGGTCTCACTCTAGAGACAAGAGCACTTAATCCAGGCTGACACTGCCAGTGCAGTGCTGAGGGTGTGCTGCACTGTTGAAGGTGTCATCTTTTGGATGAGACGTTAAACCGAGGCCTGGTCTGTCCTTTCAGGTGGACATAAACGATCTCATGGCACTATTTTGAAGAAATGTAGGGGAGTTCTCCTCTACATTTATCCCTCAACCAACATCACTAAAACAGATTATCTGGTCATTATCTTATTGCTGTTTGTGGGATCTTGCTGTGCACAAATTGGCTGCTGCATTTCCTACATTATAACAGTGATTACACTTCATAGAATCATAGAATTATAGAAATTTACAGCACAGAATGAGGCCATTCGGCCCATTTTGTCTGCCGCACTGAACGCATGAATGATGTTATATAAATGCAAGTCTTTCTTTTATCAGCAGGCTTTCTGTTGCTGCCCTTCCTCTCCTGGCAGTCTTTGAGACCAATGGTGTCAGGGAAATTGGCTGGGTTGGAGAACCCTGTCTACCCACCATCATTTACATGCAGTGGGGTGGTGAATGGGCGGCCAATGGCCTTCCCTGCTGGGGCAGAGGATGAAAATCAACGGATCAGATCAAAGCTCTCTAGTCCTGTCACATCCAGTCGTGAATGGTGGTGGACAATCAAACAACTAACATCCCCATCCTCAATGCTAGCGGAGCCCAGCACATGAGTGCAAAAGCCAAGGCTGATGAGTTTGCAACCATCTTCAGCCAGAAGTGCGGAGTGGATGATCCATATCAGCCTCCTTCTGAGATCCCCACCATCACAGAAGCCAGTCTTCAGCCAATTCGATTCACTCCACATAATATCAAGAAACGGCTGAGCGCACTGGATACAGCAAAGGCTATGGGCCCCGACAACATCCCGGCTGTCGTGCTGAAGACATGTGCTCCAGAACTAGCCGCACCTATAGCCAAACTGTTCCAGTACAACTACAACACTGGCATCTACCCAAAAATTGCCCAGGAATGTCCTGTTCACAAAAAACAGGACAAATCCAATCCAGCCAATTATCGCCCCATCAGCTTACTCTCAATCATCAGCAAAGTGATGGAAGGTGTCATCGACAGTGCTATCAAGCGGCACTTACTCATCAATAACATCCTCACCAATGCGCAGTTTGGGTTCTACCGGGACCTCTCGGCTCCAGACCTCATTAAAGCATTGGTCCAAACATGGACAAAAGAGCTGAATTCCAGAGGTGAGGTGAAAGTGACAGCGCTTAACATCAAGGCAGCATTTGACCGAGTGTGGCATCAAGGAGCCCTAGTAAAATTGAAGTAAATGGGAATGAGGGGGAAACTCTCCACTGGCTGGAGTCATACCTAGCACTAAGGAAGATGGTTGTGGTTGTTGGAGGTCAATCATCTCAGCCCCAGGACATCGCTGCAGGAGTTCCACAGGGCAGTGTCCTAGGCCCAATCATCTTCAGCTGCTTCATCAATGACCTTCCCTCCAACATAAGGTCAGACGTGGGGATGTTCGCTGATGACTGCACAGTGTTCAGTTCCATTTGCAACTCCTCAGATAATGAAGCATTCCATGATCACATGCAGCAAGACCTGGACAACATGTAGGCTCGGGCTGATAAGTGGCAAGTAACATTCACGCCACACAAGTGCGAGGCAATGACTATCTCCAACAAGCAAGAGTCTAACCGTTGCCCCTTGATGTTCAACCGCATTGCCATCGCTGAATCCCCCACCATCAACATTCTGGGGTTCACCATTGACCAGAAACTTAACTGGACCAGCCACATAAATACTGTGGCCACAAGAGCAGGTCAGAGGCCAGGTATTCTGTGGCGAGTGTCTTGCCTCCTGACTCCCCAAAGTGTTTCCACCATCTACAAGACACAAGTCAGGAGTGTGATGGTATACTCTCCACTTGCCTGGATGAGTGCAGCTGCAACAACACTCAAGAAGCTCGATACCATCCAGGACAAAGCAGCCCACTTGATCGGCACCTCATCCACCACCTTAAACATTCACTCCCTCCACCACTGGTGCACCGTGGCTGCAGCGTGTACCATCTACAAGATGCACTGCAGCAACTTGCCAAGGCTTCTTCGATAGCACCTTCAAAACCCATGACCTCTACCACCTAGAAGGATAAGGGCAGCAGGCACATGGGAACACCACCACCTGCAGTGATCCCCGCCAAGTTACAAACTATCCTGTCTTGGAAATATATCGTCGTTCCTTCATTGTCGCTGGGCCAAAATTCTGGAACTCCCTCCCTAACAGCGCTGTGGGAGTACCTTCACCACACGGACTGCAGCGGTTCAAGAAGGCAGCTCACCACCACCTTCTCAAGGGCAATTAGGGATGGGCAATAAATGCTGGCCTTGCCAGCGACACCCACATCCCAGGAACAAATTTTAAAAATCCATTTTGGGGTGGGGAAATTGCAATCAGCTTCCCTGCCCAATTTTCCTTCATTTTACTCTGCTGATTTGGGCAGTATAAGGGTGGAAAATCCAGCCCATAATTTTTTTTTACATGAATCAGTGATGTAAAGCAGTATGAAGACACCAATGTAATGTAAACTTTAAAGTTCAATTTCTGAAGTCAATTGACAACTTCAGTTTACCATTGTCATTCAATGCATAAAGGTCAAGTCTAAAAAGTTAGGAACTTTACATAGATTTACATAGAAGCTATGGGCCGTATTTTCCGATCGGAGGCTTCCCGCGTGTGGACGCCTCCGATCTGGAAAAAATCTACGTACTTACCTGAGGGCTCCCAAGGTGCGTATAGTTCCGATGCTGGGCCTCTCTAACTCCAAGTGTGCAGGGCCTACGTATCCCAGGGGCGCATGTGGTTCGCAAGCATCCCTGGGATCACGTGGGCCATGGGGCACCAATCAAAGAAGCGAATGTCCCTTCATACACTTGACAGATAGACCTGTCAAATATATGAATGGAGATCACCCCAAAAACACTTCAAAACATTAAATAAATTTTAAAAAACATCACATTTTTAAGATTAGTTGAAATTACAATAAATCAAATATTTTAAACAAAAATGTAATTTTTTGAAAAAAATAATTAAAGTTTTTTTACAGGGCTAAAAATAACCTTACCTTTTCTTAAAGTATTTTTAAATGATAAATGACTGAAATTTTATTTTAAACTTTTTTCAACTCTTATCCTGGTAAAAGCAAGCCTTATGCCTGCTTTTACCAGGCATAAGATTTCTAAGAAAATTATCCCTCTAGTGTTTGCATAGTTTGCTGAAGATCTAGTAAAACATCATGAGCAGTTTAATATCCAATTCTGATCCAACCCAGGGTACTCATAATTTTAAAAGAAACAATTTTTTTAAGCCTCATGAAATACTACTGTTGGGTGAAAATAAATTCACATCTAATCTGTGGTAAAGTAAAAGGTGCAGTTTATTGAAAACCGAGCTCTGGGAGAAGCATCTCAGACCCCGCGGTCTGTGCGAGCACCTTCTCCCCGATCAACAAAATTCACAAGCTTATATACAGTACAAGACTGGAGCACACCGATAGCCGTTACTACATTACATATTCCTTGGCCAATCCGACCCAATTATATTCCTTCAAAAACAACCTAATTATAACTTTACATCATTAGCTAAGCCCCTTCTTTCAGTTCTGTCTCTTATCTAAGTTTGTCCAGTTATCTGGATCGCAGGGTCCATTCTTGCTTCATCGTGGCTTCGGCCGATCACGAGTCAGTGACTCGTGATTGGACATGGCTCAAAGGTTAATCAAATATACCTTACATACATCCGCGTGACAGTTGTTACTTTGTAACCTGATTGTTCTGCAAATGTTAACCTTGTTATTGCAGCTTCTCATATCTCCACATGCTTAATCATTTTTGTAGTTCCGTTTCTGACCATCTGTTCCATTTGTGGTTTCAACTAGTTTCAACCGAAACTAGGTTGTCATGCTGTGTCGTTTGACTGCAACATTCAACTGGCTCAAATCCCAACCCTTCACTACTTATGACAATAAAACTATTAACTGGCTCATAGTCCTTTATTTCTGTGATTTTCTTGCTAGCAATACTGTACTTCTTGCTCTGTGCTTTAAAATGCAAACTATTACACATCAAAATACGTGTGAAGGTTATGCAGAAAATACTTCAGGTAGAGTAATACAAAAATGGGTACAATGCAACATTCTTAAACATGTAACAGCCATCAAGCTGTTAGACTCAATTGCTTAGCAGATGATGTGGTGATGTTTTTATATCTTTTTGATGAATTTATTGTAATATAAATAATAATCTTGTGTATAACAGAGAAAACAAGGCTATTTTTACTGGCAATCATAACTATTTTAATAATCCTTTTTTCAGTTTTCACTCCTCATTTCTGTTCCACTGTATCAAAAGTTTTACTGCAACAGGAATTTCATTATATCAAGTTATGGGAACAGCTAAATTGTGGGTATCACATACTGAAAGATTGTCACTACCCACCAGGACTATCACAGCATCTCTTCCTTTCCTTCACTATTCATGTTTCCACTGTTTCTCGTGAGCAAAGCTGGTCCACTACAACAAAATAGTAGGATACTGGCATGCCAGCACGTCTGATACAGCCTGTTTGTTGCATTTTTGCAGGCATGCTGCCAGGCAGCATTATAACATTTGCTGGTTAACAATTGGGTTGGCCTCTATGTACCCCTGCACACTATTGTCTGGCAATTAGTGAGGGGTGAGCACTAGAAATACAGTCACCAGATCCCACAGTGGCACTTAATAGCAACCAGTAATGCCACAGAAATATTTCAAGCCTCCCACCTCGTGCAGGCACAGTACATGATCCTTTTCCTTTGTTAGGCCGCAGATGGTCATGACAAGTAAGATGTCTTTGCACACAGTGTATGACATAAATATACCCGTACCCTGGGAGATACTTATGCATTAAATTAGCAAACAGCTATGCATTAATCCTTATAGACAATTGTAATGTTTCCCTATTTTACAATATACACAGCTTTGTTGAACATTTGTTAATTATGCATGTAAACAATGTACAGTTACTCTCACCATCAGACTACTTGTCGGGGTGATTTTGAATCATATCAAGGAAGGTATACATTCCCTGAACAGGCAGGAATAAGCGGGACAAGGACAACCTCTGAGGCGTAATTTTCAGACTGTGCACCCCCAGCAAGAGCCTTTGCCCATCAGGAGTGCATAGTAGAAATCCAGGAGTGCGCTGCCTATGAATCTCTAACCATTAATATCAATGTTTGGAAAATTATGCACAATGTACACCTGCACTTCCGGTGAGCAAAGCTCCCTGCCCGGAGAAGCAAGTCAGAAATTACTTCTCTGACTTAAAAGAATATTCTCATTCAGTAAGTTGTCTAGCAATATAATTTGCCTACCAGGATAATCAACAGAACAATGGTGTAGTTTGTATCATAACGTAGTAACTGGCTTTAATTTTATTACTTTTATTCCTAGTTATAACAAAAGCTAAGAATAAGAAAAAGACATTGTCAAAGTTCACAGTGGAACAGTCACAGTGTCTGGCACAGTGCAAACGTTTGGCAGTGGCTAGTGAGGCAATGCAGCAGCAGTGTCCTCAGAAAGTCTTACTCCTGGAATTTGGGTTGGTCAGCACCAAAAAGAAAAAAGGTTAACATTCTGGGTGTGACCCTTCTTCAGAAGTAGCATAGTCAGACTGCAGAGATACCGTCTTGTAAATGGGCTAAGCATCTTAAGTTGACTCACACTGCCCTATATCTACTTGTATGCTGGCATAACCAGGGATGTAACAATGACATCCGCTTGTGACCTGGACCAGATATTCATGTCTTTTGCACATGTAGGTAGCTCTTCAATCTCTCCACTGGTGGATGGAGTAATGATTTGGTGAGATGAGGTCCAATTTAAATTGATAAGCTGCTTTATTTCACAGTAAAGCAAACAGCTGTTATGACTAGACTCACTTAATTATAACAATATGAATTATCTTCACATAATGATAAAAATAAAGAATACACCATATTTTTACACATTAATGGTCACCTTACTTTACTGAAATGAAGTGGCTTCTAACTGTTCCTCCAGCATCTCTGACTTCTTAGTCTGTGTGAATGCCCTAGCAATTTTCTTGTTAAAAATTGACTACCTATGCAGCATCCTGTTTCCAAAAAGCTTCTTTGCTAGCCCTGTCATTCTCTCCCTGTTCACAGCCAAAAAAAGTTCAAAGCACGGTGGCATAGTGGTTAGCACTGTTGCCTCACAGCGCACAGGGACCCGGGTTCGAATCTGGCCTCAGGCGACTGTCTGTGTGGAGTTTACACATTCTCCCCGTGTTTGCGTGGGTTTCCTCCGGGTGCTCCGGTTTCCTCCCACAGTCCAAAGATGTGCGAGTTAGGTTGATTGGCTATGATAAATTGACCCTTAGTGTTAGGGGGATTAAATACGTGGGGTTACGGGGATAGGGTGGGATATGTGTTGGTGTAGGGGTTACGGGGATCGGGTGGGATATGTGTCGGTGCAGGCTCGATGGGCCGAAATGGCCTCTATCTGCACTGTGGGGTTTCTGTGAATGGGCATGAGGTGTTTATTTTTCATTTGCTGAGACAGACTAAAGGATTGCTTATTTACAGTCTCTGGGGAAACAACATAAAAGCTAACATATTCATATTTCAGCTACCTACCACCCCAGCTTGTTTTTTTACACTCCTTTGAATACACTATGGGGGAGAAATTGGGTATAGCCCCATTTGGGGCGCTAGTTCTGGCGAAGTGCAAAGCCTAGCGCCAGTTGCGATTTAGCGCCACCTGGCGCGATATTGGGTCGTTGCGCCCCTGAGGGTGATTGCGGCGCTAAATCAGGCGCTGCACGAGGCTCTTAAGGTGCTAACCCGGGGGCGCAACCCAATTTAGCGGCGGCGGGGCGCAGCGCAGGTGCTTTCAATAATCACTTTCCCTGAGACACACTGGCGCTGGCCAGCTTTTAAAGGGGCAGGTCAATTGGCATCACCAGACACACTCACTGCCTTGTAGGCCTTCAAAGCGGTGGGAGCCTACCTGTGGCGCACCAGCCTAGCAAGAAATGGAAAGGGTGAGGCAGAGGGTGGAATGCCTCACTGATCGGGCATTGGATGCTTTGGTTGGCGCAGTGGAATCAAGGCCAAGGAAGATGGTCGGAATGTGATTTATGTTTTGGACAGTCTCCCGGGTGTGAGAGGCAGTTATGTGTCAGTGTATTAGTTTTGCTTTCTGTTGCCATAGCTTTCTCATGTTTGAAGGAACCACATTTTGTGTAATGAAACACTTTCTTCATTTACAATGGCCATGCCTTCTATTTACATGCATCTTGCCCTTCACAGGCTTGGGGGTATCAGACCGGTTCCATTCCTGTTCTTGGAATGGCAGCAAGCATTCCGTGAGAGGAGCCTAGAAGCTACTTCTGATCAGCCTCTGATGCGCAGCCTGAGAAGAGCCGCTCGCGTAGAAGTTCAGGCCAGCAGGCATCTTCTCAGCCACCGACAGAGATGTCCTGCACCTTATCTGAGGCTGCAGATCTGGCTGAAGCAGCTGGCACAGCTCAGTCACCACCTCCTTTCTAAATCGCAGCCTTCTGACACACTGCTCCTCCGGCATGTTCATGTAGGAAAACTGCTGTCGGAAAACCCTGCCAGCGTAAGGTCTGCTGTGGCAACGTCTGTTGGCCCTCCTCCGTCTGGCCATGCCCGCCCCCCTCTCCCAGCGTCTCAGTGCCCTTTCCAGATGATTCAGCAGCAGGACGCTCCCCTCCAATGCAGCCCCCATAATAAGTGCCCACAGGAAGGTTCCCCGTTGTCAAGGCTCACCAACAGCAAGGTGATGGTCAGAAGGCTGAAGATCGTCTGCCTGCGCTGGCTCAGTGGTCAAATGGCTCTCAGTGTGCAACTCAACAACTCTTTGTAGCTCTCGAGGAAGTTGTGCACCAAAAATGGCTGCCGCTTTTAAACTACACCAGTCCCCTTTAAATAACGCTCCTCCAGCCCGAGAGCGACTTGGTAAGGTCCAGGTAAGCTGTCACTATTAGCGCCAGGCACTACGGAGGGGGGCGCCACTGAATTTCCAGTCCGGGGCACCCAAAAGGCGTTGCACACTCAAATGACATCATAATCAGCCAGCGCCCATGAGCGGGCGCTAAGATTTAGCGCCGGCGCTAAATGCATGCTCAATATGGGGCAAGACGCTAGCTGCCTTGCGCCCGCCCGGAAATTGGCTAACGCCCCACTTCTCGGCCTCTTTCGGCGTTAATCGGTGGTGCAACCAACCGAATTTCTCCCCCTATGCTTTTAAAAACCCAACATTAAAAGTAACTCTATTTTCCAACTCCTTCTGTGGAAAAATGGTCAATAAAATCCCAAAACTTGACAGTGATGCTTGCAGATGAGCACTTTGTTCTTTGTTTCAGTAAATTAAATAGTTATTGTTATAAATCTCATCATCATGAAGAAACGACTCATGAAATAACACTGGACGGCCAGCTGGTGGCGCCGTCCAAGGAGTATAAATACTCGGGCGTGGGCCCAGCTTGCGCAGGGACAGTTTGTAAGACAGGAACTAGTGAAGTACAACTAGACCTCCATGTTTTGAAACAAGTTGATTAAAGCCTTGCTTTATACTCAAACCAAGTGCGTAGTGAGTTTTATTACATCAGCTATCACCAACATTAAAATAAAGGACCAAAGAATATCATATGAACATGTTAAACGTGTGTCAGCTAATACTGCCAACAGTAATTTCTAGGCTAACATATCATATGTACTTTCACAAAAAAATGTTTGACGTTTTGCTGAGCTGCCTGCGATAAGGCAGAACAAGACCTTGCGCTGGTGGATGGGTCTGAACACTGGTTTGAGGAGGTGACTCCATTCCTGACATATTATGATGAACTTAATGAAACAATATAAGTCCTGGCAAAATCTGGGCTGGGGACGGCTGATCGCCAGTGCTAAGTTAGTCTAAAGTGCACTAAACTGACTGCATGCAATTTTGTGGGATTCATTCATTTAAATAATTGGCGTACTCTCCCAGCACAGTTTTTGAATTTGCACCAGCAGGTAGCTTCTTGAGGAGTGCAGAAAATCTGGTTAACGGCTCAAATTTAAAATGATTTGCCACTTAAAGGAAAGTGGCTGCAAATGGAAGCGTATAATGTTTCTGCATTTATAAAGGTGGAAAATGTATTTAAAATACCTGTTAGTTTGTGCTAGGCTGTGTGTGGGGAACAGGGTGGGGGGGCGGTGCTGCGGGGCGGGAGAGTGAAAGGAAACCCAATGTGAAGGCATGAAATGATGTCTGTGGGCAAATAACAGTGTGGTATAGTATCCAACTCTCCGTTGATGCCTGGCAAAGTGGACATCCTGCGGCATGAAGTGGACGGAAAGAGGGCTGCCTTGTTTAGCATCCTAGAGCAGTGTTCCCAGAGGACAACAGTGCACGTCACCTTTCGGTAGGTGCTGGCGAGGCTTGATGCTCTATACAGTAAATGGGAGCCATCTACAATACTCTGCGCTCTTTAGAATGCTGCCACCTGGAGAAGTTCTGTACACTGTTGATCTGATGCCTCCTTCCACAGGGAGAATGAAATACATCTGGGGGCTAAATTCGATAGCCCCGGAAACAGACACGGGGATCGGATGCGTGATTAAACCGTGCCCGTTCAATGTGATGCAGGCAGCATACCAACTTCGTGCTGTTTGTTGATTAACATGATTTCAGCATGCAGTCAGTGCTAACTGCGCTGTTGATTGGCTACACACATCAGCAGGGGGCCCAAAATTGTGCGAGGCTAGCACCAGTTAAAGCTAGCCTGCACTGCTTAAAGCTAGCCAGCACTTCTTAAAGGGGAGGTGCATTGTGGCTGGAGCAGGTGCTGGAAATCATTCCACAACTGATTCTGACCTGGGAAACACTCAATAATGGCACAACATGGGAGAGCATGGGCTCCAAGGTCTTTTGACACTGCACTGGAGGCCTTGGTGGAGGACATGGAAAGGAGGAGAGATGTGCTATATCCACAGGGGGCCAGGAGGCCCTCCAGACACACGCTGAAAAGGCAGTGGGAGCAGATAGCTCTGGTGGTCAATGCAAGGAGTCAAGTCCCAAGGACCTGGATGCGGCACCGTAAGCAGTCCAATGACCTCCCACGAGTGGTCAAGGTCAGTGAATGCATCTTCAAATGCAATATCCTACCAACTGCACCACTAGCCTCAGCTATTAGATTCAAAGATGGGTTTTAATTCTTAGAACAGAGACTGACAACATACAATCGGGAACAGAAAGCAGAAATGCCAGCAAGGTCGAATATCAAGCATCAAAAGTTTCTATGTTTCTAAATAGAAGTGATAAGGGAATTGTAAAATGCAAAACAACACAGGATGGGAGATAATAGACAAAAATGGAGCCGAAAAGTCATAAAATGTCCTTAAAGAAACATAACAAAACATTCCTCAGAAAGATAAGAGGGAGGCCTGGTCAGTCATGCAGAAAGGGACGGCGAGGGATGCCTTCCCACTTCACAATTGGACAATAGGATGGGGGATCAAATGATTGACACCAGGTGATTACCAGCCCACCAAAATAACTATAAATATAGACGACTGAGAGAGGAAATCAGGCAGTCAGGGGCGAAGGCTTCTCCGAGGTGGCTATGGCCTAACACCTTGGTCAAGTTTAGCCTCTGAGGTGGCTGACGGCCTAGCACCTCCAACAGTTTGAGAGATGACCCAATGGAACTGTCCGCTGCAGCAGACTGCAGGAATCTACCCAATCCGAGACCACCGTACTGCCTCCCCGTCTGTCCAGTCATGGTATTCCGATTCGGGAGTCATAGATCACTCTCTACTGTCACGGGTTGTATGTTTATTATACTCAGCTTAAACCATATGTAATATCTAATTGTGCTTTAAAACTGTAGCTCTTTAATAAAAGCCTTGCAACTCCTAAAACCCTTTGGGTAATCTGTGTGTGGCATGTGATCCTAATCTTACAACTGCTCAATGCACCACACCCCCATCACTCACCTACCAACAATCTCTATCAATCAGGATTCATAACTAACCTTCATAGCTTCACCTCACCCTCACACACTTAGCACTGCTGTAAGCCTCACACCCACATCTCACAGCTTGCACACACTGCCAACTTTCAACCATGACAGCCACATCGCCCAAACAGATTGCACAACACTCACTAACACACTTCCCTCTCTCTTGCAGGACAAGATGACACACAACTGGAGGCAGCAGGAGCTAACTGGTGGGGGACAGGCGCACCTGCATCTCCTAACCCCCATGGAGGAGACGGTGCTGGCCATTATTGGAATAGCCTATGCTGAGGCCGTGGCCATCGGCGGGGCTGAAACCATAGAAGATGATGGTAGCTTCATACCTAAGCTTCATACCTAATCCTCCTTCTCACATCCCACTTCCCCCTCATCCCATAATCTCTTCTGATTTACAAGCTACAGATGGTGTAAGCATGCACCTCTTGCTTTCCCCCTCCCCTCACAACCTTAGCCTTGTGCCTTTCTCCTTTCAGATAACCAAGAACTGCAACCTGGCCAGGCAGTGGTGGAACAGCAAGACGATAATGAAGATGAAGACACACCATCACTCAATTTAACATTCGCAGCCATCAGCTCAGAAACTGACACTGTGCGTAATTTATAGAATAGAAGCAGAATCTGAATGTGGTGACACACCGGGCATGAGCGGCCTGCAGCCCCGGCAGGGGTCAAGGATAGCACAGGTGCCAGCTCCCCAGAGGGTGTGGTCGCACACTAATTCTGCTGCAGAGGACTCAGATGAGAACTTCGATGGGGCAGGCTACAGAAAAAGACTAATGGGTATACACAATGAAATGCTTGGTGCATTGGGAAGCCTGCCAGAAAGCCTGCATGCAATGTTAAGGACCATGGTCTGGCACCAACTTGGCACAGGGCTTTGCGCAGAGGTTGGAGTCCATTCTTTCCAGCTTAGATGTGGTGGCCAACTCCATTAGCACACTTGTGGACCCAGCCATGATGCAGCGCCTGATGGCCGATATCTCAGTTTCCATTGCAGAACAAGCAGCAGCCGCCCAACGTCTGAGTGTTGCAGTGGAAGCTCAGACTGCTGCCATCATGGCTGTGGATACCAGTGTTCAAAGGGGCTTGCAGGGTGTCACAGCAGTCCAGCAATCTGTCCTCCAACAGATTACTAGGATTGTTGAGGCGCCGCCCCGGGGAAGTGGCAGTGGCTCTGTGGAGCACAAACCTGCTGTTCTCTCTCAGGATGACAGCATTCTTCCTCTCACTACTGCCTCTTCGCCAGTGCCCTTGCTGTTGCCTGTCAGCGAGCCAGCCAACCCAGGCTGCTGCTACCCATGCTGAGATGGTGCAGTCTGCAGCCGGGCCTTCTAGGCCCAGAGCTGCTTGAGGCTGTCCTCCAAGGCCATCTGCAGCCTTCTCCACTGAAAGTCAACAACCTTCCACCAGTCATGCTGCAGCCACTGGGGTAGCACTGCATAAGAGCACTAGGACAGGCAAAGGAACACAGAAGACAGGCACTTGGCTTTTATCGCCCCTGGAGGTGATTGGAGCGCTAAATCAGGCGCTTCACACCTGTCTTAAGGCGCAAAGTCCGAGGAACGAGGCACTACCTCAGAGCGCTAGCGAAGCAAGGAAGTGCATATCAAAATAAACCTGCAAAGTGCTGCTCAGTACCCAAAACTCCTTCACACAGCGTTGAATCTCTCCAGAAGTCTCTCTCTCTCTCCCTCAGAATGCATGGTGCACAAAGGTCACCAACAAAAAAACGCAGGAAGCGGTCGCCTTTAAATAGCACTCCCCCCAGTCCCTTTCTGACTGCAAAACGCTCCCCTCAACCTGTTGTTGCTAGCGGCAGGTGGTAAGGCAGGGGGCGCCACTCAATATCCGGTCCGGGGTGCTACCGGGGCGTTGCGCACTCGATTGACATCATGATCTGCCGGCGCAAGAGATCGTGGCAGCAATGTTTAGCGCTGCCGCAAAATGTCTAGTTAATTTCGCAAGTGGCGCAACCATCATCGCGCCCAGGCGCTAGTTGCTTTGCGCCCCATTAGTGCCCTCTTAAGGCGCTAACGGGAGGCGCAAACAATTGAATTTCCCCCCCAAAGTGTTGGACTGTTGGTGAATAGGGAATTGGGCTTGCAGTTACCGGTATTGCACACGGATGAGTTCTTCAAGCAGACAGCCCAGCCAAAGAGGTTGCCTCCTCCCTTCCTCTTCCTCCTCCTCTTCTTCCTCTTCCTCCTGCTCCTCCTCAGCTGCTCACCGTATAGCTGGTGGCAAGTTAATGGTGAGGTTGTGCAGCATGCAGCACACCACCACGAATCTTTAAACCCACTCTGCCAAGTACTGCAGGGCTCCCCCAGAGCGGTCCAGGCAGTGGAAGTGTTGTTTCCGCACGCCAATGGTCTGCTCTATCACATTTTGTGTGGCAGCATGGCTTTCATTGTATGACTGCTGCGCACGTGTGCGTGGGTTGTGCACCGGAATCATCAGCCATGTCATCAGCGGATAGCCCTTGTTGCCCAGTAGCCACCCTTTGGTTTGCTGTGGTGGTTCAAATGCACATGGCACAGCGGTCTGCCGCAGAATTAAGGCATCCTGACTGCTGCCAGTACACCAGGCATTGACCTGCAAGATTCGCTGCCTGTGGTCACACACCAGCTGTACGTTGAGGGAGTGGAATACCTTTCGGTTCTGGTACATGGCAGAGTTGACATGCGGCGCCTGCAAAATGATGAGCGTGCAGTCAATGGCACCCTGCACCATGGGGAAGCCTGTAATCCTAGCGAAGATGCGTACTCGCTCCACCTGGTGCTCTCTGGCAAGAGAGAATGAAATGTAGTCAGCTCTCTATGAATAGAGAGCCTCAGTGACCTCCCTTATGCAACAGTGGATGGCAAACTGCGGAATGTTGCAAATATCTCCAGCTCCAGCCTGGAAGGAGCCCGATGCATAAAAGTTCATCGTCACGGTCACCTTCACAGCACTGGCAATGCGGTCCTCGCCCTGCTCTGAGGTTGCAGTTGTGGCTGCAGCAGGTGGCAGATTTCAGTGAGGACGTCTTTACTGACATCTTGCACACTGTTCCTCGCTGAGGTTCAGGTAGGAGAATTGCTCCCTGAACACCCTAGGCAGATATGGCCTCCTGCTGAGAGCCCTTCTCCTCCTCCTCTTCCTCCCTCTTCCATCAGCTTGTCCTCTGCTCAATCTCCAAGCCATGTTGTATTCCAAGGGAATTCCTACTAGTGCACCCATGTCTGGCAGCAAGTGGTTTGTGCAGAAGCCTTGAACTCAGGAAAAAGTCCTTAAGCACCTGCCACACCACCCCCTCTAGACTTTGGCAACTTTAAACAACTATAGAAAGCACCAAATACCTGTAGACGCGTACCAACAGCTAGAAGAAATCAACCAGCAACTAACCTGTAAGTAGTTGATGATCCCTTTAAATAGGAAGGGGTCCTTCTTGCTGCTGAACGCGTGTTCAGCTGTGCGAGCTTAAGAGAGGGTGTTAGCTGGAGCGTTGAGTTCCAAAATGACAGCAGTGGCGTCAAATCAATGTTGCACACTGATTAATGTCATGATCTGCCTGCTCTGCATACATCCGGCGGGTGTTCCCCGCGTGCGTGCTATCACCCTCACCAATACGGCATCTGTTGCGAATCGCCCCACAAGCATGGGTGCGCGGTGCGGACACCATTCTGGACCTCGAAGGGCATTCGTAGCGCCCAAAAAAACAGGCGCTACAGATCCAAATTTTGTGCTAGTTTTCTCTTGCAATTAGGGCTTGATGTATCTGTGAACAGCTTTCTGACTGAAGTGGGAGGGGCATAGGTTGTCAGTTGTGCCTTGGAAGGATCAGATGGTATAAAAGTTTAATGCAATTCACATCCAGCGAAGACCTGTCCCTGTGCATAAATTGTCTGCTGGTTCTCCAGGAGATGGCATGATTACATGGCTGCCTCCTTTGTGAAGCTGAGCTGCAAAAGACAGGTCTCCTCTGACATGCCCAAGAAGCACTGTCTGGGCCAATAAATGCAGATCCTAGGGTAAGCACCGGTGCATACATAATGCGTGGGGTACAGTTGCACCTGCCTTCCTTGTCCCCTCAAGGACTGCTCATCCTTTTCCAAATATAGGAGTGACATTGGAACCCCCAAAGGATTGTAATTGCTCCTTGGTTGCTCAAGTGAAATAGCAGCTGGAAGCAAGACAGTTGTAATTAAAGTTCTACAATGTAGAAAATCATGCCTATCCAACAACAAAAATTAGTGCACCAATGAAAATGCAGGTAAAGCAATATAATAAGGCAAAAAACATAGTTTCCAACCAACAATTAAAAAGTGATAGCTTTAAGAAGACAACTTCAATAGGCCAAGCCATCCACACCCTGCTGTGCCCATTTCATATGGGTGAACAGTGCTATGGGTGAAGGGGCCCAAGGAAGCCGCTAAATCTAGTCTGAATAAAATTATTAGGTAAAGAAAGCCCGCATTTTAACTTGCTAAAAAAATTAGCATTGTGTAAATTTGTCGCACTAGCCTGAACGCCCGATAACAAGTCTCTGTTCCACCAGGGCAGCACTGCAGCATCAGAGCTTAAAGGAACACTACTGTGATTGTGGCTGTACTGGACATCTCTACCTTTAAAGCCATTTTACTTTGAGTTTAGTCAAAAAGAGCAGGGAATAAAAAGATAAGAAAAGCAACTGATTGCAGACACTGCATTACAATTGTGACTGTACAAAATTGTACACTATCAACAATCAGTATAACTCTTTATATTTAATATTATTCAAAAAACAAATTCTCTGATTATGGTATTTAGTGTTAATGAGACCAAAACTGAGGACTGAATACTACATAAATTATTGTTTGAGGCAGTTTATTACATGAGAAATTCACCTTTGTGGCAGTGGTGGGAGGACAAATGCTGTCATCCTGAAAGAGGACAACAGGTTCGTGCTCCACGGAGCCGCTGCCACTCCCCCGGAGTGGTGCCTCAGCAATCCTAGTAATCTGTTGGAGGATAGATTGCTGGACTGCTGTGACACCCTGAATGAAAATGCATTTATTTGGTGGAACTTTCTTTTCTACATTAATACCGCCCCTCTCTGCTTAAGAAAGTTACTAAGATTTTAACAAATATTTATAGTTAAAAACACATATAGTGATTTCTCAATAAGTGACTTGCACACTAATGAGATCAGCATGTACATATGTAATGTGATTTCTGTTTCAACCCTGCCTGTGACACTCAGCTAATTTTTCCAAGTGATTTCATCTTACTGCTTCAAGTCTGCCCTACTGAACTGAAATTCAGTAAGAAGCCAAATAAGACTAGAACCAAGAAAGCAACACTTTCTGGAAGATATCCCATACAGCACTGAAGGCTTTTATATTTATTTTCTTTCTAATTTTCTCCCCTTTTATACAGAAGACATTGGGGTAGAAATTCGATCCTGTTGCACCTGTTTTATGGTGTGATAAGGGCACAATGAGGGCCAATTTTGGGGACCAATGATATGCACCAAAGGACACCTGAAAGACGGCCGACCCAATTTTGGGTCGGGTCATTTGTTAGGCATCCCTAGCAGCCACCTAAATAAATAAAGAACCCAACACTTGTGTTAAGCCCCCTTGCCGAAAGTGCGACGAGCAAAGCAAGAACCTAACAGCATTGTGGGCACACCTTCAGCACACAAACTGCGGCGGTTCAAGAAGAAGGCAGCCCACCATCATCCTCTCGAGGGCAGCTAGTGATAGGCAATAAATGCCGGCCTTGCCAGCGATGCCCACATCCCAAGAATGAAAAAAAATCTACCCTTTTACATGTAAAAGGAAATAATTTGTTTTGGTACTCGGAATGTTTCTACCTGAAGCAGTTTCACACTAACATTTGAACCATATAGATTCCCAATGTGATGCACTATTTTTTCTGCCTAATGAATCTCTCTACGTAATGCACTGTTTAGCCCACAGGGCTCCTCTGTTCAGCACTCCATTCTGTCCTGAGCTTACCTGTGGAATATGATGTATTGTTCATACTAATCTAGAGTTAACAGCAGTGAAAGGATGCATGAGAGCAGCTCTATGGAAACACAGACAGCATACAAGTGCTCTTATGTGTTAAACAGTCAACGATCAACAGCCAAAGTACTAACAGGAAATATGTTCACAGAATTGTGTTTTCATAGAAATTTTACAGCAGTGATATATTATAGGAAAGTAATGCATCTGTGACATTTAAAGCAATATGATCTGAATGTAACATTTCAATAATGAAGTCTACTGCTGAGGAAGCAATCAGGCAGTTCATCTATCACTGAACCTTTCGCCATGAGTCTCTTTTTATAGTCAGAAACAATTTGTTCTGTTGCCATCTACTATACTTTTATCATATGCTATACATTCTTCACATATTCTATATTTTCCACAGGGGCAAGGAAATCTGGTGCTTTGGACTTTGACAACATCAAGTGCTGTCAATCTATTACCACCTTCTTCCTCAGCCTCACCTCTCCTGAGAGCAGAAGAGCAGAAATGTGGGGGTTGGCAGACATTCTCAACCAGTATGGCAAGGGCAACATTTGTGAGCTCAGCATTGAAAGTGCATCTTCTCTCTTCAGCAGTACAAGTTTTTAGATACATAACACAGGTTACACATAGTAAATAATAACACTTGCCTTATCACATCAAAACTTATTAGCACCGTGGGAAGTTTTTCTATGTTAAAGGTGCTGTATAACTGCACACTGTCATTGTTGTTGTAAAGTGTTTGAGACAATGAAATAATTTTGAAGTGCAGCATCTGTTATGTAGACAAACATAACATTTACAGATACATATATTTTTAATCAAAACAGAAAATGCTGGAGACACTCAGCAGGTCAGGCAGCATCTGTGAAGAGAGAAACAGAGTTAACGTTTCAGGTCGATGACCTTTCGTCAGAACTGGAAAAAAGCAGGAAATAGAACAGATTTTTAAGCAAGTGTAGTGGCTGGGAAATGGGGGAGGGGATGAAAGAACAAAAGGGAAGGTTTGTGATAGGATAGAAAGCAGGAGAGATTAAGAGACATTGAGAGACATTAAGAGATATTCAAGGCAAAAGGGGATGGTAATGGGACAGGTATATTGTTGTATATTTTTGTATATTTTTAATCAATTCTGTTTACTACTTTTGGTACAAATTTTGTATTTTATTTACAGAGTATATTGGAATGGTTGTGATAGGAACTATAAAGTATTATGGGTGTTGTTAGATACAATTAGGAAATGCCTTGGTAATTGTAGCCCTGAGTTTTCTTTACTCTGAGAAACAGTGTTTTCCTCTGTTAAAATCTAATTGTCCCTGAAAATTCATGGGCCAGGAATCCTGACAATAATACTGGGACTTTCCCCCTGGGAACGTTCATTGCAGATTTTCTGTGGTGGTTGGTGGTGGGGGGCGGGGTGCATCCTTAACTAGATCGTAATTGGAGGGTGTCCATACCACTAGGGATGCATCTCGGGCTGCTGGCATATTGGGAAGGCTGCAAAATTCAGCGGAGAGTATGAATCCAGGAGTTGCCAGGTTCTCCCCTCCCCAGAAACAACTTAATAGTGATCCTAGCGACACCCATGACAAGATATTGGGGCCGCACTGAAAAATACCATTTATTAAATGACTTATGACTTCATTGTGTGTGAGTACTGTAATATCTGTACTGTATAATGCTTAAGATTCGCATTCTAACAGAGGGGGACAAAAATTTGCTGGTAGTTCTGAGGCTGTAGGTATTGTAGCTCTGAAATGGCAGTTCTGAAGGAAAGTTGCGCTGCTCTCAAACCTCTGAAGTTCAGACCTTGTTTTGATGGTTCTTCCTTTGCTCTCCCTCTGAACTAAACTCACTGTGGCACTAGATATATATATATATAAACTTTGATACCATCAAAACACTTTTGTGTGCAAATATACTCTTTTATGTAATACACATATACACCACCCTGCCGACATCAAGTTATGTTTGCGTTTGTTTTATTAAGTTTATATTGTGTAAGCTGCTACTTGGCATGACATTTTATGTGGAGAGAACACATGAACCTGAGGTAGTTTAATACAGGCTATATATACCAGAAATATCGTAACAATTCTCTCATAATAAAGAAAAGCAAACTAACTTCAAACCTCATTTCACATGAGCCAGAATTTAATGCCATCGTTAAATTATTTTAGAAACCCTATATTGATAGATGACAGGGCGAAACACTTGAATGTATTAAAACCCTTAAGCTAGGTTTCCTTTTCCACTGGTTAAACATAACACTATGAAAATAGGGTGACAAAGTATGGTCGATAATGGGATACTAAGCTACCTACCTCTCCAAAGATCACAATTGACTGAATACTGACTAGTAAAGTTAAGGAGAAATATAATAGTATTTTTTAGTCAGCTAGCATTAAGTTGGAGCAATGCAAGTGACGTTATTTGAATTCAGCATGTGTTGCAATATACAATGATGAACTGTAGCACGCAACAGCTGGTAATGACTATGTACCAGAAGTACTTGTTAAAACAAAATGAAGGTGTAACATATGGTTCAAATTCTCAGCCAGATTGATAAAAATAAAATGGCTTCACCTAAAGAGACTTAGATAGAAGCAACATGAGAGAGATTAACACAATGAGTGACATGGGACTACACTCACCAATGTTGAATGGTAGAAAGTCATTGGCAGTTTCTAGTCTGTGCATTAGGTTGCAGGAACTGACTGCACCACTGAATCTGTCTTACATATGAAGATAAGAATTCTGCTTCCAAAGAAAGTTTCATGACATTGAATTATCTGTCTTTAGGCCGTATTAATTTTTCTCTGGTCCAGACTAATCTCAGCATGAATTGTGCCTGTTTATACCAAATTCATTTGTGATTTGGATTTTTATTAATTGGTTGCAGTTTATTACTTATGTTGATCCAATTATTTTCCTTAGAAGCATCTATCTCCATGTGTGGGGATCTCCATCATGAATAGATATGTCAGTGGCATGATATTGGTTCAACCTTCCTTGTTGCTGGGCACCTGATATCAGTATGCTGCTGTAGGGGATACTGAGCAGGTATTTCCTTGTGGGAGGAAAAGTTAGCACCATACTATTCTCATCTACCTCCCAACAACCAGTTCAGAATGGCATTGGAAGAAACCTTTGGGCTAGATCGCCTAACGCGCTCTCAGTTATAGTTGGTTTGTGATCTGTGGAGACTGGTCAAAAGTAGAGAAAATAAATTGGAAAAGTGATGGATAGCTCAGTGGTTAAAGTAAATGAACAGCATGGTACTGTGCCAATAGAATGCCAAAATAAAAGAAAGGTCGCAGGGGTCAGCGGCAGAGGTTCCTGGTGGGTGCGATCTCAGTGTAATTACCGAATTGCAGGTCGGTGGATTTTAGAGGCCAAGATAACACTATTTACATCACAAAGGCATCACTGCAACGTGAAAATGTTGTCATGTCATTTATGTGTGACATCACTGTCAAGCTTTGCTTATCCAGTTGCTTTTCTTTCCTCAAACGGTATAGCTATTTCAATTCAAGAAATAGGATTTGTGGGAAAATTTCACTTTTGCGTTAATTTTGTATTTCACAGAAAAATTCAAAGCTAGTGGGCATTCTCGCACAGATGGACCTCATGCTCTTTCAGGGAGCACTGCAGGGGTGAGAACACTGAATTGTGAAGTGCATTAGTTCAGTACAGTTCTACAACACAAAATGATAAGAAATGGGTTCACAGCTGAGAATAGACACACACACCCACACACACACAGGGCTGGGTTTTCCGGGGGGTCAGGGGGCGCGATCGGTGGTGGGTCAGGTGGAAAAGTGTTTTTTTCCCCCAGCGGGTCGGGACCCCACTGTGAACCCACCGCCACGTGCCTTTCCCCGATGTCGGGTCTGTCAGCGCTGAGCAGATCCGACATGCAAGCAGCGGGTTCACAGCGGGGGATTCAATTCAGGTAATTAGTGGCTTGTTTAGAGCCACTTAAGAATGAATTTCAACTCACCTTCTACATTTGACAGCTCGCCCATGGGGTCCACGCTGATTGTCAAGCTGAGGCGGGAGTATTTGGATTTTCAGAAGGCATTCGATAAGGTGCCACATAGAGGTTATTAATCAAAATTAGGGCTCATGGGATTGGGGGTAATATATTAGCATGGATTGAGGATTGGTTAACGGACACAAAACAGAGAATAGGAATAAACGGGTCATTTTCGGGTCAGCAGGCTGTAACTAGTGGGGCACCGCAAGGATCAGTGCTTGGGCCTCAGCTATTCACAATCTACATCAATGATTTGGATGAGGGGACCAAATGTAATATATCCAAGTTTGCTGATGATACAAAGCTGTGTGGGAATGTAAGTTGTGAGGAGGATGCAAAGAGGCTTCAAGGGGATATAGACAGGCTAAGTGAGTGGGAAAGAACATGGCAAATGGAATGTGATGTGGAGAAATGTGAAGTTATCCACTTTGGTAGGAAAAATAGAAAAGCAGAGTATTTTTTAAATGGTGAGAGATTGGGAAATGTTGGTGTTCAGAGGGACCTGGGTGTCCTTGAACACGAATCACTGAAAGTTAACATGCAGGTACAGCAAGCAATTAGGAAAGCAATTGGTATGTTGGCCTTTATTACAAGAGGATTTGCGTATAAGAGTAAAGACGTCTTACTGCAATTATATAGGGCCCTGGTGAGACCACACCTGGAGTATTGTGTACAGTTTTGGTCTCCTTACCTAAGGAAGGATATACTTGTATTGGAGGGAGTGCAACGAAGGTTCACCAGACTGGTTCCTGGGATGGGGGGATTGTCCTATGAGGAGAGATTGAGTAGACTAGGCCTATATTCTCTAGAGTTTAGAAGAATGGGAGGTGATCTAATTGAAACATACAAAATTGTTACAGGGCTTGAAAGGTAGATGCTGGGAGGATGTTTCCCCTGGCTGGGGAGTCTAGAACCAGGGGTCACAGTCTCAGAATAACAGGTTGGCCATTTAGGATTGAGATGAGAAATTTCTTCACTCAGAGAGTGGTGAATCTTTGGAATTCTCTACCCCAGAGGGCTGTGGAAGCTCAGTCATTGAGTATATTCAAGACAGAGATTGATAGATTTTTGAATATTAAGGGAATCAAGGGATATGGAAAGTGGGATGAGGTAGAAGGTCAGCCATGATCTTATTGAATGGCGGAGCAGGCTCGAAGGGCCATATGGCCTACTCCTGCTCCTATTTCTTATGTTCTTATGTGTTCAGTGGCCATTGAATCGCTGTTGAGTTGACAGCTTCAAATGTACAGTAAAAGCACCCACCTTACAGAGATATCTTCCTTCAGCCACAAACTCTTACTCACTGCATTTATAATGCTGCAAGTCTTTACACAAGTCTCCATCCAGTCTGACCTCATTACCTTTCTCACCACTGACAGATGGCTCCTGTTGTCTCTACTTCACCTGCCATCTATTCCATTAACATGGGTGCCCTTTATACTCTCCCACCTTGGTACTCAGTATCCCACCATGATCAGACCCAACACCAGCAGCACCAGGCACACCAGCAGCACCAACAACAACACCACCAACCTTCTCCGCAATCACCCGATGCTGCACAGGACAGAGGGCATCAGAACCTGACCACATTGCTGCCCGGGAGGCCAGGGATGGCCTCACCATGGCCAGATTTACTTCACTTGATGCTGTACACCCTGGCTGCCACATGATGCATCAGGTTGGCACCACCCCACACCAACATTAACACCATAAAGCATCCCTACAATGCCCAAGCCATTCCTTTCACACTCATCACCATTGCAGGGGGTACCTTATGTCTCAGCTTCACTGGAACTCACTAAGCCACTTTCAAAGGTGCACACAGACCTATCCAAGAACAGAAAGTGTGGAAAATAAAGATTTCAGTGTTTGACACCATATTAACAGAAACTTTACATGAACATTGCATAAAACACCCAAGTGCCTACCCTTGTGTGTTGTTAGTTGGTATGATTGCACTAGGATGACGGTGAGTGTGAGGGGTAGCTAGTGAAATGGGGATGTGATAATGTAGATAGAGAGGGTTGGGTGGAGGTGCAAGGTAAGTTGGTGTGAGTAAGGATGTGCAGGAGTAGGGTAGGGAAGGCAGAGTGATGGGGATGTGATGAGAGGCACAGCAGGAAGAGGTTGAGTGTGGCTTTGCAGTAACATTTCGTGATCTACTGAGATCATTGAAATGTTTGCGGCACTGCACCCAGGTCCTCCTGACCAATTCCTGCTTGTACCTTCCTCTGCAATGTGCAACCAGGCTGTGTTGATCCCCTGGGGAGGTCTCTTCCACCCATGGGAAGGGCAGAGGACCGCCCTGTCTGCTGTGACTCCCTCCATAAGCATATGGATGGAGTCATGGGAGAGCCTGGGTGCAGCTGTGCATCTCTGTGCAGTGTTTGCAGCACCTCAATGCTGTAGAGCACTGACAGCACAAATGTCAAAATAAAGTTAGCCAGGGTCCCTTTATGGAATCATCAAATGACGTCACCAGACCTGCTTCCTCTAATTGGCCGGGAAACATGCTGGGTGGGCTTAACAAGCCCAATTTAGGGAAATTCATTTTGGACAGTGGGCTGGAGACAGCAGCGGGTCGGGACCCGCCACCGATGTTGCCCACCACGGACCCACCGAGGTCAGCAAAATCGCGGCCTCAGTTCTTGATTTTGGGAGAGATGCCAGCAAAGGCTCAGCCCCTCTTGTAATTAAGGGAGATGTCACTCTGGACAATTCTTGTCTACCCCCTTGGAGCCAGTCACAAAGTGATATTGGCAAAGGCTTAGGAGCATGAAATAGAAATGGCGGGGGTGAAATTGTGCAACACCAGTAGCACGAAACTGGCTCATAGCGAATCGGGAGCCCTTTTTACACCATGCCGATTGGCCACTATGTTTAAAAATGATCCGAGCGGGTGGTAGCGACTGGCCAGTGAAGAGACTCAGGCCTGGTGTAAAATGGGCTGCTGTTTTGCGCTACTGATGCAGACCAATTTCATCCCCGGCTTGTGACTAAAAGAGCCTATACTTAACACGGCCAGTTAAAGGAAGGTGCATTAAGTAACAGTGGCTTGTGGCCCGATTAACTACACTGCATATGACCTGTGCTGGATTCTGCTGCATTAAGTCTGCTCTAGCTGTCAGTTGACATAACATTATTGCACCATGTGATTACCTGCAAGCGTGCGTATCTATGTGAACTGAAATTCAGGTGCTCTGTAATATGATTTTCACATTTACCTGTACTCCATAACAGGTGTAAATTTGGTGTTAAAATCTTAGCATAACAGGCTGAAAGAGGGGAGAAAATGGAATAATGAACTTTCCCATTCAACAAACAACCGGCTACATTTGAGCTTTGGATTTGCAAGATATAAAAGTTAGAATGCCAAAAGCCTAATTTTAAATCTATCAGATGCTCATCTCTCGCGTTTTGTATGTGTGCACATATGTCTCTGTCTGTCTATATACACACTTGGATGGCAGCAAATATTGTGGGGCCAAAAATCCTTGGCCCCATTGGCACTCCTGGGGTGCAAATCAGATGTAGGAGACCTGATGGAGGTGGGAATTCTGGCAGGATCTGGGAATGCCAGATCTGCACTCAGAATAGTACTGGCTATCAACTTACACAGCAGCCTAGGTGAGTAGAACTTCTAGCCACACCAAGCATGGTCCCTGATATCAGAGGGGGCATGGCTGAGGGAGGGGAAGTCACCCACCGTGAATTTCTTTGGCCCCAGCCTCCCTACTGCCCAGCGGCCTGAATGCCGGGATGAACATGGTGTACAAGCCGTTATAGCAGTGGAAGTGGAGCCTATCTGGGGGTCCAGACTGGGCTTATCCCCTGCACCTGCCAGGTGAATGCTGGCAAAAAAGGGCTTCCGACCCCATTATAAAGGGGGCCAATTAGTCACTATTTAAAAGTTATTGAGCCAGTGGTACGAGTTGACTTACCTGCACTGCATTTTCCATCCACTCCCCCCCCCACCCCCCACCCAGTAATTTAAATTAGGTGACTCTGCTCTGACCCGAGAAAGGTTCAGGAGCAGAGGCCACAAGCTCCTGCTCTGGTGCACTTCCACTGGTGCAGCAGGGCTAAGAGTGTTCGGCCCCATCCCTGCATGTGTCAATGTAGAAGATAGACATATAAATGATAGATAGAACTAGATTAGCAGATTGAAAGCATGAGACAGAATGAGAGAGAGCCAAAAGTGCATCAGGGAGTTCCTTTGTACACAGAGTATTCTGCCATGATTTCAGTTATTCCCATCTTCAGTGTTTGTTAAAGGCTGATTTCTTCAGAAGGCTTCAGTCTGCAAATGCAATATTGACACAGATGATAAGTGCTGAAGAAACTGACCTTTACCAAACGCCCGAGGGCTGGTGTAACAAAAATCAGTCACGTGTGTGCATGTGTGTGAGTGTGTGTGTGAGTTTCTGTGTGTATGTGTTTCTTTGTGTGAGAGAGAGTTCCTGTGTGAGTTTCTGTGAGTAAGCATTTCTGTGTGTGTGTGAATGTGAGTATGGGTTTCTGTGTTTGTGTGAATGTGAGTATGAGTTCCGCCCTCCGCTCCATGGCATGGCCTTCTTTGACCTCACAAAGGCCTTCGACACTGTCAACCGTGAGGGATTATGGAGTGTCCTCCTCAAATTCGGCTGCCCTCAAAAGTTTGTCACCATCCTCCGCCTGCTTCATGACGACATGCAAGCTGTCATCCTGACCAACGCTTCCACCACAGACCCAATTCACGTACGGACCGGGGTCAAGCAAGGCTCTGTCATCGCACCAACGCTCTTCTCGATCTTCCTTTTTTAAAATTCATTGATGGGATGTGGGCGTCGCTGGCTGGCTAGGCCTGCATTTAGTGCCCATCCCTAATTGCCCTTGAGAAGATGGTGGTGAGCTGCCTTCTTGAACCGCTGCAGTCCAGATGGTGTAGGTACACCCACAATGCTGTTAGGAAGGGAGTTCCAGGATTTTGGCCCAGCGACAGTGAAGGAACAGCGATACAGGTCCAAGTCAGGATGGTGTGTGGCTTGGAGGGGAACTTGTAGGTGGTGATGTTCCCATGCGTCTGCTGCCCTTGTCCTTCTAAGTGGTAGAGGTCGCGGGTTTGGAAGGTGCTGTTGAAGGAGCTTTGGCGAGTTGCTGCAGTGCATCTTGTAGATGGTACACACTGCAGCCACAGTGCGCCGGTGGTGGAGGGAGTGAATGTTGGAGGTGGTGGATGGAGTGCCAATCAAGCGGGCTGCTTTATCCTGAATGGTGTTGAGCTTCTTGAGTGTTGTTAGAGCTGCACTCATCCAGGCAAGTGGAGAGTATTCCATCACACTCCTGACTTGTGCCTTGTAGATGGTGGAAAGGCTTTGGGGAGTCAGGAGGTGAGACACTCGCCGCAGAATTCCCAGCCTCTGGCCTGCTCTTGTAGCCACAGTATTTATATGGCAGGTCCAGTTCAGTTTCTGATCAATGGTAACCCCCAGGATGTTGATAATGGGGGATTCAGCGATGGTAATGCCATTGAATGTCAAGGAGAGATGGTTAGAGTCTCGCTTGTTGGAGATGGTCATTGCCTGGTACTTGTGTGGTGCGAATGTTACTTGCCACTTGTCAGCCCAAGTCTGAATGTTGTCCAGGTCTTGCTGCATATGGACACGGACTGCGTCGGTATCTGACGAGTCTCGAATGGTGCTGAACAGTGTGCAATCATCAGCGAACATCCCCACTTCTGACCTTATGATGGAGGGAAGGTCATTGATGAAACAGCTGAAGATGGTTGGGCCTAGGGCACTGCCCTGAGGAACTCCTGCAGTGATGTCATGTGATTGAGATGAATGACCTCCAACAACCACAGCCAACTTCCTTTGTGCTAGGTATGATTCCAACCAATGGAGAGTTTTCCCCTTGATTCCCATTGACTTCCTTGCTGCAATGGTCCATCTCACCCTCAGTAAGGTCCCCGCTGGAGTGGAGCTAACAGAACAAACGGGAAACTGTTCAACCTCCGTCGCCTCCGGTCCAGATCCAAGGTCATCCCATCCTCTGTCGTTGAACTAGAGTATGCAGACGATGCTTGCGTCTGCGCACACTCGGAGGTCGAACTCCAAACCATCGTTAACACATTCACCGAAGTGTACGAGAGCATGGGCCTTACACTAAACATCCGTAAGACAAAGGTCCTCTACAAACCTGCCCCCACCACACAGTACTGCCCCCCGATTATCAAAGTCCATGACAAGGCCTTGGACAACATGGACCACTTTCCATACCTCGGGAGCCTACTGTCAACAAGGGCACATGTCGATGACGAAGTCCAACACCGTCTTCAGTGTGCCAGTGCAGCCTTCGGTCGCCTGAGGAAGAGAGTGTTTGAAGACCAGGACCTCAAACCCGGCACTAAGCTCATGGTAGTAGTAATACCCACCTTCCTGTATGCCTCAGAAACATTGACCAAGTACAGCAGGCATCTCAAAGCACTGGAGAGGTACCACCAACGTTGCCTCCGCAAGATCCTACAAATCCATTGGCAGGATAGGCGCACCAACATCAGTGTTCTCGCTCAGGCCAACATCCCCAGCATCGAAGCTTTGACCACGCTCGAGCAGCTTTGATGGACGGGTCACATCGTCCGCATGCCTGATACGAGACTCCCAAAACAAGCACTCTACTCGGAGCTCCAACACGGCAAGAGAGCCCCAGGTGGGCAGAGGAAATGCTTCAAGGACACCCTCAAAGCCTCCTTGAAAAAGTGTAACATCCCCACTGACACCTGGGAATCCCTGGCCCAAGACCGCACAAAGTGGAGGAGAAGCATCCGGGAAGGCGCCGAATACCTCGAGTCTCTTCGCTGGGAGAAAGCGGAAGCCAAGCTCAAGCAGCGCAAGGAGCGCACGTCAACCCAAGCACCCCACCCACCCGCCCCTTCAACCACCGTCTGCCCCACCTGTGACAGAGACTGTAGGTCCTGCATTGGACTCATCAGTCACCTGAGAACTCATTTTTAATATGGAAGCAAGTCATCCTCGGTTCCGAGGGACTGCCTAAGAAGAAAAAGAAGAATGTGAGTATGAGTTTCTGTGCGTGCGTGAATGTGAGTATGAGTTTCTGTGTGTAAATGTAAATGTGTGTAAGTGTGTGTAAGTGTGTGTGACAATGTGTGTGTGTGTGTGTGTACTCCCTCCACGCTCAAGGCTGATTTTGCTCTTGTGTGACTCACACATTGCCAGCGGTGGTGTAGGGGGATGTTTTGGGTGTGGCAACACCTCATTTATTAATTTTTGAATCATTTGATGAAATAGTGCAAGCTAACCACCATTGGCTGGCTCTGCCTGGCAGACTGTGGACTGCCATCAGCAGAAGGTGAGGAAAAGGCAACAATGGAGGGCAAAGCGTATGAGTGTAGCATGAGGACAGCAGATGAGAAAGCCCTCTCCAGTTTCATGGGGAGGCAAAAACAGAGTAAAAAACCCAAGGTCAATTTCAGGAAGAACTCTGAGAAATTATGTATATCGGGCGGCCCAGTGGCCAACCTGGCCAGGAAAGAGGTAGGACAGGAGGGGATTGTTATGTATTATGTGTTCTCCTCCCACCTGCGGTGGCGCTGTCACAGCGGATGGATGGTTGGGTTTGTTCTCTTGGTTGGGTTTTTGTTCTCTTTGTTCTGTTCTCTCCGGAACCTTTTTTTTTTAATAAAGTAGCCTCATGTTTGAATCTCTGGGTTCTGAGCCCTAATTGTGTCTAGGTTCAAAGGTACAGACACAACAAAGTGGCGACGAGGATCAGATGAATCTGCGTTGTGGGAACTTTCTTGTTTTCGACTACAAAACTCTCGGAACAGAGACTGGTACAGTGAGTAAACAGAAATTAAAATTTGAAACCTGAGATGGCTACTATATTCGGAAACATTGGTGATTTTGATGAAAATGTGGAGCAATGGAGCTCATACACAGAACGATTTGAATACTTCACACAAGCAAATGACATTGGAGGGAACAAAGTAGTACCTACATTGTTAAGTGTGATGGGACCAAAGACTTTCAATCTTTTGCGTACTTCAGTGCATCCAGATAAACCAGGGACTAAACAATATAGCAAAATTGTGGAGATACTAAAAGGGCATTTTTCACCCAAACCCCTAGTCATAGCTGAGAGGTTTAGGTTCCACAGGCGTAACCAGGAAGAAGGAGAAACAGTGACCATGTTTGTAGCTGCACTAAAAAGACTATCAGAGCACTGTGAGTTTAATGACGTACTAAATGAAACTATAAGAGACAGACTTGTGTGTGGTCTGCAAAGTGCAGCCGCACAGAAGCGCCTTCTTACTGAGGACAACCGTACGCTTGAAAAGGCCATTGAAGTTAGTGTCTCCATGGAGATGGCGGAAAAGGAGGCTCACCAGTAAGAGGGGAGGAATATGTGTTCTCCTCCCACCTGCGGTGGCGCTGTCACAGCAGAGAAATGGTTGGGGTTGTTCTCTTGGTTGGGTTTTTGTTCACTTTGTTCTATTCTCTCCGGAACCTTCTTTTTGAATAAAGTAGCCTCATGTTTGAATCTCTGGATTCTGAGCCCTAATTGTGTCTAGGTAGAAAGGTACAGACACAACAGGGATTACGATCAGGAAGGGGGTGGTGGGTAGCCCGGGGTGGAAGAAGCCAACATTATTTTTTTGGTGGCTGGATCAACATTCCTGCTCCTCCTGGTCTCACAAAAATAGTTTCCACAATTACCTTTTCCGATCTCTTCTGCTGTACCGCCAGGTTTAACTAAGCAAAGTGTCCATGCAGCAAACTCCGCTCAATAGGCCAGAGGATCCAGATATCTGTACATTAATGAGGCACACGTCTCGTCACCATTGGAAGGCCCCAGGAAAAATGGCAGCGGAACAGGAACAGGAACAGGGCAGTAAGTCCACCACCTCCATTTTAACTCCACTATTGCACCGATTCTGCCAGGCGGAAGGAGTTAAAATAGCCCCCAGTGTTTTCCAGTAAAACACTGCTATGTCTCTCCTGTGTTGCTTTCTGTATTTTTCCCCATTAATTTGGTACTCTGAAATTAAGAGTCCTGTAATCTGCCATCAGACGTGTGGCAGGGCAACACTTCCACCTGCCCAATAGCCCTGACACTGACCCCCACCAGACATCATGGGGTTGGCTAATTTTAATATTGCTAGTTGGGAGAAAGATGCAAGCCAACAACTGGTGAGTGAGATGAGGGAGGCCCAGAAAACACATGGGGGAGGGGGTTTGAGAAAGCACTTCTAAGGGTGGAGCTGCTGGATTTAAAGCTGAATTGCTATTAAAACAGAACCGGCAGGCAGCAAGCTGAGGACATGGCTCCAACAGAAACAAGTAAGAAGAGAGCCTCAAACTTCTTGGAAAGTGATCTAAATATTCTTCTAACTGTAATTAAGCATAGGAATACTGGGAGTAGGTGGCAAGAGACCTGTCAATATATAAGTCAAGATCATGTGGAAGGAGATGGCACATGTGGTGAGTGGCAACTCTCAAACCCCAAGGAATCCTCTCCAGTACGTAGCTGCTGGATTTAAAGCTGGACTGCTCTTAAAGCAGAACCTGCACGCATGGCTCCAAAAGAAGGTCGGTAGGGAGTGGCCCTGGGAGTCCTCGACATTAACTCTGGACCCCATGAAGTCTCATGGCCCCACATCAAGCATAGGCAAGGAATCCTCCTGCTGATTTTTAAAAAAAATTTCATTCATTGATGGGATGTGGGCGTCGCTGGCTGGCTAGGCCTGCATTTAGTGCCCATCCCTAATTGCCCTTGAGAAGATGGTGGTGAGCCACCTTCTTGAACCGCTGCAGTCCATATGGTGTAGGTACACCCACAATGCTGTTAGGAAGGGAGTTCCAGGATTTTGGCCCAGCAACAGTGAAGGAACGGCGACAGAGGTCCAAGTCAGGATGGTGTGTGGCTTGGAGGGGAACTTGGAGGTGGTGGTGTTCCCATGCGTCTGCTGCCCTTGTCCTTCTAAGTGGTAGAGGTCGCGGGTTTGGAAGGTGCTGTTGAAGGAGCTTTGGTGAGTTGCTGCAGTGCATCTTGTAGATGGTACACACTGCAGCCACAGTGCGCCGGTGGTGGAGGGAGTGAATGTTGGAGGTGGTGGATGGAGTGCCAATCAAGCGGGCTGCTTTATCCTGAATGGTGTCGAGCTTCTTGAGTGTTGTTGGAGCTGCACTCATCCAGGCAAGTGGAGAGTATTCCATCACACTCCTGACTTGTGCCTTGTAGATGGTGGAAAGGCTTTGGGGAGTCAGGAGGTGAGACACTCGCCGCAGAATTCCCAGCCTCTGGCCTGCTCTTGTAGCCACAGTATTTATATGGCAGGTCCAGTTCAGTTTCTGATCAATGGTAACCCCCAGGATGTTGATAGTGGGGGATTCAGCGATGGTAATGCCATTGAATGTCAAGGGGAGATGGTTAGAGTCTCGCTTGTTGGAGATGGTCATTGCCTGGCACTTGTGTGGTGCGAATGTTACTTGCCACTTGTCAGCCCAAGTCTGAATGTTGTCCAGGTCTTGCTGCATATGGACACGGACTGCGTCGGTATCTGACGAGTCTCGAATGGTGCTGAACAGTGTGCAATCATCAGCGAACATCCCCACTTCTGACCTTATGATGGAGGGAAGGTCGTTGATGAAACAGCTGAAGATGGTTGGGCCTAGGACACTGCCCTGAGGAACTCCTGCAGTGATGTCATGTGATTGAGATGAATGACCTCCAACAACCACAGCCAACTTCCTTTGTGCTAGGTATGATTCCAACCAATGGAGAGTTTTCCCCTTGATTCCCATTGACTTCAGTTTTGCTAGGGCTCCTTGATGCCACACTCGATCAAATGCTGCCTTGATGTCAAGGACAGTCACTCTCACCTCACCTCTTGAGTTCAGCTCTTTTGTCCATGTTTGGACCAAGGCTGTAATGAGGTCAGGAGCTGAGTGGCCCTGGCGGAACCCAAACTGGACGTCAGTTAGCAGGTTATTGCTGAGTAAGTGCCGCTTGATAGCACTGTCGATGACACCTTCCATCACTTTGCTGATGATTGAGAGTAGACTGATGGGACGGTAATTGGCTGGGTCGGATTTGTCCTGCTTTTTGTAGACAGGACATACTTGGGCAATTTTCCACATTGCCGGGTAGATGCCAGTGTTGTAGCTGTACTGGAACAGCTTGGCTAGGGGCGCAGCTAGTTCTGGAGCACAAGTCTTCAGTATTATTGCCGGAATGTTGTCAGGGCCCATAGCCTTTGCAGTATCCAGTGTCTTCAGCCGTTTCTTGACATCACGTGGAGTGAATTGAATGGGCTGAAGACTGGCATCTGTGATGCTGGGGACCTCAGGAGGAGGCCGAGATGGACCATCCACTGGGCACTTCTGGCTGAAGATAGTTGCAAATGCTTCAGCCTTGTCTTTTGCACTCACGTGCTGGGCTCCACCGTCATTGAGGATGGGGATATTTTTGGAGCCTTCTCCTCCTGTTAACTGTTTAATTGTCCACCACCACTCACGACTGGATGTGGCAGGACTGCAGAGCTTTGATTTGATCCGATGGTTGTGAGATCGCTTAGCTCTGTCTATCGCATGTTGCTTCCGTTGTTTGGCATGCAAGTAGTCCTGTGTTGTAGCCTCACCAGGTTGACACCTCATTTTTTGGTATGCCTGGTGCTGTTCCCAGCATGCTCTCCTGCACTCTTCGTTAAACCAGGGTTGATCTCCCGGCTTGATGGTAATGGTAGAGTGAGGGATATGCCGGGCCATGAGGTTACAGATTGTGGTTGAATACAATTCTGCTGCTGCTGATGGCCCACAGCGCCTCATGGATGCCCAGTTTTGAGTTGCCAGATCTGTTCGAAATCTGTCCCATTTAGCACGGTGGTAGTGCCACACAACACGGTGGAGGGTATCCTCTACATGAAGACGGGACTTCGTCTCCACAAGGACTGTGCGGTGGTCACTTCCACCAATGCTGTCATGGACAGATGCATCTGCAGCAGGTAGATTGGTGAGGACGTGATCAAGTAGGTTTTTCCCTCTTGTTGGTTCCCTCACCACCTGTCGCAGACCCAGTCTGGCAGCTATGTCCTTTAGGACTCGGCCAGCTCAGTCAGTTGTGGTGCTACCGAGCCACTCTTGGTGATGGACATTGAAGTCCCCCACCCAGAGTACATTTTGTGCCCTTGCTACTCTCAGTGCTTCTTCCAATTGGTGTTCAACATGAAGGAGAACTGATTCATCAGCTGAGGGAGGGCGGTAGGTGGTAATCAGCAGGAGGTTTCCTTGCCCATGTTTGACTTGATGCCGTGAGACCTCATGGGGTCCTGAGTCAATGTTGAGGACTCCCAGGGCTACTCCCTCCCGACTGTATACCACGGTGCCACCACCTCTGGTGGGTCTGTCCTGCCGGTGGGACAGGACATACCCAGGGATGGTGATGGTGGTGTCTGGGACATTGGTTGTAAGATATGATTCGGTAATTATGACTATGTCAGGCTGTTGCTTGACTAGTCTGTGGGACAGCTCTCCCAATTTTGGCACAATCCCCCAGATGTTGGTAAGGAGGACTTTGCAGGGTCAACAGGGCTGGGTTTGCCGTTGTCGTTGTCGTTTCCGGTGCCGAGGTCGATGCCGGGTGGTCCGTCCGGTTTTATTCTTATTGTTTTTCGTAGCGGTTGTTTACAACTGAGTGGCTTGCTAGGCCATTTCAGAGGGCATTAAGAGTCAACCACATTGCTGTGGGTCTGGAGTCACATGTAGGCCAAACCAGGTAAGGACGGCAGATTTCCTTCCCTAAAGGACATCAGTGAACCAGATGGGTTTTTGCAACAATTGACAATGGTATCATGGTCACCATTACTAAGACTAACATTTAATTCCAGAATTAAATTGAATTGAATTTAAATTCCACCAGCTGCCATGGTGGGATTACCACCTATCGTCCTCCCTCAGCTGATGAATCAGCAGTCCTCCATGTTGAACACCACTTGGAAGAAGCACTGAGGGTAGCAAGGGCACCGAATGTACTTTGGGTGGGGACTTCAATATCCATTATCAAGAGTGGCTCGGTAGCACCACTGCTGACCGAGCTGGCCAAGTCCTGAAGGACATAGCTGGAAGACTGGACCTGTGGCAGGTAGTGAGTGAACCAACACAAAGGAAAAACCTACTTGACCTCGTCCTCACCAATCTACCCGTTGCAGATACATCTGTCCATGACAGTATTGGTAGCAATGACCACCGCACAGTCATTGTGGAGATGAAGACCTGTCTTCATACTGAGGACAGCCTCATTCATGTTGTGTGGCACTACCACCGTGCTAAATGGGATAGATTCAGAACAGATCAAAACTGGGCATCCATGAGGTGCTGTGGGCCATCAGCAGCAGCAGAACTGTATTCCACCACAATCTATAACCTCATGGCTCGACATATCCCTCACTCTACTATTACTATCAAGCCAGGGGACCAACCCTGGTTCAATGATGAGTGTAGAAGAGCATGCCAGGAGTAGCACCAGGCGTACCTAAAAATGAGGTGCCAACCTGGTGAAGCTGCAATGCAGCACCACATACGTGCTAAATAGCGGAAGCAGCATGTTATAGACTGGGCTAAGCAATCCCACAACCAACGGATCAGATCAAAACTCTGCAGTCCTGCCACATCCAGTCATGAATGGTGGTGAACAATTAAACAACTAACAGATGGAGGAGGATCCAAGAATATCCCCATCCTCAATGATGGCAGAGCACAGCATGAGTGCAAAAGTCAAGGCTGAAGCATTTGCTACCATCTTCAGCCAGAAGTGCCGAGTGGATGATCCATCTTGGTCTCCTCCTGAGGTCCCCACCATCACAGAAGCCAGTCTTCAGCCAATTCGATTCACTCCGCATGATATCAAGAAATGGCTGAGCACACTGGATACAGCAAAGGCTATGGGCCCCGACAACATCCCAACTGTCGTGCTGAAGACTTGTGCTGCAGAACTGGCTGTGCCTCTAGCCAAGTTGTTCCAGTACAGCTACAACACTAGCTTCTACCGGACAGTGTGGAAAACTGCCCAGGTATGTCCTGTCCACAAAAAGCAGGTCAAATCCAATCCGGCCAATTACCGCCCCATCAGTCTACTCTGATTCATCAGCAAAGTGATGGAAGGTGTCGTCAACAGTGCTATCAAGCGCCACTTATTCACCGATAACCTGCTCACCGCTACTCAGTTTGGATTCTGCCAGGACCACTCGGCTCCAGACCTCGTTACAGCCTTGGTCCAAACATGGACACAAGAGCTGAATTCCAGAGGTGAGGTGAGAGTGACTGCTCTTGACATCAAGGCAGCATTTGACCGAGTGTGGCATCAAGGAGCCCTAGTAAAATTGAAGTTCAATGGGAATCAAGAGGAAAACTCTCCACTGGCTGGAGTCATACCTAGCACAAAGAAAGGTGGTTGTGGTTGTTGGAGGCCAATCATCACAGCCCCAGGAAATCGTTGCAGGAGTTCCTCAGGGCAGTGTCCTTGGCCCAACCATCTTCAGCTGCTTCATTAATGACCTTCCTTCCATCATAAGGTCAGAAGTGAGGATGTTTGCTGATGATTGCACAGTGTTTACTTCCTGATGCGCTATCAATTACTCAAAAGACTGAGGTTAAGCGAGTAACTAACAGGCTTTTATTAACAAGAGAATGAAGGTGTGCCTCGAGTGGTCGACCAGTCCAGAATACAGAGGGACTGTGGAGCAGTCACCTTTATACCTGGACTCAGGGGAGGAGTCAGCCGAGGCATGTACAGACATGTACACAGTGGAATACAAACACCCACACAGGCAGGTATAACAGTGGTTTACCACATTCACCCCTTGTTTAAAAATGAGTCCGGCGGGGTGAAGTGTATTAAACGTTTGTGTATTGGAGTCTCTCCAGAGGTCTTGTCTGCCACTGTGATTGACGTGGCGACGGCAGGGGTAGTGAAGCTTCCGGCGTCGAGTCCCGCGTAGGCTGGGGCACTGGTGTGTAGTCCTCGTGGGTGTCGAGCGGGTCGCGGGGCCCAGGCGTGCCGTCTGCTGGGGTTGGATATTGGATCGTGGGGGGGGGGTGGTAGTGGGTAGTGGGTTACTGGGGCTCCCGAGGGTGCGAGGTCTCGTATGGAGACTGTGTCCTCCCGCCCGTCCGGGTACGCAATGTAAGCATTGGCGTGGAGGAGGTCGACCCTCTCGACCAGGGGGTCCGTTTTATGGGACCTCACGTGTCTTCTCAGTAGGACCGGCCCTGGGGACGTCAGCCATGGCGGTAGCGATGTCCCTGATGTGGACTTCCTTGGGAAGACAAACATTTTCTCATGAGGGGTGGCGTTAGTGGCAGTGCAGAGCAGTGACCGAATAGAGTGGAGCGCATCGGGGAGCACATCCTGCCAGCGGGAGGTCGGAAGGCCCCTAGACTTTAAGGCTAGCAGGGCGGCCTTCCAAACTGTCGCATTCTCTCTTTCCACCTGTCCGTTCCCCTGGGGGTTGTAACTGGTGGTCCTGCTTGTGGCAATACCCCTAGCGAGCAGGTACTGGCGGAGTTCGTCGCTCATAAACGATGAGCCCCGGTCGCTATGGATATAGCTGGGGAAACCGAACAGGGTGAAGAGGTCGTTCAGACATTTAATGACCGTGGCACTGGTCATGTCCGGGCAGGGGATGGCGAACGGGAAACGGGAGTACTCATCAATAATGTTGAGGAAGTACACATTGCGGTCGGAGGAGGGGAGAGGCCCTTTAAAATCAACGCTCAGGCGCTCGAGGGGGCGAGTGGCTTTTATCAGGTGAGCCCTGTTTGGTCTATAAAAGTGCGGTTTGCACTCAGCGCAGACTTGGCAGTTCCTGGTCATGGTCCTGACCTCCTCAATGGAGTAAGGCAGGTTGCGGGCCTTGATGAAGTGGAAGAACCTGGTGACCCCCGGGTGGCAGAGGTCATTGTGGAGGGCCCGCAGTCTATTGATCTGCGCGCTGGCGCAGGTGCCACGCGATAGAGCATCCGGGGGTTCATTGAGCTTCCCGGGCCGGTACAAGATCTCGTAATTGTAGGTGGAAAGTTCGATTCTCCACCTCAAGATCTTGTCGTTTTTGATTTTGCCCCTCTGCTTGTTGTTAAACATAAAGGCAACTGAACGCTGGTCAGTGAGCAGGGTAAATCGTTTTCTGGCCAGGTAGTGCCTCCAATGACGCACAGCCTCCACAATAGCCTGGGCCTCCTTCTCAACAGCGGAGTGTCTGGTCTCCGGGCCCTGGAGGATTCGTGAAAAGAAGGCCACGGGTCTCCCCGCCTGATTAAGGGTAGCGGCCAGGGCAAAGTCGGACGCGTCGCTTTCCACCTGGAAGGGGATGGATTCGTCCACTGCATGCATGGTGGCTTTGGCAATGTCTTCCTTGATACGGTGGAAGGCTAAGCGGGCCTCTGCCGTCAAGGGAAAAGAGGTGGACTTGATCAGCGGACGGGCCTTGTCCGCATAGTAGGGGACCCACTGGGCGTAATAGGAGAAAAACCCTAGGCACCTCTTCAGGGCCTTGAGGCAGTGGGGCAGTGGGAGTTCCATAAGGGGACGCATCCGGTCGGGGTCGGGACCGATGACTCCGTGTTCCACAACACAGCCAAGGATGGTGAGGCGGGTTGTGCGGAATATGCACTTTTCCTTGTTATACGTCAGGTTCAGGAGTTGGGCGGTGCAGAGGAATTTTTCGAGGATTGCGTCATGGTCCTACAAGTCATGGCCGCAGATGGTCACATTGTCCAGATATGGGAAAGTGGCCTGCAATGCATTTTGATCGACCATCCGGTCCATCTCCCTTTGGAAGACGGAGACCCCGTTGGTGACGCCAAAGGGAACCCTAAGGAAGTGATAGAGGCGGCCATTTGCCTCAAAGGCAGTATACTGGTGGTCCTCAGGGCGGATAGGGAGCTGGTGGTACGCTGATTTCAGGTCAATGGTCGAGAAGACGCGGTACTGCGCGATCTGGTTGACCATATCAGCTATGCGGGGGAGTGGTTAAGCGTCCAGCAGGGTGTAGCAATTTATTGTCTGGCTGTAGTTGATGACCAGGCGCTGCTTCTCGCCGGTCTTAACGACCACAACCTGGGCTCGCCAGGGGCTGGTGCTGCCCTCAATAATCCCCTCCTTCAGGAGCCGCTCTACTTCGGTTTTAATGAAAACCCTGTCCCGGCACTGTATCGCCTGCTCTTTGTGGCGATGGGCTTACAGTCGGGGGTGAGGTTAGCAAACAGTGGGGGGGGGGGTGACTCTGAGTGTGGAGAGGTTGCACCTGGTGCGCGGCGGGCAGTTTGGAAGCTGCTGGCTGCGGACTGTGAGTGGGGGGAGGGGTCCACCGTACGCCATCGTAACACTTTTAAGGTGGCACTGAAAATCTAACCCCAGTAGAACGGCAGCGCAGAGGTGGGGCAGGACCAGAAGTTTAAAATTATCGTACACAGTCCCGTCTACTAAGAGTATCACCATGCAGTAGCCGCCAATGTCCGCCGACTGGGACTCGAAGGCCATAGAAATCCGCTGGTGCGCAGGCAGGACTGGGAGAGAGCAACGCCGCACCGTGTCGGGGTGGATGAAGCTCTCCGTGCTCCCAGAGTCAAAAAGGCAGGTTGTTTCGTGACCATTTACCTTAATGTCCATTGTGGACCGGGCCAGTTGGTGCGGTCTCGCTTGGTCCAGCGTAACGGAGGCCAGCTTAGGGGTCGGTGTGTCGCTGCGGGTATCAGATGAGGCGGTGTTGGGGGCCTGCTGCGTCCCGGCTGGCGTCCAAGATGGCGGCGTCCATGATCCCCATGTGGCTGGAGGCGTCCAAAATGGCTGCTGTTCCGGTGGTTCGCACATGGCTGGGGAGGCCCAAGATGGCGGCCCGCACGGCACACACGCAGCGCTGCTGGGGTTCGGGGTGGCTTTGGCCCTGCAGACGCTGGCGTAGTGTCCCTTCTTCCCGCAGCCCGAGCAGATCGCATTTTTCGCCGGGCAGCGCGCTCTGGGGTGTTTGGCCTGGCCACAGAAGTAACATTTCTGGCCTTGGGACACTGCTGCGATAGTTGGGCCGTTGCTGGGATGTCGCTGGGGTGGCACGGCGCTATGAAACGGTCCTACCGTGTCCCAGGCTGTCGTTCCCCGCGGCGTCCACGGTGCAGAGGAGTAGGCATCCATGCCCCGGTAGGCTGCGTCCAATGATAGTGCGAGTTCAGAGGCCTTGTTGAGGTCGAGGTCACTCTGCTCCAACAGTCGCTGTCGGGTGTAATTGGACCTGTGGCCCGCTACAAAAGCGTCCCGGATAAGTTCCTCTGTGTACACGGCGGCCTTTACATCCTTACAACCACAGGCCCGGCCAAGCACAGACAGTGCCTGAAGGTATTCCTCGGTCGATCCCCCAGGTTGTTGTTTAGGACTGCCCAGGAGGTGCCTGGCGTACACCTCGTTCACTGGGCGCGTGTACTGGTCCTTGAGGAGCTTGAGAGCAGCCGTGTACGAGGTCGCGTCCTGGATGACCGAGTACGCTCGGTGGTTCACTTTGGAGGTCAGGACATGCAGTTTGTCCTCATCCGATTTGACCGTTGCAGCGGAGGCGATCAGGAATCTTTCAAAGCACCTAAGCCAGTGAGCAAACTTGGTGGATGCGTCCGCCTCCCGATGGTCTTGTTGAGTCTGTGTGTCCCAGTTATGCGTATGATCAATCACTGGACACAGACAACAAGAATAACTTTTAACAGGTCTTCACTATTCGGAGGTCAGGGCTGAACTGCACAGCAAATCCCTACACAACACTTATATACCGGTGTGGTCACCACCGGTATTACAGTATACAGCAACCAAGAGAAAGTAGTACATCTCTTAAGGTAGTTCTCTTAAGGTGGAACAGGTTACATACACCACAATCCTCCCTTTTTAGCTTAACAGTTATATCCCCATTTAGCATAACATAATAACATATATATATATACAACTTCATGCAAAACAGTTCAAAGATTCAGTCTCTGAGGAGGCCTCCTGATTCGAGTTGGATAACGCCTTTCAGGGGTCTCTGATTCTCGTTGCTGGGGTGACTCATCTAGTTGGTCTCTTATGGATTGGACATCATCATCAGGTACATTCACTTCTGAGGTAGATGCTTCAGGTTCACTAACTTCTTCCACGGTTGTCTCTGCCGTAACCATGGGTTCGACCCTTGTTCTCGATTCTACCAGTTGGTCGGCATGACGCCGTATTACATTTTCACCAATATCTACCGTGTACATCAGGGGTCCTTGTCTGGCCCTAATTGTTCCAGATTGCCATTTCTCGTTTTTATAGTACCTGGCTAACACTGGTTGTCCTATTTCGAAACTCCGAGTGGTCTTGTTATTTATATGCTGGAACTGTTTGTTTTCAACTTCCCTCCGCACATTTGGTTTTAACAAGTCCAACCTGGACCGCAACCTCCTGTTATAGAACATCATGGCAGGACTTTGGTTTGTCACTGCATGAGTGGCGTTTCGATATGCCAGTAGGAATTTGTCCACCTTGTGTTGTAGTGGAATCTGATCTTCGCTCATGGCCTTTACTGCTTTTTTGAACGTTTGTACAAATCTCTCGGCCAACCCGTTTGTAGCCGGATGATATGGGGCAGAGGTATAATGTTTCACCCCATTCTTCTTCATGAATTTCTGGAATTCTTCTGACACGAACTGCGGTCCGTTGTCTGAACATATTTGTTCTGGCAATCCATTTCTTGCAAATATCGTTCTTAGCACCGCGATCGTCTTTTCCGAGGTAGTGGTAGTCATCTTAATCACTTCTGGCCATTTAGAATGTGCGTCCACCGCAATTAAAAACATGGAGTCCATGAATGGACCAGCAAAGTCAATATGTACACGTTGCCATGGGGTTGAAGGCCATTCCCATGGATGCAGCGGTGCAATCGGAGGTGCATTTTGCACTTTTTGGCACCCTGAACAGCTTTTCGTCAGATCCTCTATCTGTTGGTCGATACCCGGCCACCACACATAAGCCCTAGCAAGGCTTTTCATCTTGACTCCCCCCAGATGACCTTCATGCAGTTCCTTTAGAACTCTCTTAACTTAGGAGGAATAATCACCCTTGTTCCATACATCAATGTTCCTTGACAGACGGACAGCTGTTCTCGTCTTGCTGAGAATGCCGGTAACAGTGGATCACCATGTGCTGGCCATCCCTTCACTGTCACTTCGTAGACCCGGAACAGTGTCGGGTCGTTCCTGGTTTCTCTTTCAATACTTGCATTGGTGACTGGTAAACATTCGATGATGGTCGAGTGAAATAACTCAACAGGGTCAACCGTCGGTGCCTCCTCCTCTGTAGGTAGTGGCAGGCGCGACAGCCCATCAGCATTACCATGCTGCTTTGTACCTTTGAATTCAATCTGATATTGATGTGCCCCTAGGAAAAGGGACCATCTCTGGAGTCTCTGTGCTGTCATCACCGAAACACCCTTCTTAGGGTTAAAAATGGATACCAACGGCTGGTGGTCTGTCAGAAGCATGAACTTTTGGCCCTGCAGGTAATGATTAAACTTCTTTACTCCCCACACAAGGCTGAGAGCCTCCCTATCTATCTGAGCATAGTTGCGCTCAGCGGAGGTCAATGATCTGGATGCGAACGCAACTGGCCTCTCCAGGCCATTTGGCAACTTGTGTGAGAGTACTGCCCCAATACCATATGGAGAAGCATCACAAGCCAAACGAATAGGCAGCGTTGGGTTGAAGTGAGCCAACACTTCCTCTGAGGTGATCAATGCCTTGCTTTTGCGAAAGGCCCTCTTACAGTCCTCGCTGCACTTCCATGGTACTCCCTTCTGCAAAAGAGCGTTCAGCGGGTGCAGCACCGTGGATAAATTTGGCAGAAACTTATGGTAATAGTTAATCAACCCTAGGAACGACCTCAACTGGGATACATTATCTGGAGCGGGAGCCTTCACAACAGCTTCAATCTTGTCAGGAGACTTATGAAGCCCCTCCTGGTCAATGACATGACCACAGTATGAGATCCTCTTCTGAAAGAACTCACATTTCTGGCGATTAACTCGAAGTCCATATTCTTTCAATCTGGTGAGCACCAGTTCCAAATTTGCAAGGTGTTCCTCGTCATCACAGAACAGAATCACAGAAACCCCACAGTGCAGATCGAGGCCATTTCGGCCCATCGAGCCTGCACCGACACATATCCCACCTGATCCCCGTAACCCCTACACCAACACATATCCCACCCTATCCCCGTAACCCCACGTATTTAATCCCCCGAACACTAAGGGTCAATTTATCATAGCCAATCAACCTAACCCGCACATCTTTGGACTGTGGGAGGAAACCGGAGCACCCGGAGGAAACCCACGCAAACACGGGGAGAATGTGCAAACTCCACACAGGCAGTCACCCGAGGCCGGATTCGAACCCGGGTCCCTGGCGCTGTGAGGCAACAGTGCTAACCACTATGCCACCGTGCTGCCCTTCTGTAATCAGAATATCGTCCAGGTAACATTGTGTGCCTGGAATTCCCTGTAATACCTGCTCCATGGCCCTCTGTCAAATTGCTGGAGCCGATGCCACTCCAAAAACCAGTCTATTATACCGGTACAAGCCTCTATGCATGTTGATCGTGAGATACTGGCGTGACTCTTCCTCAACTTCCATCTGTAAGTACGCCTGCGCCAAGTCTATCTTGGTGAAGTGTTTCCCGCCAGACAACGAAGCGAAGATATCCTCAATCCGCGGAAGCGGATACTGCACCGTGTGAAGCACCGGATTAACAGTGATCTTGAAATCTCCACAGATGCGAACCTTCCCTGGTTCCCCCGGCTTGTTGCTCGATGAACGCTTCATGACGGGAACAATGGGCGTGGCCCACTCACTCCAGTCTACCTTAGACAGTACTCCTGAACGTTCTAGCCCTTCCAGCTCAGCTTCCACAGCAGGTCGTATGGCTTTGAAAAATTTCGGGTTTGCATGTTCTTCAACCTTGATGTTTGCCGTAATTCCTCTCAGTGTTCCCAGTCCCTGTTGAAACACCTCTTTAGCATCATCCAATATTCTGGACAATCGTTTAGGTTTGACATCTTTTTTACCGGAATCTACCGTTAGTGCTTTTAAGGAATGCCAGTCCATATTTATTTTCCTAATCCACTCCCGTCCCAGTAGTGGTGGACCTCCCTCAGGTAGCACATATAAGTCCATTCCTCGGCTTTCTTTGCCCTTGTGGACCACCTTTACCTCTATCTTCCCGATGGGGTATACTCTTTGCCCGGTGTATGTTTTCAATACAATCTCCGTATCCTGTAGGGGAATATGTGGGAATAACCTTTTGTAATCTTGCTTATTCATGACCGTCAATGCCGATCCAGTGTCCAATTCCATCTTCACTTAGACTCCTGCTATCTGAAGTGTGAGCCAAATTGTTTGGAGGTCTGCTTCCTTACCAACATTGTGTACTCTTAAACTACCCAGTTCATTACTGCTGGAGTCTGAATCTGACTTCTGTTCGTTCGAACTGTTCTCTGTCACCTTGTGTACCTTTCTGTACTTTTCCTGCGGTGACTTTTTGTTGCTGGTCTTCTTTCCTGACCGGCATACTTTAGCTATGTGACCAAGCCTGCCACATTTTCTGCATTCCTGATTTTTGAACCAGCACTGGTTCTGATCATGCGTTGTCTTTCCACAACGATAACATTTTACTGTACCCAAGACCATTTGATTGGTGCTGAGTTCCGGTGACCGTAGCTGCATTTCCACCGTGCCTCTCGCTGCGGCTTCGTGCGATGCTGCAATAGTGACAGCTTTATCAAGCGTAAGATCATTCTCCTCAAGCAGTCGCTTTTGTGTTCCTTCTTTTAACAATCCACACACAAATTTATCTCTCAGCGCATCTGCTAGTCCTGTTCCAAACTGACAGTACTTTGATAGCTTACGCAGTTCAATTAAAAATTCAGCGTTGTTTTCGTCTTTCAGCTGCGTTCTTCTGTAAAATTTAAATCGTTCCGCTATCATCAGCGGCGTGGGGTTGAAATGATTTTTCAGGACAGTAACAATATTCGCGAAAGTCTGATCCGCCAGTTTATTTGGTGATAGAAGATGCTTCAATAGCCCGTATGTCTTCGCACCCATTGAGCTTAATAAGGTTAGTGCTTTCTCATCATCTGGTACCTTATTTGCTTTACAATAAACTTCCATGCGTTCTACATACGTGGTCCAATCTTCGATATCGCTATCAAAGGTATTAATGATCCCATGTTTAGGCATCCTTGCAAGTTTTTAACATTTTTCTTTTTCTCAAAATGGCGGCTTCCCGCGCTTGTCTTCTTCCCCCGCCTACTAAAATGGCGGCTTCCCGCGCTTGGTGGTCTTTCCCGCGCTCGTCTTCTTCCCCCGCCGACTACAATGGCGGATTCCCGCGTTTGCCTTCTTCCCCCGCTGGCTGCAATGGCGATTGCCTTGTTGCTGCCGTTCTCGCCTCCCCAGCGGTTCTCAATTCCCCGACGCTGCTTTGCCTCGCAGCCCCGCTTGCAACCCGGTCCTTTACATCGGCTGCGTTTGAGTTCTCCGCGGCTCTCGTGCCTTAAGCTGCCCCAGTCGCTGCGCCTCTCGGCCTCGATTGCAGCCCGGCCCTTTTTACCGGCCGTGGTCGAGTTCTCCGCCCTTATTCCTCCGTTTTCCCTCCCCTACTCACAGCCAACGCGGCCGACTTTCTGCTCGTGTCGCTGATCGGCTTACCCACCACCGTGGTAGAAGGGATGATCACTGCCTGTCGCTGATGGAGGGCTTCGTGGTCAGAATTTTTTTTCTTTTTAACCCGGGTTCTCGATGCCTCCCGTGCGATGGTGCTCAGCAGGATGATGAGAGCGGATGCCTCTTCTCGACGCCCGTTCTGAGGACGAAGCTGCCTTGGATGTAAAACTGCCGCAGGGTAAGATCGGACTCGTCGCCACTGTTGAGTCTGTGTGTCCCAGTTATGCGTATGATCAATCACTGGACACAGACAACAAGAATAACTTTTAACAGGTCTTTACTATTCGGAGGTCAGGGCTGAACTGCCCAGCAAATCCCTACACAACACTTATATACCGGTGTGGTCACCACCGGTATTACAGTATACAGCAACCAAGAGAAAGTAGTACATCTCTTAAGGTAGTTCTCTTAAGGTGGAACAGGTTACATACACCACAGGTCTAAGTCCAGGCATGCTGGTGTGAGGATCTTCTCCATTATAAAAAAATCTTGTTAATAAAATTGATGCGCTATCAATTACTCAAAAGACTGAGGTTAAGCGAGTAACTAACAGGCTTTTATTAACAAGAGAATGAAAGTGTGCCTCGAGTGGTCGACCAGTCCAGAATACAGAGGGACTGTGGAGCAGTCACCTTTATACCTGGACTCGTGGGAGGAGTCAGCCGAGGCATGTACAGACATGTACACAGTGGAATACAAACACCCACACAGGCAGGTATAACAGTGGTTTACCACACTTCCATTCGCAACTCCTCAGATAATGAAGCAGTCCATACCCGCATGCAGCAAGACCTGGACGACATTCAGGCTTGGGCTGATAAGTGGCAAGTAACATTCATGCCACACAAGTGCCAGGCAATGACTATCTCCAACAAGAGAGAGTCTAACCACTGCCTCTTGACATTCAACAGCATTACCATCACCGAATCCCCCACCATCAACATCCTGAGGGTCACCACTGACCAGAATCTTAACTGGACTAGCCACATAAAACTGTGGCTACAAGAGCAGGTCAGAGGCTGGGTATTCTGTGGTGAGTGTCTCACCTCCTGACTCCCCAAACCCTTTTCACCATCTACAAGGCACAAGTAAGGAGTGTGATGGAGTACTCTCCACTTGCCTGGATGAGTGCAGCTCCAACAACACTCAAGCAGCTCAACACCATCCAGGACAAAGCAGCCCGCTTGTTTGGCACCCCATCCACCACCTTAAACATTCACTCCCTCCACTACCGGCGCACCGTGGCTGCAGCGTGTACCATCTACAAGATGCACTGCAGCAACTCACCAAGACTTCTTCGACAACACCTTCCAAACCTGCAACCTCTACCACCTAGAAGGACAAGGGCAGCAGGCGCATGAGAACACCATCACCTCCAAGTTCCCCTCCAAGTCACACATCATCCTGACTTGGAAATTTATCGCTGTTCCTTCATCGTCGCTGGGTCAAAATCCTGAAACTCCCTCCCTAACAGCTCTGTGGGAGTACCTTCACCACAGGAACAGCAGCAGTTCAAGAAGGCAGCTCACCACCACCTTCTCAAGGGCAATTCGGAATGGGCAATAAATGCTGGCCTTGCCAGCAATGCCCATATCCCAGGAACAAATATAATAAAACTAGTTTGTGACTGTAAGTAACAACCATTCTGTTCTCATGCAGGAAACAACATTACAGATTAGTTGTAGGAATGAGAAGCTACAGGAGGAGAAAGCAACATATTCATGTATTAGCCCAGTAGGAGGAGGCAGTTGATACTGGGATCATACTTGGCTGAGGCGATAGGGGAAGGAGACATGGGAGGTCCTGCACGCACAGTTGGTTTGTTCAGAACAAGTCCTAATGTTCAAAAGTTCCTAAAAAGATTTTATTTTCCTCAAATTCATACTCTGACATCATCCTTGCACGAGCAGAGCAGTTAGGAGACAGGGCCGAGCAGGACACTCAGAGCATTTCTCTGTCTTGTTCTCTCCACAGAAGCTGGAAGTAGAAAAGAAGAATGACCCAATAGCAGGACCCTTATCAGTAGGGACAGGCAGTAGAAATTCACCTACTCTGTCATTCACCCTCTTGCTCACACTTGCTAGACCAGATGGTTATTTGAGGGGGTAGGAAATACAGATAATGCAGACAAGGCACAGCATCAGAGAAGACTTTTGAAAAATACAAAGCAGCCTGGAGTGAGTGGCAGCTGCAGGCAAATCTGCTGACAGCCCATAGAACGCAGAGGTCTGGAGGCAAGTCATCATGCCCAACATGCTGGCTTTGACTTGAGGCATTTTGGCCTTGGGTGATGGAATGGAAACAGCAGCATCTACTGGATTCCGAGATCTCCAGAGCACCATTTCAGAGGGTTTATAGGATATTCAGAATGCTTTCTCCCATGGTGTAAGGGACATTCGTAATTCCATCTGGTCTTTTTCCTGCAGATCAGTGGCAACCAATATCCTGACATGAATGGATTAGGAAAAAAAGGGAGGCTTTTGGCAGATACAAAGGACTAAAAACAATGGAAGCCCTAGAGGAGTATAGAAAGTGCAGGGGGTTACGTAAAAAAGAAATTAGGAGAGCGAAGAGGGGGCATGAAAAAACACTGGCGGGCAAAATAAAGGAAAATCCCAAGGTGTCTTGTAAGTATATTAAGGGCAAGAGGATAACCAGGGAAAGAATAGGGCCCATTAGGGACCAAAGTGGCAATCTGTGTGTAGAGCCGAAAGATGTGGGTAAGGTTTTAAATGAATATTTTGCATCTGTGTTCACTATGGAGAAGGACAATGTAGGCATAGAAATCAGGCAGGGGGATTGTGATATACTTGAACAAATTAGTATTGAGAGGGAGGAGGTACTAGTGGTTTTAGCAGGCTTAAAGTGGATAAATCCCCAGCCCCAGACGAGATGTGTCCCAAGCTGCTGTGTGAGGCAAGGGAGGAGATTACAGGGGCTCTGACACAAATTTTCAGAACCTCTCTGGCCACAGGGGAGGTGCCAGAGGACTGGAGAACAGCTAATGTTGTACCATTATTCAAGAAGGGTAGTAGGGATAAACCAGGGAATTACAGGCCAGTGAGCCTAACATCAGTGGTAGGGAACTTATTGGAAAAAATTCTGAGGGACAGAATTAGTCTCCACTTGGAGAGGCAAGGATTAATCAAGAATAGTCAGCATGGCTTTGTCAGGCCCAGGGGGAGATCATGTCGAACCAATTTGATTGAATTTTTTGAGGGGGTGACTAGGTGTGTGGACGAGAGTAGTGCAGTTGATGTAGTCTACATGGACTTCAGTAAGACTTTTGACAAAGTCCCACATGGGAGACTGGTCAAGAAGGTAAGAGCCCATGGGATCCAGGGCAATTTGGCACATTGGATCCAAAATTGGCTTAGTGGCAGGAGGCAGAGAGTGATGGTCGAAGGCTGTTTTTGTGACTGGAAGCCTGTGTCCAGTGGTGTACTGCAGGGATCGGAGCTGGGTCCTTTGCTGTTTGTAGTGTACATTAATGATTTAGATATGAATGTAGGAGGTATGATCAGTAAGTTTGCAGATGACATGAAAATTGGTGGAGTGGTAAATAGTGAGGAGGGAAGCCTCAGGCTACAGGATGATATAGATGGGTTGGTTAGATGGGCAGAACAGTGGCAAATGGAATTTAACCCTGAAAAGTGTGAGGTGATGCAATTTGGGAGGACTAACAAGGCAATGGAATACACAATGAATGGTAGGACCCTAGGAAGGACAGAGGATTAGAGGGACCTTGGTGTGCATGTACATAGATCCCTGAAAGCAGCAGGACAGGTAGATAAGGTGGTTAAAAAGGCATATGGGATACTTGGCTTCATTAGCCGAGGCATAGATTATAAGAGCTGGGAGGTTATGATGGAGCTGTACAAAATGTTAGTTAGGCCACAGCTGGAATATTGTGTGCAGTTCTGGTCATCACACTATAGGAGGGATGTGATTGCATTGGAGAGGGTGCAGAGGAGATTCACCAGGATGTTACTGGGGCTGGAGCACTTCAGCTATGAAGAGAGACTGAACAGGCTGAGGTTGTTTTCCTTAGAGCAGAGAAGGCTGAGGGGGGACCTGATTGAGGTGTACAAAATTATGAGGGGCATAGATAGGGTAGATAGAAAGGAACTTTTCCCCTTAGTAGAGGGGTCAATAACCAGGGGGTATAGTTTCAATGTAAAGGGCTGGAGGTTTAGAGGGGATTTGAGGAAAAACTTTTTCACCCAGAGGGTGGTTGGAATCTGGAATTCACTGCCTGAAAGGGTGGTAGAGGCAGGAACCCTCACAACATTCAAGAAGCATTTAGATCAACACTTGAAACGCCATAGCATATAAGGCTATGGGCCAAGTGCTGGAAAATGGGATTAGAATAGACAGGGCTTGATGGCCGGCGTGGACACGGTGGGCCGAAGGGCCTCTTTCTGTGCTGTATAACTCTATGATCCATTTCCTAGTGGGAAAACAGGAGATGGCAGCAAGGATTCTGCCTTCTCTCAGGACAGCAGAACCAGAGATTTCTGCATTAACACAATAACTGCGTAAAAGCTCAATAACTACCCAGTAAATATCATAGTGTAGAAATTAAAATAAAAACTAAGCTGGTTAAAAGAGAATTCAGAATTATCTTTATGTACAAAATGTTGTGAAAATGTGGGATGTACTGCCCCAGAAGGCCAAATGTGCAGATGTTTAAAGGGAGATTGGATACTTACTTGGGAAAGAAAGGTAATAATGGATAGAAAAAAGGCAGGAAATCTGAATTAAAAAGTTAAGGGCCTACCATGTTTAACTAAGTAATGGAGCAGGATGAACAGGCCAAATAACATACTCTTGCTTCTACGTACTCCAGACAGGCAGATAAATCTTCTCAATGATCTTCTAGGTTAGTGCATTCCACATTCTTACAACCCTTTGTGCAAAAATAAAATCTGAATTTGGTGTTAACAGGCTTTGTTCTCATTTTAAGATTATGTCCACTTGATTTGGGCTTCCCCTAGTGGAAGGAAGAATCTTTTTGTATCTATTCAGCCAATTCCCTTCATTATTTTAAACACCTCAATCAGCTCTCCCCTCAGCCTCGTCTTCTCTAGAGAATAGAAACATAGAAGTTTACAGCACAGAAGTAGGCCATTCCATCCATTGTGTCTCTACCAGCTCTTTGATAGAACAATCCAAAACTAGTCTCACTGCCCTGATGTCACATTCATCTACTTCAGGTGTTTATCTACTCAATGTAACCCAATGTCATGCATTTCTTTCAGAGACGCTGACAAATGTATTTTAGAACAGTTCAGTGGTTTGGATGGTGCTGTCACTTCCTCTTTGCCATTATCACATTCTTTAGTTTGAGTTTTATTAGTGAGGACTGAAAACAAAGGTTTAGTAAATAAGAACATAGGAATTGCTAGATGAAAAAAGACTAAGATCCATCTAATTTGCCTTCTGCCAAACTGATACTCACATGATACAATGATAATGGAGTTGTTGACTAATCATAGCAATCAATCTCTATCTATTAGTCTACAACAGACCCAAAAATGACACGAGGAAAACCCCAGTGGTGGAGAACTTTGGGAACCAGAGGTCCAAAGTCATCTTTTTCCTCCCAAGCATGCTACACTTACCACGTCATGTCTCAAATTACTCATATATTGTATCCCAAAATGTTATTTTCTGAAAGAAATCTATCTTATGTTGGGGAGGGCTTAAACTAAAATGGCAGGGGGTTTGGAACCTGTGCAGGGAGACAGAGGAAAGGGAAGCAAGATAGAAACAAAAGACAGGAAGGAGAAAAGCAAAAGTGGAATGGCAGAGAAATCAAGGGTGTAAATCAAACAGGGCTACAGTAAATAATAATTCTAAAAGGACTAAGAGTGTTAAAAAAACAAGCCTGAAGGCTTTGTGTCTTAATGCGAGGAGCATTCGTAATAAGGTGGATGAATTATCTGTGCAAATAGATGTAAACAGATATGATGTAATTGGAATTACGGAGACATGGCTCTAGGGTGACCAAGGCTGGGAATTCAACATCCAGGGGTATTCAATATTTAGGAAGGACAGGCAAAAAGGAAAAGGAGGTGGGGTAGCATTGCTGGTTAAAGAGGAGATTAACACAATAGTAAGGAAGGATATTAGCTCTGATGATGTGGAATCTGTATGGATAGAGCTGAAAAATACCAAGTGGCAGAAAACATTAGTGGGAGTTGTATACAGACCAACAAACAGTAATGCTGAGGTTGGGGCTGGCATTAAATGGGAAATCAGAGACCCGTGCAATAAGGGCACAGCAGTTATCATGGGTGACTTTAATCTACATATAGATTGGGCTAACCAAATTAGTAACAATACTGTGGAGGAGGAATTCCTAGAGTGTATACGGGATGGTTTCCTGGACCAATATGTCGAGGAACCAACTAGAGATCAGGCCATCTTAGACTGGGTATTATTTAATGAGAAAGGATTAATTAGCCATGTTGTTGTGCAAGGTCCCTTGGGGAGGAGCGATCATAATATGATAGAAATTTTCATTAAGATTGAGAGTGAAGTAGTTGACTCAGAAACTAGGGTCCTGAATTTAAATAAAGGAAACTACGATGGTATGAGACGTGAGTTGGCTAGGATGGATTGGGGAACGTTACTTAAAGGGTTGATGGTGGATAGGCAATGGCAAACATTTAAACATCGCATGGATGAACTATAGAATTTGTTCATCCCTGTTTGGCATAAAAATAAAACAAAAAAGGTGACTCAACCGTGGCTAACAAGGGAAATTAGGGATAGCATAAGACCCAAGGAGAGGACATATAAATTGGCCAGAACATGCAGCAAAACTGAGGATTGGGAGCAGTTTAGGATTCAGCAAAGGAGGACAAAGGGATTAATTAAGAGGGGGGAAATAGAATATGAGAGTAAGCTTGCACGGAACATAAAAATGGACTGTAAAAGCTTCTATAGATATGTGAAGAGAAAAAGATTGGTGAAGTCAAGCGTAGGTCCCTTGCAGTCAGAATCAGGGGAATTTATAATGGGGAACAAAGAAATGGCAGACCAATTAAATACATACTTTGGTTCTGTCTTCACAAAGGAGGACACAAATAACCTTCCAGAGATTTCGAGGAACATAGGGTCTAATGAGAGGGAGGAATTAAATGAAATCAGTATTTGTAGGGAAATGGTGCTAGGGAAATTGACGGGATTGAAGGCCGATAAATCCCCAGGGCCTGATCATTTACATCCTAGGGTACTTAAGGAAGTGGCCCTAGAAATAGTAGATGCATTGCTGGTCATCTTCCAAAATTCTATAGACTGTGGAGTAGTTCCCATGGATTGGAGGGTAGCTAATGTAACCCCACTATTTAAAAAAGGTGGTAGAGAGAAAACGGGGAATTATAGACCAGTAAGCATGACATCGGTAATGGGGAAAAAGCTAGAGTCCATTATAAAAGATGTAATAGCATAGCACTTGGAAAACAATGACAGGATCGGACAAAGTCAACATGGATTTACAAAAGGTAAATCATGCTTGACTAATCTACTGGAACTTTTTGAGGATGTAACTGGTAGAATAGATAAGGGAGAACCAGTGGATGTGGTGTATTTGGACTTTCAGAAGACTTTCGATAAGGTCCCGCGTAAGAGATTGGCGTGCAAAGTTAAAGCACATGGGATTGGGGGTAAAGTATTGACTTGGATAGAGAACTGGTTGGCAGACAGGGAGCAAAGAGTTGGAATAAACGAGTCTTTTTCCGAGTGGCAGGCAGTGATTAGTGGGGTACCGCAGGGATTGGTGCTAGGACCTTAGCTATTCACAATATATATTAATGATCTAGACAAGGGAACTAGATGTAATATCTCTAAGTTTGCAGATGACACAAAGCTGTGTGGGCATGTGTGCTGTGAGGAGGATGCAGAGAAACTCCAGTATGATTTGGACAGGTTGGGTGATTGGGCAGATGCATGGCAGATGCAGTATAATGTGGATAAATGCGAGGTTATCCACTTTGGTGGCAAAAACAGGAAGGCAGTTTATTATCTGAACGGCAATAGATTGGGAAAAGGGGAAGTACAACGAGACCTGGGTGTCCTTGTGCACCAGTCGCTGAAGGTAAGCATGCAGGTGCAGCAGGCGGTTAAGAAGGCAAATGGTATGCTGGCCTTCATAGCGAGAGGATTCAAGTACAGGAGCAAGGATGTCTTGCTGCAGTTGTACAGGGCCTTGTTGAGACCGCACCTTGTGTGAAGTTTTGGTCACCTTATCTGAGGAAGGATGTTCTTGCCATGGAGGGAGTGCAGCGAACATTCACCAGACTGACACCTGGGATGGCAGGAATGACGTATGAAGAGAGATTGAGTCGATTAGGCTTATATTCGCTCGAGTTTAGAAGAATGAGAGGGGATCTCATTGAAACTTATAAAATTCTAACAGGACTAGACAGACTAGATGCAGGAAGGATGTTCCCAATGGCGGGGGAATCCAGAACCAGGGGTCACAGTCTAAGGATAAGGGGTGTAAGATTTGCAAAATTTCTGCATTTCCCCGAAGGCTGTTATTAATAAACGGGACCTGCGTGGACTGTTTAAAATCAAACAGGTACCCAAAATGGCGTCCATGCCTCGTGGCAGCAAGCCTGTGAGATTTTAAAATGGACTCTGCAACGCAGACAGCTTGGAGAAATCGAAACCAAGCTGCAGGCTTCTGTGAAGAGAGACTTTGTATTTTGGAACCAGACAGGACTCTGAATTATGCATTAGACCGAATTGGAGGCAAATCTAAATTCAGTTTAGGCCTATAGTTAAGAACATCTAGCAGTCTGCATATATTATCGGAAACAGATTAACCGAGCCATCGATGCCAGACAAGGCCCATCAAGGGACTTTCAGGACAATACAAGTCAATTATCGGGCCGGTTGATGCGGTAACTGGCCATTTAAAACCAGTTAGTATGGCTTGGTACCATTATTTAAAATAGCCCGCCAAGATTAAAACAAAGAACTAACCTGATTTGGCGCGCAGATAAGGGTTTTCGACGAAGGTATAATTGAAGGCCCCCTCGGGTAGCAAGGAGTTCGGTTCAGTTGGAAGTTCAAGTTTTCGGTCGGGTGTTCGTGTTGGTTGGTGTGCTGGTGCTGCTCTTCGGCCCCTCGCCCTCGTGGCTGCCGCTCTTCCCCCGTCCCGCGCTTACCCCCTGGCCTTTGCCCGTGCCCCTTTTCCCACACCATCTGGAACTAGCCCCGGCACCGGGTCGGGCGGACACGGACAATTCAGGCCAGGCGAGGCGGGATGCGACGAGGGGAGGAGGGAAGACCACCGGAGAAAGATCAACTGAGGGGAGGCTTCGAATTATCGGGCCTTCAGCCTCAGCCGACCTTCGAATAACTGCACACCAACTCAATCTGGTGGTTGTCGATGAAGAATCATCCCTGCAAGGTAAAGTACCCAAACAGAGACTTTAACTTTGGGGTACTCGAACCTGGACAACGCCCTTGCAGCGCCTGGAGGCCACGTGATGACGACAAGCTCCAGAGAGCACCAATAGCGAACCCCGAACCCAACCGCTGTTTTGAGTCTAACAAACCTTTTGATTGGCGAGCATGAAGTTCTGACCCCTCATAGCTTAATCTAGTTAGGTATAAGAGGTGGGATAAGGATAAGGGGTTTGTTAAGATAGTTGTTTTCCCTCGATGTGCCGTATGTTCCCCATTCCCTGTATAGGTATAGTTATTATTCTTTTGCATTTGTATTTTTGCCTGTAGAAGCGTACACTAGTAATTTTTCCCATGAGATTGTATCAAGTTTTTCCTCTGCAATAAAATCTTGGTTTTTGTTTACATCCAACCACCTGTCTGCTCGAGTCTTCTCTGTACCGCCGCCTTGTACCTAAGTCCGGTGTCTAGAACCCAGGGGCGTGGGAGCGATTCGAACCGCTCACAAAACAGTCAGGGGCATAACTGACATACGCGCCAAACAACACCACCACACACCACCCCCTACAGGGGTAAGCCATTTAGGACTGAGATGAGGAGGAATTTCTTCACCCAGAGAGCGGTGAACCTGTAGAATTCTCTACCACAGAAGGCAGTTGAGGCCAACATATTAAATATATTCAAGGAGTTAGATATATTTCTTAAGGCTAAAGGGATCAAGGGATATGGGGAGAAAGCATGGACAGGGTACTGAATTTGGATGATCAGCCATGATCTCAGTAAATGGCGGAACAGGCTCAAGGGGCCGAATGGCCTACTCCTGCTCCTATCTTCTATGTCTATGTCTATGTTAATTTGCATTTGAATAAATAAATACTCTCTGCTACCACCGTCTCCCTAGGGAGCCTGTTTCAGAGATTGACCACTCGCTCACTGGAATACTGTTTCCAGAGATTAGTTTTGAATCCCCACTTCAAGCACATGCGGTGTCCTCTGGTTCTACTGTTTCGGACAAGGTGAAATAGCTCTACATTATCCAGTCCCTTTAGAATCCTAAAAACAGCAATCATATCACCTCTCAACCTTCTCTTTTCCATTGAGAACATACCCAATTTATATAATCGCTCCTCATAATCCAATCTGTCCATCCCTTAATCATTTAGGTTGATAAATAATCACAGAATTTATTTAAGTTATGAATAGAGCAGATATTTCACTCACACCTGCAGAAACAGGTTATTTTTCAATTTACAAACTAAATGTCAGGATCGCACTACTGACAAGATATTTCACCTGTGTTATCACTGGAGACAGATTTTGTTAAACTAGTGTGAGAATATGTACTGACTGTTACCTCTCAGTAGTTCCTGGAGTGCAGCTGGGACGGGGTAGGGAATTGCAGTGAGCTGTTTGTCTTTGGGCAGCAGCTGAATAGTGGAGATGAGTAACTTTTCTGCAGCTTTACTTGATTGCCTTTGGGGTTCAGGGAATATTTCTGTGAAACTTTCCCTCAGAAGATTAAATACATTCTGTAGAGTTCATTATAAATGAAACTATAAAAATATCTGTGACAGGAGTGGGCCTGATGGGCCAAATGCCTTTCCCATGTTCCACGCTGTCATATGTTTTTAATCAAGTGTAGTTTATCATCTGATAAATCTACAGTGATGTTGAAATGGTTAATCCTTCAGTGATGATGCTATCCTTCATTTACTACATAGGTATCAATTTATGACTATGGTGCCTGCTGGCACCAGAAAAAGCAGATCAAAATTTTCCTTACCATTCCCCCCAATGCCTCAGTGAGTTTACATCATGAGTGTTGGAGTCATGTGGACCAAGAAACTTCCTGGTTCAAAATGCAATCTTTGCTGAGCTAGCTAATCTCAGCTAGGATGCCAGTTGTGGTGTTACAATTAGTCTCAACTTTCCCGAGAAAATTCAACAGGGTTTAATCTCTTGATCACTATCTAGTGACTCCTACTAGAAAGATATGCTTGGAGGTTGGTGATACCCGGATGAGGCCTGGCTGTGATACCACCTTCTAGACAAATTCTCAGTATTAAGGCTTACATCAGTAAAAGCCGCTTGGACCAGAGCGGTACCTGTGGAACTATAGCCCAGGAAAGAGTCAATGCCTGCAGGACAAAAAATTGTCAGAGAAAAAAATGACCCCCATCAACTCTACTTTGTATATATAATACAAAATGTATCGAGGGGAATGATGTTGAGGCTGAAACCTCATCTGTGGATTTAGATGACAGCTGTGATTCATTATCCCTCACTGGTTGATCCTATTGATGAGATAAGCATCTTGATCTCACTTGTGGGTATCCATTTTTCTCTATTTAATACTCAATATCACACATGGGACTGAGAATGTCATACAGTTACAAATACTGGTAAGTAACCAAAAATTGGCATGTTCCACAGATAAATATACCAACAACGTGATGCAGTGTCTGTGTAACAAGTATTCAAACAGGGTTTGTCTTGTCTGATATACGTGTTACACAACACTGATGCAGTCAGTTTCACAATGTTATCTTTGTAAAACCATTTCAAGCATGCAGATTCTGTCCTTATCATACTACAGTACAATATTTGTGACAAATTTACACCCATAGCAGAAAAACGCAGCATGATAATCACAGCATATAGCTGCCAAAACTCACTCTGTTTTGCTGCACGGTCTTCGCCAAGAACGACTCAAGGTGGTGGTCTGGCAGTGAAGAAATGCTGTCAAAACTAAAATACTGCGCCAGAGTCCATCCACATCATGATATCACATCATAAAACACACTGCCCTATACCCATCCACCGGGTGTGAGAGTCTGAGTCTTCTGGTCAGTAAATGATGTGCCAGTAGACACGTGTGATGCGTCAGATTAAACTGGTATGCAGTGCTGTCCTGCAAATCAGAGCATGCATTTGTGGATAAGAAGACAACAGAGTTCATGCTTGCGCACAACAAAGTCGATTTTCAGTGATAGGAAGCTTGCCCAATTGTGTGCAGCCACAACTACCTACTAGCACCAGTAGGGCAATATTATTTAATGCACCTTACTTACGATGGCCAGCTTAGTAAAACACGGACAATGAGTGCCAACCACCACCTTAGAATTACTGGAGCGGGTATGAATAAGACTGGTTGCAGAGAGCTTTAGAAAGTATTCTTCACTCACTCAGAGTCAGCAATAAATACATTCTTGTGTTTTCCCCCCATTTTATCAAATTATTCATAACTGTGAGAGGTTTATGAAATATGAAGGAAAGTCTGTTTTCTTATTAAAGAAATCTGCATATGTAAATTTATTCCAATTAGCACAATTATTAGCATGTTATCACTAATAACATAAAGCTCATAGCCTCTACATTTTACAAAGTTAGGCATTATGGTTGTTGAGTTCTAGATGAAACTCTATTTTCAAAGTAGCCCAATTAGGCAATGCAAATTAGGTACTATTAACATAATTGATTAATATACTAAAAGCACAGAAATTATGTATTTGCAAATTTATGAAAATGAAATTTATGGCTTTCACAGTTTAAGGAAAAGTCTATTTTCTAATTAACCTGATTTGCATAGGCAAAGTAAAACTGTACATACCGTAAAAAGTATCAGAATGAGAGGATAAAGTTAATAGTGTAAGCACAATTGCAGGGTCCAGAAAGTTTGCTTTAAACACCAGAGTATTATTTAGGTTTCCTAATATTGTGTTAACTGCTATTCATCACTATTTGGCATGTATAAGTTCTACTGTGCAGATACATGGAGAATTAACACAATATACCAGTGGATCAGAAGGCAACAAGACTGATTGATGGGCAGCCCAATAAAGCTACCTTCTGCCATTCTCATTGTCACCTGATTAAAACAAAAATATTTCTGAAAATACATTTCAGGATAATCAGCACTAGACTAATTCTTTTGAGAACCAACTTCATACAAACTGCGATAGGGTCAATGTTAATGTCACTGTATACATTCAGATGACTGCAAGTCTAGCTGTGTATATATATTTATTATATTCTTGGTATAAATTAAAACCTAAGGCAGGGCCAAGTATCCTTATGATGGCCAACAGGTGCCAGCTTGTCTGGGCTATTCTCTGGGCTTTTTGTTCTTCACATCCAGGCTGATGGGAGTGTGCGTTGTAGTCCTGTTTCTGAGCAGGGCTTGCATCAGTGAGGCTCCCTGCGGGGAGCGCTGCTTCAGTGAATGAGCTTTGAATACAGTGCCCCTTTAAAGATTTTTAAAATACTCTTCAACATTTTGGCTAAAATCAAACATTTAAGAGGAAAGATTTCCCTGTATGTTAGTTATAGAGAAATCGTAAACATGCTCTTTACACACGCATTTATGATTTTGCTAATACTGTAAGTAACTAATGGTGGAAATCTTCCCCATAAGGAGGTATGTGGAACTCTTTGTGTACAACAAACACATTAAAAGGCACATTTTGTCAATGTGACAGGTCAGAGCTGAAGATTATCTGGAGCAATTATAAAATAAATTTGGTCTGCGTAACTTTCAGTCCTGAATGTTCTTTGTGATGTTTAAAGTTGGTCTAATTTAATACAACAGCTCCAGAAACACTTTCCTGAATATTTGTAATGTTGAAATTCATGACAGAATACAAAATGAACTGTAAAGAACTAAATATCACATTAATATTCACAGCCACAAGTTACGGGAGGGTGTAATTACAGCGTGACAAATGTACGCAGGTAGTTTCCATCATAAATATGGACACAAAAATTTATAATGGAACAAGCTGACAGGAAGTGTATGCAGACATAATGGGCCGTATTTTGCGACCCCTATGGGTGTGTACGAGGTGTGTACGCGCCCATAGAGGCCGCGCAAGTTCCAAGTTTAGGCATGCGAAGCGCATGCGCTAAAACCAGGAACTTGCGATCTGTCAATTCTTGACAGATCCTCCGCATCCCCAGGAGATGGGCATCTGTGGGTGGAGACTGAGAGTTAAGAGAGTAACTAAAGGCTTTTATTAACAAAAGAATGAAGGTCTGCCTCGAGTGGTCGACCGGTCCAGAAATACAAAGGGCTGGGGAGCAGTCACCTTTATACTAGGACTTGTGGGAGGAGTCAGCCGAGGCATGTCCAGGCATGTACACAGTGGAATACAAACAGTGGTTTACCACATTCACCCCTTGTTTAAAATTGAGTCCGGCGGGGTGAAGTGTATTAAAAGTTAGTGTATTGGAGTCTCTCCGGAGGTCTTGTCTGCCGCTGTGATCGGCGTGACGACGGCAGGGGTAGTGGAGCTTCCGGCATCGAGTCCTGCGTGGGCTGTGGCACAGGCGTGTCGTCCTCGTAGATGTCGAGCGGGTCGCGGGGCCCAGGCCTGCCGTCTGCTGGGGCTGGATATCGGATCGTGGGGGGGGGTGGTAGTGAGTAGTGGGTTACTGCGGCCCCCGAGGGTGCAAGGTCTCTTATGGAGACTGTGTCCTCCCGCCCATCCGGGTATGCAATGTAAGCATACTGGGGGTTGGCGTGGAGGAGGTCGACCCTCTCGACCAGGGGGTCCGTTTTATGGGTCCTCACGTGCCTTCTCAGTAGGACCGGCCCTGGGAACGTCAGCCATGGCGGTAGCGATGTCCCCGATGTGGACTTCCTTGGGAAGACAAACATTTTCTCATGAGGGGTGGCGTTAGTGGCAGTGCAGAGCAGTGACCGAATAGAGTGCAGCGCATCGGGGAGCACATCCTGCCAGCGGGAGGTTGGAAGGCCCCTAGACTTTAAGGCTAGCAGGGCGGCCTTCCAAACTGTCGCATTTTCTCTTTCCACCTGTCCGTTCCCCTGAGGGTTGTAACTGGTGGTCCTGCTTGTGGCAATACCCCTAGTTAGCAGGTACTGACGGAGTTCGTCGCTCATAAACGATGAGCCCCGGTCGCTATGGATATAGCTGGGGAAACCGAACAGGGTGAAGAGGTCGTTCAGACATTTAATGACCGTGGCACTGGTCATGTCCGGGCAGGGGATGGCGAACGGGAAACGGGAGTACTCATCAATAATATTGAGGAAGTACACATTGCGGTCGGAGGAGGGGAGAGGCCCTTTAAAATCAACGCTCAGGCGCTCGAAGGGGCGAGTGGCTTTTATCAGGTGGGCCCTGCCTGGTCTATAAAAGTGCGGTTTACACTCAGCGCAGACTTGGCAGTTCCTGGTCATGGTCCTGACCTCCTCAATAGAGTAAGGCAGGTTGCGGGCCTTGATGAAGTGGAAGAACCTGGTGACCCCCGGGTGGCAGAGGTCATTGTGGAGGGCCCGCAGTCTATCGATCTGCGCGCTGGCGCAGGTGCCACGCGATAGCGCATCCGGGCGTTCATTGAGCTTCCCGGGCCGGTACAAGATCTCGTAATTGTAGGTGGAAAGTTCGATTCTCCACCTCAAGATCTTGTCATTTTTGATTTTGCCCCTCTGCTTGTTGTTAAACATGAAAGCAACTGAACGTTGGTCAGTGAGCAGGGTAAATCGTTTTCTGGCCAGGTAGTGCCTCCAATGACGCACAGCCTCCACAATCGCCTCGGCCTCCTTCTCAACAGCGGAGTGTCTGGTCTCCGGGCCTTGGAGGGTTCGTGAAAAGAAGGCCACGGGTCTCCCCGCCTGATTGAGGGTAGCGGCCAGGGCAAAGTCGGACGCGTCGCTTTCCACCTGGAAGGGGATGGACTCGTCCACTGCGTGCACGGTAGCTTTGGCAATGTCTTCCTTGATACGGTGGAAGGCTAAGCGGGCCTCTGCCATCAAGGGAAAAGAGGTGGACTTGATCAGCGGATGGGCCTTGTCCGCATAGTAGGGGACCCACTGGGCATAATAGGAGAAAAACCCTAGGCACCTCTTCAGGGCCTTGAGGCAGTGGGGCAGTGGGAGTTCCATAAGGGGACGCATCCGGTCGGGGTCGGGGCCGATGACTCCGTGTTCCACAACACAGCCAAGGATGGCGAGGCGGTTTGTGCGGAATATGCACTTCTCCTTGTTATATGTCAGGTTCAGGAGTTGGGCGGTGCGGAGGAATTTTTCGAGGTTTGCATCATGGTCCTGCAAGTCACGGCCGCAGATGGTCACATTGTCCAGATATGGGAAAGTGGCCTGCAACGCATTTTGATCTACCATCCGGTCCATCTCCCTTTGGAAGACGGAGACCCCGTTGGTGACGCCAAAGGGAACCCTAAGGAAGTGATAGAGGCGGCCGTCTGCCTCAAAGGCAGTATACTGGCGGTCCTCAGGGCAGATAGGGAGCTGGTAGTATGCTGATTTCAGGTCAATGGTCGAGAAGACGCGGTACTGCGCGATCTGGTTGACCATATCAGCTATGCGGGGAGTGGGTCGGCGTCCAGCTGGGTGTAGCGATTTATTGTCTGGCTGTAGTCGATGACCAGGCGCTGCTTCTCACCGGTCTTAACGACCACAACCTGGGCTCGCCAGGGGCTGGTGCTGCCCTCAATAATCCCTTCCTTCAGGAGCCGCTCCACTTCGGTTTTAATGAAAACCCTGTCCCCGGCACTGTATCGCCTGCTCTTTGTGGCAATGGGCTTACAGTCGGGGGTGAGGTTAGCAAACAGTGGGGGGGGGGGTGACTCTGAGTGTGGAGAGGTTGCACCTGGTGCGCGGCGGGCAATTTGGGAGCTGCTGGCTGCGGACTGTGAGCGGGGGTAGGGGTCCACCGTACGCCATCGTAACACTTTTAAGGTGGCACTGAAAATCTAACCCCAGCAGGATGGCAGCGCAGAGGTCGGGCAGGACCAGAAGTTTAAAATGATCGTACACGGTCCCGTCTACTACGAGTGTCACTACGCAGTAGCCGCCGATGTCCGCCGACTGGGACTCGGAGGCCATAGAAATCTGCTGGTGCGCAGGCAGGACTGGGAGAGAGCAACGCCGCACCGTGTCAGGGTGGATGAAGCTCTCCGTGCTCCCAGAGTCAAAAAGGCAGATTGTATCGTGGCCATTTACCTTAATGTCCATTGTGGAACTGGCCAGCTGGTGCGGTCTCGCTTGGTCCAGTGTAACGGATGCCAGCGTAGGGGTCGGTGTGTCGCTGCGGGTATCAGATGAGGCGGTGTTGGGGGCCTGCTGCGTTCCGGCTGTCGTCCAAGATGGCGGCGTCCATGATCCCCATGTGGCTGGAGGCGTCCAAAATAGCTGCTGTACCGGTGGTTCGCACATGGCCGGGGAGGCCCAAGATGGCGGCCCGCATGGCCCACACGCGGCGCTGCTGGGGTTCGGGGTGGCTTTGGCCCTGCAGACGTTAGCGTAGTGTCCCTTCTTCCCGCAGCCCGAGCAGATCGTGTTTTTCGCCGGGCAGCGCGCTCTGGGGTGTTTTGCCTGGCCACAGAAGTAGCATTTCTGGCCTTGGGGCACTGCTGTCTGGCCTTGGGACACTGCTGCGGTAGTTGGGCTGTTGCTGGGGTGCGGCTGGGGTGGCACGGCGCTATGAGGCGGTCCTACCGTGTCCCAGGCTGTCATTCCCCGCGGCGTCCACGGTGCAGAGGAGTAGGCATCCATGCCCCGGTAGGCTGCATCCAATGATAGTGCGAGTTCAGAGGCCTTGTTGAGGTCGAGATCACTCTGCTCCAACAGTCGCTGTCGGGTGTAATTGGATCTGTGGCCCGCTACAAAAGTGTCCCAGATAAGTTCCTCTGTGTACATGGCGGCCTTTACATCCTTACAACCACAGGCCCGGCCAAGCACAGACAGTGCCTGAAGGTATTCCACGGTCGATTCCCCAGGTTGTTGTTTACGACTCCCCAGAAGGTGCCTGGCGTACACTTCGTTCACTGGGCGCGTGTACTGGTCCTTGAGGAGCTTGATAGCGTCCGCGTACGAGGTCGCGTCTTGGATGACCAAGTACACTCGGTGGTTCACTTTGGAGGTCAGGACATCCAGTTTGTCCTCGTCCGATTTGATTGCTGCGGAGGCGGTCAGGAATTTTTCGAAACACTTAAGCCAGTGAGTAAACTTGGTGGATGAGTCCGCCTCCCGATGATCTAAGTCCAGGCATGCTGGTGTGAGGATCTTCTCCATTATAAAAATTTTGTTAATAAAATTGATGCGCTATCAATTACTCATAAAAGACTGAGAGTTAAGAGAGTAACTAAAGGCTTTTATTAACAAAAGAATGAAGGTCTGCCTCGAGTGGTCGACCGGTCCAGAAATACAAAGGGCTGGGGAGCAGTCACCTTTATGCTAGGACTTGTGGGAGGAGTCAGCCGAGGCATGTCCAGGCATGTACACAGTGGAATACAAACAGTGGTTTACCACAGGCATGCGAAGCGCATGCGCTAAAACCAGGAACTTGCGATCTGTCAATTCTTGACAGATCCTCCGCATCCCCAGGAGATGGGCATCTGTGGGTGGAGTGTTGGGCTATACTCTGAATGCCCATGAAATTCTTACGCCTGGTAAAAGCAGGAGTAAGGCCTGCTTTTACCAGCATAAGAGTTTTAAAAAATAGAAAAATAAAATTTTAGCACTCACTTATACATTAAAAACCCTGTCCAATAAGGTAAGTTTACTTTTAGCCCCGTTAAAATATATAGGCCTAGAAATTCAGTAGCGCCCCGTTTGGGGCGCCAGCCTCGCCAGGGCGCTAAAAGTAGCGCCCCGGAAGCATTCACGGCCGCCCGCCGGAAATTCAGTTGGAGCGCCCCAAAGGGAAGCGCGGCGCTACTGGAGGCGCCCCGCATCCCTCTTGGGGTGCTGCAACTGAATATCGTTGTGCAACGTGCCGCAGTGCCACACGCTGCAGCACATCGTGCTGCGGTACTGCAGGCCTTCCTCCCCTTCTTAAAGGGGAGGGGCCTTGTTCTGCGCGATCTGGGGCCCAGCTGGGCCACCGAGGATCGCGAGTGCCGGCAAAAGAGCCCGGCACCGAGGAGAAGTGCCGGGCTCTTGCAACGCAGCCGGCACTCCGGGGGCGGGGGGGGGGGGGGTGGTTAGGAGGCTGGGGACGGGAGCGCAGAGAGGTGCTGGCAGGCAGCCAACAACAAAGTTGGCCGCCCCACGCCTCTCCTTTAATTTGCGCCTCTACCGCCGCAGGTAGGCCCCCCTGAACCGGTCGCACATAGCGTCCGGTGGTAAAGCAGGGGGCGCTTCCTAATATCGCGGCCGGGGCATCAGCGGGGCGCTGCGCACACCGATGACATCATCGGTAGTGGCGCAGCGCTAACGGCTAGTGCCACCATTAGCGTCCTGCTGAATTTGGCGGGAGGCGTGGCCAGTGGCTTGCGACCCACTTAGCGCCCTCTTAAGGCGCTAACAGGTGGCACAGCCACCTGAATTTCTAGGCCATAATTTTTTTCTTCAATAAATTAAATTTTTGTTTAAAATAGTTAATTAAATGGCATTTTAATTAATTTTAAATATGTAATTTACAAAAAATGCATTTCATGTGTTTGTGTATTTTTTAAGTGATCCCCATTCATATTTATGGGGATTCCGTACGTATGGAACTCCCATAAGTATGAATGGGGATTCCCTTCTTTTATTGGTTGCATGCGAACTGCATGCGCCCCTGGGATATGTGGGCCTCTGCCCACGTTTACCTGGAGAGGCCTAGGATCACAAGTCTCCATACCTCCCGGGCCACCAGGTAAATGTGTAGATTTTTTACAGGTCGGAGGCATCCGCCCGTGGGAAGCCTCCGATCGCAAATTTTGGGCCAAGATTTTTAATAAAATAAGATATAGATAGATAATAATATCAAATATTAAATAAAAATAACAACAGAATGTATGACTTTAAAATGGGGACAGAATTATGTAACTCCAATTATCACCTGCCCTCTAGCCTTGCTTCACCTGAAGAGTAAACTAATGGGTGATTTTAAGAAGATGGGGCGGGGTGGGGCAAGTGTCACACCACCCACGCCCAAGCTCATCAGTTTGAGGCCTGGGCTATTTTAACTCTCGGGCCTCATTAACATCCGACCAGCCAGCTGCCTGCCCAAAACTGGTGTAAAAGCTCAGCTGGCTAGCTGCCAGCGGGCAAAGATTGGACAGCCTCAGGGCTACTCAGATCAGTCACGCTGGGGGAGGGTGGGGCTTCAGCAGGGTCTCTCGGGTGGGAAGGGTGGGCCTGGGGTAGCAGAGGTACAGACTTCCCTTGTGGGGCCTGGAGAAGCACTTCTGCTCTTTTTGGCCTCATGTAAGGGAAGTTTAATAATTACAGGGCCTCTTCTTCCTGCAGACCAGGCTTCACTAAACAAGGCGGCCATGGCACTTAAAATGCCATTGGGGTCCTAATGACATCATAGGAGCCTGATTTACATGTATTAATGAGACTTCGATTGACTCAGGCAGGCACGACATCTACCTGAAAAAGATACTCAGTAAAGAGCAGGTATGAGTAGCAATGGAGTGGTACATTTTTGGAGGTAATGTTAACTGCACAGTTGTCCCAATTCTACTGGGCAGGGTGGGTTAAAATCGCCTCCTTTGTCTTGACAGGAGATTGACTAGTTTTATTTCATTTTGTGGGAAATGCATAAATGAATTTCGGTATCTGGCCATTTTCTTCTTATTAAGAAGCGCTGACAGAGTAATCAGTTTATATTATAATTATTAGGAACTAAAAGTTTACTGTTGTGTTGTGTTGGCAATTGATGACAAGTAAGCCTGGTAAGCAGGAATACCCATGGATGTCACCCTTTGGACAGCTGGCCCTTGCTGCAGGCAGATTTTCTGTTGTTTTGTGGATGAGGAACTCAGGGGGTTGGGATGACTGCTACTGGAAGGTGTTGCCTGGAGTCTGGATGTGAGAAGTTGGGCCCAGTGCCTGCCATCATGGGCCACAGAGAAGTAAACAGTCTTTCTTCAATGACAGCAAAGTCCCAAGAGAGGGTTAATCTTGTGGTGTATAAGACATGAATTCTCCTTCATGGTTCAAAACTCCTAGGCATGTAGCAGTAGGGCTTCTTCAGGCCGTTGTGAAAGTTCCATAACCAAACTGAGAAGTAGATTTGTGACAAAAAGGAGAAATGGCTGCAGTAAGTGAGGGGAAATCAGCCTCACACCAAGCATATCTCTTTGTCAAACCCCAGTGTATGAGCAGCTGGATTAAGCAGTTGATGATGGATAAGTACATGGCATTGGATTTGTCTAGAACGTCAAGCTGGCTGGTAAGTTGTAGGTCCTGCCACCGTTCTGCAGTTAGGTGTCCACATAGTTAAAGAGGAAACTCAAAGGCTTGGGACATCAAATGCTGGAAGGCACTACCTGGAAGCCAGTTATGAGAACACTTGTTCACACATCCAGGGTTCAATTCCCACCAGGATTGGATTGCAGCTGCAGCTGCAAAGCTACACTTCTAACTGGGAGCACCACCACAGGGGAAAGTGTCAAGGCAAGAGGAAGTGACAGATAGTCTGAGTAGGCCCTCAGCATGGACCTAAATGAAAGGACAAACTAGATAGCCTGCACAGCCTTTTCACATTCTTGCCTTTATATGTTCCTGTGTTTTTGATAAGCCCATTTGGGCAAACTTTTATTTTTTAAATTTGTGTTGTTCTGAATAAAGATACAAATGCAAAATGTTAAACTCCTTGACAAGAGTGAGGTGATACAATTCAAGAGGCTTCTGACACAATATTGTGACTGATTTATTAAAGTTTAATAACTTGACTAACAGCCGACTGGCTTGCCTGGGACCATACAGCGAGCAGAAAGAGAGGTGAAGGACAAGAAAGTGCATTAAACATTAAATACTTCTGTCTGAATCTCTCATCTATTTCTGGTAAGCTTTCACTGTTTAGATTTTACATGGTTTAATATTAGAAGGAAACTAAATTAGCATGAATAAAATTTAATCTTTATACTTAAAGTAGAAATATTGAACATATGGAACTGGACTCTTACAAACTGCTGATGCTGTGTTTAAGTTGCCTTCCTGTTATTGATGTTGGCGCTAACTCCGATGCTGAGGGCAATGTTTCATGATGCAAGGCTAGAAGTCAATTTTATTTGGCTTTCCAAACTGGAAATTAGTTTCACATATACGGATTTAGAATTTAAATTTAAATAGATTCCTAGAATCTTACAGCAAAAAGCAGGCCATTCGGCCCATTATGCCTGTGCCGGCTCTTTGAAAGAACTATCCAATTTTCCCCACTCTTTCCCAACATCCCTGCAAAACTTTCCTTTTCAAGTAAACTTCTATAGCTCCCACAATGGTTCAGCAAGTCTATGCAGTTAGGAACTGAACCTTTCAGCCCAAGAAGGTCTTATGTTTGATCCCTGGTCTGTGCTGAGTTAGCTGAACTCAGCCAGGGCAACAGTAGGAGGGTTACAATAGGCTCCGGCTCCTTTCGGTTGGACTGAGTAAATCAGAATTCCACTCCTGACTGTTGTATGTGTGGAAGAGGTCGCAAGGGATGGAGGTGCTGTTGAAATAACCTTGGTGAGTTGCTGCAGTACATCCTGCAAATCATACGTTCTATAGCCACAGTGCTCCAGTGGCGGATATTGAGTCCAGTGGCGCAGAAGCCAATCAAACAAACTGCTCTTTCCTGGTTGGTGCAGAGCTTCCTGAGTGTTTTTGCAACTGCACGTATCTGTGTGAGTGGCGAGTATTCCTTTATACGCCTGATGAGTGCCAACTCTCTGACACCTCCTCCTACCTCCCTGGACCATGACCCCACCACCGAACATCAAGCCATCGTTTCCAAGACTGTCACTGACCTCATCTCCTCTGGAGATCCTCCCTCCATAGCTTCCAACCTCATAGCCCCTCAACCCCATACTGCCTGCTTCTACCTCCTTCCCAAGATCCACAAACAGGACTGCCCTGGTAGAACCAACATTTCAGCCTGTTCTTGCCTCACAGAACTGATTTCTTCCTATTCCAATTTCCCCTTGTGCAGTCTCTTCCCTCCTGCTTCCGCGACTCTTCCGACATCCTCTGCCACTTTAACAGTTTCCTGGCCCGAACCATCTCCTTTTCACTATGGACATCCAATTCCTATACACCTCCATCCCCCACCAGGACGGCCTGAGGGCGTTCCGCTTCTTCCTTGAACAGAGGCCCAACCAGTCCCCATCCACCACCACCCTCCTCCGCCTGGCTGAACTTGTTCGCACATTGAACAACTTCTCTTTTGACTCCCCTCACTTCCTCCAAATAAAAGGTGTTGCTATGGGAACCCGCATGGGTCCTAGCTATGCCTGCCTTTTTGTGAGATACGTGGAACATTTCAGGTGCTCTCCCTCACCTCTATTTCCGGTACATTGATGACTGTATCTACATTTCCTTGTAGATGGTGGAGAGGCTTTGAGAGGTTGGGAGGTTGGGAGGTGAGAAACTTGTTGCAAAGCCTCAAAGCCTCTCTAACATCTACAAGGCTCAAGCCAGGAGTGTGATTGAATATTTACCACTTGCCTGGATGGGTGCAGCTGCAACAACACTCAAGGAGCTCGACAGCATCCAAGACAGAACATGTTTGCTTGATCATCCCCCGTACCACTGGACTCAATATCCATCACCAGTGCACTGAGGCTGCAATATGTCTAATTTACAGGCGGCACTGCAGCAACTCACCAAGTTTACTTCAGTAGCACCTCCCTGCCCTGCAACTTCTACTACTAAGAAGGACAAGAGCAGCAATGTTGTGAGAATATCATCACTTCCAAGTTTCCCTCCAGGCAATACACCATCCACCAGGATGTTGTCAAGGTTTGTAGTATATTCTTTGTCCAGTTGTACTTAGCTGCTTCTTAATATCATGTGGAGTGAAATAAATTGCCTGGAAAATGGCATCTATGATGGTGAAGAGGGTGAGTAGGATCACTCAGTACTTTAAATAGTGTTAGAATAGGGCATAGTGGTGCTAACACCACTTAACAGCACTTTACTGGTAACAGCAACAACTTGCATTTATATAGCACCTTTATCCCAAGGCATTTCACAGGAGCATTATCAAATACAATTTGACACTAAGCCACAGAAGGAAATATTAGAACAGGTGACCAAAAGTTTGGCCAAAGAGGTAGGCTTTAAGGAGCGTTTTAAAGGAGGAGAGAGAGAGGTAGAGAGGTGAATACGTTTAGGGAGGGAATTCCAGAGCTTAGGGCTTAAGCAGCTGAAGGCACGGCTGCCAATGGTGGAGCAATGAAAATTGGGGATGTGCAAGAGGCCAGAATTGGAGGAGCGCAGATATCTTGGTGTGTTGTAGGGCTGGAGGAGGTTACAGAGATAGGGAGGAGTGAGGCTATGGATCTTAGTAAACTTTAATTTCAACACTTACAACCACTTCAGCCTTGTTTCCTGCAGTCAAGTGCTGGATTCCAATTTGGTTGAGAATGTGGATGTTCATGGAGGCTTCTCCTGTTAGTTGCCGGGTTATCCATCACCTTTTCAATTGGATCAGCAAGACAAAAGTTAAATAAATGTTATGTCATTGATGTGTTTCTGCTGGACTCTGGGGGAAGAACTGTACATTGAGCTGGCTGTTTAATGCAGGGGTCTTAAAAATTGATTTATTTTTAAAGTTGAAAGTGGCAGAAGGCTGATTCTTAGGCCGAGAAATTCAGTGACCTGCGCCACCAGTTTGCGCCCAAAGAGGGCACTCAGTGGCTTTTGCGCCACTGGCCACACCTACCGTGATATTTAGCGGGGCGTTAATGGCGGCGTTAGCCTGTAGCGCTGCGCCGCCACCGATGACGTCATCGGTGTGCGCAGTGCCCCGCTATCGCCCCAATGGCCATATTTGGTCGCGCCCGCCTCCTCAGCACTGGCCGCAAATAGCGACCGGTACATAGGGGCCTACCTGTGGCGGTAGTGGCGCTAGTTAAGGTGGAGGTGCGGCCGGCTGCTTTTTCGGCGCCCACCTGCCCGCACCTCCGTCCCCGGCCTCCTACACCCCCACCCCCGCGGCATTGCCAGCTGTTTCCCGAGAGCCCGGCACTTCTCCTTGGTGCCGGGCTCATTTGCCGGCACTCGCGAGCGGGGATCGCGCTGTTGCAGGCACCTCCCCCTTAACAGTGGGAGGAAGGCCTGCAGTACCGCAGCGTGCCGTGCCGCAGCGTGTGGCGCTGCGGCCCTTAGCGCGCCGATATTCAGTTTCAGCGCCCCAAGCGGGGCACGGGAAGCCTCGTTTAGCGGCCCGCTTCCATTTGGGGCGCAGAAACTGAATATCCGGATGGCGCAAGTGGCTCCGCACGCAGCGGTAATTCCGGCGCCCAGGCGAGCTTGGCGCCCCAAACTGAATTTTTAGCCATTAGTGTCTTTGGTACTAGGGGGTCTGTATTTTATTTATTTTTATGCTACATTCACCATTGTTGCACTGCACCCAAGGCAGCATTATTTGCAATACAGGCCAGTCCTGCTAATTCTGTAATAATAAAAAATATATAAAGCTGGTAGTGACATTTCAGCAGTGTATCTCATTGGATCACCAGTGTATATGTGGAGTTGTGGGGCACGTGTTCAATCCTCCATACCACTGAGTTCCTTATCTCAGCTGTGTCACTCAGGGAGCTGCCAATCAGAGGGTAGTAACATTCTTACAGGTGGGGTGAAAGCCAAGGACCTTTGTGCAGCTCCTAGTGGCGAGTACAGAAAGGTGCGGCCAGAGGTCTGGGAGCATGCAACCGACTGACCCTTTCGGGTTCTGTTGCTATATGGCTCAGAAATCCCAGGGAAAACACTGGAGCAGTTTTACCTGATAATGAAAAATAAAATGCCAGTAACACCTCAGAATTCCTATGACACCAGCAATGGGGGAAGGGATAAAAAATAAAATACGCCATATTGTTTGCATGGCATTAGATAGTGTTAGTATAGGGCGTTGTGGTGCCAACACTGCTTAACAGCACTTTACTGGTAACAGAACTTTGATCCATCTCTAATAACAGATCTTAGCAAACTTCAAATTCAACCCGTTGGTTTTTCAAAGCCTTCCTTTTAGGAATGTGGGAAGCCTGTGGGGCCTCATTTCTGCCAACACAAAGTACTCCTCTGTCAGGCATTGCTGAGTGTATGTCACAGGGCAAGCATCACCAGCAGACATCAGTGGCCTTGCTCAAACATTGCATCTCTGCTCCAACATTCGGGAAAATAAAACATCCTGAGCCATTGTGACTGATCTGTGCCTTCCCTGCACTTTCACCCCACAGCTGAGAATGACACTGCCAGTTTGGGTAACACACTGTTCGCCATTGAGGTGGCAAACTTTTTTTTCATTTTTAATGGAGGGAACTTTCTTCACTAATTCTTTGTGCTGTTTTTATAGCTAAGTCTCGAGAGGTAATATACATTACCTTAGGGCTATGCATTGAATCATAGAATCATAGAATGGTTACAGCACAGAAGGAGGCCATTTGGCCCATCGAGCCCATACCGACTCTCTGCAAGAGCACTTCAGCTAGTCCCACTCCCCCACCCTTCCCCGTAGCCCTTCAGGTACTTATCCAATTCCCTTTTGAAAGCCACGATTGAGTCTGCCTCCACCACCCTTTCAGGCAGTGCATTCCAGATCCTAACCACTCGCTCCGTAAAAAAGGTTTTCCTCGTGTTGCCTTTGGTTCTTTTGCCAAGCACCTTAAATCTATGTCCTCTAGTTCTCAACCCTTCTGCCAATGGGAACAGTTTCTCTCTATCTACTCTGTCTAGATTGTTTAATTCTTAGCAGAACATAAGCACATAAGAAATAGGAGCAAGAGTCGGCCATTTGGCCCTTCGAGCCTGCTCTGCCATTCAACAAGATCATGGCTGATCTTCTACCTCAACTCCACCTTCTCTCACTATCCCCATATCCCTTAATTCCCTTAGTTCCCAAAAATTTATCAACCTCTGTCTTGAATATACTCAACAACTGAGCATCCACAGCTCTCTGGGGTAGAGAATTCCAAAGATTCACAACCCTTTAAGTGACGAAATTTCTCCTCATCTCAGTCCCCTTATTCTGAGACTGTGACCCTGTGTTCTAGATTCCCCAGTCAGGGGAAACATTTTCTCAGCATTAACCCTGTCAAGCCCCTTAAGAATTTTATATGTTTCAATTAGATCACCTTTCATTCTTCTAAACTCTAGGGAATATAGGCCTACTCAATATCTCCTCATATGGTAATTCCTTCATCCCAGGAACCAGTCTAGTGAACCTTTGTTGCATTCCCTTTAAGGCAAGTATGTCTTTCCTTAGGTAAGGAGATCAGAACTGTACACAGTACTCCAGGTGTGGCCTCACCAATGCCCTGTATAATTGCAGTAAGACTTCTTTACTCATTTACTCTATTCCCTTTGTAACAAAAGCTAACATACCATTTGCTTTCCTAATTGCTTGCTGTACCTATAGAAACATAGAAACATAGAAGATAGGAGCAGGAGTAGGCCATTCGGCCCTTCGAGCCTGCTCCGCCATTCAATGAGATCATGGCTGATCATCCAAATTCAGTACCCTGTCCCTGCCTTCTCCCCATATCCCTTGATCCCTTTAGCCTTAAGAAATATATCCAACTCTTTCTTGAATATATTTAATGAACTGGCCTCCACCGCCCTCTGTGGCAGAGAATTCTGCATGTTAACTTTCAGTGATTCATGTACAAGGACACCCAGGTTCCTCTGAATGCAAACATTTCCCAGTCTCTCACCATTCAAAAAATATTCTGCTTTTTTGTTTTTCGTACCAAAGTGGATAACTTCACACTTCCCCACATTGTATTCCATTTGCCATGTTCTTGCCCACTCAGGTAAGCTGTCTATATCTCTCTGCAGCCTCTTTGCGTCCTCCTCACAGATTACATTCCCACCTAACTTTGTATCATCAGCGAACTTGGATACGTTACACTCCATCCCTTCATCTAAGACATTAATATAGATTGTAAATAGCTGAGGCCCAAGCACTGATCCTTGTGGTACCCAGCTAGTTACAGCCTGCCAACCCAAAAAAGTCCTGTTTATTCCTACTCTCTGTTTTCTGTCCATTAAGCAATCCTCAATCCATGCTAAAATATTACCCCCAATCCCAAGAGTCCTAATTTTGTCTAATAACCTCTTGTGTGGCACCTTATCGAATGCTCTTTTAATATCCAAATACACTACATCCACTGGTTCCCCCTTATCCATCCTACTAGTTACATCTTCAAAAAACTCTAACAGATTTGTCAAACATGATTTCCCTTTCATAAAAACCATGTTGACTCTGCCTAATCATATTACGATTTTGTAAGTGCCCTGTTACTACGTCCCTAATAATAGATTCTAGCATTTTGCCTACTACTGATGTCAGGCTAACTGGCCTATAGTTCCCCGTTTTTTCTCTTCCTCCTTTCTTAAAAAGCGGGGTTATGTTTGCTACCTTCCAATCCTTGGGGACTGTTTTAGAATCTATGGAATCCTGGAAGATTAATACTATCTCTGCAGCTACCTCTTGTAAAACCCTAGGATTTGTTGCCATTTTATCCCATTAATTTCTCCAGTACTATGTCTTTACTTATACTAATTTCTTTAAGTTCCTCATTCTCTCTAGACCCTTGGTTCCCCATTATATCATCTTTATTCATATATACTTAAAAGGGGACATTCAATGATATGAAAGTATTCCAGACATGTTTTAGGCTGGAATGGAGGCGAGATCAGCGAGGTGTTCGATATAGGAGCTCTAGAAGTGGGAAGCTACCGAGTCTCAACCGAAGTTGGGCCTTGGGCCTCGGGCCTTATTTCCATCATTCCGGTGAGCTGCTGATGCTAACTGGGTGACCAGAGGCCGCTCTCTGGTTTGCTCCACACTAATTTGGGTCAGCTATGACACTGGTAATGGTCCTCAGGTAGGTCCTGGAGGGAGGGGAATGCAAACAGGAAGCTGGGGGGGTGTGGGGGTGGTGGCGGGAGGGGGAGGGCAAGCACAGGCAGACCATTGTATTGCTCTGGAGCCTAGAGGAGCAGTTCTGCTCTTCCTGGATCCACATTACGGTATATTAAAACGAAAAAAACTTACCGTTTTGTTGGTGGCCTCCAGTGGTCCCTTTAAGTCCGCTGGTTAGGCTGCATAAGAACCCGAAAAACTGAGCAGACCAGGCCTGGTGCATGCTCCGCTCAGTTCTGCCGAATTTCAGAGCAGGTCTCCAATCAGGTTTTAGATCCCTCATTAGCAGTTTGGGAGAGGGGCTTTGGCACCGCAAAATTGGTGGGTTTTGCCCCCATTTTGCAACTGGGTCATTCCCTGCATCCAGGTCATTTGATGATATCATGGGCCACATTGGGATGGATGGAGGGTCTTCCCCAAATAGGGGCTGATCGAAATTTGTAACTTTGGTGTATCCTGATCCCAGTTAATTTCTCACTGCTTTCACTGCACTCCTGGCTGACCTATGGTGGTAATACACCACGGGGCCTGCGTATTTTTGGGGCCATTATGTAAATGCAAGTTGTTGAGCACTCAGTTACCCTGGTGCTTCCCCTTTGTGTGTGTTTTGTACTAGCTAAGGCAGCGCTCCATCTAAGTGACTCCTTAGTGAGAGGAGGCAGTGTGGAGGTTGGAGGCTCGGTGTCACTGCCTGCCTCTTTATGCTGAGTCATGAGATGGTCCTGCTGCTGCTGATGCCACATCTAATTCTGCGATGGTCGGCCAATCCTGCCTGCTAACTGGCACATGTCGAGTCATTAGAGTGGGCCGGCTATATGGCGTCATCAAAAGAGATATCTCCTTCATCATGCCAATTCCTGCCATTCCCCTGCTGCTGGCTATTCTCCCAGTGCATGTCCAGTGATTTGTCTGAGTGCAGAAGGCTGGGCAGCACTGAGAGGCAGCCCTATAGTATGGCTTTCTCAGCCTGATCCCTCAGTATGTTGAAACCAGACAGGAGAGTACATTGGAATCCAAGGTGTCTACACACGCTGTCAGACCATTCATTGGAGAAACTGCACCAAGGCATTAGGATTTTGGTCATTGGGGGTTCCTCTGCCAATGTCCGTGTGGTGGCTCGTCTCGCCACAGTGGTCTGAAATTTGGTTAGGTTGTCCTGCATCACTGCACAGATACGATTAGTGGACTTCTCCATAGTTGCCCCCAGACTTTGTTGCTGGACCAGAGATTTAGTGCAGTTTCCTCCACTCTTGTTCCCCTGTGATGTAACACAGGGGAATGGTGTTAGGAAGCAAAGCTACACCAAGATTTATAGCACAAGTGAAAGGGCCACTTAGCAGGTCCCTACTGGGCACTGGTTGAAAACAAGAATTTGCCAAGTAGGAAATTGTGGAAGCAGATTCCAGCGCTCTGCAGTACAACATATACCTGGGGGTGATACCAACAAACTACTACTTGGGATTGTGTTTCTCCATTAATGCAACAATTGACAGGCTGATCATTTAGACTCGCTTTGCTTACTTTGATACAACACTTGATTTTTCCCAAGAAGCAAAGCATAGAATTGCTTCACGCTCTGTATGAGGACTTTTACATAATTAAGAAATAAAATGACATCTTTACTATAGATTCTGTGAAAAATCTAGCTCAATGTAGTTAGTGAACATAATAGGTGTGACATATTTATTCATCTCTTGACACTATATCCTTTTTATTAGCACAGAAAATGAATTGCTACATTAAAGAAGGACCTTGGTCGTTGAGAGCAAGTACACTCAACTCTAATTAAATAAATACATAATAAGTGAATATTCCTGCTAAGTGAAATGAAATAGAAATTCAAATTCATTTTATAGGCTCTATTGTTTGTTCTCCCATTACTTAAATGGGAGCTATTAGTTCCCACTGAGTCAATACATTTGAACTGATTACAAAGTTTATCCCCTAATTTACACACCTTACTTATAAACTGCATGAATTCTACTTCTATAATCTGCTGAAATACAAAAAATTAACTAACAATATGGAACAACTTACAGTTTGGAAAAATTTTCACTACAGTTAAAAGTCTGTAAATAAACCTGACAACTCTACTTGAATGAATATGTAATCAGTTTGTACTAAAACACAAGTTTTAATAATTGCTAGTAAATGAACAAAATCTGATGGTGAACAGGTTATTCAATGAACAAGCTCATTCCATCATCCTGCCTGTTATATTTCCTGACTGAAGAAGCATGGAGCTCACAGCTCTTCTTAAACCTGCACTTACTGTGTTCTGCACAATGGTTCAATGTGCTTGCTGATCTATTGAAAGTGAAGAACTTTGATTTAAACAGTATCTCCACAGTACTGTGCAATCACAGCTTTCATGTATTAAGGGAATTTACTGGCCTAAACTTCTCCTCTGGGCCCCAGAGAAATAATCTGGGATGCTGCCACCCTGGGAACCGCCCCCCCCCGCCACACCCCCTCCACGATCACAACCTCCCTCCCAGAAGTACCGTTCAGCTGGCTGGGGCAACCGGATCTTGGTAGGCCTGTTTGGTGCCTTACTGTTAATGAGGCCACAGCTCAAAATCATTGTTGCTTTGAGTGCGGGTGACTGGCATTCTGCTGGTCAGCCTCCCAAAACTCAAATTCTACCCCAAGGAGTGAAGTCTGGGGGTGAAATACATCTTGGGCGGCAGTCAATGGAAAAAAAAATCGGGTGCAAGACAGGTTGCCGGGGCCCTATCCCCTGTTTTGCGCTTCAACCCAAGACAAATTTCATCCCCTCTCTCCTCTGTGATACAACTGTACAAATGGAAAGTAATTTGGTATTGTATTCCAGACAATTTAAAAAAAAACTTCAAAACCTGATGGCAATGTAACTCATACCTTATGTTTGGAAATTGGCGGTATGTCATTAACGCCCACTCTCATTTCATTCTCCAAAATGAATTGATCCCGAATCATCTGCTTTACTGTATTGTCCTGGAGACTTTCCCTCATCATTCCAAGAATACTTGAATCTATGTAAAATCAAAAGGTCAGCATTAACTCCCAGTTACAAATCCTTTCACTCAACACTTGCCTGGATGAGTGCAGCTCCGACAACACTCAAGAAGCTCGACTCCATCCAGGACAAAGCAGCCCACTTGATTGGCACCCCATCCACCGCCTTAAACATTCACTCCCTTCACCACCGGCGTACCATGGCTGCAGTGTGTACCATCTACAAGATGCACTGCAGCAACTTGTCAAGGCTTCTTCGGCAGCACCTCCCAAACCCACGACCTCTACCAACTAGAAGGAAAAGGGCAGCAGACGCATGGGAACACCATCACCTCCAAGTTCTCCTCCAAGTCACACACCATCCTGACTTGGAAGTATATCGCTGATCCTTCATTGTCACTGGGTCAAAATCCTGCAGCTCGCTACCTAACAGCACTGTGGGAGTACCTTCACCACACGGACTGCAGCGGTTCAAGAAGGAGGCTCACCACCACTTTCTCAAGGGCAACTAGGGATGGGCAATAGATCCTGGCCTTGTCAGCGACGCCCACATCCCATGAAAGAATAAAAAAAAACTACAGGATCTGGACACTGAACACCCTCTCCATTTTAGCAACAAGAACTTACATTTATATACTGCCTTTAATGTAAAGAATGTTGCAAGGTTCCACTGCCGATGTCCGTGGAGTGATTCACAGTTTGGCATAAAGAAAATGAACCCCGAACTCAGAAGGGAGAGATTAGGAGAGTAACTTGAGGCTTGTTTGAGAAGATTGGTTTTGAGAAAATTTTTAGAGGAGAGAGAGGTTGAGAGACAAAGGGGGAGAAATTCAATTGGTAAGCGCCTCCCGTTAGCGCCTGGTGGGGGTGCTAATGGGGTGCTAATGCAGTAGCACTGGGGCAAGGCGAATCCAGCACCGGACGCCAAATCCAGTCACCCCTTAGCACTGCTGCCAACAGTTAGCGCCTGGGGCTTTAGCGCCAGGCAGATCGTGATGTCAGTGAGCGTGCAAAGCTCACTCAGCACCCGATCTGCCAAATTGATTATCGCCCCCTGCCTTAGCGCCTCGCCGTGACAATGACAGGAAGGGAGGCATGAAGCAGGTGGATGGCGGCTCCAGGGGTGATATTTAAAGGGATGAATCATAGCTGTCAGGTTAGTATTGTTTCACTGCTTCCTTGTCAGTTTGCGATTGTGCAGGAGTTTAATTCAGTCATTTAAAGAATCTTTAGTATCAGGATTGTTGTGGCTACTAAAAATTTGTTACATTTATTCTGACAACATATCAAAGTGCGACACTTCATTACATTAATGGGGGTTGTACTGGCAGTCGACCTCGCCCTCCAGGATCTACTGCGGAGGGAGCGGAGGCAGCGAGAAAGATTGGAACATGTTGCCAGAGGGAGGAGGAGGGCCATCAAGGCTCTCAACAGGAGGCCTTACCCTCCGAGGGTATTCCGAGAGCACTTCTCCTACCTCCAGTTAAACGAGGAAGAGTGCATTAGAAGGCTCCGCTTCAGCAAGGAGGTGGTCACTGAACTCTGCTACCTCCTGCAACCAGACCTCCAGCTTCAGACCAGGGCAACCATGGCTCTCTCAGTGGCAGTCAAGGTCACTGTCACCCTCAGTTTCTTCACTAGCGGTTCCTTCCAGTCTGCAACAGGAGATATAGCGAACATCTCGCAGTTTGCTGTCCATCGCTGCATCCGTTAGGTCACAGAGGCTCTCTACAGTAGGAGAACGGACTACATTTCCTTCCCCATCACCAGAGAGAAGCAGGACGAATGTGCATGTGGTTTTGTCAGGATAGCGGCCTTCCCCATGGTGCAGGGCGCCATTGACAGCACCCATGTAGCTTTGCGGGCACCGCATAACAATCCTGAGGTCTTCTGTAACCGCAAAGGCTGCCATTCACTTAATGTGCAGTTGGTGTGTGACCACAGACAGCGAATCTTCACCATCAATGCTGGCTATCCTGGCAGCAGCCACGATGCCTTCACCCTGCACCAGACCAGTGTGCCAGCACTCTTCCAGCCACCACATCAAGCTCGCGGCTGGCTGGTCGGTGACAAGGGCTATCCGCTCTCCACCTGGCTCATGACTCCCCTCTGCAACCCCAACACTCCTGCTCAGCACTCATATAATGAGAGCCATGCTGCCACCAGGAACATCATTGAGCAGACCATCGGGGTATTCAAGCAACGGTTCCGCTGCTTTGACCGTCGGGAGGAGCCCTGCAGTATTCACTGGAGTGGGTGTCCCATTTCGTCATAGTCTGCTGCATGCTCCACAACTTGGCCATCAATTGCGGGACCACGTCAGGAGGAGAAGCGGAGGAGGAGGAGGAGGGGGATGAGGAGGAAGAGGAAGCCGAGGAGGAAGAGGAGGAACAGGAGCGAGGGAGGAGGTAGCCATTCAATCAGCCTTCTGGAAGTGTGGTCCCTGACTGCCTCATCAGACTGCGGTTCCAATAAATTAAACCCCAGATCCCCGTTGCTCACCACATCCCCATCATTCCATCCCTGTCGCAGGCCATGTTACAGTGCAAAGCTGAAATGAGAGACACCACAAAATCATCCAAAGCCAATTAATAAATTGATCAATAATCAGTGAACACATATTCACAACAATATTAACTATTCACCCTTGTGCAATCACTTAGTGCCTCTCATTACTGTGCCTTTGCCTACTCTAGTGCTCCTACGAAGTGTTGGCCCAGTGGCTGCAGCATGGCTGGTGGAAGGCTGCTGAGTGTCTGTACGGGAGACTTCAGATGGCCTTGCTGGACGCCCTCAACCAGCTCTGGGCCTCGAAGGCCCAGCTGTAGACTGCACCACCTCAGCATGGGCGGCAGCAGTCTGGGCTGGCTGGATGACAGGCAGCGACAAGGGCAATGGCGGAGTGGCAGTTGTGGGAGCAGGAATGCTGTCATTCTGAGAGAGGACAGCAGGTTTCTGCTGCACTGACCCACTGGCACTCGCCCAGGGCAGCACCTGAGCATCTCTACCAGTCTGCTGGAGCACAAATTGCTGGCCTGCTGTGACACTGTAAAAGTGCCAGTGGACAGCCCAGCCATGATGGCAGCAGTCAGAGCTTGCGAGGCATCAAGCTGAGGTTGCATGAGAGCAATCTGAGAATTGATGGCACCAAGCATAGGCGGCATTACAGAACTTAAGACGCTGCATGGCTCCCGCCTGTGCTGCAATGGAAGCTGCGACATCGCCCATCACACGTGGCATGAGGTCTGGGTCACCATGGTCTCTCTGGGAGTCCACCATCCTTTGCAGACTGCAAATGATGGGCTCCATGGAGTGCGCAGAGCTCTGTGCAATGTTAGAGGAGGATTCCTCCGCGCTCCTTACCATTGCCGAGAGGCTCTCAGGCACCCTTGCCATTGCACCTATCATCTCCGTGTGCATGCCCATCACCCTTCTTCTAAAGACCTCCCCATCGAGGTCCTCATCTGAGTCCTGTGGAGCAGAACTCACATGTGAACTTGCCTTCCGGGGAGCTGACTCCCAAGCTCCCCTTTCCCCCTGACCTTGCTGCAGCCCGCTCGTCCCCAGTGCATCACCCTGTGCAGATCCCACTACTATAATAGCCTCTAAAGAACACGTAGTGCTAGTATCTGAGCTGGTGCCTGCGGGTGAGACATGTTCTTCGTCCTCCTCTTCTCCCGCCTCGCTCTCTATGGTACCCTCAGAGACAGGTTGTTCAGGTGTTTGCTCATTATCTGAAAGCATAAAGGCACAAGAGTCGGATTAAGGTGAGGGGAGGTGGGCAGGAAGGAAGAAAAGCATGCATACAGCATGATTAGCTGGAAAGTGGGAAAGGCTTGTGGGGTGAGGGGGAATTGAGATGTGAGAAGAAGGAGTAGGGATGAACATAGCGTTATTTTCCCCAAGGGGGTCAACATCGCCGGTGGCCACGGCGCCCACCACCTGGCACCCAATAATCTCTAGCACACTATTCTCCAGCTCAGAAAGTGGTTGTGTGTCAAGTTGTCCCCCGCCTGTGCAGTCCTGCTCCCTCCTGTTGTGAGCCACCTTAGACTGCAAGAGAAAGGAAAGTGTGTGAGTGAGTGTGGAGCAATGTGTTTGGGAGATATGCCTACCATAGTTGAATAGCTGTCATTGTGAGCAAGGTGCGAGACGTGGGTGTGAGTGTTGGTAGGTGGAGATTGTTGGTGGGTGAGTGCTGAGGGTGTGGTGCTTTGGCCAGTGTGTGAAGACTGTGGTTCAGATGGTGGTATGTAGCATTTGTTGAAGCATTGACTCACCCTGACCACCCAAGTGAGGTTGTTAAATTTCTTCCTGCACTGTGTGTGGGTCCAGGGGACCACAGTGCTGCCTGAGATCTGCTGGGCTACCTCCCTCCACATGGCACGGAAGACTTGCAGCGAGGGCCTCCTGCCACTTGCTGGGTAGAGCCCCGCCCTCTGTCTCTCCATAGCGAAGACCAACACCTCCAAATCCTGGTCATAGAATCTGCGAGCTCTCTCCCTGGGCCATTGATCTGCCATAATGACGCCTCCTTCAGTGGTCCGGTTCCTTCACCTTGGCCTTCTGCTGCTTGCTGAGACAGCTGCAGAACCAGCAATGCTGAGAATGAGGTTCTGCAGCATGATTGAACCTCCCCTTTAAGAACTGGAAAGAGCCTGTGGCAATGATGACCAGTGATTAGGCTGCACCTAAAATTGCTTAGTGCTTTGAGTCTAACGCCACTGAGCTAGGTCATTAGCGCTTGATTTAGCGCTCCCATTCCTTCTTTGTGCGATGACACTGAATTTTGCATGCAGCGAGATTCATTAGCACCTGGTGCTAAATCTCAAACTTTTCCAAAGTTAGCACCCACTCCTGGGCGATAATGAATTTCTCCCCCAGAAAGCCTTAGGAAGGCAATTTCAGAGAGTAGGCCTGTGGTGATTATTCTTTATGTTTAGTAAGAAGTATTGTGATTGGTTGTTTGTTTCCTGCCTTGGGATATATGTTGTAACCTCATTGGTAGTTGATGTCATGTGATTTGTGGTGGCCATCTTAAATTCAGTTCTTTCCAGCCTTTAGTTGGGACTGGGTGTTGAAGATGTGCTACAGGATTTTTAAGTTAATAAAGCCTAGGTTAGAAAGGCAAATCTATTCTTTATTTCAATTTATTAACTTTATGTCAGAATGGAGCGATATCTTCAACCAGAACGATTCAATGCTGACCCTAATTCTGCAGGAGTGGATGATAAATGGAAACACTGGTATTGTACATTTAAAAACTTTTTGGGCGTGTTGGATCAAGAGTCTCTAAATAAGCTGAATATGCTGATCATGGTGGCATAGTGGTTAGCACTGTTGCCTCACAGCGCCAGAGACCCGGGTTCGAATCCGGCCTCGGGTGACTGTCTGTGTGGAGTTTGCACATTCTCCCCGCGTTTGCGTGGGTTTCCTCCGGGTGCTCCGGTTTCCTCCCACAGTCCAAAGATGTGCGGGTTAGGTTGATTGGCTATGATAAATTGACCCTTAGTGTTAGGGGGATTAAATACGTGGGGTTACGGGGATAGGGTGGGATATGTGTTGGTGTAGGGGTTACAGGGATCGGGTGGGATATGTGTCGGTGCAGGCTCGATGGGCCGAAATGGCCTCTATCTGCACTGTGGGGTTTCTGTGATTCTGTGAACTACATTGCTCCGGATGTGTATAAGTATATTTTGGACTGTAAAACTTACGAAGTGGCTATTTCTACATTGGAAAAGATTTTTGTTAAACCAAAGAATGAGGTATTTGCACGTCACCTTCTATCTGCCCGTAGGCAGCAGGTGGGAGAATCTTTGCATACTTATTTACAAGCACTTCGGTGCCTTAGTGTTAACTGTAATTATAAGGCCGTGACGGCTGAAGAATATAAGGAAGAATCGGTACGGGATGCTTTTATTAATGGATTACTGTCTAGATCAATTCGTCAGCGGTTGTTAGAAAATAAGACTTTGGATCTTAAGAGTGCTTTTGAGCAAGCTTCTACATTGGATGTGGCTCAGAGAAGTTCGGATTCTTATGCTCTTTTTAATCGGCCTGTGACTGTGGTTTCGGCAGTTCCGGATGAAAAGGAATTATGTGGACTTAATTATGTGGTTTACTAGATTCTGAAACAGTTTCTACTTCAGCGGCTGTTGCCTCTAGGATTCAGAAGTGTTATTTTTGTGGGAACTTCCGGCACCCTCGTCTGAAGTGTCCTGCTCGGGAGGCTGTGTGTAGTAAATGCGGCAAGAGAGGTCATTACGCACATGTGTGTAAATCATCAGGTTCAATTACCTCCTCTGTGACTATTCAGCCTTTAGATAGGGTGTTTATTGCATCAATTTCTGCTGCATTTGCTCATGGCCTAAACAAAGCTATAGTTACGGCCCAAGTTAATGGGTTGGAAGTGAAGGCCCTTATAGATACGGGCAGTACCGAGAGTTTTATAAGTCTTCAGTTTGCAAAGGAGAAGCATTTGAAAATTTCACCTGTTTCCTATCAGGTGTGTATGGCTCAGACGACTCTCACTTCACAAGTAGCTGGTTGTTGCCTTGTGAAATTGATTCTTCAATAGAGAAAGAGGCGTATGCAATAGTAGAAGCACTGCGTAAATGGAGACATTATTTATCGGGGCGACATTTTACGTTGGTAACTGATCAAAAGTCTGTGTCCTTTATGTTTGATGTCAAACATTTTGGAAAGATTAAGAATGATAAAATAATGAGGTGGAGGATTGAGTTGGCATGTTACCATTTTGATATAGTTTATCGTCCGGGGAAGGATAATGTTGCTGCTGATGCGCTGTCGAGGGCTTATTGTTCTGTGATTCACGGAGATACGCTTATTAATCTTCACAATGCCTTATGCCATCCTGGGGTTACGAGGATGATACACTTCGTACGCAGTAAGAATTTGCCCTTTTCAGTTGAAGACGTCAAGCGGATGACTTCATCATGTTCTATCTGTGCTCGGTGTAAACCGAATTTCTTTAAGCCTCAACGAGCTCATCTTATAAAGGCTACTTCTCCTTTTGAACGTTTGAGCGTCGATTTTAAGGGGCCTCTTTCTTCAACTACTCAAAACCGATATATATTTACTGTTGTGGATGAGTTTTCAAGGTTCCCTTTTGCTTTTCCTTGCGCAGATGTATCAGCTGCTACAGTTATCAAATGTCTGACTCAACTTTTTGTCATCTTTGGGATGCCTGCGTATATCCATTTGGATCAGGGAAGTTCTTTTATGTCTTCCCAGTTGAAGGAATACCTTCAGAGTCGGGGAATTTCTACTAGCAGAACTACCCCATATAATCCCCAGGATAATGGACAGTGCGAACGATACAATGGGGTGATCTGGAAAGCAGTTATGTTGGCTTTGACATCCCGGAACCTTAAGAATACACAGTGGGAAATGGTACTGCCTGATGCCCTGCATTCCATTAGATCATTGCTTTCAACGGCTACTAATGTGACCCCCCATGAAAGGCTCTTTAACTATCCGCGGAGATCTACTACGGGATATTCGGTACCTTCATGGCTTACTATGCAGGGACCTGTGCTGCTTCGGCGCCATGTTAGATTGTCAAAATATGATCCTTTAGTGGAGGAGGTGGAGCTGTTGGAGGCAAATTCCCAATATGCTCATATTCGATTCCAAGATGGGAAAGAAAGTACCGTTTCAATTAAAGACTTGGCTCCTTGTGGTGGCCAGCCTTTTCTGAGGATATTAACAATAGTCATGATTCAGATAATGTGGATGCTGTTACAGATACTACGAATATTTCCAATCCGACTGCAGATAATTATACTTCTATTAGTCAGCCCTCGATGGATGTTAATGACCGTCCCAGTTTACCTCCTGATGGGATTTCTAATCTGGAAACCGTTGAAAATCGGGATATGGATAGCCTTCCTGCAGAAGATACTTCTGTGTCTCCTGGTGTGGGAGGGCAAGGAATTTCACCAAGGTTAAGAAGGTCGACACGAACAAGATATCCGGTCGACTGATTGAAAATGGACTTTTAAATTGGTAGTAATGTTTTAAAATTGTTGAAATATTATATTATATTGTTTTAGTTGAGAGATATTTAATACTTATGTGCAATGTTACTATTTGTTGTTGCTCACTTAGTATTGTGTGATGTTGAATAGTTTTATTTTGTCTGTGCATAGTTTTAGTTGTAAATAATTAATTATAAATTGTAATGGTTATTTAGGTTGGAGTATATTTTAAAAGGAGGGGTGAATGTGGTGATTATTCTTTATGTTTAGTAAGAAGTATTGTGATTGGTTGTTTGTTTCCTGCCTTGGGATATATGTTGTAATCTCATTGGTAGTTGATGTCATGTGATTTGTGGTGGCCATCTTAAATTCAGTTCTTTCCAGCCTTTAGTTGGGACTGGGTGTTGAAGATGTGCTACAGGATTTTTAAGTTAATAAAGCCTAGATTAGAAAGGCAAATCTATTCTTTATTTCAAGGCCTCAGGCAGCTGAAGGCTCTGCTGCTAATAGTGGGATGAAGGGAGAGAGACAATAGGACGATTTAACGATAAGGACGATGACTTAAAAGTTCACACTTTGGGAGGCAGGACCCAATGTAGGTCAGTGAGGGTGGTGGGTGAGCAGGACTTAGTGCAAACCAGATGTAGGTGGTAGGGCTTTGCATAGGTTGGAGTTTACAGAGAGTGAAGGGAGAGGGTCAGCAAGGAGAGCATTGGAGTTGTTAAGTCTGGGGTTGAAAAAGCTATCTATAAACAGTGAAGGGATTGAGTTGGAGCTGAGATAGGGCAGAGGCAGAGATTTGCAGAGTTGGAAGTAAGCTGTTTTTATGGCGAGGAGCATATGGGGTTTGAAACCAAGTTCAAGGTCAAACAGGACACCAAGTATACAAATAGTGTCGTTGAAATAAAAACAGAAAATGCTGGAGATACTCAGCAGGTCAGGCAGCATCATTGACCTTTCGTCAGAACTGGAAAAAAGCAGGAAATGGAACAGATTTTTAAGCAAGGGTAGGGGCTGGGAAATGGGGGAGGGGATGAAAGAACAAAAGGGAAGGTCTGTGATAGGATAGAAGGCAGGAGAGGTTAAGAGACATTAAGAGATATTCAAGGCAAAAGGAGATGGTAATGGAACAGGTTAAGAAACAAAGGATGGCTCTAGTGTCATTGAGCCTGAGGAAATGGTCAAGGAAGGAATTGGTGGCAAGGGGGTGATAGTGGGGAGCAGAGACGATGGCTTCGGTCTTCCCAATATTGAGCTGGAGGAAGTTGTGACTCATCCAAGACTGAATGTTGGGACAAGCAACCTGATAGCTTAGAGGAAGTTGAGGGGTCAAAGGAGGTGGTGGAGAGGTACAGCTGGGTGTCATCAGCGTACATGTGGAAGCTAACCCCATGTCTGCAGATGATGTCACCAAAGGGCAGCATGGAGATGAGGAACAGGAAGAGCTGAGGATAGATCCTTGGGGAACTCCAAAGGTAATTGTACAGGGGTGGGAAGAGTAGTTATTGCTGGAGATGCTCTCTCTAGGTTTGGATAGGTAAGAATGGAACTGTACAAAGTTGGATGTCAAAGGAGAGGCATTGGAGGAAGATTGTGTGCTCATTTGTGTTGAATGCTATAGAGAGGTTGACTACGACAAAGGAGGGATAAAGCACCATGGTCACAAACACGGAGGATGTCATTTGTGACATTGCTTAGGGTTAATATAAATATTAAATTTACAAATGGCATTTGGCCGGTTTTGTTGGTCAGGAGACCTATTCTGTGTCGACTTGTTAAACCTTACATTGCCACCTGCTTTGGAGGGTTTTGCTTTTAGTTTGTCTCTGTGATAGGGCAAAATGTTGGAAAAGAAAAGAAATGTCACCGTCAATGTTGCATATTTTCATTGGAGAATCGGAAACAAGGCTGACTCTCCTGATGGCTCAACAGGTGAAGACAAGTTGTAACATTGTGTAGCTGAGCCATGCAGATCAGGAATGTTCCAGGTTCAATCTCCTGACTCTGCTGAATTAGCTGATGTCAGCCAAGGTGATGGGAGGGGAGTCATAATTGACCTCAGTGCCTCTGAATTAGAAAGGGGAAAGTTATCCAGGAGTCTCCTCTCTTCTTTGATACCCAATGACCCCTTGCTGGAAAGCGCATATATATGTGAACATTGGATTACGGCAGGTTAGGGTTCCAATGTGGTGCCCCTACATTGGAATAAAGTGCTGACACTCCTTGTCAAGGCTAATACATTAACAACAACCAGTGGTTGGCAAGTAACACTTTAAGAACTTAGCAAGGAGTCAATGGGCTCGATTTTGCCACTGGGGCGGGCTGGGGGCGTGTCAGCCGCTTTTCGTGTTAGCCACCCAACTCCAATTTGATGTGGGAAAAATATTCGATTTTCACCTAATTGGGCAATTGATTTCCAGCGTGTGGGAACCCCTGGCCCACTTATTCTTTCCATCCTGAAAGTCGCCTCTGATGACGTCATCAGTGCTGGTGGATTTAAGGCCTGCAAGCAGCCTTGCTTCCTTTGTAGACTGCAAACCTTATGCCCTTTGGTGTGATAGATTCCTCCAGCCAATATGTCCAGCAATAGGCCAAAGTCTGCACCAAGGTTCGATAACGCCGCCCTGCAAGCTCTGGTGGAGGGAGCAAGATGAAATAAGGAGGTGCTCTTCCCTTCCTCAGGGAGGAAGAAGCCTCCCCAGCAGACGAAAGCTGTGTGGATGCAAGTGGCCCAGGAGGTCAACTCTTTGTCTATGTGCCGCAGAACCTGGCTGCAGTGCAGGAAGAGGTTTCATGACCTTCTGCTCACTGGAAAAGTGAGTATGACTTTCCCATCACCCTCAATCTGATCCCCATTGCCTCTCCTCACCAGCACTCAGCTTTGACAACCTCTTCCTCCACATCTCACTTGACACTGACATCCCTGCAGCCTTACCCATTCCCTCTCTCTCTATGGGCACATTCACCTAACTATTCGACTATGCAGCCCTTACATTCCCTATTGCTGCGATGCTATGAAAACAACTTATAACATACAGGGAGGGCCCTTGGTCTTGTCACCTCACTCCATCTTGGTCTCCTTCTAACAATCAATGATATGGATTCTCTACACTCACTCCTTCATTCTCACTCAAACTCCACTTGTCTCCCTCATTGCAGGAAAAGAGAGCTCACAATAAGAGGGAAAGAGCGAGGACAGGAGGAGGTCCACCCTCAGTAGCACAGCTCCGCCCCAGGAGGAGGCGGCCCTGGAGATCGTGGGAGTGGAGGAGGATGCGCAAGTGGGAGACGGACAGACGGGTGCATCACAGCAAGCTGGTGACAGAATAGTTTATCATCTCTCTCATTGACGTTGCATGAGTCACTGATAATGAATCTGATGCTCTAACCGATTGACTTTTGATCATCTGCAATATTCAATGTGCATGTAACCTTGACCTCACTCTTTCCTTTACTCTCCCACAGGACCATCGAGAGCCTCCGTCCCCACTGTCCAGGAGGAAGAGCCTGAGCTTCCAGACTCCTCAGAGGAAGCTGCAACCTCTGAGGGCGCTCCGTCAGCAGAATTAAGCGCACCCTGCACCAGCACAGACACTCACACCTCGGTGGGACCTTCGGGACATAGAGTAGAGTTGTCACCTGCTGTGTCACAGCTCACAAGTGAGCATCAGCAGATGGTGGAGACAGGGACAGCAGTGGAGAGTCCTCGTCGGAGGGCGCAGGATGCTCCCAGCTCGGCTCCGCTTCATGTCGACCCTGTGCCTCCGGGTCCATCCAGAAGGACAGCAGTGCTGGAACTCCAGGAACGGTGCAGGAGTTTCTGGCAGGTTTTGCCTCCAGGGTCACTGCGAGTGTGGAGCGAATGGAGGAGTCCATCGCTAACATGAGCAGAGCCTTTGTGGAGGCGTTGGCGCATGAATGCATCACCACAGAAAGGATGGCAACCTCCGTGGAAAGGATGGCTACCGTAGAGGAGAGGATGGCTATGGCCATGGAGGTTTGAAGGAATAGCCATGATTCAGAGAAATACACGATACTATGAACAGAATTCTGATATTATTAATAAAAGACATACTGGGCTAGAAATTCAGTTAGGGGCGCCCAGCTCGCCTGGGCGCCGGAATTACCGCTGCGCGCGGAGCCACTTGCGCCAGTGGGAAATTCAGTTTCAGCGCCCCAAGTGGAAGCCGGCCGCTAAACAAGGGTTTCGGCGCCCCACTTGGGGCGCTGAAACTGAATATTGGCGTGTAAAGTGCCGCAGCGCCACCCGCTGCGGCACGACAGTCTGTGGTACTGCAGGCCTTCCTCTCATTCTTAAGGGGGAGGTGCCTGCAACAGCGCGATCCCCGCTCGCGAGTGCCGGCAAATGAGCCTGGCACCAAGGAGAAGTGCCGGGCTCTCTGGAAACAGCCGGCAATGCCGCGGGGGGGGGGGGGTGTAGGAGGCCGGGGAAGGAGGAGCAGGCAGGCGGCCGCCGAAAAAGCGGCCGGCCGCACCTCCACCTTAACTCGCCCCAGTACCGGCACAGGTAGGCCCCGTGTACCGGTCGCTGTTTGCGGCCGGCGCGGGGGAGGCGGCAGCAACCAAATATGGCCAGCGGGGCGATAGCGGGGCGCTGCGCACACCGATGACGTCATCGGTGGCGGCGCAGCGCTAATGGCTAACGCCGCCATTAGCGCCCCGCTAAATATCGCGGTAGGTTTGCACAGTGGCGCAAAAGCCCTCTTTGGGCGCAAACTGGTGGCGCAGGCCACTGAATTTCTAGGCCACTGGGTTTAAAAGACACAAGTCTCAGCAGACAAGGCTGTAAACAGAATACAGGCTTCTGAGATAAAGATCATTTGATAACAAAGTTGTAAACAGGCTTTGAAATGGGAAAGGGATATTGACCAAGAAACTAAGACCCTATTGAAAAGCAAAGACTTGCTTCCGAAGAGTCTAGGGTTTGGAATGAACACAATGAGAAGACCCAGTTTAAAGTGTTAAGAGCTAACACGTTGAAACAGAAATACAAACATTAAAAGAGCCATGTGCCTTTGTAAAAGTAACATCAAATAAGACAGGAAACACGATTAAATATGCAACCAATTGAGATAGCTAGAAATGCATGAACCACTCTGGTCAAAGTATCTCTAATATATACATAGTAAAAACCATACCAACAAGGACACTTTGAAGATATGACTTCAATGGAGACACCAAGCAATTGCATTGTGTTTGTATTAAACTTGGAACACCATGAAGTCAAAATGTCTGCTAAAAAGCAGTTAAGCCAATATTAAGAATTGAATGAAGAATCTTCGACAAGAATGACATCAAACAGAAACCATAGCTGTCATTGTTTTTATGATGGTTTTTGGAGCACCTAAAGGTAGAGAAATAATTATGCATGCAATAGTAGAATTGATAGTAAAATAGAAAGCATTCGAAAGAGGTATCAATAAAGACAATTAGCTGACATCAGCAGAGAACATCAAAGAAGAAACCACTGCCAAAAGGGTATAAAAATAAAACCTTTTTCAACAGAAACTCAGAACAGGCTGAACGGGCAAAGCATTTCTCAACTTTCCAGAGGCATCTCTGTAAGTCTTTAACTATGAGTCTTGGGAAGTCAAAGTGATTGATTTTGGTGGATGTTCTGGATTTAGAAATAAGTAAGAAATAAGAAATGTAACAAAGTAGAGATTTGAGAATAAGGATCTCTGAGAAATAAGAAATGTAAGCTAATTGTATTTTGAATTGTTAATGTTGCGACTGATTCAACAGATGTTAACTGAATGTCGGCTCTTAAATAAAACGATATATTTTTAGAATTGTCTCAAAGAGTAAATCTGCATAGACTCGCGAACCCACAAATTCTGTACACTCTTTTGTAATGAGTTGCAGAATTCTGAGGGGTATTCCGGACCCTTATAATATCCGGAAGGTTACAGTCTAGTTCAACTTATTAAAAGTACTATCTGGAGGACAGTAACATCTTCAGTCGTTCCGTTCCTTTAGGAAGAGATAGCCTGAATCTTTAGACCCATTTAAGCGTCTTATGGAATTTGGCTATCTCTAACTTAAGTTGAAGGTGAACGTCTGGGGAATATGCCTGATCTGGGATAGCCCAAAAGGGCTAGGACTGTAATTATCCCTTCAGAGGAGCTTAGTCACCAGGGTCGTGAAAACATGGTCATTGTTCACAATAGACTGACATCTCTTGAGGAGCGATGGTCAGCTATTGAGCATACAAACCAAACATTCATGCAAGTCCTTGGGACTAGGACTTCCAGTACAGAAATGAGTCCTCATGGCCCCCCTGAAGTGCAGCAAGGTGCTGTCAAGCCACTTGCTAGCTCTGAAGTGGGGCTGACCCATGAGAGGGATGTTGGTGGCAGACAGCAAGGAAGTGGGGGCTCCTCTCCAAGCGTTCACACGACCATGCCACTGCAAAGCTCTCGGTCAGAGCCCCACCAGAGTCCCCACCTAACTGAGATCGGCGTCTCAACCCCTGCACAGCCGCAGGAGCAGCAGACTGTTGACGAACCCTCACAGGTTCGCAACCCCAGAGGACGCCCGCCAAAGGTGTCGAGACAGGAGCAGCAGGAAAGTGAGCAAGGGGCCTCCACATCTGCTGAAGCCACAGGGGAAGCACTACGTAGAAGTACGCGTAAGAGGAAGATAATGCAAAAGTAGTCACAAGGGTAGTCACTTGGGTGTAATGTTGTGTTTATTTTTAAAATGCCATCACTTACTTATTGTCATAAAAAATTCTGATGGGAAACTTGCAGTTGTGGTGTGTGTCATTTCGCAAATGGGACTTCCACATTGAGGGCTTAGGGTAACTTGCAATTGTCAGTATGGTGGTCAGAGTGATAGGAATCCGCAGGTTCTTGGCCATTATCGATGGTCTGATAAGAATGTGCGAGGCAAAAGTGTTTGATTGTGCAGGCTAAGCAAATCTGGCCAAGATGAGTGCATCCCTTGCATCCCGGGTAGCAATGTGGTCGCGCGCTGGCACCTTCTGGCCTGTGCAGCTTCAGGTGGGTGAGCAGCAGCTTGGAGCTCCTGCTGTTGCTCCTGCAGTTGGTGCTGCTGTTGTTCAGGGTTCTGCTGCTGTCGTGGCTGGTGTTCGTCCGAATCTGATGTCCAGGAGGAAAGGAAATAAATGGTTCCCATTCTTCTGGTATATACCTCAGTTGAGGAAGCGCTCATTCAAGGTGGGGAGAGGGGTTTCCCAGGAGGTCACACTGGAGATGGGTGTCAGGCTCCAAACTTCCACAACAATGAGTAGGCCTGTTAAAAGTTCCCCCAGACCTGAGACAACAAAGTTCTGCCACCTGCAAATGATGATTGGTGAAAACTCCTTTTTAATGGTGGAGCTGCAGCTGTTAGTAAGCAATCCACTTGTGCTGCTGCCAGGTTTCACTGGCATGTTTCAGAGGAGGCGTGCAGCACATGGGAAAACTGTTAAAATCAGAAAGGCCTCTCAAAATGGGATTATAGAGGCACTTAACTGGTTGTTAAGGGCCTTAAGGGCCTATCCCACCTCTTGGAGGCGGGATGGAGACAGGGTCAGAAAACTCGCATGTGGGAAAAATGCTCGGAGGCGGGATGGAGGCAGGATTGGGCCCGCCTGTCAGTTTTTGCGATTTTAACACCTCACATGACTCCAATCCTGCCTCATTGGGCCTGGCAAAATCGAGCCCTATGCCTTGAGAAGAGAAAAGGAGTGAAATGAAGGCAGAAAAATGGTGGAGAAAATTAGTAAGAAGCAAGCCCTCTAAACAAGAATAAGTGGCTTCCAAAATTTTAGGTGATGTAATCCTCCCACTGGCATATCTTTAGTGAATTGAATATTGTAATACCTTATTAAAAAAACAGATTTTCAGTTCCGCATAAAGACTAATTTATTAAATTATCTAGGGGTGAGTACTTAACATTCAAGCAACTTGCCACAGGAGTAACCATCCCCTTTAATAGGAATACATTAATGATGGAAATGTTTTACTTGCTACAAGGATACTGGAGCAACTCTTTCTACTTTTCCCCTCATGAGTTTTCTTCTGTAACAGATCACTGAGTCAGTCAGCGGTTGGTTTTACAATCAAGATGTTCAGATGACATTGTCAACTTTGAGAGCCACTTTAAACATATTAGAATTATCTGCATGGGGCAGATGACGTTATATAATTGGATCAGATTCACATTAAGAGATGAGAGTTACTAATCAGCAATCTATTCCAAATTCACTTTGGGCCCCAAGTACACCCTATACCAACAATAGAATTTTAAGGGTGCAAAATTCTGAACTGCTACAGTAAGCCTGAGCATTTACACCAGTGTGACTTTGACGTGCTTGATTTTGGTTATGTTGGAGTTTTGATTGGAGAGTTCTGAATACTTGGGATGGCAGGAATGACGTATGAGGAGAGATTGGGTCGATTGGGCTTGTACTCACTGGAGTTTAGAAGAATGAGAGGTGATCTCATTGAAACTTATAAAATTCTGACAGGACTGGACAGACTTGATGCAGAAAGGATGTTCCCGATGGTCGGGGAGTTCAGAACCAGGGGACACAGTCTAAGGATAAAGGGTAGGCCATTTAGGACAGAAATGAGGAAGAATTTCTTCACCCAGAGAGTGGTGAACCTGTGGAACTCTCTACCACAGAAGGCGGTGGAGGCCAGTTCATTAAATATATTCAAGAAGGAGTTGGATATATTTCTTAAGGCTAAAGGGATCAAGGGGTATGGGGAGAAAGCAGGGACCGGGTACTGAATTTGGATGATCAGCCATGATCGCATTGAATGGCGGAGCAGGCTCGAGGGGCCGAATGGCCTACTCCTGCTCCTATCTTCTATGTTTCTATGTTCCAAGAATGAGCAACATATTATAAACAGGGCTTGTCAGTCTGGAAATTACTGTGAGCAATGTTATTGCATAAACATTTAAGGTTCTCCTATTTCCACTATTTTAGCAAAGACTTTAATCCATTTAAAATAAAAGAGTGAGGCCTAGAAATTGGGTTGGTAGCGCCGGCGCTGAGCGCCTAAAGAGACCTAGAATTGGGGCGAAGCCCTATGCTGGGGCGAGCGCTATGAGGATAGCGCCGACTCAGAAATTGACTATACATTTAGCGCCTGCGCTAAGTGTTTGCGCGCGCCCGCGAGCGCAAACGGCTCATGACGTCATTTCAGTGTGCAACGCCTTTTAGGAGCGCCTGAGCGCATATTGGGTGGCGCCAGGAGCCTTAGCGCCCAGCGCTATTAGTGACAGTTCGAAGGAGGGCTAACAGGCCCTTCTCGGAGTAGGGCGGGGCTATTTAAAGGGGACAGCTCTAGTGCAGAATCTTCTGCCACTTGGCCTGCTCATTGCGATCGCTGCTGGAGAGAGTTGGCGAGCTAATGTGGAGCGGAGTTCTGGGATTTGAGCTTTACAGTACTTGGGACCTTCAACCCTGTCCGAAGCACTTGCAGCACTACACCTAAAAGCCTTTTGACCAACTGGCATCCGAATGGGAGCTTGTTTGGAGGGCGACGGCCTCATCGCCCAACACTGTGAAGGGGCAGAGAGACGGCGGGAGAGAGGGCCGGGATTGTCCAGAAGGAGGAGGGGCAATGGAGGTCGGCCAATCCGACGGGAGGCTGCGAGGGTCTTTAGGCAGCAGGTGACAAGCCTTGACATGTCGGAGGAGCAGTGTTTGCGAAGGCTCCGAATCTGGAGGGACATTGTTACTGATCCGTGCCACCTGCTTGGTCAGGATCTGCAGCCGCGTGAACGCTGTAGAACCTCTCTGTCCGTGATGGCTACACTGACTGAAGGCCTCCATTTTTATGCCAACGGCTCCTTTCAGTCAGCCATTGGGGACAATGCGACTGCCGCTCAGGCTGCAGTCCGCTGTTGCATCCGGCAAGTGACAGATGCCCTTTATAGGCGAACGCGTCCATTCATTACCTTCCCTCGGACCCTGCACAAGCAGGCGGAGGAGGAGGAGTATGAGGAGGAGGAGGAGGAGGAGGAGGAAGAGCAGGCGGAGGAGGAGGAGGAGGAGGAGGAAGATGGAAGGGCTGCTGAAAGTGGAAGGTCCATTCGTCAGAGGCTCCTCTGGACTCGTCTCGACACCCCTGTGGCGGAATGATGAGAGTCTTACCTCATGGGCACTTTGGATGTTTGAGGGCCTCTGCATGCCAGCATCACTGAAAGTAGTCACATGCACCAAGCAACATTTAAACTTCTGTTTATTGACACAAAAGTCTTTCATTACAGCTAAACAACGTAAAGTGAGCAGAAACCATGACTGCCAAAATAAAAGTGACCTGTTCGGCAAAGCAGCAAAACTCAACAAAAATCTGCACCTATAACAGCAGGTGAGGGTGTCCGTGAATTTGGACAAACAAACGTCTCAGCACCTCCCTCTACAACTGGCCCCTTGAGGGAGAACGACTTCTCGTTCGCGCCCGGCCCCTTCCCTCCCTGCTGCTCCTACGTAATTGCACCCCAGTGGCGGCCTCAAGGCTGGGGGATGCTTGCCGACTGTCTGGAAGCGCAGAAGCCCCTGAGGTACGGCCTGGCCGACCGCTGGGCTTGGAGGGTGCGGACGCGGGATGCTTGCTTTGAGCATGGCTGGGAGCAGTGTGGCCTGCATGTGGTGGCAGCTGCAATGCAGGCGTCCCAGTGCTGGCATGTGCAATGGTCTCCTGCCGAGAGAGGACACCTGCACCATGGTCGGACGACACACTGGCTATCAGTGGGGAGCGGCTCGGCTCATCCGCCACAATCGCAGGCTCCACGGATTCCTGGCCTTGTACGGGAGTGGAAGGGCCCGGGGTGATCCTATCTGATGCAGAGAGGGTGGCTGCAGTGAGACATCGCGTTGCGTCAATCTGGCTGTGGAGGAGCCCAGCAAGTGAATGCGTGGCAACAGTGAGGACCTGTGTGCCAGGTGCCAGTGCTTCGGAGAAGGCCTGGACAGTTCTTGCCATGGCTTCGGACAAGGCAGGAGCCGACCGCTCCACTGCCTCGGACAAGCCCTGCACAGACCTTTCCAGGGATTGTCCGAAGCCCTGAACAGTCCTTTCCATTGCCGACTCAAAGCTGTGGACAGTCCTCTCCATTGTTGGGCCGAAGCCCTGGATAGTCCTGTCCATTGTGGCCCTGAAGCCCTGGATAGACCTGTCCATTGTTTCCCCGAACACCTGGAGAGACCTCTCCATTGTTGCGCCAAAGCCCTGCAGAGTCCTCTCCATTGTTGCCCCGAAGTCCAACATACTCCTAGCCAATGAATCTATTGACTCAGGCATCTTCTCCACTGCAGCCATCAGCTCCGTGTGTCTGACCCGGGCCTGTTTGCTCATTTCTGCCAGGCGCCGGACCTCATCTGCACTCTGTGCAGCAGTCATGACGACCTGCCTTGCCCTGCGGGGAGACGGTGGCTGAACTTGCCTATCCCCCCTGCGTTGCTCCATGCCGCTTGGTCCGGCAACTGGTTCATCCCCAGAGCCACCCCCCCCTCCCCTCCAGGGGACTACTATCCCCAGTCTGCAGATGTCTCAGCTCCCCGGATTCTGCAACGGCTGGTCCGGATTCCTCCTGGTCCTCGCCTCCGGTGGCACTGGCACTGGCAGCTTCAGCGCATTGAGCCTGAGTTGGTGCTGCTTCATCTGAAAGTGGGAGGTGGAAGAGTGGCTTTAGCAAAAGGACAGGTTTGCTGAAAGGCATGCCAGATTGCGGCATGGCTCTGACATGGCTGCACACTGAGGATGCATGCTGGCGGGGGGACCAAGTGGAAGGCAACAGGTGGAAAAGGTGAGAGTCTTACTCTCGCTGTCGGTAATGGGGTCGGCAGATGCAGTGGTCACTGGACCAGACAGACGTCCTCCAAGTATCTGGTGCACTCTCTCCTCCAGATCCGTGAGAGTGACCACTTGTGCAGGTCCGCCACCGGTTCGACGCTGTTCTTTTCTAATCTGCGCCATCTTCGACTGCAGGGGAAAGAAGGGGAGGTTCTGTTACATGAGGCCTTGAGACATCATCGCATGCCCCCCATGGTGCAAGAGCCCTTACATGAGGCCTTGAGACATCTGTCCATGTGTCTGCCCAGAAAGGGCCATGGGTGCATACTGACAGATGGCCAGTGGCGCATCATTGCAGCAGGGTGCCCGAAGTCAGCTGCAGATGGAGAGAAGCACAAGTTTGGTAAACCATCACTCACCCTAACGATCCGTGTGAGGTCGTTGAATTTCTTCCTGCACTGAACAGGGGTCCTGGTCACCATGCTGCTGGAGTTGACCCTCACAGCAACCTCCCTCCAAGATCGTCGGTAAGCCTTCTGATTTGGCCTCTTGCCATTATCCGGGTACAGCACCTGTCGACGGTGTTCAACTGCAGCCACCAATTGGTCCAGAGCCTCAGTGCTGAAGCGCTCTGCTCTCTGCCTAACCTTCTCCATAATGATCAACTTTGTACCGCCAGACAAGGGCGAGCGCCGAATCTGAGGCCTACAGGGCGTTGGGTGTTGAAGCTCAGTCTGACTGACCCACCCCTTTAAGAGCCGGCCGGCGCCTGCAGGTCTCCTGCTTTGCCGTAATTGAGTTCACCTGCGCTGCGCCCGTCCGTGTCGAAATTGAGTAGCACCTGACCTTTTGCGCCTTAAGAGCACCGTGCAACGGCTGATTTAGCGTCTGAATCCCCTTTGGGGGCGATGCAACCCAATATCACGCCAGGCGCGGATAGCTCTCGTCTGGCTATAAACTTAGCGCATCGTCAATTCTGACGCCTCAAGCGGGGCTATACCCAATTTCTAGGCCTTAATGACTCCATAAATACAATGCAGAGGGGAATTTGAAATGAGTGTGTTAATTGTTTGTGCAATGATATCGCTCACAATCATTTTCTGGCTATAGTGCCTATGTAAACAGTGTGATTATATCATGCAATTACTGAGTGGTAATGACATCACATGATCTACCATACGTTTGCACTCCCTGTCCAGTGCTGTGGGTGACATAAGAGGCACCACTGTTAGAATCAGCCTGCACCATCCCAAGGTGTTTTAATGGTGCTAGACATATTCAAGATGATATGGGAATACACAGAGCCTTTACAGAGAATTCCTTACTGTATACCTTCCACAATCTGAAAGCCTATTGGTCCTTTTATTTCAATTTAAAATTTGCCATTGACTTTTCAATAATCTTTCAAAGGAAAAATACATTTAACAGCTAAGGAAGACTTATTTACATTGCACACAAATAAATCAATGCAATCTTTTTAGACAGGGAGCATACATCTAAGAATATAACTGAATATTCAAGCTGAAGTTTAAGAGAAGCATTTTCAATAGGCTGTCAAATATAACAAGGCAGATCCAGAATAGTCAAACTTTGCTCTGGCTTCCTGGAGTACAGAGTAATCTAATCTCTACAATAGGCTCTTCCTAAAGCCAGATAGTGATTCTATGAGGTTAAGAATCAGCTAATATCAAGTTTTTACTGAATCCATCAAGGGCTTATGTTTTGTTAAATATTTTATTTATTTCTCCTGTTCAGAAGTTCAGAATCCTGAAATGATATTGTAAATATTACTGTTAAAAAATTATACTTCCACTGCTGTTAATTTAACAATTCTTCACCACCCCCCACCCCGATTAATTCCCTGCATCCACATTGCAGTCTTTGCTCAAGAGAATAAAAGTATCTATTTTGTTAATGTATCCATGGATACCACAGATACTTCTTTGTTGCCCACCGGAGGGTATGCTTGTAGGAAGCAGCTAACAATTCTTCAGGCCAACTTCTCTTCCCTCATTCAGATGACTCAGTTCAGAAGATGACTTACCTTCTAGGGGGAAACTGGTGCAAACTGCGGGAATGCTGGACTATCAGAGGTACTGCCCTTTAGATTAGATATTAAACTGAGAACCCTGCCTACCTGTTCTGGTGGTTCAGGTGGATGGTAAAGATCCCACAGTATTATATGAAAGAAGAAAGAGCAAGGAGTTGTAATAGTATCTGGGGCAAAATTCCTCCCTCAACCATCATCACCAAAACCAGACTAGCTGGTCATTCATCTCATTGCTATTTGTGAGAACTTGGTATGTGAAAAATTACTGGAAGAAATGCCTACATAATAGCAATCAATATACTTCAATGTAATCCATTACACGTGAATAACTTGGAAATATTTCTGAGATGTGATAAGATGCTATATAAATGCAAGTATTTTTTTCTTTGAAATATCAGTTGTGCCTTGGATTCAAACCTGGGTGTCCTACTATAATGTTCCAGCATTACAGCTAAACTGAGAACATAAGGGGTAATTATCCAATTTGGCACTCTCATTGGGGAGCCTCACCTGCTGCAAGTGCATGTTGGGAATGCTGACCAAATGAGCACAATTTTTCAATCGCAGTGTTGAGAAAATCATGTCCAGTCTGCGCTGGAATTTCCAAACATACTTTAGACAGACGAGGCTTCCCAGCAATAATGCAAAGTTGGAAAATTATCCATATAATGCTAACGGATGTCTGAGATTCAACTCATATGAATATTTCATGTTGAATATTTCAATCAACAGGTCAATTATCCTCAAGTCCTCCTGAATTCTCTGATTTAACTTCAATTTGACTGCTGGATCCAGAGGTCATTGTCACATTTCATTGTCATAACATACTTAAATTGAATTCCCATGTAAATGACCAACACCAAAATGTTAACTCCATTTTTTTGCTTCCTCATTTCTACTCTGCCCTCCTTCAGTTAAGATGTCCTTCCTCATTTGTTTTAATGTGAAGAAGGTGAAACTTGTAATAAACAGCTTTATGCTTTAAAATGTAAAAGATAAAAAATGCACGCAACCAAAGTAAACTTAAGGCAATGAGGTGGCAACAAAGAAGTACATGTAAAGGTTTAATTACTGTTTCAATAGAGGGAACATTGTAAATCAGTCCAAATTGATACTGAGTCACATATGTTTCGGTATCTCAAAGTGCTTAATGAAAACCTGCTCTAACACTGTAAGTGACTTCCTGAAGTACAAGTGGCTCAATGTGAACAATAGACAGATGCTCATGAGTGGGCAATATGCTGCAGAATTAACCCTTTGAGTACTTGAGTAACTTTCATGTAACACCTGAAACAATAACTTCCTGTTCATCGTAATGAAAAATGTTACAAAGCACAATTAGAGATTTTCTCTGCCAAAGTTCATAGTTTTCAATCATTGTTACTGCGCAGTATAATGCCTGTCAGGTATTGGTGTAGTAGTTGTCTCAAAAGGTAAACAAAACTCAAACATTTGCTAAACTAACCTTTGGATTTGTTGAAGTTTAGGCTGCTGGTAGATTCAGGGAAACTCCCGTCTCCCTGGGCCAACCAGTTTTGTTTGTTTTCAGCTTATGTATTGTGACCTCCCAAATAAACATTATTACAGTAATAAAGTTCCTAAAATATTACCACAGTAATGTATAGACAGCTGAATTTGCAGTTGGAAAAGTAGTGTAACAGAGAAGGTTTCAAGGAATTGGGACCAGTTTTAGAACAAGAGGAGGCGGCACAGGAGGGATGGACTCCACCAGAGCCAACTGGCAGCAACATCCTGGCACCAAGGGGTGTGTTTTGTGAGGTCCCATCACTGGTACGGGGCTTTTTGAGCGCGGGCCAGAAATTTGAATGCCTGACCTCGCACAACTGATTTAGAGGGTGCTTGATTTTCTATTAGATGATTTGAGGGCAAAAAATAAGGTGCTCAACCGAGATGTAGCGACTACCTCTGGACCTGCATTTATAGACCCCTCCGTATGTGCATGGACATGCCACAGGAGACCTGTCTTCACCGCCTCTGCTTTCCAAGACAGGCTGCCAAACAGCTGTGCCATTTACTGAACAATGAGCAGCAGATAACATCTGGATCAAAGAGAAATATCCCATAGAAGTCAGGGTTAGCACAGCATGAAAGCTTCATGCTACCGATGCATTGTGGTGGGAATAATAAATTATAAAATTGACCTCAATAGTTTCAGTTGAAGAGCTATAAACCGGTAAATGCCTGCAGGACATTTCCCCCCTCCCCACCCGCCCCCCACCCCTCCTCCCCCCCCCCCCCCCCGCCACACACACACAGGCTAGCTCTTATATCTGAGATGGAAAGGTCACTTGGGGTTGGCCGCTGTGATTTCCAACATGCGTGTGTGAGAGTGCGTCTGTGTATCTATATGCGTATGTGAGATGAATCAGGAGGGTTATAGTTTTTACCTTGCTTCTCTGGAACTGTACTATAAGTTTAGGCAATCAGGCAGAAAATCGACAAACAACTGTGAGGTGTTGAGCAGCAGGAAAAAACATCTAGAATAAGCAGATGTCATGTTTTACTGTTCTCCACACAGCACACTAATTGAGGTCTTACTAAGTTTTTATATAGGTTCATCATTACCTTTTGGCTTTTATACTGTACCTTTTGAGATAAAATCTAGAATCCCATTATCTATTCTTACAGCCTTATCAACCTGAGATGCTGCCTTTAATGTTCTGGGAACCTGTACCCCCAAATTCCTCTACTCTTCGATAGCACCAAGCTTACTTCCATTCGCAGTATAATTACTGCTATTGCTTGTTTACTAAAATGCATCACTCCACACTTATTGACATTGAATTCTATCTACCACTTTGTAGACCATTCACCCATTTTTGTAATATTCCTTTGCAGCTTTCTTTGGTCTTCTAAAGAATTAACTATACATCCTATTTGGTATCATCTGAAAATGTCGACATCAATTGCCTTTATTCAAATTATTGATATACACAGTGAACAGAAGTGACCACAGAGCGGAACCCTATGGGACACTTTTCCCAACCACTCTGAAAAACTGCCTTTTACTCGTTCTCTCTGTTTTCCTCCTTCCACCGAATTTTTAATCCAGTTTGCTATCCTCCCCTAATTCCATACCACTTAATCTTCTCTCGTAATCTCCTAAAGTCCATGTACACAACCTCCACTGCATTTCCCCCATTTACCATGTCTGTTATCTCCTCAAAGAATTCTATGAGGTCTGTCAAGTATGATCGTCCCTTTTGAAATCTGTGCTGGCTACTTCTAAATATTTTCTCTTTATCTAGATGCATTGTAATTTCATCCTTAATTAAAGACTCTAAAATGTTCCCTACCACTGATGTTAAGCTAACTGACCTATCATTAACCAGATTAGTTCTGTCTTCCTTTTTAAAATTGGATACTACATTGGCCACTCTCCAGTCCTGCAGCACATATCTACACTCAATAGAGCCCTAAAATATAGGCCCTGAATTTATTGCAATGGCGATATTGCTGATGAACACCATAAGTTAAACCATTATGCTCTCTAATCCTCCAATGATAAATTTATGCCACAATTTGCTGGAAAAATAATGATAATAGGCTGCAGCAAGCATAGCGGCAGGTTGGGAATGGCGCAGCTAATGGATTGTGGATTGAATTCCTTTCAATTGTTGATTTCTGCGGGAATTTCAATGTAATTTATTTGTCTATTTATTTATATCCAACAACAAATTACTGAAAGATATAATGAGGAATAAATTTTAAATTATCTAATCTGGCAAAACCACACTGACAAAATGTGAGCTGCATCATTACAGCGAATATTTAGAATAAAAGTATAGTTTCCCTTTGGTTTCATGCATGTAATACGCCACTGCATAAAAGGTTGAAACTTAGGCAGCAGAATTAATTATTTGCTTTCTTCTCCTCTTTCTTTCTCTCTCTTTCTTTCTTTCCATCTTTATTGTGCTAAAATCAATATGCTGCCATTTAGTCCTGGTTTGATGCATCAGTTCATGTATTTTGTGAACCTTGGACAGGAAAATTATTTCCATTCCTATCGTGTGTAGCCCTACTATAGAAATACAGTGGAATTAAAAAGTAAGGTGAACGAGCAATAGATATTTATATTAGAAAGCCCTCCACCACCATTCTTTGAGGTTTAAGTGGCAGTGGCGATCGCAGTGACATTACTTCAGCATACACGTGATCGCCACTGATTCTAAAGGAGGGGTGGAGCTCTGGAAATTAGCTGTTCAACATTTTTGGAGAGGGAAATGGTTTTATGGTGCAAAAGTTGCAGGAAGTTATGGTGTGGTGTGAAGTCATGGTGTGGGACTTTTGCACTATAAAACGGGCCCTACAACATAGATGAGCCATTACAGTGGCACAAGTGATTCAGCAAATTCTGGGCCATAATTTCTGGGGCCTCTGTAATTTCCTCCCCCAACTGCCTCAGAATCCTTGGATGTATCCTGGTGCTTTGTTTTCTTTTAGCTTAACTAACTTACCTAAAATTTTCCTTTTTTTTCCTATTGCTTATCGTACTCTCAACTACTTCAAGATTGATCTCCTCATAAATATGCGTCTATTTAGTAAAGAGTAAAATGAAGTACTTTTAAATACCTCTGCCATTTTTTGATCATCATCTACAATTGACAATCCTCTCCTCCCAGGGGTCCCACCTGACTTTTAACACCTGTTTATTCTGCAGACCTCTGGAGCAATAGATATATGCACCATATTACAACCCAAGAACCAACTGATGAGCCACTGATATTACCAACATTCCCTTTTAGTTTTGGGGCTCTCTGGGACTCCCTTTCTAAACAATCACTATGCCACACACACTTGCTCAAAACAAACAATAAGCAAAAATATTTAGCTTCGTTTTCTTTGGTGCAATTGAAGAACAAATCCATTTGTAAAACATGCAAAAGTACAAACTTACCTCTGTCAGCGTCAAATGTTCCCCAAAGTACAAGTTTAAATTGCAGCACTGCTCCAGCTTTTGTTTCATGGTAAGGCCGAAAGCATTTGAACGCTTTATTTTTGTTGTCTGATACCTGAGAAAAAGCACAAATTGACAATTATGAAGTGACAGCTTTTGTTCAGACTAATGTACAGGATCTTATGAAAGTCACACTATGGAGTTCAAGAACATAACACATTGCATCACATCTAGTACACACAAGTGTTACTAAAGCAGGCACCAACACAGACAGTGAAGCACTTACACCTATGTATGGTACTGTGTCACCACCATGTGAGAACACAGTTGGTATGGAGGATTCAGTATTTCTATTTGTTAAAGTGAGAGTCCAGTTCTGGGATACAGGCATGACAGAACCAGGGTACCAGCGCAGGAGCAAGTGCGTTCAGATATCAATGAGTCAGTCTTCAAAGTTGAACGGTACATCAGTCATAACTCTATGTGCTGATGGATTGAAGGAACAATTTTGTTTACGTACACTTTGGGATGAAAGCCTTACCTGCTAGGAGAGTGCATTCAGAAAATTGGCCCCATAGCATCATGTCCATATGGTATTGAGCCACCGTGACATGAGCATTCACTTGACTTAGAGGATACAGTCCTTCCATCATTCTAGGAAAATTAGAGATCTCTCCTCAAGCCTGGCAAGACCCAGTAGTCAAGAAATGAATAGCTGTTGTTATTTTCACAGCCACAGGTAGAGTGGGTGGAATCAGTGATGATCCCTTTAAATTCGTTTCCAGGATTACAAACACCTCGAGCAATTCCTGCATAGTTGAAAACCGTTCACTTGTGGAACGAACGCTGGCTCTTTGGACTCAGGTTTGTGCTATTTGGGTTGCGGCAGAGGCAAAAGCTGCTGATATGGACCTGGCCAAACTCACCCCATGAAGCCTTATGGGGCCCAGCTCTTCTGCGTATGCGTGACATCAGGGGAGCTGTAGTTTGTCTCTGCTTCCCAAGCCTAGGATGTGTGTGTTTGTATCAGACTAGCACAAGAGATGAATAATTTACTGTCAGTTATGTTAAGTCCGTGAATGATTGAGACACGGACCAGCAGGAGTGAAAACAACAAGTCTTTACTGGTGGAAGTCAATAGTGAAAACTAACAAACAGAGGCTCTCTAGCGCCTTTTATACAGGGGTGGTCACTGCCAGTACTGCAGTCTGAGACCAGTTATTCCCTTAAAGGTACATACACAACAATTCCTCCCCTTTTAGATAAACAGTACATAACATTCATTTAACAACTAAATGATAACGAATTACAATCACAATTACTGTTGCTAGATACATTGGTTAAGTTTAAGCAATTATAAGTTCAGTCTTTGAGGAGGCTTCCTGATTCTGTCTGGATAACGCCTCTTTGGGGTATCAGGTTCTTCTGGCAATGTTGCGTCGGGATCAATGTCTTTGTTTGGTTCATCTGCTTCCAATATTACCGGTTCTGCGGTGGCTGCAATTGGAACGTCAATTTCATTACCAGGTGTATCAGATCGTGGTGTGGAGTTGACGTTTTCCAGTGACTCTAGAATCTGATCAGCATGGCGTCTTACAATGCTCTCCCCAACGTCCACGGTATACATGAGAGGTCCTTGTCGTGTACAAGTCGTTCCTGGCTGCCATTTCTCAGTGCGGTAGTCCCGGGCCAAAACTGGTTGACCTATCTTAAAACTTCTGGTCGGCCTTTCATTCATATTCTGAAACTGCCTGTTCTCCACATCTCTTCGGACGTTTGGCTTAACCAAATCCAAGCGGCATCGTAGTCTTCGATTGAAGAACATCATGGCTGGAGTTTGGTTGGTAACCGCATGTGTCGCATTCCGGTAGGCAAACAAGAAGTTGTCCACCTTGTGTTGTAGGGGTATATCTTCATTACACATTGCCTTGATAGCCTTCTTGAATGTTTGGACAAACCTCTCAGCCAATCCATTAGTGGCTGGATGATATGGGGCAGATGTGTAATGCTTAACGCCATTGTTCTTTAAGAACCTCCGGAACTCTTCAGACACAAACTGTGGTCCATTGTCAGAGCAAATCTGTTCAGGCAGCCCATTCCTGGCGAATATGGTTCGCAAAACTGTGATAGTTTTTTCCGTGGTGGTTGAGGACATTTTTATTACCTCTGGCCACTTTGAATGTGCATCCACCGCAATTAAAAACATCGAGTCCATGAAGGGACCAGCAAAATCAATGTGCACCCTTTGCCATGGAGATGAGGGCCACTCCCATGGATGCAGAGGAGCTTGTGGTGGGGCGTTTTGGACCTTCTGGCATCCTGCACAGCTCTTGGTCATCTCTTTGATTTCTCTATCGATTCCCGGCCACCACACAAATGCTCTGGCTAAGTTCTTCATTTTTACCCCACCCAGATGACCCTCATGAAGCTCATTGAGCACTCTATCCGTCAACTTAGGTGGAATTACTACTCTGGATCCACACATCAAGGTTCCTCTGCACACTGACAGCTGTTCTTTTCTCTGCGAGAATGCTGGCAGCAGTGGTTCGCCATGTGCTGGCCATCCCTTCACCGTTAAATCATAGACCCGTGATAGTGTCGGGTCATTCCGTGTTTCCTTTACTATGTTTGCATTCGTCACAGGGAGACATTCGACTATGGTCGAGTGGAATAACTCCATTGGATCCACTGCAAGGTCTTCTTCTTCCACCGTCGGCAACGGTAGGCGTGACAATCCATCAGCATTTCCATGCTGTTTAGTTCCTTTGTACTCGATGTCATATTGGTGTGCCCCGGGGAAAAGGGACCATCTCTGCAGCCGTTGTGCCGTCATTATCGGTACGCCCTTCTGAGGGTTGAAAATGGAGACAAGAGGTTGATGATCGGTTAGTAGAGTAAATTTTTGACCGTGCAGATAGTGATTGAACTTCTTCACCCCCCCCACACTAGGCTGAGGGCCTCTGTCAATCTGGGCGTAGTTACGCTCGGCAGAAGTTAACGAGCGTGACGCAAAAGCTATCGGCCTCTCTAAACCATCAAGGAATTTATGTGACAGTACCGCCCCAATGCCGTAGGGAGACGCATCACACGCCAGCCTGATTGGCAGTGCTGGGTTGTAGTGAGCCAATACTTCCCTTGAAGTGATTAAGTCCTTACTCTTCTGAAAAGCACGCTTACAATCATCGTTCCATTTCTATGCTACCCCTGTTCGTAGCAGGGCGTTCAGTGGGTGCAGAATTGTCGACAAATTCGGCAAAAACTTATGACAGTAATTCACCAATCCGAGGAATTACCTCAGTTGCGACACATTTTCAGGTGCTGGGGCCTTAACAACCGCTTCAATTTTGTCAGGGGACTTATGTAACCCCTCTTCATCAATCACGTGGCCACAATACGATATCTGTTTCTTTAAAAATTCGCACTTGGGGCGGTTGGCTCGCAGCCCATGTTCCGTAGTCTAGTGAGCACCTGTTCTAGGTTGTTAAGGTGTTCACTGTCATCTTCACCTGTCACAAGGATGTCGTCCAAGTAACACTGAGTCCCCGGAATCCCTTGCAGGACTTGTTCCATCGCTCTTTGCCATATCGCCGGAGCCGATGCTACTCCGAATACCAATCGATGATACTGGTTTATCGTGAGATACTTCCGAGAGGACTCTTCAACCTCCATCTGCAAATATGCTTGTGCTAGGTCAATTTTTGTAAAACGTTTCCCTCCAGACAGTGAGGCGAAGATGTCTTCTATCCTTGGAAGACGATATTGTACTGTGTGAAGGACAGGGTTCACCGTCACCTTGAAATCCCCACAGATGCGAATCTTCCTTGGCTCTCTGGACTTATTGCTTAACGTTTTCTTCATGACAGGGACGATGGGTGTCGCCCACTCGCTCCAGTCGACCTTAGACAACACGCCCGCCTTCTCCAGATTCTCCAGCTCTGCCTCGACGGCTGGGCGAATTGCATATGGTACCAGTCTTGCTTTGAAAAACTTTGGAACTGCATTCTCTTCTATTTTTATCGAGGCGGTTACGCCTTTAAGCGTGCCCAGTTCTTGTTGAAATACCTCTTTGGCGTTAGCTAAGATTGTTGACAATCATCCAGGAGTGACGTCTTCATCTTTTTTACCGTCCACCGTCATTGCATGAATGGAATGCCAATCTAAGTTTATCTTCCTGATCCATTCCCGTCCCAATAACGGTGGTCCACCATTTGGCAGTATGTAGAGATACAATTTCCGTATTTTCTTGCCATTGTATTCGACAGGCACCCTTATTTTTCCTCTGGGGTATACTTTTTGCCCCGTATACATCGTCAAGACGATGGATGTCTCTCTCAAGGGTATGTGTGAAAATAGCCGCTCGTAGTCTCATCGATTCATGACGGTTAGCGCTGATCCTGTATCCAATTCCATTTTAACTTGGGACCCTGCTATCGTGAGGGTGACCCAAATGGTTCGGTGATCCTCTTTTGCGATTACATTGTGAAGTTTGAGACAGCTTAGTCTCCTGTTTCCGGATTCACTATCGCTCATCTGGTCTTCGGAACTACTGTCCGTCATCTTTTGTACTTTCTTGTACGGTTCCTTAGTAGCCTTTTTGTTGTCGCTGGTCTTCTTCCCAGACCTGCAAACTCGTGCAATGTGTCCAATCTTCCCGCATTGTCTGCATATTTTGTCGTTGGACCAGCAGTCCTTCTGGTCATGGTTAGTTCTGCCGCAGCGATAACATTTTGCAAATCCCCGTGTCATTTCGTGGGTGCCGTATTCCTGTGGTTTTTGTTGAATTTCTGCAGCTCCCCTGGCTGCTGCTTCATACGATACTGCCACGCTGAAAGCCTTATCTAGCGTCAGCTCTTTTTCTGAGAGTAACTTCTTCTGTGTTCCTTCACTCAGGAGTCCACAGACAAATTTGTCCCGTAGGGTATCTGCCAGTCCTGCTCCGAACTGGCAGTGCTTTGATAGCTTGCGTAGTTCCGTAAGATACTCAGCATTGCTCTCATCTTTGTGCTGAGTTCTCCTGTGGAATTTAAATCTTTCTGCTATCAACAGCGGTGCAGGGTTTAAGTGTTCCTGTAGGACAGCAACAATTTCGTTGAAACTCTTCGCCTTCGGTTTGGCTGGAGTAATCAGGTCCCACAATAGTCCGTACGTTCTAGTGCCCATTAAGTTTAGCAATATCGATGCCTTTTTCCCCTCCGCTATTTTGTTTGCCTCGAAATATACCTCGACTCTTTCCACATATGTGGTCCAGTCCTCTAATGTATTATCAAAAGCAGTGATACAGCCAGTCTTCGGCATCTTGCAAATCTAAAATGGCGCCTCCTGCGCTTTGCCTTCTTCCCCGATTTAACAAAATGGCGCCTCCCGCGCTTTGCCTTCTTCCCCACTGTTGTTAGCGCTGTTTTCCACAGTTTCTTGCGCGCTAAATATTGATTCTTTTTCTTTTATTATTTTCCCGTCGTGGAGCGGACGCTCTGGGACACTTCCCTCCCTCTTCTTAGGTGCAAACGCTGCCCGGCTTCGAAGCACCGGCCGCGCCCTGTGTGCTCCACCCTCTCTCTCTCTTTGCTTCCCGACTCGCTGCCCGGCCCCATTGAAAAGCCACCCGATCGAGCTTCAGCCCGCCGCAGCCCAGGAAGGATCAGAGCACTACCTGCCACCAGCCCGACTAGCTGGGAAACCACAGACCGAGGAACCAAGCCTGGCTCTGGACAGTCTCTCCTGCAAGTTTTCAAACCGATGATTGACGGTCGACGCCCGTTTCTCGAGTTTCTTTGGACTCTATATTTTTTTTTCTTTCTTCTGGCTCCGACCTTCAACAACGTCGTCTGAGGTGCTGCCGAGTTGCAGGTAAGTTCGTTTCTTACTCGTCGCCAGTGTTAAGTCTGTGAATGATTGAGACACGGACCAGCAGGAGTGAAAACAACAAGTCTTTACTGGTGGAAGTCAATAGTGAAAACTAACAAACAGAGGCTCTCTAGCGCCTTTTATACAGGGGTGGTCACTGCCGGTACTGCAGTCTGAGACCAGTTATTCTCTTATAAAGGTACATACACAACAAGTTACAAGTCCGAGTACTGGAACTGTTTAAAATGAACTAATGCAGAGGAAAGCTGATTCTTGTGGAAAATCATTGCAAATAAGAGAACTGATAGTTTGAAAAGAGTTTCACACAAAACCAGAGCTGAACGTAAGTTTCCCTGAAGTTCCTGTCAATCTTTAACCTTTTGAGAAACAGTAGGAAAATACTTCTACAGATGCTCTGAAAATGAAATGATATTCCCTGTGGCAGAGTAACAGGATTGACTGCCAATGTTTTCTTCTTGTAGCTGTAAAGATGGGAGCATAGCAATTGGATTTACTTGAATTGGGATGCAATACCATCGCTGAATCCCCCCACCATCAACATCCTGGGGGCCACCATTGACCAGAAATTTAACTGGACCAGCCACGCAGGTCAGAGGTTGGGTATTCTGCGGCAAGTGTCTCACCTCCTGACTCCCCAAAGCCTTTCCACCATCTACAAGGCACAAGTGATGGAATACTCTCCACTTGCCTGGATGAGGCAGCTCCAACAACACTCAGGAAGCTCGACACCATCCAAGGCAAAGCAGCCCGCTTGATTGGCACCCCATCCACCACCTTAAACATTCACTCCCTCCACCACCGGCGTACCGTGGCTGCAGTGTGTACCATCTACAAGATGCACTGCAGCACCTCACCAAGGCTCCTTCAGCTGCACCTCCCAAACCCGCGACCTCTTCCACCTAGAAGGACAAGGGCAGCAGGGCGCATGGGAACACCACCACCTCCAAGTCACACACCATCCTGACTTGGAAAGTATATCGCCGATCCTTCATCGTCGCTGGGTCAAAATCCCGGAACTCCCTCCCTAACAGCAGTATGGGAGTACCTTCACCAGACGGACTACAGCGGTTCAAGAAGGCGGCTCACCACCACCTTCTCAAGGGCAATTAGAGATGGGCACTAAATGCTGGCCTTGCCAGAGACGCCCTGATCTCATGAACGAATAAAAAAAAACCCCGATGCCACGCACACTGAGGCCAGCGACTGGACCATGGAAAATTGGTCCGCCGACCTCATTAGGATAGTACCGGCAAGCTGTGTGCCCCGGAGGCAGCTCTCTGGCCATAGGAGGGAGTTAGCTGTGGTCCTCAGGTGAGTCTGGGTGGGGGAGAGGCAATTGGGAGGGGGGAGAGGCAATTGGGAGGGGGGAAGGGGGAGAGTGGTGGCCGCTTTAATGTGGAGCCGCTTCTGCACCTCCTGCACGGCGCAAGCTGCAGTTAGTCACCAACACATTTTACAAAGGGGCTTGAAGCAGGTGTTAAACCCTCGATTTGCATAGGCCATAGGGGCTAATGCCAGTTTTAGGTGGGCACCTGGATGACTACAGGGCGTCCTAACCAATATTCCAGTGCACACTGATTGCATGCACGCTAGAGCCCTATTTGATCGTGAAGCGCCTGTTTTTCGCCCGAAAAATGGACATCGCAGAGTCGAATATCTAGGCAAATAATTTTTTTTAAAAACCAGCCACAGGAACAAAAAAATTCCTGCGCTCAAATTTAAAAAATATTTTTTTTCTCCACTCTTTTGATCGGCTCCCCAACACAACTCAGGTTGGGCAACATTCTCAACCTGCTCGGATGAAGAAAATAGCTATCATGGTCAACATAAGACCTGCACAAAAGAAAAAGCTATTCTTTTTACAGTAACCTCACAGAAGGGTTCCAGTACTACCTGTAACATTTAGAAAGCATTCATAATTTCCATGTGAGCTTAGGAGAAGAACTCATAGAATTTTATAACACAGAAGGAAGGCGCTCATGCCAGCTCTCTGAAAGAGCTATCCATTTAGTCCCATACACTGCTGCCATTAAAACATTTTCTTTTTCAAATATTTATCCTTTTATAAGTTATTGTGGATTCTGCTTCCTCCACTGTTTCTGGTAGGCTGTTGCATGTCCTAACAACCCTCAGCATAAAAAATTCTCCTAATTGCTCCCTTCATTCTTTTGGTGTGATCTTAAATTTATTCCCTCTAGTTACCGACTCACTGACAATAGAATCATAAAATGATACAGCACAGAAGGAGGCCATTTGGCCCATCATGCTTGTGCCTGCTCTTTGAAAATGGTATCCAATTGGTCCCACTCTCCATAGACCTGCAAATTTTTCCTGTTCATGTATTTATCTAATTCCCTTTTGAAAGTTATTATTGAATCTACTTCCACCACACTTTCAGGCAGTGCATTCCAGATCATAACAACTCTTGGTGCAAATTTTTTTTCCCTCTTGTCGCCTCTGATTCTTTTGCCAAACATCTTAAATTTGTGTCAACAGAAAATGCTGGAAACACTCAGCATGTCAGGCAGCATCAAGGAGGGAGAAACAGAGTCAACGGGGGGAATTTTGCCAGCCCTGGGGAGGCGGGTATGGAGGCGGGATTGCCAGGAAAATGGCAAAAACTGGGAGCAGGTACTGACCCTGCTCCCAACCCGTCTCCATGCCATCTTCCCAGGAGGTGAGCCCCCGACTCGCACAGGGACTCGTCTCCTCGACGCGGGAAGGGGATTTGAGCCAATTAACTACCTGTTAACAGATAGTTAACAGGCAGTTTTGAGGCTTATCCCCATTTTACCCCTGCAAGTGCGGGCTTCCCGAAGGCTGCGAACCTCACCAGGGTCAGCGAGGCGAGCAGTGGGTCTGCGGGGGTGAGAGGGGTCAAAAAGTCCACTGTAGAGGTGAGTGATGGGTGCAAGTGTGGAGAGGTAAGTATGAGAGGTGAATGTAAAGTGTTGGAAAAAGTTTCCTTACCTTTGCTTTTTCCTGTAGGCTTCAACCTTTGAGGATCTGGAGGTGCCTCATCTCAACGGCAGAGATGACAGAATGGCTGCTGCATTCTCAGATGCAGCAGCCATCTGCTTTCTGCTGAGGAGAGGGGTTTTGGTGTTCCTTCTGTGCAAGGTCTCACCTTAGAACAGAGATGGTCAGTGTTTGACAGCTTCTCAAAGCTGTCAAATGCTGACAATTCATCTGTCAAGACATTTTCGACAGATGAAACGTCATACGCTGACATCCTCTGTCACCGGCTTTCCCTTAATTGGCCGGTAAGCCTGCAGGGCGGGCTTAACAAGGTCAATCAAGGGAAAATAGCGTGGGTTGGCCAGATGTCGTTGGGGGCAGGACTGAAACCCGAAAACCAGCAGTCCCGCCCCCAACGCGCCCCCAATGACAAAATCCAGCCCAACGTTTCGGGTCGAGGACCCTTCGTCAGAACTCATTCTAAAACTAAATCACTCACAAACTAAATTTGTGTCCTCTGGTTACCGACCCTTTTGCCATTGCAAACAGTTTCTGCTTATTTACTCTATCAAAACCATTCATGATTTTGAACACCTCTATCAAATCTCCCCCTTAACCATCTTTTCTCTAAGGAGAACAACTCCAGTTTCTCTAATCTCTCCACGTAACTGAAATCTTTCATCCTTGGTACCATTCCAGTAAATCTCTTCTGCACCCTCTCTAAGGCCTTGAAATCCTTCCTAAAGTGTGATGCCCAGAATTGAACACAGTACTCTAGCTGGGGCCGAACCAGTGTTTTATAAAGGTTTAGCATAACTTCCTTGCTTTTGTACTCTATGCCTCAGTGGAAATAATTTTATGTAGCTGGGTCCGTGTGCAAAATATCTTCTAATCTGCTGCATTAAGTTGCTGTTAGTAATGGGTAAAATGCTAGGGACATCGTGATCGAAATTGCAAGACTTCGCTTCTGGCAGATTCTTGTTCCCAATTAATCAGCCATTGATTGGCTAGATCAGGAGCATCATAAGTTGGGTGTCCTGCCTCACACGTTAGATTCTCTGATTTGTGTTCTCCGTCAACCAAGACCTTGCACTGGAAGGGAAGTCTTGCAATTTCTGGGCAAATATGTCTTCTGGGTAATTCATATTTGACCTCTTTATAACTAAAGTAGCAACATTTGGAGTCTTTATACAATATGGTCAGAGGACATGTATTAAATGCTTTGAAAGCAGGAAATCTCTCCTTTTTCTAATATCCACCAGATATTAACTCCATTGGATTTGAAATATTTCAGAGTATTCTTCTCTTCAAGAACTGATTAAGTCTTCTCAAAAGTCAAATCCTAACTAAGCAGACCCTGAGTATTCAATGGAAGTCAAGCATGCAACTTTCATTTAATATTTTGTAGCAGCAATAGCAGTTTTTGAAAACAAAAAATAAAAGTCAAAGATATAGTTGTAGCTATTGTTTGTTAGCAAATAAACTGTCCTAGGGGAAGGACTTAAAAAGCTGACTTGTTGGCACACATAGATTTACTTTGCATTAATAAAAATGTTTCACAATTCTCTTTGAATATAGCTCTGTATTCAGCTGTTTCTCAATTATGAAGCCTTACAATGTTGGCATCTAGAGGGAATTCTGCACTCTTTGAACCAGCCATTAAAAAGAAAGCTCACATTCTATGAGGCTAAAGAATCACCTGATATTATAGTAATGATGCTATAGAGATACAGGTAGTTTTATTATGGTATCAGAATATTAATAAAAGTTAAGGGGTCTGAAATTACCTCCATTCTGCCTGGCTTCTCTTCAGTCTGTACTCTATTATTTCACTTTCATTTATTTCTGACCTGTATTGTCCATCTTATTATTTAATCCAGCTGTTTAAAAATTATTTGTATTTGAGCAAAATCTACCTGTTTTATTTTGCCTCCACAGCTTACTGTGCCTTGGTATTGGGAGGCACATAATTGAAAACAAGTCTCTGATTTGCTGAAAGGCTCTCCCTGCAGCCATTCCCACTAAACTGCTGACCACCCAACTCTCTTCCTGGCCTCCATATTAGCTGGCATTGTAAATGGTTTTGTAGTGTACGTAACCGTTCTACCTTTAAGAGAACTATTTTAGGTGTGGCACTACTTTATCCTGGCTGCTGTATACTGTAATACCGACGGTGACCACACCGGTATATAAGTGCTGTGGCAGAATTTATTGGGCAGATTCGCCCTGACCTTCGAATAGTAAAGTCCTGTTTAAGTTACTCTTGTAGTCTGTGTATTACTTCGCTATACAACCCACAGACTTTACAGTGGCGACGAGTTCGATCTTACCCTGCGGCAACAATACTTCTGAAGAAGTAAACGAGCGTCGAGAAGAGGCACCCGCCCTCGTTGTTTTGCTGAGAGAAAACTCGAGTCTGCAGACCAAGAAAGGGGGAAGATTTCAAACACGAAGTCTTCCATCAGCAACAGGCACGGATTGTCCCTTCTGCCACGGTGGTGAGTGAGCCGATCAACACGAGAAGCAAGTCGGCCACGGTGACTGTGAGTAAAGGGAAAATAGACACAAATAAACGGAGGATAAGGGCGGTGCACTCGACCATGGTCGAGGGGGAAAGGAGCCGGACAGAAGTCGGGCCCAGAGGCGCTGAGACTGGGGCAGCGTGGAGCAGAAGCCGCGGTACAAGCGGGCTGGGGAGCATCGTGAGACGACTAGACCGCGACGGCGAAAAAGGCCGGACAAATACCGCGACCACGAGGCGCTGCGACCGGGATCGTAAGGCGCGGGAAGATATAAACATAAATAAGCCACGGAGAACTCAGCCACAGCCGGGGAGGAAAGCTGGGAGAAGCTGGGAGGCGCGATTGGGGTGAAAAAGGCCAGACAGTGACTGAGGCCACGAAGCGCTGCGACCGGATTGTAAGGCGCGGGAAGAGATCAAAATAAATAAACCGCGGAGAACACAGCCGCAGCCGGGGAGGAAGCACCGGACTGCGAGAGGCTGGGAGGAGCGATTGGGTGAAAAAGGTCGGACAGTGACCGAGGCCACGAAGCGCTGCAACCGGGATCGTAAGGCGCGGGAAGAGATAAAATAAATAAATCGCGGAGAACTCAGCCGCAGCCGGGGAGGGAAGCACCGGACTGCGAGAGGGCTGGGAGGCGCGATTGAGAGCCGCGCGAGCGGGAGAGACAGAGCCTGAGCGAGAGCCGCGCGAACGGGAGAGACAGAGCCCGAGAGAGAGCGAGTGAGAGCCGCGCGAGCGGGAGAGACAGAGCCCGAGGAAGACTGAGCGAGATCCAGCCCAGCGGCTGAAACTGTTCGCCGTCAACGGGTTGTACCCAGCACCGGAGAGACAGAGCCCGAGCGAGGGAGACTGAGCGAGATCCAGCCAGCGGCTGAGACCGTTCGCCGTCAACGGGTTGTACCCAGAGCCGGTTGCCCGGCCGAGAGAAGGGAACGCGCTGAAGCCGAAGAGCAGGCTGCGAACCCCGAAAGCCAGCGGCCGTCGCCCGAGGGAAAAGCTTACCCCTCCCGCCAGGGGAAGAAAAGCGGGAACCGCCATCTTGAAAGTGGGCGGGGAAAGAAGATAAGCACGGGAAACCGTAGGAAGCCGCCAGTAGGCGGAGAAAAAGACAGAAGCGGGAACCGCCATTTTGAAAGGGGCGGGGAAAGAAGATAAGCGCGGGGAAACCGCCATCTTGGAAAAAAAAGAGTTAAAGAAATATTTCGTTGTTGTTTATCAGGGAGATGAAGATGCCTAAGCGTGGTAACATCAACAATTTCGATTCCGAGGTAGAAGATTGGGCCACGTATGTAGAACGCATTGAGATATATTGTGAGGCCAATAAAATAGAGGATGATGATAAAGCTATAACCTTGCTAAACTCGATGGGGGCGAGGACATACGGGCTATTGAGGCATCTTCTAGCACCAGTTAAACCGGCGGATCAAACCTTCGATAATATTGTTGCTGTTCTGAAGGATCACTTGAACCCCACACCGCTGATGTTGGCGGAACGATTCAAATTTTATGCGAGAATGCAACGGAAAGAGGAAAGCAACGCGGAATACTTGGTCGAACTGCGTAGATTAGCGAAATACTGCCAGTTTGGAGGAAATCTGACAGAGGCATTGCGAGACAAGTTCGTGTGCGGGTTGTCGAAGGAAGGAACGCAAAAGCGACTGCTCGAGGAGAACGACCTTATGCTTGATAGGGCTGTCCTTATTGCAGCATCACACGAAGCTGCAGCGAAAGGAACTGCGGAAATGCAGCTAAAGGCAGCGGTACTCAGTGTGGATCAAATTACTTCGGGTACAATGAAATGTTATCGTTGTGGGAAGACAACACATGACCAGAACCAATGCTGGTTTAAAAACCAGGAATGTCGAAAATGTGGCAAACGGGGGCACATAGCTAAAGTATGCCGGTCAGGAAAGAAGACCAACAACCAAAAAGGGCCATCACCGGAAGAGTACAACAAGGTGCACAAGGTGGCTGAGAAGAGTTCAGATGAACAGAATTCGGATTCAGACCCAAACGGCCAGGAACTGGGTAGTCTGAGAATTCACAATGTGAGTAAGGAAGCTGACCTACAAACTATCTGGGTCATGCTAAAAATAGCCGGAGTCCAAGTAAAAATGGAGTTGGACACTGGATCAGCCCTATCAGTCATAAATCGAAGGGATTACAACCGGCTATTCTCACATATACCCTTGAGAGATACCAAGTTCGTATTGCAGACATACATGGGGCATAAAGTATACCCCATGGGAAAGATAAGAGTCAAGGTGAGAGACAGGGGCAAAGAACACCCCGGAATGGACTTATACGTACTACCTGAGGGAGGACCACCACTTCTAGGACGGGAGTGGATCAAGAAAATAGACATGGAATGGCACTACCTCAAAGCAATAACGAGTGAGGACTCGGGGCAGACAATCAGCTCAGACTCTGAAACGGATGACGATAAGACCAGCCCAAGCATGAAAGACAAGTCTAAAATGAACTTGCTGACTAAGGTTGGTAGAACGAATGTGGGCATAAAGGCTTATGCTCCAGAGGAGAACAAAGTTTCAGAACAGAATTCCTCTGAACAACAACAACATAGCTTGACAGAGAATTCTGAGTCTGTTCAGGTTACAGACATATATATTACTGAGGAACATCGAGCTCGAACGCAAACTTATTTCAGATTACGACAGCAATTAGAACAATTGAATTGCCGTCTCGAGCAAGAGATGAAAGCAATGAAAAAGTTCTATGATACCGAATGGGAGAATCTGGAAAGACAACAGAAGCAGCTGGGGAAGAAAAGGGAGCAGGAGCACACAAACCGTCTGCACGAGGAGGCCAAACGAATCAAAGCTGATTCGGCTTCTGAAGGGGCGTGCGCCAATCCGGTGGAACAAGATGTGCCGCAACTGAAGGCGCTTGTTAGCAGGTTGCAGGCAGAAAAAGCTGAGTTGGTCGACATGACTTCCGAGCTCCTACTGAAGTTGGGTGCAGCATCACCGGACGATTCATTAGTGGAAATTCGAATGATGGGGGCTGCGGATGATGGCGAAGTAGAAGCAGCAAAGGAGCCCCAGGACAAGGTTCTAAACAGCCCTGCAGATAATGGAAAAGGGATGAGGACAGAAGAGTTAACAGTCAGCCAACTCCTCCAGGGCAAGGTTATAAACAGCCCTGTAGTTAATGGAAAAGGGATGATGGCAGAAGAGTTAACAGTCAGCCAACTCCTCCAGGGCAAGGTTATAAACAGCCCTGTAGTTAATGGAAAAGGGATGATGGCAGAAGAGTTAACAGTCAGCCAACTCATTCATATGCTGAGGGATAAAACTCTAAAATGGGAAAAACTTAAATACGAGCCTCAATCTTCAAAGGGAAGGGAACTCTCAAAAGTCATTGGAAGAGCTGAGGTGGCAACCCAGACTGAGAATTCTGCAGCAGAACAGCCCTTGGATGCCAAAAGTACGCTGACGCACGGCAATGCAGAACAACAGAATACTGAAACAGCTACTTCAGTAGAGGGATTGAATAGTCCGATCAATCAATCTCCGAATGAAGTTGAAGTATTGAAATCACAAATGATGTCATTAGTAAAAGACTTGCAGGAAGCCCAGGAAAAGCGGGATGAAGCTGAACACATGAAGAAGTCTCTTCAGGAAAGATGTCAGGATTTGGAACAAAAGTTGGCTAACATCCAGCTGAGTAGGGAGGAAATAGAAGACCCTCCCGCTGGCTTAGCTCAGGACGACACCGAATATGACCATGACCTGTTGAGCGACACCGAATAGTACGAGGACCTGTTCTGCCCAGCTTGTGATGAAAACTCCCAAAGTGCAGAAACCTTGATGAATCACAAAAAGTCTAAGGAACATCGGGAGATGGTGGCGCTACTACGGGAGGAACTGTGCAGGCAGCTGGCAGCTGACAGTGGAGCCCAGAGAGTCTCCAAGAAGCAGAAAAGGAAAAGACGAAGCAGAAAATAATGACCATCTGAACCATTATCACCTCTACCAGACCACGCACGTGCTCCCTCCGAATGGAGCCAAATCAGTTGGAAGTAGAAAAACTTCCCAAGGAATCCAGTGGTTTTTAAAAGTCAGCAATGCTGGTTCAGGAGTGACGGAAGTTCAAGCTGTTAAGTTTAGGGAAGGACTATTGGATGAGTCACTCCAGCAACGTGAACCGACTACACCACCGGGAACTGCTACACCACGGAGGCGTTGTCCGGACTGAGTTAAGAAGCACAGGAGACGCCTCCACAGAGACTAAATCTGTGAACTGTTTTCCACAGAGACTGAAATTGTGAACTGTTTTCCACAGAGACTATATCTGTGAATTGTTTTACATGAAGTTGAATGCATGTATGTTTAATGGAGAATAAGTATGTTGTAAGCTAAAAAAGGAGGATTGTAGTGTATGTAACCGTTCTACCTTTAAGAGAACTATTTTAGGTGTGGCACTACTTTATCCTGGCTGCTGTATACTGTAATACCGACGGTGACCACACCGGTATATAAGTGCTGTGGCAGAATTTATTGGGCAGATTCGCCCTGACCTTCGAATAGTAAAGTCCTGTTTAAGTTACTCTTGTAGTCTGTGTATTACTTCGCTATACAACCCACAGACTTTACAGGTTTCCTATCCTCAGGTACTGTCCACTCTTGTTTCAAACCCACCGTCATCACCACCCTCCTCAAAAAATCCACCTTAGACTCGGTCCTTGCAACTACTGCCCTTTCTCTGATCTTGAATGTATTAAGACAGAAAGTGTTGGAAATACTCAGCAGGTCAGAGCGAGTCTGACAAAGGGTCATTGACCTGAAACGTTAACTCTGTTTCTCTCTCTACAGATGCTGCCTGACCTGCTGAGTATTTCCAGCATTTTCTGTTTTTATTTCAGATTTCCAGCATCCGCAGTATTTCGCTTTTGTCTTGAATGTATTGTCGCCTCCCAAGTCTATGCCCATCTTTCCTGCAACTCCTTGCTTGAATCTCTCCAGTCAGGTTTCCATCCCTGCCACTGAAATGGCCCAAACCAAAGTCACAAATGACATCCTCTGTAATTATGACCATGGTGCATTTTCACTCCTTCACCTCTTTGCAGCCTTTGGCAGTCGACCACATCCTCCTCATTCAATGCCTCACCTCTGTGGTTCAGCTGAGGGGACTGCCCTTGCTTATCTGATCATAGTCAGAGCATCTCCAGCAATGTCTTCTCTCTCTGTGCTATTTAAGGATCTGTTCTTGGCCCCCTCCTTTTCTTCATCTACCTGCTGCCCCTTGGTGATATCATCAGCAGACATGGAGGCAGTTTTCACAGGCAAGCTGATGACACCCAGCTGTACCTCTCCACCACCTCCATTGATCCCCCACTGTATGTTTTGTCAGACTGCTTATCCAACATCCAGTCTTGGATGAGCCACAATTTATTCCAGTTAAACATTGGGAAGACTGAAACCACTGTTTTTAGATCCCACCATAAACTCTGTACGTTTGCCACAGATTTCATTAGCCTCCCTGACCATTTACTCAGGTTGAACCAAACTGTTTGCAATCTTAGGATTTTATTTGATTCTGAGCTGAGCTTTCAAAGCCATATCCTTTCCATCTCAAAGACTGCCTGCTTCCAAAATCTTAACATCATCTACCTCAGTCCCTTGCTTAGCCCATCTACCACTGAAATCCTCATCCATGCATTTGTCACTTCCAGGCTCGACTATTCCAATACTCCCCTGGCTGGGCTCATATCCTCCACCTTACATAAACTTCAGTTCATCCAAAACTCTGCTGCCCATATTCTATGCTACACCATCTATCACCGATCACCACTGTTCTTGTTGACCTACTTTGGCTCCCAGTTCCCAAAGCACCTAATACAAAATTCTCATCAGTGTTTTTAAATCCCTTCATGGCCTTACCTCTTCCTATTTCTGTAATCTCCTCCATCCCTCAACTTCCCTGTTCCTTTCCATTCCACTGATTGTGGGCTTTTGTGCATCGCTCTCTCTCTCTCTCTCTCTTGGTCCCACCACTGGCTGCTGTGCCTTCAGCCCCATGCTCTGAAATTCCCTCCCTAAACCCTTACACCTCTCCACCTCCCTCTTCTCCATTAAAGCTCTCCTTAAAACCTAACTCTTTGATCAAGCTCTTGGTCACCCCTTCTAATATCTTCTTTTTTGGCTCTGCATCCATTTTTATCTGATTATGCCTGTGTGAAGTGCCTTGCGACATTTTTCTATGTTAAAGGCACAATGTAAATGCAAATTGTTGTGGTGGCTACAGCCAATCAGGAGGCATATTTCTCAATTTGATCATGTTATTGGAGTGGCTGTCTAAACATTCCATGTGAATTTTGACTGATCCTGCTAAAACCAGAAACACACAGCATTCTTTCGGGGAACTTATCTGCAGGCCAGAGGTGTAGATATACTGAAAGCAATTGTGTTATTGCTGGTGTTAAGGGGTTAGAAGCACATTCTTAGTACTGTATTGTCTATACCATTCCTAAAGAAAATCATGTAGGAATACAGTAAGGATAATAAATGATAGTGAAGGTATAATGTTGCTTTTATTAACTGGTACTGTGGAAAAATCCAAATAATTTAGTTTTTTTTTTGCTGGTTTTTTGTGTTTATTAACATGAGGGATCTAAGTGTGAGACAACTAAACAAATTTACAGTTCTGCATCCAGTATCAGCATTACACGCTCTCAATTCAGATCTATAGCATGGCTTGATGCCAGGAAAAACTCCCTCTAGTCTTTCCTGATAACACAGCCAACTAAAACACCTCCTGGTGTGGCACCAGTGTGACATTTCCATTTCCCACAACAATCATCCTTAGGACTTCCGTCAGTTAGAGCTTCAGTTTATTAACAATTTAGGCTGAATTTGGACATTATGAAGTAGACATATGCCCACTTACACGATAGCAAAATACTGCAGATGTTGGAAATCCGAAATAACAACAGAAAATGCTGGAAAAACTCAGCAAGTCAGGCAACATCCGTGGAGAGAAATTTGAGTTGACGTTTCGGGTTTGACCCTTCTTCAAAACTGGAGAGAAAAGGAACTAGATCGAAGGCAGGGCAGGGTTGAGACTGTCCAAATGCAGCTCATTTAAAGCGTTTCCATCCTGCAGCGAGAAAGAGAAAGAGAAAAAAAATCATAGACTCATACAGCACAGAGGGAGGCCGTTCGACCCATCGTACCTGTGCCGGCTCTTTGAAAGAGCTATCTAATTAGTCCCATTCCCCTGCTCTTTCCCCACAAGTCTGGCAGTTTTATTCTTTTTAATTATATATCTAGAAAGAGAGACAGAGAGAGGGAACTCTCATCCCATCACTCTGGGTTCTATTTAAGACCAGGCCCCAAGGGTATGCTATCCCACTTCATCACCTTAACTCTCCATAATTTTGATTTTCAAACCCATCTGTTCCATAGCTGCTTTCTGGAAAATAATTTGTAGATTGAACCACGAGGCTAACAGAAACATGACTACTGTCCTAAGCTGAGCGACTTCTACATCTTCTCTACTTATTACAGCTTTAAACTGTGGTCAGACTTTTCATTCCATTCTCAAAAAGAACTTACACTTAAATTTACCTGGGCTTAATTTTAAATGTTTCCACAGTACGGATGTTTGGGCTGTGCTCTCTCGACATTTAAATCTTAACTAGAAAGCTTTCTCCTGGACGGGAGCGTTCCAGTTGAAGTTCAAATGATAAATTTTCAACTTGCAAACCAGGCATAAAACTGGTGCTGCAGATTGGCTGCCTGCTATAGAAATCGCCCGAGGTCAGCCATTGACTTCAATGGAAATCATGGGTTCCGCACCGGCCAGGCAATCAGCTCCGCCAGTTTACCGCCCAGGCGGTGAAGGTTAAAATGACACCCATTGTTCGACAATTATTTTAATTTCAATATGTTAAATTATCTTTTTAATCACCTTCATAATCCATTTTGAAAGTTATGAATAATCACATATACAGTCAATGGCATTTGCACTTTTCTTATTCCTTACCTATATTGTCCATTTCATAACATCAATACAATGATCATATGAAGGTTTTTTATGTTATAAAAAGTAATGTTATAAAAAAAATTATTTAAAGAGGTAAATTAGTCGCATAGCCTTTGGGGGTGACAATGGGCTGTGTCACTGATGCCCATGATTCCTCACATGGTGAATTCTCGACTCAGCTAGGTCCTCAGGAAGAGGGTCGTGGACTTCTCGAACGACCCAAGTGGATGGAAAAAGAAATAGAGGCTGAATCCCTCTAGACTGTTCTCATACATCTCTTAACAATTAGTTACAAATAGCACCGACTGAGAACAGAGAGAAGAAAATTACCCTTCCCAAACAGCGAACGGTGCATGGCATGGAGAAGTTAAAAGTGCATAGGAAATATGGAAAGGAAAAGGAGGGCGATGAAAAATTAAAAGAAAAAATGTTCTGCCTGAAGATTGAAGCTTACTTAGCCACGTTTCCATATCAAACAATTGTTTAACAGAATGAAACATTCTAACCGTAAAGAACTAAAAATACATTTTGCAAACCATCTCCCACTCCCCATACCAAATGCTTAAAAATAAGCTATGATTTTTTTTAAAGCATGCTGTGCTGAACTGATATTTAATGAGGCTGCAGTGTGTGATTGAGTAGACATCTATATGAGAAAAGGGGACAGAGGACTGATTAAAGCACAAGGCAACTGCTGAATGCCTTAATCAACTTGCAGTCCCCTATTCCAGAGTGGAGCCTACTCAATCAAACATAAAATTCATTAATAGATGGTTCAGGATAAACCAATTTTTAATTTGTTGGGTAAACATATTTATTCTACTTTTTTTCCAGTCGCCTATTGTTAGCTTGGCCCAGTTGGTTGCACTGTCACCTCTAAGTTCAAGGGTGGTGAGTTCAAGCCCATTACAGGACTTTGGCACATATTCTAAGCTGACTCTCCAGTGCAATATTCCCTCAGCACTGCACTTGTCGTTTGGGCAAGAATCTAAACCAAGCTAGTTCAGGTGATTGTTAAGTATCCCAATGCACTATTAAAAGCAAGGAGTTCTGTAGATGACCAATCTTCCTCCCTCAATCAACATTGCAAAAATAAATTAATCAATTATTCGTCTCAATGCTGTTTGTGGGATTCTGCTGTGTGCAAAATAGCTGCCTTGTTTGTTCACATAACAGTAACCATTGTAATTCATTGTGCAAAGTGCTTTGAAACAGTTGAGAGTTGTGATAAGGCACATTCTGAATGTGCATATGTCTTTTTATATCAGTAGTTACAAATGTTGGAATGTCAATTTCTTTTGTTTTTATTTAAGTTTTATTTAAGAATTCTGAATTTTAGTATTATTTAAATATGTTTTGGGGCTGATTTTGCAATCTTGGTGTAAGTGCCCCAGAGCCCCTGAGAGAGGCCTGAAGAACACACTGGCAGAGAGGTGAACTGACTGCCCAAAAAAAAGAGGTCGGCTCATTCGCAAATGCCCGCTGCATAGTTTGCTGGAGCGCAGGAAGTGAAATGATTGGATGACGGGACTGTCTGAAAGACAACATCCATTTTTTGTATGGGAACATTGGAGCATCGTGGAGGCAGAGAGAAATGTGGGGAGATCTATCCTCTCTGACAGCAACGACCTAGGAATTTTACTAGTCAAGCTGCAACAAAGTCGGGCAGCCATTATTTGGGCTGAAGGGCACTCCCCTCTGAGAACAAATGTGTCGAAGATGTCGCATGAGGTGGCTCACTGAATTAATGCTTTGTCTAATGAAGAAACACTAGGAGGTAGAAGACCACATGTAACCCATGAGACCCTCCTTAATGATCAACAGATTTATTCCTTCCACTAGACTATCATATAGAAGGAGTGTTGTACAGGTATCAGAAGACACACGCTATATCCCATTACCAACAGGAAGCACTGGGATGCCAAAAATTAGATCCACCTGCACAATTCACTGTTAGGGGAATTAAGTGATGGCACCCAATTTAAATGTAATCCTGAAAGTTTTGCCTCGGAGTTTGTCCCAACCGGCCACTGTAACTTCGGGAAAGACCATTGGAAATGCCGGATAAATTGCATAAGTTAGGTTTCCGTTGATCTTCCATTGACGTTACGGTCGCATTCCACGGCTGGTCATAGGTTTCTCAATGGGGTGATTGATCGAGATTCCCAAGAGTATCTTTGGTGCCCAAAGAGCCAGCCATGCAGTCTCCCTCCTCCTGCAAATAATGATGGGACTGTGGATTGAAGCCTTATGAAGGCATTATGGGTGCTACTAGGGTATCAGATATTTATTTGTAACTTTTGGTTCTTGTAGTCAGAGACCATCTGTATGTTACTGGCCCGTATTTTCCGATCGCAGGCCTCTCGCGGGTGGAGGACTGCGAGCTGGAAAAATCTGCGCCCTTACCTGAGGTCTCCCAGGACATGCACACTTCCAATGCTGGGCCTCTCCAAACTGCCAGTGCGCAGGGCCCACGTATCCCAGGGGCGCAGGTAGTTCGCAGCGTCCCTGGGATCACGTGGGCCATGGGGAGCCAATCACTGAAGGGAATCTCCCTTCATACATTTGACAGGAAGACCTGTCAAATATGAATGGAGGTCAATGAAAAAACATAGTACTGTAAAACTTTAAATTTTTAAAAAAATCACATTTTTAAAATTACTTGAAATTACAATATATTTTAAACAAAAAGTATTTTATGGGGCTAAAAATAAACTTACCTTTTTTAAAGTTTTTAAATGATAAATCAGTGAAAAAAATTGTAAGGGTTTTCTGGGGGCAGAGGGTCTCTAAAAGCGGAAATATCCGCCTGCAGAGGCCCTGCTCCAGGGCAGCCGGAGGATCTGTCAAGATCATTCTTGACAGATTGGAAATGCTGGTTTTCAGCGCATGCGCTGTGCATGCCTGAAACCGACATTTCCGATGACCCTACGGGTGGCTGCACAGCGCGTACACACCCGTAGGGATCAGAATATACGGCCCAAAATGGAACTTGTTCCTTTTCATTTAGGTCATGGCATTGGCCTGGATGGCCATTTATTTGTTATCTATGATGCCCTGCATTTTTGGGAATCCAGCAGCATTCTAAAAGTGCTGTGCCCTCTTGTTTTGCTGGCTTCTTTCCATAGGGAAAATGTTGACCGTGGTTCTCTCAGCAAACAAGGCTTTTTCGTTTGTTTCATGCACCTGTGCACAACTAACAAATACATTCGGCAAATGTTCATTATGATGGCTTGGAAAGATCTGGTGGCATATAAATATAATGCTGTGTTCACTTTCCCAGTCACAGGCTGATCCTCCCTCTAAGAAAGATACCCTCAGGTTGGGAATAAGGACATGGCATAACTCAGTGATTACCTTTCTGCTGAAGTGTAGGAAGTGGGGACTGGTCTCCTGACACAAGTAGTTACATTGAATTACATAGATATTGGGGCAGAAATTCCTCCCCAAACGCGTGAGTACGGAAGGGGTACTCACGCGTCTGGCCGGAGGAAATGCCGGTTTTCAGCATACACAGCGCATGCGCTGAAAACCGGCATTTCCTCTCCTCCAACCCAAGAGTTGAAGAGGCTAGCGCGTGCACTGTAGGGGGCAGCGCGTGCGTCTTGGATTTCCTCTGTTTTGGGGGATTTGCGCATGTGTAAAGGCCTCCGGTCTTTACGCTTGTAAAAAGCAGACGTAAGTATTTATTTTTACAGGTAAGTGGTGTTTTAGTGTAATTTAGAATTTTTTTTCCCACAGGTTTATTATTTTAAACAATCTACAGTAAGGTAAGTTTAGTTTTAGACCCTTTTTAATAAAAATTTATTTTTTTCAAAAAAAAAATTATTGTTTAAATTATTTTTTTAAACTTATTTATACTTAATTTAATGATTGGGATGTTTTTTTAAATTTTTATTTAAAGTTTAAATAATGTTTTGGGCCCCCGTAGTTTTCATGAGTTTGACAGTTCTTACTCTCAAACTCATGAATGAACCTTCCCCTCCCCTGATTGGTTGTACAGTGCTCACCTGATCCCAGCCGGCACATCGCACTAACTACGCCGCTGGATCAGGTAGGCACTGCGCGCTGACATCTGAACCGGGTCAGGGACAGGAAATGCAAGCAGGCCCGGGCTTCAGATGTCAGCGCGCAGGGTGAGTGCAGATCGGGGGCTTGCACCCGCGGGAAGCCCCCGACCCGAATTTTTGGCCCATTACAACATGGAAACAGGCCATTCGGCCCAAGCAGTCCATGTTGCTGGTTTATCCTCCACATGAGGTTATGTTTAGGTTTAAAGAGGCGGCTCCTGGGGTAAGAATGGGAGTGTTCAGAATCCTTCAGATGTAACACACGTGCCTTTCTTACCTTCTTGTGAATTTCTCTATCTCATTCAAATCTGCCACTGCCTTCAGACTCTTAAAAGCAATTCCCGTGGTGAGCTATTTGGTTGCTGAAAGGGAACTAGCAGCTGATAGCAAGATTGCTGCTTGAAAAGAAGTGGGAAATAAAATATTCTAATGAAAAATTGAGTCTTACACAGCAAAAGAAGCTAATGCAACAATATAAATGCAGAGAAAGGCATTCATTAAGCCACCCCCTCCAAAAAAAAAACTGTAAAAAGTCCAATGCACATTTAAGCAGCTGGCTCTCAAAGGCCAGACCGTCAAATTAGTAATTCATGTGCTTTATGTAGGCAAACAATACTGGAAATTGTTCATTGCAGCAATTACCATGCATTCCTACAGAATAAGGTTTAATTGGGCTCTTGTGTGCCCTTAGTGAGGCATCTCAAAGGATAGAACATTTTTGGACCACAAAGTTTGGAGTGTAGTAAATTGTGTGAGATGGCCTACCAAATTCTGCACTCTACTTTCTCTTCATGGTGAGTGGAGACCTGGCGCACAACATTACAAAATCAATCCTTATATTCATCATTGCTCTATAGTCAATGTACAACAGAGGTAATTGTAGTGTATGTGCTTTAAGTCAGAACTACTTTTTACAGCTACTGTATACTGTAGTACCAGCAGTGACCACACCGGTATATAAGCTGTGCGCATGCCTCTGTACCCCAGTTTAGAGATACCCTCCTCCAGTAAAGACCTGTTATTTGTTTATGTACAGCATCCGTGTAATTATTTATCCACTGAACCACGGATCTAACAGTGGCGACGAGTGTTGATGTGAATCTACCTGCAACATAAAAAAAAAAAAATAGTCGAGTCCAGGAACACGGGCGTCGACCGCGAGCAACCGCCCAGCAGTCAGGCAGAGATCCAACTTCGCTGGGGAGGCTGTGGAGAGCCGGGCTTGGTTCCCCAGCCACAACGAGCAGTAAGAGACCGACGACAGGTCCAGAGCAGACCCTTCCCGAGCAGCGGCGGCTGGAGCCGACCGACAGCAGAGAGAAAGAGCCGGGCAGCGTCGACGGGGTAAGAAAGAGGGTGAAGAGAGCAGGACGCAGCCGGGGGTTGATCACCGAGCGGCGTCGAGGAAAAATACTGCAAACCGGAGAGAGAGAGGGTAAGAAACAGCCGGGTTCTAGACTGAGCGGCGTCGACAAATATCAAGAGAAGAACGCGCAGAGCACAGCCAGGGATCACGGGCTGATCAGGGTCCGCGGGGCGAAGCAAGGGGTGACGCCATTGAGCCGCGGAGAAGGAAGAGCGCGGGAGACGCCATTTTGCGAAGCCACAGCGGAGAAGACGGGCGAGCGCGGGAAGGAAGGAACGTGCGGGAGACGCAATTTTGTGCCAGCGGAGAAGAAGGGGAAGCGCGGGAGGCGCCATTGGTGATAGTTAACGCACAACCAAGGATGCCGAAGAGTGGCAGTATCTCTACATTCGAGAATGAAGTCGAAGATTGGGCGACATATGTGGAACGTATTGAGGTGTACTGCAAGGGCGAATGAAGTGCCAGATGCTAATAAAGCACTGGTTCTGTTAAATTCCATGGGTGCAAAAACTTATGGGTTACTGCAAAATCTAATAACCCCAGAGAAGCCGGTAAACAAGAAGTTTGAAAGCATAGTAGAAATCCTACAGGACCACTTAAGCCCCACACCGCTGCTGATAGCAGAACGATTTAAGTTTCATAAAAGGAACTAACACAAAGACGAAAGCAATGCTGAGTACCTAACGGAACTGCGCAAGCTATCGAAATACTGCCAGTTTGGAGCGGGACTAGCAGACACGTTAAGGGACAAGTTTGTGTGTGGGCTACAAAGTGAAGGAACCCAGAAACGGCTTCTATCAGAAAAGGACCTTACGCTGGACAAAGCTTTCAATATGGCAGTATCACATGAAGCAGCCGCAAGGGGCACTGCAGAGATACAATGGAGACCGCAAGAATATGGCACCAACGAAATGACCTATGGAACAGGGAAGTGCTATCGCTGTGGCAGAACAACACATGACCAGAAAGATTGTTGGTTCAAGGACCAAGTGTGCAGACAGTGTGGGAAAGCAGGACACATAGCAAGAGTCTGCAGGTCTGGGAAGAAAACCAACAGTAAGAAATCTCCACAGGAGAAGTACAAAAAGGTACACCAGGTGATGGACAGTGGTTCAGACGAACAGAAAAGTGACACAGACTCCGGAAGCAAGGAGCTGGGTTGTCTGAAACTACATAATGTAACCGAAATGGAGGATCACCAGACTATCTGGGTTACACTCAAGATAGACGGAGTCCAAGTGGAAATGGAATTGGACACAGGGTCAGCTCTAACAGTCATAAATCAAAGAGACTACAAGCGGCTATTTTCACACATACCCTTGAAAGCTACAGAGATTGTCCTGAAGATGTATACAGGACAAAAAGTCTACCCCAAAGGAAAAATAAGGGTGAAAGTGACATATAAAGGCCAGGAAATACCTAAAATGGATATATATGTATTGCCAAATGGAGGTCCACCACTGCTAGGACGTGAATGGATCCGGAAGATACATTTAGATTGGCATTCCATACAGGCACTGAAGGTGGAGGCCAAAAAGGATGACGACGTCACACCTGGACGACTGTCAAAAATGCTAACTGACGCAAAAGAAGTGTTCCAGGAGGGACTAGGAACACTAAAAGGAATAACAGCAACAATTAAAATAGAGGATAATGCAAGCCCAAAGTTTCTGAAGGCCAGACCAGTGCCTTATGCGATCAGACCAGTGGTTGAAGCAGAGCTGGAAGGGTTGGAACGTTCAGGAGTACTGTCCACAGTGGACTGGAGTGAGTGGGCTACACCCATCGTTCCTGTAATGAAGAGGTCGTTGAATAATACGCCTGGGGAACCAAAGAAGGTCCGCATCTGTGGGGATTTTAAGGTGACAGTGAACCCAGTCCTTCACACGGTGCAATATCCGCTTCCACGAATTGAGGATATTTTCGCCTCGCTATCTGGTGGTAAACGCTTCACCAAAATTGATCTAGCCCAGGTGTACTTGCAAATGGAGGTAGAAGAAGCTTTGAAACATTACCTTACGATCAACACCCATAAAGGTCTCTATCAATACAACCGGCTGGTGTTTGGAGTAGCCTCGGCTCCGGCTATCTGGCAAAGGGCGATGGATCAGGTCCTGCAAGGGATTCCAGGGACCCAGTGTTATTTGGACGACATCTTGGTCACGGGCGAAAATGACGGTGATCACCTCGCTAACTTGGAGAAGGTGCTCGCCAGATTAAAGGAATATGGGCTACGAGCTTATTGCCACAAGTGCGAGTTTTTCCAGAAACAGATCTCGTATTGCGGCCACGTCATCGATGAAGAGGGGTTACATATGTCCCCTGACAAGATTGAGGCAGTAGTCAAGACTCCAGCACCGGAAAATGTGTCACAACTGAGGTTGTTCCTCGGGCTGGTAAACTATTACCACAAGTTCTTACCAAATTTGTCTACGGTATTACACCCGCTGAACACCCTACTGCAAACAGGGGTACCATGGAAGTGGGATGACGAACGTAGACGAGCTTTCCAGAGGTGTAAAGAATTGATCACATCAAAAGAGGTGTTGGCCCATTTCAACCCAGCACTACCAATTCGTTTGGCATGTGATGCATCACCCTACGGCATTGGAGCGGTGCTGCCGCACAAATTCCCAGACGGGTTGGAGAGGCCAGTAGCCTTTGCGTCTCGGTCACTAACCTCAGCCGAGCGCAACTACGCCCTCAGCGTAGTATGGGGAGTAAAAAAATTCAACCATTATCTGCATGGGCAAAAGTTCACCTTGCTGACTGACCACCAACCACTTGTCTCCATCTTTAATCCTAAGAAGGGCGTGCCAGTAATGACTGCACAACGGTTACAAAGATGGTCCCTGTTTCTAGGGGCGAATCAATATGAAATAGAATATAAAGGCACGAAATAGCTTGGGAACGCTGATGGGCTATCGCGCCTGCCACTGTCTACGGTGGAGGCAGCACCAGTAGTGGACCCTATCGAGATATTTTATTCGTCGATAATTGAACGATTGCCAGTAACAAACGCGGATATAGAGAAGGAGACCCGCAATGATCCGACGCTGTCACGGGTATATGAATTGACGGTGAGGGGATGGCCAACACATGGCGACTCACTGTTGCCAGCATTCTCATCCAGAAGAGAACAGCTGTCAGTATGCCAGGGGACAGTGATGTGTGGATACAGAGTGGTGATTCCACCCAAGTTAAGGGAGAGAGTGCTAAATGAGCTACATGAAGGTCATCTGGGGGGAGTGAAAATGAAAAGCCTTGCTAGGGCTTATGTGTGGTGGCCGGGAATCGATCAACAAATCGAAGACCTAACTAAGAGCTGCTTAGGATGCCAGAAGGTCCAAAATGCACCACCACATGACCCTCTACACCCATGGGAGTGGCCCTCCTCTCCATGGCAACGGGTGCACATTGATTTCGCTGGTCCATTCATGGACTCAATGTTCTTAATAGCAGTGGATGCTCATTCAAAGTGGCCTGAGCTGATAAAGATGTCTTCAACCACTACAGAGAAAACGATTGCAGTCCTACGGACCATATTTGCCAGAAACGGTTTGCCAGAGCAGATCTGCTCTGATAATGGACCACAGTTCCAAAAATTCATGAAAAGGAATGGGGTAAGGCATTACACATCCGCCCCGTATCATCCAGCCACCAATGGATTGGCTGAGAGGTTCATACAAACCTTTAAGAAGGCGATAAAGGCCATGTGCGACGAGGAAATTCCACTACAGCATAAGATGGACAATTTCTTATTAGCCTACCGAAACACGACACATGCAGTTACCAACCAGGCCCCGGCCATGATGTTCTTTAACCGAAGGTTGAGATCTCGTCTGGACTTGCTCAGACCAAATGTGCGAAGAAATGTTGAGGACAAACAATTCCAGCACATCAACGAGAAGCCGACAAGGAGCTTCAATGTAGGGCAACCAGTCTTGGCCCGTGACTATCGAACAGAGAAGTGGCAACCCGGAACGATATGTACAAGGCAGGGGCCATTAATGTACACAGTGGATGTCGGGGAGAACATTGTGAGACGCCACGTCGATCAGATCTTAGCGTCACAGGAAGGCGTCAACCCCATGTCTCGAGTACCTGGGGATGAACCCGACATACCGGTAGCATCTACTTCAGACCCAGTAGCAGTGGAACCCGATGAACTACCCGATGAAAAGGGGTCAGAATCGCCTCTGCACCAAGAACAAGAACCTTCGGAAAGGCGCTATCCCGAAAGGGTCAGGAAGCCGCCCCAAAGACTGAATCTATAAATGGACTTTTGTTATTGAATGGACATGTAAAAATGTAATTGTTATTTGAATATTAAGGGGGTATTATTAATCTAAAAAGGGAGGAATTGTAGTGTATGTGCTTTAACTCAGAACTACTTTTTACAGCTCCTGTATACTGTAGTACCGGCAGTGACCACACCGGTATATAAGCTGTGCGCATGCCTCTGTACCCCAGTCTAGAGATACCCTCCTCCAGTAAAGACCTGTTATTTGTTTATGTACAGCATCCGTGTAATTATTTATCCACTGAACCACGGATCTAACAGTAATCACTAATTTTTATGTTGTGGGCCACAAGCCCATTTGCTTGAGGGCCACTCTCAAATGCCAGCCGTAAAACCAGCCCATTTTGTTTTTAAGCTCTGTTTCTTCCCTCTCTCCTTTTACCACCCTGTGCGTTCTGGTTGTTAATTGTGATGCAGAGATATATGAAGCAGCAGATTTGCTGAGGGCCACTGGTGAAAGTGATTTGGCCGCAAATACCTCCTCCCCAAGTTTGCATTATGAGTACCACTAATATAGAGAGGGTAAATTTCCTCGAGGTGTCTCCCGCTCTGTTGCCGTAACTTTTGGGTTTCTGCCAAAGCTACGGCCGTGGAGCGGGAGACACCCTGAGGAAACTCAGCCCAAAGTTTTTGTAATGCTACTGATTCTGACCCGGGGCCCTGATCACAAGGAGATTAATTGGCTGTGAGGGGAGGGGAAGGAGGTAGGTGGAGGGGGAAGTTTATTCATGAAGCACCAGCCATTATGATGTGGGACAGGCTTGATGGAACAGCTGGGCCGCGATTTCGCCTTCCGAGGTGGGTCCGGTGCGGCCGGTGTCGGTGGCGGGGTGTGGCTCCGCTGTTGGCTCCAGCCCACTCTGTAGAATGATTTTCCCCTGATTGGGCTTGTTGAGCCCACCCAGCACATTTGCTGGCCAGTTGAAGGAAGTGTATCTGGTGATGTCAATTGATGACGTGTCATCAGCCGGTTTCCTTAAAGGGACCATGCGCAAATTGATTTTGACAGTTGTGTGGTTAGTGTTCTACAGCCTTGAGGTGCTGCAAACACTGACAAGCACTGCACAGAGGTGTACGACTGCACCCAGGCTCTCCCATGACTCCCTCCATATGCTTATGGAGAGAGTCACAGCACGTAGGGAGGTCCTCTTCCCTTCCCATGGACGGAAGAGACCTCCCCAGGAGATCAATACAGCCTGGTTGCACATTGCACAGGAGGACACAAGCAGGGATGTCTACAGGAGGGCCAGGCTGCAGTGGCGCAAACCTTTCAATGATCTCAGTAGATCACGAAACGTTACTGTAAAGACACACTCTACCTCATCCTGCTGTGCCATCCCCATCACTCTGCCGTCCATACTATATTCCTACACATCCTTACTCATACCAACTTACCTTGCACCTCCACCCATCCCTCTCTAACTATATTATCACTTCCGCATCTTACTAGCCACCTCTCACACTCACCTTCATCCTAGTTCAATCATAACAACTAACAATACACAAGGGTAGTCACTGTTTTAGCCAATGCTCATATGAAGTTTCTGTTAATGTACTGTCAAACATTGAAATCTTTATTTTCAACATTTTGCATTCTTGGACAGATTCATGTGCACCTTTGGAAGTGGCTTAGTGAGTTGCAGTGAATGGTGAGACATAACAGTACCCCACGCAATGGTGATGAGTGTGAAAAGAATGACTTGGACATTGTAGGGATGCTTTATGGTGTTGGTGTGGGGTGGTGCCAACCTGGCGCATCATGTGCCAACCAGGGTGTACACTGTCAAGTGCAGTAAATCTGGCCATACTGAGGCCATCCTTGGCCTCCTGGGTAGCAATGTGATCAAGTGCTTAGAAACATAGAAACTGTTCCTGGAACTAGGGACAGGGTCACTGGCAAGGCTTTGGAAGCTAAGCAGAGCCAGGCCTGGTTAGTACCTAGAGGAGTGACCATCAGGGAAGACCAGGTGCAGAAGGTCACGGAAGGAGCCCCGAGGAGGGGCGGTTGGTAAGAAGGTCACGGAAGGAGCCCCGGGAGGGGCAGCTGGTGAGCAGGCCCGGGCGTTGGGCTGAAGATTGTCGGACAGGAGGAATGGTGGAAATGGAATGGCGGCGCGCACAGACGCAGCGGCTTTGCTTCTCCCAGGACGGTGCTATTTACGTTTAATGTTAATGTTATTTGTACTGGACTCATGGGAGCTTGCAAGATCACATTTCGTTGTTCATGTACTTGTGCATTGTACAATGACAATAAAGTTGAATTATTATTATAGAAGATAGGAGCAGGGGTAGGCCATTCGGCCCCTCGAGCCTGCTCTGCCATTCAATGCGATCATGGCTGATCATCCAAATTCAGTACCCGGTCCCTGCTTTCTCCCGATACCCCTTGATCCCTTTAGCCTTGAGAAATATATCCAACTCCTTCTTGAATATATTTAATGAATTGGCCTCAACAGCCCTCTGTGGTGGAGAATTCCACAGATTCACCACTCTCTGGGTGAAGAAATTCCTCCTCATCTCAGTCCTAAATGGCTTACCCCTTATCCTTAGACTGTGACCCCTGGTTCTGGACTCCCCCACATCGGGAATAGCCTTCCTGCATCTAGTCTGTCTAGTCCTGTTAGAATTTTATAAGTTTCAATGAGATCCCCTCTCATTCTTCTAAACTCTAGCGAATATAAGCCTAATCGACCTAATCTCTCTTCATACGTCATTCCTGCCATCCCATGTGCTTTAAATTTGCATGCTAGTCTCTTATGCGGGACATAATCGAAAGCCTTTTGAAAGTTCAAATACACCACATCCACTGGTTCTCCCTTATCTATTCTACCAGTTACATCCTCAAAAAATTCCAGTAGATTAGTCAATGGCAACAACATCCTTCCTCAGATAAGGCGATCAAAACTGCACACAATACTTAAGGTGCGGTCTCACCAAGGCCCTGTACAACTGCAGCAAGACATCCTTGCTCCTATACTCGAATCCTCTCACTATGAAGGCCAGCATACCATTTGCCTTCTTAAACACCTGCTGCACCTGCATGCTTACCTTCAGCGACTGGTGCACAAGGACACCCAGGTGTCGTTGCACTTCCCCTTTTCCCAATCTATTGCCGTTCAGATAATAATCTGCCTTCCTGTTTTTGCCACCAAAGTGGATAACCTCGCATTTATCCACATTATACTGCATCTGCCATGCATCTGCCCAATCGCCCAACCTGTCCAAATCATACTGGAGTTTCTCGGCATCCTCCTCACAGCACACACGCCCACCCAGCTTTGTGTCGTCTGCAAACTTGGAGATATTGCATCTAGTTCCCTCGTCCAGATCATTAATATATATTGTGAATAGCTGGGGTCCAAGGACCGATCCCTGCGGTACCCCACTAGTCACTGCCTGCCACTCGGAAAAAGAGCCGTTTATTCCAACTCTTTGCTTTCTGTCTGCCAACTAGTTCTCTATCCAAGTCAATACCTTACCCCCAATCCCATGTGCCTTAATTGTATATGCTAATCTCTTATGCGGGACCTTATCAAAAGCCTTTTGAAAATCCAAATACACCACATCCACTGGTTCTCCCTTATCTATTTTACCAGTGTAATCAAGGGTGTAAATCAAACATGGCCGCAGTAAACAATAATTCTGAATAGCAATAGATTGGGAGAAGGGGAAGTGCAACGAGACCTGGGCGTCCTTGTGCACCAGTCGCTGAAAGTAAGCATGCAGGTGCAGCAGGCGTTTAAAAAGGCAAATGGTATGTTGGTCTTTGTAGCGAGGGGGTTTGAGTACAGGAACAAGGATGTCTTGCTGCAGTTGTACAGGGCCTTGGTGAGACCACATCTTGAGTAAGAGTGTTAAAAAACAAGCCTGAAGGCTTTGTGTCTTAATACGAAGAGCATTCGTAATAAGGTGGATGAATTAGCTGCGCAAATAGATGTAAATGGATATGATATAATTGGGATTACGGAGGCATGGCTCCAGGGTGACCAAGGCTGGGAATTCAACATCCAGGGGTATTCAATATTCAGGAAGGACAGGCAAAAAGGAAAAGGCGGTGGGGTAGCATTGCTGGTTAAAGAGGAGATTAAAACAATAGTAAGGAAGGATATTAGCTCTGATGATGTGGAATCTGTATGGGTAGGGCTGAAAAATACCAAGGGGCAGAAAAAGTTAGTGGGAGTTATATAACGACCCCCAAACAGTAATGCTGAGATTGGGGAAGGCATTAAATGGGAAATTAGAGATGCGTGCAATAAGGGCACAGCAGTTATCATGGGTGACTTTAATCTACATATAGATTGGTCTAACCAAATCAGTAACAATACTGTGGAAGAGGAATTCCTAGAGTGCATACCGGATGGTTTCCTGGACCAATATGTCGAGGAACTAACTAGAGATCAGGCCATCTTAGACTGGGTATTATGTAATGAGAAAGGATTAATTAGCAATCTTGTTGTGCGAGGCCCCTTGGGTCGGAGCGATCATAATATGATAGAATTCTTCATTAAGATGGAGAGTGAAGTATTTGATTCAGAGACTTGGGTACGGAAATTAAATAAAGGAAACTACGATGGTATGAGGCACGAGTTGGCTAGGATGGACTGGGGAATGTTACTTAAAGGGTTGATGGTGAATAGGCAATGGCAAACATTTAAAAATCGCATGGATGAACTACAGAATTTGTTCATCTGTTTGGCATAAAAATAAAACAAAAAAGGTGTCTGAACCGTGGCTAACAAGGGAAATTAGGGATAGTATAAGATCCAAGGAGAGGACATATAAATTGGCTAGCAAAAGCAGCAAACCTGAGGATTGGGAGCAGTTTAGGATTCAGCAAAGGAGGACAAAGGGATTAATTAAGAGGGGGAAAATAGAGTATGAGAGTAAGCTTTCAGGGAACATAAAAACTGACTGTAAAAGCTTCAACAGATATGTGAAGAGAAAAAAATTGGTAAAGTCAAGCGTAGGTCCCTTGTAGTCAGAATCAGGGGAATTTATAATGGGGAACAAAGACATGGTAGACCAATTAAATACATACTTTGGTTCTGTCTTCACAAAGGAGGACACAAATAAACTCCCAGAGCTGCCGGGGAATATTGGGTCTAATGAGAGGGAGGAACTGAATGAAATCAGTATTTGTAGGGAAATGGTGCTAGGGAAATTGACAGGATTGAAGGCCAATAAATCCCCAGGGCCTGATAATCTACATCCTAGGGTACTTAAGGAAGTGGCCCTAGAAATAGTAGATGCATTGCTGGTCATCTTCCAAAATTCTATGGACTCTGGAACAGTTCCCATAGATTGGAGGGTAGCTAATGTAACCCCACTATTTAAAAAAGGTGGTAGAGAAAAAACAGGGAATTATAGACCGGTAAGCCTGACATCGGTAGTGGGGAAAATGCTAGAGTCCATTATAAAAGATGTAATAGCAGAGCACTTGGAAAACAGTGACAGGATTGGACAATGTCAACATAGATTTACAAAAGGTAAATCATGCTTGACTAATCTACTGGAATTTTTTGAGGATGTAACTGGTAGAATAGATAAGGGAGAACCAGTGGATGTGGTGTATTTGGACTTTCAGAAGGCTTTCGATTATGTCCCGCATAGGAGACTAGCATGCAAATTTAAAGCACATGGGATTGGGGGTAAGGTACTGACTTGGATAGAAAACTGGTTGGCAGACAGGAAGCAAAGAGTTGGAATAAACGGGTCTTTTTCCGAGTGGAAGGCAGTGACTAATGGGGTACCGCAGGGATCGGTGCTAGGACCCCAGTTATTCACAATATATATTAATGATCTAGATGAGGGAACTAGATGTAATACCTCCAAGTTTGCAGATGACACAAAGCTGGGTGGGCATGTGTGCTGTGAGGAGGATGCAGAGAAACTCTAGTGCTGCGCCTCTGCCAATGATGTCATCGGTGTGCGCAGCGCCCCGCTGATGCCCCGGCCGCGATATTCGGCAGCGCCCCCTGATTTACCGCTGGACGCTATGTCCGACGGGTTCAGGGGGGCCTACCTGCGGCCGGGGAGGCGCAAATTAAAGGTGAGGTGCGGGGCGGCCATTTTTGTTGTTGGCCGCCTGCCAGCACCTGCCTGCGCTCCCGTCCCCAGCCTCCTAAACCCCCCCCACCCCCCGCAGGGTGCCGGCTGCGCTCCAAGAGCCCGGCACTTCTCTTTTTGCCTGCACTCCCGATCCTCGGGGGCCCAGCTGGGCCCCAGATCGTGCTGCACAAGGCCCCTCCCCTTTAAGAAGGGGAGGAAGGCCTGCAATACCGCAACGCAACATGCCACATTCACTTGCAGTGCCCCAAGAGGGATGCGGGGTGCCTCCAGTAGCGCCGCGCTTCCCTTTGGGGTGCAACCATTCAATTTCCGGTGCGGGGGCGTGAATGTTTCCGGGGCGCTACTTTTAGCGCCCTGGCGAGGCTGGCACCCCAAACGGGGCTATACTCAATTTCTCCCCCTATGAACCTTAACTGTGAAGCTATAGAGTAGTATATATACTCACCTGGCCGTACTCACCCAATCAGCTGCTTCCTCCTGCCCGCTTCACGTTTTGAATCGTGACGTGGCTCTGAAATGCCGCCGCCGGTCTGTGAGATTGGTAAGCCTCTGAAAAAAAGCCAGTGAAAATGAGTTTAAATACTCACTGATGCCCTGTGTCCTGTGCAGCATCAGCTGATTGCGGAGAAGGTTGGTGTTGTTGTTGGTGCTGCTGGTGTGCCTGGTGCTGCTGGTGTTAAGGCTGATCATGTTGGGATTCTGAGGAGCAAGGTGAGATTTTTCAAGGGCACCGATGCTGATGAAATAGATGGCAGATGAGGTTGAGATGACAGAAGCAATCTGTCAATGCTGAGGGAGGTTGTTCCAATGAGGCGCCACTGGATAGAGAGTTTACTCCAAACACTTGCAAGCTGCATAAAGCTCAATCTGTCTTCCAAATGCAGTAAGCAACAGCTTCTCATAGAGTCAGAGTTATACAGCACAGAAAGAGGCCCTTCGGCCCATCGTGTCTGCGCCAGCCATCAAGCCCTATCTATTCTAATCCCATTTTCCAGCACTTGGTCCATAGCCTTGTATGCTATGGCATTTCAAGTGCTCATCTAAATGCTTCCTGAATGTTGTGAGGGTTCCTGCCTCTACCACCCTTTCAGGCAGTGAGTTCCAGATTCCAACCACCCTCTGGGTGAAAAAGTTCTTCCTCAAATCCCCTCTAAACCTCCTGTTCCTTACCTTGAAACTATGTCCCCTGGTTATTGACCCCTCTACTAAGGGGAAAAGTTAATTTCTATCTACCCTATCTATGCCCCTCATAATTTTGTACACCTCAATCAGGTCCCCCCTCAGCCTTCTCTGCTCTAAGGAAAACAACCCCAGCCTGTCCAGTCTCTCTTCATAGCTGAAACGCTCCAGCCCAGGTAACATCCTGGTGAATCTCCTCTGCACCCTCATCAATGCAATCACATCCTTCCTATAGTGTGGTGACCAGAACTGCACACAGTATTCCAGCTGTGGCCTAACTAGCATTTTGTACAGCTCCATCATAACCTCCCTGCTCTTATATTCTATGCCTCTGCTAATGAAGGCAAGTATCCCATATGCCTTCTTAACCACCTTATCTACCTGTCCTGCTGCCTTCAGGGATCTATGTACATGCACACCAAGGTCCCTCTGAGCTTGGAAAGTGAACACCTATGAAATGGGAGCTTTTATAGCACATTTTCAGCTGTCAAGTAAAGAAATCATCACATGCTGACACAACACCTGACCTTACCCGATGTGATCCCCGAGCAGCGGGGAAGCCATTGGCGAACACTAAAAATCTAAAGGTGAGCTTAAAATAGTTTTAAGTGCCTGTTAACAAGCTCTTAATAATCTAAATTGCCTCCCCTGCGGCTAGGTGACGGGTCTGTTCAGCGATGACAAACCCGACATCTGGGAGACTAGTGTGAAGGTGGGTTGACAGTGGGTTCCCTACCCGTTGTAAAAAAATTCTCAGCCAACCCGCCTGCTGACCCCCCGAAAAATTCCCCCCCCAAAGTCTTTTTCTGCCCATAAATTTCATATCTTCATAATCAGATTCTGACTCGCATGAAGACACAACTAAGTCAGAGGGTGATTTAGGGAGAGAGTTCAACTGTGATCACCTTCTAGTGTGGTGCTGAGGGGTAACTTCTAGTGTGGTGGTGAGGGGTAACTTCTAGTGTGGTGGTGAGGCAATGGAAAGGATTAAAAAAAGTATATGTAAATCAGATCTTTAGAACACCTTGTAGTTCTATGTAATCCAAAATGTGACAGAGTCAGCGTTGTTAATACGACAGTTATCAGATTTGTTTTTGAGTGCGGTGGTGCACAGGACCAAGAAGAGCCCTTGCCTGTGATTAACTGCATTCACTTTAGGATTGTTGGCTTTTGCCATGAACTAATGTCCACTCTCTTGGGTAATCACATTGCTTGCTTCAATCAGTCTAATTACCAATAGATCTTACATAACACTTGCAAGTTACAACAATTGGCTCCTTGTCACTCGTTATTAACTTACCACGTGTAAGGAATATTAGAATCTATCATTTGTCAAAGATGGACAACCTGGTTGTCAGATTCAGTCTAGCCTACAAACATACCATCAGCTCTTGGAAGGATGACACACTTTTAAGTTTGTGATACCAAAAACTTGAATGTTTCAGCTTCACTGATTATTAAGGAAGATTAATGTCTCTGTTCTAGAAACTCTAATCTTTCTCAGTCAAGCATGCACCAGGTGGCATTGCCCTGCACACTGGAAGATAGTGTATAAAATTGACATTTTCTGCCAGGTTGGAAATATTTCTCTTTAGGACATCAAACAAAAATAATAACAGTACTGCTGTATTCAAATCAAACATTTATCATGTGAAATATTCCATTGGAATGAGACGGGTAGGGAAAGGATAGAGCAGGACCGTCAGAGTATATCTCTACCATTCAATTGAAACACTATTTAATATTGAGTATGTTCAAATTAAGGAACTAAACAATGGTAACTGGTATTACCCCTACAATCTGTATTGTCTATGTTTGAGAAACTAATTAAAATAATTAACTTGTGGAACAAAATTACACAACTGTTCAATATAGTTTTGAAGCTACAAGATTTTTAAAATAATAAAAACAAGGTCCTTTTTTATTCAAATGCATTTAAAGGTGTTTGTATATGAACTGAGCATGGCTTGGTTTGGAAGTCAGTTCTCAAACCATTAGTCACATTATACATTACTTGACATTTTTACGTACAGAATATTTCAGCTTTACTTTGAAGTAGGTGTATCTTTACTTGGCTGTGAGCCTTCTGAGTCACTAGATGTACGTATGCATGCACAGATAATATACGTGCAGCAGAGCTTAAAAGAACTGTTGCCATCACTGTACAGCTTGCACAAGATGGGCTGCAAATGTGTGGGAGAGCACATCCTGACGCAAATGCTTGCGTGAAATTCACAGGGCCAGGGGGCAGGGCCACAAAAGGTGGACCTTTGGCATCTGGGGGGCACATCTGGGGCACTCTTCCACCAAAAGAGACCACACAGAGCAGTGTAAGTGAGGTCAGGGGGTTACCCCTGGAAACAAAGCCATAATAAAAATCAGGAGAGATGTAAAACGAGCTGCCGATTTGCTATTGCCTGTTTGACACTATCGCACAAAATCAAAATTGCCCCCTTATTCAGAATCTTGAGATCGGATCAATCACTGGACAAAAAAAAATAAAGAACTGCATGATGAAAGTATATAAGGAGGTTGAAGTGAAGCAGCACTAACCAGGGGAGACAATGTAGAAAAGGAAAAGCACTACCTTGTCTTGGACTGTGACCTGAATAGTTTCTGCTAGCAAAAGTTAAAATAGACAATTACTTTCTGCACTGCCACAGAAACAACCCAGTCTAATTACAAATTGCAAATTGCTAATCTAGCTTATATTTTGGGCCAAATTTTGCTTTAGCAGGGCATCTAACATCTGCATATATAGTTTTTTAATTTTTTTGCGTGGCAAGTTGCTGAAAGTGCGAGCTGATAACAGCGTAGCGAGGGAAACAGGGAATCTGGGACCTGAGTGAACAGGATAAGCAACTGGGTATATCCTTAACTAAACAGATTGAAGGATTGTGAACTTAACAATGTAAGGACTGAGAAGGAAGTGTAGTTAGGTGGGTGAATTCAATGTCAAATCAGATACAGAAAGGGAAATTGGATTAAGAGAGGGAAAGAAATACTGGATTAAGAGCGGGAAAGAAAGATTGGATTAAGAGATAGAGAAAAAAGAGACAGAAAGGAAAAGTAAAAAAAAGTTTTAATTTAAAAGTTGACGTTTTTAAAATCTCCAAAAACAATTAAAACCTGAAGGAATGAGCCTCCACCCTTGCAATAGTTAATTTTCAGTGCCAGAGAGGTTGATTGGCAGTAATTAACACTTACCACATCATTAAAAGAGCACTTAGACTGGAATGGACAAGACTTAACTTTCTGTGGCGAGTTTAGTTCATATCTACCATAAAAATACAGCAACGTCACACTGTGCAATGCATTTCAACAGTGAGCCAGACAGCAAGATGCCATCTTCGAGAAGCTAATGGTGGAGCAGCACAACTCGGACAGCAACTTTTGGATATTTGGGTTTAACCGCGCATCTACCCCTTGCCTGAAGTTGCTGTACCAATTGTGCATAAATAACGGCAAGCACCATTAGCCTCACCGTTATTTTGACAGGAAAACCTGGGCCATCATTAACATAACACTGTCATCCTTTTCACAATATTTAGCTGAGTTGAATTTACAATACAAAATGATGAAAACATAACAGTTATTTGAATATTTCAGCCCATGATCACAGAGAATGCTGAATAGAAAACAAACAGATAGAGGACTCCCTGATGCGTACACTCAATGTACCATTGAGTTCTGCACAGATATGCATTCTTCATCTCTAGTATATTTTCAATTAATATTTTTATGATTGAGCATATCAAGATTGATTTTATATTTTAAGCATTGATGCTACATCAATTTTTGCACCCATCGCTAGTCTAACTGCAGTTTCACTTCTTATGCAAAACATTCCTTAAAATTTTTCCCCTCTTATCGAGGACGCTAGTTTCTGAAGAGAAAGAGCACTACCATCAATCCTCAAGGTGTTCTGTTTAAAATTTGAACTGTGTCTGTTCCTCCCACATATAATACTGGGGCATAGGGAAGGAAGCTCATGTTACTTGCTGTTACTGTATGTAGCCATTCAGCCCATCTTCATTCATTCATCCATAAAGACCCATAAATTCCAGGGCCTAATGCCAATTTCAGGCCTCTTTTCCATATTCGGTTGCAATGAAAAACTGTGAGTATTATGAGCTGCCATGGACGCTGTCAGAGCTGTCAGCAAAGGCTCCATCATGGTAGGTGCCCATTGTTGTATTCATGGAGCTGCCCCCTAATGGTCTAAATGCTCCAGTCCTACTCCTCTCCTCTCCTTGTTGTGTGACATTTTGTCCTGCACAGAAAGAGGGCATCTTAGAGTTACTGAGTGTCTCATATAAAGGAGAGTGCAGATGTGTGGGGCTTTTGTTGGTTGTGCAGATGCTGAGAGGGAGAATTAGCAAGAGGCAATCAGGATGGAGAGATGCTAAACTGAAAATAGTTGTGTGGAGTGTGAAGTGAGGAAGGAGCCATGAGAGAGGTTGGTTACTGTGCAAAGGCTAGCAAATGAGAAGAGAATGCTGCTAGTGGGAGCTGTGAAAGAGGTGAGTGTTTGTTTATAATGAGAACGAGAGCTGGTATAGTGTGGCCTTATGCTGGGTGGTGAAGGATGTGATGTAAGGGAGGGATGTGTTGAAAGTGGTGGGAAAGGAGGGAAAGGCCTGGAGCTACATGTTGAGAGAGCTGCAGAAATAGAGAGCTATACACACCCTTGCTACTCTTTTGAGGCAATTGAAGCGCATCCTGCACTAGTACCAGGTCCTGAGGATGATGCCTCTGGAGCTGACAACCTGAGCTAAAAGATTTTTGAGATTCCCCTAGCACTGACTGGGCACAAAATATCTTTCCTCACTCTGACCTCTTCCAAGAGGACCTCCAGGGTGGTCTCAGAGAAGTTGGGGGCTTGTCTACTACACAGGCTGACTCAGTTTCTTGCTACACCACACCTACAGCAAAATCTTTCAGAAGGGAATGTAACTTTGCTATAAGTCCATTCCCGCTTTAAACAGACTTCTGCCTGTCTCGCCAGAAATTGCGCTCCAGAAGTGGGAGGGTTTTCTGCCGGGTCAGTGAACAGAGTAGGAAACCTGCCAGTGAGATTATAATGAGGCACAGGAGGTAAAATACCCTGGGCCTATTTCTGGCTGCAGCATGAGTGTTTTGAACTGACACCAAAACTCACCTGCCAAAAACTGGCCCGGAGTTAAAACTGGGGCCATTAGTTTTTATTGTATCTGTAAGAATATACGATAAAAGTTGGTTTACTTGCTTGCATTTCTTTACAGTTCGTTACTTAGTAAAAATATACTCAACGAACAATACAGAGGTAACTGCGAGATTCTACACCGAGCGCGGAGTATGGGTATTGTAGTATTCTCGTCCTATCTCTGACACACACTTGTGTTTAGGGAGGCTCCATATGGGGAGTGGAACCTCAGAAAATGACCACTATTGAATCCAAAACCACACTGATATTTTTATCTTGTCATTTTTTTCAATGACCCAACACAATAATAGCATATACTTGCTAGATACTTAGTAGACCTATCCATGATAGATTGGAACTTAGTTACAATGTTGATATTGTAGATCTCAAAGTTTGTTTTAGTACCTAACTTTGAGCAATAAATCTATGGCACATGTTATCAGCTTTATTATTAAATAACCTTACGGTGCAACTGACAGTGTAGGCCTGCATTCCCTAAACACAAAGCAATGCAGAACCATCAGTATAACTCAATGCTGCTGGGTCACACTGCTCGAAAACAGGTACTGGTGTCAAAAAACAGTTGTACCTGCAGTACAACAGGGACAATTTACTTTTCCTGTAATTCACAGAATTTCTTTTTTATTTCTCATCTTCCTTTAAAAAAATGTTTTTCTTCCTCATAAGATACTGCTCCAGGTTGCCATTTGGAAAGTTCAAAAAGCAGACAGGTGACCTCTGTTGTGTCCGTGTATAATAAGACACAGACTGCAGGAGAATGGTACAACAGGTGTTTACTCAACGTGGCTCACACAGGAACTGATCTGTACAGATTACTACTCAGTGCTATATACAGGTGTGGTCACTGCCGGTACTGCAGTATACATGAGCTGTAAAAGATAGTTCCCCGCTTAAAGGTATATACATTACAATTCCTCCCCTTTTAGATTAACAGTACCATAACACTCATTTAACAATTAAATATCAAACTAATTACAATTAACACTTTTAACATGCAACATTAGCTGAAAATAGTCTATTTATATATTCAGTCTTTGGGGAGGCTTCCTGATCCTTTCTGGATAGCGCCTTTCCCGAGTGCCTTGCTCTTGGTGCGGAGGCGATTCTGGCCCCCTGTCATCGGTTGTTTCATCAGCTTCCGATGCTACTGTTTCTGGGGTAGATGCGACCTGCACGTCGGGTTCATCACCAGGTACGTATGGGCGAGGCATGGGGTTGGCTTGTTCCTGTGACTCTAGGATCTGGTCAGCATGGCGTCTCATGATGCTCTCCCCAACGTCCACTGTGTACAATAGTGGGCCCTGCCATGTGCATATTGTTCCTGGCTGCCATTTTTCTGTTCGGTAGTCGCGGGCCAAGACTGGTTGCCCTACATTGAAGCTCCTTGTTGGCTTCTCATGGATGTGCTGGAATTGCTTACTCTCAACATCTCTTCGTACGTTTGGTCTGAGCAAATCCAGGCGAGATCTTAACCTTCGGTTAAAGAACATCATGGCTGGGGCCTGGTTGGTGACTGCATGTGTCGCATTCCGGTAGGCGAACAGGAAATTGTCCACCTTGTCCGCATTGTACATAGCCTTTATTGCCTTCTTAAAGGTTTGTACGAACCTCACAGCCAATCCATTTGTGGCTGGATGATACGGGGCGGATGTGTAATGCCTTACCCCATTCTTTTTCAAGAACCTCCGGAACTCTTCGGACACAAACTGTGGTCCGTTGTCGGAGCAAATCTGTTCTGGCAAGCCATTCCTGGCAAAAATGGTCTGTAGGACTGCAATAGTTTTCTCCGTGGTGGTGGAGGACATTTTGATGACCTCAGGCCATTTCGAGTGCGCATCCACGGCTATTAAAAACATTGAGTCCATGAATGGACCAGCAAAATCAATATGCACCCGTTGCCATGGAGATGAGGGCCACTCCCATGGGTGTAGAGGGGCCTGTGGTGGTGCATTTTGGACTTTCTGGCATCCTGAGCAGCTCTTGGTCAGGTCCTCGATTTGTTTATCGATTCCCGGCCACCACACATAAGCCCTGGCTAGGCTTTTCATTTTTACCCCTCCCAGATGACCCTCATGAAGCTGATTGAGCACTCTATCCCTTAACTTGGGTGGAATTACCACTCAGGATCCACACATCAAGGTCCCCCTGCACACTGACAGCTGTTCTCTCCTTGTCGAGAATGCTGGCAACAGTGAGTCGCCATGTGCTGGCCATCCCTTCACCGTCAAATCATATACCCGAGACAGTGTCGGGTCATTTCGGGTTTCCTTTTCGATACAAGCGTTAGTTACCGGTAGGTATTCAACTTATAGTCGAATGGAATATTTCGACAGGATCCACTGCTGGTGCTTCCTCCGCAGTAGGCAGTGGCAGGCGTGATAGCCCATCAGCATTTCCATGCTGTTTCGTGCCCTTATATTCAATCTCATAGTGGTGCGCCCCTAGAAAAAGTGACCATCTTTGTAGTCGTTGCGCAGTCATCACCGGAACGCCCTTCTTCGGATTAAAAATGGAGACAAGAGGCTGGTGATCAGTCAGCAAGGTGAATTTCTGCCCGTGCAGATAGTGATTGAACTTTTTCACTCCCCACACTAGGCTGAGGGCCTCCCTGTCAATCTGGGTGTAGTTACGCTCGGCTGAGGTTAGTGATCGTGACGCAAAGGCTATTGGCCTCTCAGAGCCGTCCGAGAATTTGTGCGACGGCACCGCTCCAATGCCATAGGGTGACGCATCACATGCCAACCGAATTGGTAATGCCGGGTTGTAATGGGCCAATACCTCTTTCGATGTGATTAGTGTTTTGCTCTTCTGGAAAGCTCGTCTACATTCATCACTCCACTTCCATGGCACCCCAGTTTGCAGTAGGGTGTTCAGTGGGTGTAGTATTGTAGACAAATTTGGCAAGAACTTATGGTAGTAGTTTACCAGCCCGAGGAACGACCTCAGTTGTGACACATTTTCCGGTGCTGGAGCCTTGACTACTGCCTCAATCTTCTCTGGGGACTTATGTAACCCCTCTTTATCGATAACGTGGCCACAATACGAGATCTGTTTTCTAAAAAACTCGCATTTGGGGCCGTTAGCTTGGAGCCCATATTCCTGCAATCTAGTGAGCACCTGCTCCAGGTTGGCAAGGTGATCACTGTCATTTTCGCCCGTGACCAGGATGTCGTCCAAATAACACTGGGTCCCTGGGATCCCTTGCAGGACTTGTTCCATTGCCCTCTGCCAAATAGCCGGAGCTGATGCTACCCCGAATACCAGCCGGTTGTATTGGTAGAGACCTTTATGGGTGTTGATTGTGAGGTATTTTTTTGATGCTTCTTCTACCTCCATTTGCAGATACGCTTGGGCCAGATCAATCTTAGTGAAGCGTTTCCCTCCAGATAGCGAGGCGAAAATATCTTCAATCCGTGGAAGTGGATATTGTGCGGTGTGAAGGATCGGGTTCACTGTTACCTTAAAGTCCCCACAGATGCGAACCTTCCTTGGTTCCCCAGGCATGCTGCTCAATTACTTTTTCATCACAGGGACGATGGGTGTAGCCCACTCGCTCCAGTCTACCTTGGACAGTACACCTGAACGTTCCAGACTCTGCAGCTCTGCTTCGACGGCTGGGCGGATCGCATAAGGTACCGGTCTGGCCTTAAAAAATTTTGGGCTTGCGTTTTCTTCAATTTTAATCGTCGCTGTCATGCCTTTTAGTGTTCCGAGTCCTTGCTGGAACACTTCTTTTGCGTCAGTTAGGATCTTTGACAGTCGCCCAGGTGTGATGTCGTCATCCTTTTTGTCAGCCACAGTCAGTGCCTGTATGGAATGCCAATCCAGTTGTATTTTCCGGATCCATTCACGTCCCAGTAATGGTGGTCCTCCATCTTGCAATACATACAGGTCTAGTTTTGGTGTTTCCTTACCGTTATATATAACAGTCACCCTTATTTTTCCTTTGGGGTAGACTTTTTGCCCCGTGTACGTCTTCAAAATAATTTTTGTGTCTCTCAAGGGTATGTGTGAGAATAGCTGCTCGTAGTCCCGTCGGTTTATGACTGTTAGGGCTGATCCTGTGTCCAATTCCATCTTTACCTGGACTCCTGCTATCTTGTGAGTGACCCAAATGGTTCGGTGATCCTCCGTTGTGATCACATTATGTAGTTTCAGACAACTCAGTTCCTTGCTTTCGGAGTCATTATCACTCTTTTGTTCGTCTGAACTATTCTCCGTCATCTTATGTACCTTCTTGTACTTTTCTTTGGTAGGTTTCTTATTGCTGGTTTTCTTTCCCAACCTGCAGACTCGTGCTATGTGTCCTATTTTTCCACACTGTCTGCACACTTTGTCTTTGAACCAGCAATCATTCTGGTCATGTGTTGTTCTGCTGCAGTGATAGCACTTCTCTGTTCCATATGACATGTCGTTTGTGCCATATTCTTGCGGCCTCTGTTGTATCTCTGCAGCGCCCCGTGCTGCTGCTTCATATGATACCACAATGCTGAAAGCCTTTTCCAGCGTAAGGTTCTTTTCAGATAAAAGCCGTTTCTGGGTTCCTTCACTTTGAAGCCCACACACAAACTTGTCCCTTAAGGTATCTGCCAGTCCCGCTCCAAACTGGCAGTGTTTTGATAGTTTGCGCAGTTCTGTTAAATAATCAGCATTGCTTTCATCCTTATGCTGGTTCCGTTTGTGAAACTTGAATCTTTCTGCTATCAGCAGCGGTGTGGGGTTTAAATGTTCCTGTAGTATCATTACTATATCTTCAAAACTCTTTTCCATTGGCTTCGTTGGGGTTACTAGATTTCGTAATAAACCATACGTCTTTGCACCCATTAAATTTAACAATACCGACGCTTTCTTGTCATCTGACACCTCATTTGCCTTGCAGTATACCTCTATTCGTTCGACATATGTAGTCCAATCTTCGACTTCATTGTCAAATGCGGTGATACTGCCACTCTTCGGCATTTTGGGTGTGGTTTAAAATGGCGTCTCCCAATGGCTTAAAATGGCATCTCCCACGCTTTCGTTCCTCCCCCGCTGCTGCCAACGCCACTCCCGGCGGTTCTTGTGGCAATGGCGGCGCCCTGTAGGTTTCACGCGCTTCTCCTGCGCTGCTGCCAACGCCGCTCTCGGTGGTCCTCGTGGCAATGGCAGCGCCTCGCGGGTTTCTGTGCGTCTCTCTCTCCGACGCTGCTCGGCCCCTGAACACCGGCTGCGCCCTGTGCGCTCTGCCCTCTCTCTCTCTCCCCCGTCGACGCTGCTCGGCCCTTTGCTGTGCCGCTCGGTCGGGCTCTAGCCCGCCGCTGTCTGGGAAGGGTCTGCGCACTACCTGTTGCCAGCCCGTTTCGCTGGACCACCTCGACTGGAAAGCCAAGCCTGGCTCTCGACAGCCTCCCCTGCAATTCTCGAGTCTCTGCTGGATGACTGGGCGGTTGCCCGTGGTCGACGCCCGAGTCTCTGGCCTTGACCTCCAATCCACTGATCTCCAGGAATGAATCCCCGGGAGGTGATGCAGAGTTGCAGGTAGGTTCGAACTTGCCTTGTCGCCAATGTTGTGTCCGTGTATAATAAGAAACAGACTGCAGGAGAACGGTACAACAGGTGTTTACTCAACGTGGCTCACACGGGAACTGATCTGTACAGATTACTACTCAGTGCTATATACAGGTGTGGTTGCTGAGTCTGTGGTTTCAATTGCAGTTATACTGAATAACAGGACACAGACTACAGAAGTAAGTAAACAGGTCTTTAGTGATTGAGGGTCAGGGCTGAACTGGGATACACTTTGCTCTGCAGGGTTTATATACCGGTGTGGTCACCACCGGTACTACAATGTACAGGAGCCATCAAAAAGTAGTCCATCACCTTAAGGTATCCTCTTAAGGTGGTACAGGTTACATACACTACAATTCCTCCCCTTTTAGCTTAACAGTGTACACCCCAAATTAAACATCACATGGATAACATATATACAATTTACACACAACTGTTCAAAGATTCAGTCTCTGAGGGGGCCTCCTGATCCGGCCCAGATAACACCTTTCAGGGGTCTCTGGTTCTCGTTGCTGGGGTGACTCATCCACTTGATCTCCTATGGATTGAACATCATCAGGTACGTTCGAGTCTGAGGTAGATGCTACAGGCTCAATAAGTTCTTCAACTGGTGTCTCTGCCGTAGGCATGGGGTCGACCCTTGTTTTCGATTCCACAAGTTGGTCAGCATGACGTCGTATTACGTTCTCTCCAATGTCTACCGTGTACATCAAGGGTCCTTGTCGTGCACGAATTGTTCCAGGTTGCCATTTATCATCCCTATAGTCCCTAGCCAACACTGGTTGTCCTATTTCGAAACTACGAGTGGCCTTGTTATTTACATGCTGGAATTGCTTGTTTTCGACTTCCCTTCGCACATTGGGTTTTAACAAATCCAACCGGGACCGTAACCTTCTGTTATAAAACATTATGGCAGGGCTTTGATTTGTCACTGAATGCGTGGCGTTTCGATACGCCATCAGGAAATTGTCCACCTTGTGTTGTCGTGGAATATGGTCTTCACTCATGGCCTTTATCGCCTTTTTGAACGTTTGAACAAATCTCTCGGCCAACCCATTTGTAGCCGGATGATATGGGGCAGATGTATAGTGTTTCACCCCATTCTTTTTCATGAATTTCTGGAATTCTTCTGACACGAACTGTGGTCCGTTGTCTGAACATATTTGCTCCGGCAACCCATTCCTTGCAAATATGGTTCTTAGAACTGCGATCGTCTTCTCAGAGGTAGTGGTCGACATCTTAATCACTTCTGGCCATTTAGAATGTGCGTCTACTGCTTTCAAAAACATGGAATCCATGAATGGACCTGCAAAGTCGATATGCACACGTTGCCATGGGGCTGAAGGCCATTCCCACGGATGCAGCGGTGCAATTGGAGGTGCATTTAGAACTTTTTGGCACCCTGAGCAGCTTTTAGTCAGATCCTCTATTTGTTTGTCGATACCTGGCCACCACACATAAGGCCTAGCAAGGCTTTTCATCTTGACTCCCCCCAGATGACCTTCGTGCAATTCTTTCAGAACTCTCTCTCTTAATTTTGGAGGAATAATCACCCTTGTTCCATACATCAATGTTCCTTGACATACGGACAGCTGTTCTCGTCTGGCTGAGAATGCTGGTAACAGTGGTTCGCCATGTGCTGGCCATCCCTTCACTGTCAAGTCGTAGACCCGAGACAGTGTCGGGTCATTTCGGGTCTCTCTCTCAATACCCGCATTGGTGACTGGTAAGCATTCGATGATGGTCGAGTGAAATATCTCTACAGGGTCAACTGCCGGTGCCTCTTCCGCTGTAGGTAGGGGCAGGCGCGACAGCCCATCAGCATTACCATGTTGCTTTGTACCTTTGAATTCAATATCATATTGATGTGCCCCTAGGAAAAGGGACCATCTCTGAAGCCTCTGCGCCGTCATTACCGGAACACCCTTCTTAGGGTTGAAAATGGAAACCAACGGCTGGTGATCTGTCAGCAGCGTAAACTTTTGGCCTTGCAGGTAATGGTTAAATTTCTTAACTCCCCACACGAGGCTGAGAGCCTCCCTATCTATCTGAGCATAGTTGCGCTCAGCGGAGGTCAATGATCTGGATGCGAAAGCGACTGGCCTTTCCGAGCCATCTGGAAACTTATGTGAGAGCACTGCCCTGATACCATATGGAGAAGCATCACAAGCTAAGCGAATAGGCAGCGTTGGGTTAAAGTGAGCCAACACTTCCTTAGAGGTGATCAGTGCTTTGCTCTTTTGAAAAGCCCGCTTACAATCAATTCAATTCAATTCAATTCAAATCGCTTTATTGGCATGACAAGTTACATCTTATGTTGCCAAAGCATCGAAAAACATTCATGTTTGTTCACAAAATCATCGTTCCACTTCCATGGTATTCCCATTTGCAAAAGAGTGTTTAGCGGGTGTAACACCATGGATAAATTTGGAAGAAACTTATGGTAATAGTTAACCAACCCGAGGAACGACCTCAACTGGGATACATTCTCTGGTGCAGGAGCTTTTACAACAGCTTCGATCTTGTCAGGTGACTTATGGAGCCCCTCCCGGTCAATGACATGGCCGCAGTACGAGATTCGCTTTTGAAAGAACTCGCATTTCTGGCGATTAACTCTGAGCCCATATTCTTTCAATCTGATGAGCACCTGCTCCAAATTCGCGAGGTGATCGTTATCGTTATCTCCTGTAATCAGGATGTCATCCAGGTAGCATTGTGTGCCTGGAATTCCCTGCAATACCTGCTCCATGGCCCTTTGCCAAATCGCTGGAGCCGATGCCACTCCAAAAACCAGTCTATTATACCGATATAAGCCCTTATGCGTGTTGATCGTGAGATACTGACGTGACGCTTCATCAACTTCCATCTGTAGGTACGCCTGCGCCAGGTCTATCTTAGTGAAGTGTTTCCCGCCAGACAGCGAAGCGAAGATATCTTCAAACTGCGGAAGCGGATATTGCACCATGTGAAGAACCGGATTAACAGTGGTCTTGAAATCACCACAGATGCGAACCTTCCCAGGTTCCCCCGGCTTGTTGCTCAACGAACGCTTCATGACAGGAACAATGGGTGTAGCCCATTCGCTCCAGTCCACCTTGGACAGTACCCCTGAACGTTCTAGCCCTTCCAGCTCTGCTTCCACAGCAGGTCGTATCGCATAAGGCACCGGTCTGGCTTTGAAAAATTTTGGGTTTGCATGTTCTTCAACCTTGATGGTTGCCGTAATTCCTTTCAGTGTTCCAAGTCCTTGTTGGAACACCTCCTTAGCATCGTCTAAGATTTTGGACAGTCGTTTAGGTTTGACGTCGTCCTCCTTACAGGCATCTACAGTCAGTGCTTGTATGGAATGCCAGTCCACATTTATTCTCCGGATCCACTCCCGTCCCAGTAGTGGCGGACCTCCATCAGGTAACACATACAAGTCCATTTTCTGAAATTCTTTACCATTGTAGACCACGTTTACTTTTATCTTTCCTTTGGGGTATACTATTTGCCCCGTGTATGTTTTCAATACAATCTCCGTATCCCTCAGGGGAATGTGCGAGAATAACCTTTTGTAATCTTGCTTATTCATGACCGTTAATGCCGACCCAGTGTCCAATTCCATCTTCACTTGGACTCCTGCTATCCGAAGCGTGACCCAGATAGTTTGGTGGTCTGCTGTGTTACCCACATTATGTATTTTCAGACAACCCAGTTGCATACTGCTGGAGTCTGAATCCGTCTTCTGTTCATCCGAACTGTTCTCTGTCACCTTGTGTACTTTTTTGTACTTCTCCTGCGGTGACTTTTTGCTGCCGGTCTTCTTTCCTGACCGGCATACTCTCGCTATGTGACCAAGTTTGCCACATTGCCTGCATTCTTTATCTTTGAACCAGCACTGGTTCTGGTCATGCGTTGTCCTTCCACAACGATAGCACTTTACTGTGCCCAATGCCATTTCGTTGGTGCTGAATTCCAATGGCCTTTGCTGTATCTCTGCAGCACCTCGTGCTGCTGCCTCATGGGATGCTGCAATGCTGAAAGCTTTGTCCAGCGTAAGATCCTTTTCCTCCAGCAGTCGCTTCTGAGTTCCTTCCCTTAGGAGCCCACACACAAACTTATTTCTCAGTGCGTCTGCTAGTCCTGTTCCGAACTGGCAGTACTTAGATAACTTGCGCAGTTCTGTTTGGAATTCAGCGTTGCTTTCTTCTTTAAGTTGAATTCTTTTGTAGAATTTAAATCGTTCCGCTATCAGCAGCGGCGTGGGGTTTAAATGCTCCTGTAGGATAGTAACAATATCCGTGAAACTCTTCCCTACCGGTTTGTCTGGTGTTACAAGGTTCCTTAATAACCCGTATGTCTTCGCACCCATTGAGTTTAATAGGGTTAGTGCTTTCTTATCCTCCGGTACCTCATTCATTGTACAGTAAACTTCGATGCGTTCCACATAAGTGGCCCAATCTTCCACATCGTTATCAAAAGCAGTGATGTTACCTGTTTTTGGCATCCTTGCTGAGTTTCTCCTTTGGATATTATTATTATTTTTTTTAATTTTTATTTCAAAATGGCGGCTTTTCCCGTGCTTGGCGGCTTTTCCTGCGCTTGTCTTCTTCCCCCGCCGACTCAAAATGGCGATTCCCACGCTGTTGCCGTCCACGCCTCCCAGCGGTCCTTTATTTTCCCCTGCGTTGCTGCTCTTGTTCCCCCGTCGCTCCCGCGGTCCTTGTGGCCATAAATGCTTTTCTGGCTGCTGCACGACTCTGCCCGATTGCAGTCCGGCCCCTGACATCGGCTGCGGTCATGTTCTCCGCCCTTTTCGTCGTTTTCCCTCCCCTTCTCCCACTGACAACTCGGCCGACTTCCCCCCCGTGCCGCTCGATCGGGCTTACCCGCCGCTGTCGTAGAAGGGATGCTCACTGATGCTTGACTTCATGGTCAGCAAACCAACCCGGGTTTCCGATGGCCTCCCGTGCGATGCAGGATGTTGAGGGCGGATGCCCTTTTTCGACGCCCGTTCCTGAGGACGAAGCTTCCTTTGATGCAAAACTGCCGCAAGGTAAGATCAGACTCGTCGCCACTGTTGAGTCTGTGGTTTCAATTGCAGTTATACTGAATAACAGGACACAGACTACAGAAGTAAGTAAACAGGTCTTTAGTGATTGAGGGTCAGGGCTGAACTGGGATACACTTTGCTCTGCAGGGTTTATATACCGGTGTGGTCACCACTGGTACTACAATGTACAGGAGCCATCAAAAAGTAGTCCATCACCTTAAGGTATCCTCTTAAGGTGGTACAGGTTACATACACTACAGTGGTCACTGCCGGTACTGCAGTATACATGAGCTGTAAAAGATAGTTCCCTCCTTAAAGGTATATACATTACAACCTCTTCTGAGGCATTCTGTCAATGTTAATCTGTTACTGGCTACCACAGAGCATGTAAGAGAGAAGCTTCTTCTTCTTCTTAGGCAGTCCCTCGGAACCGAGGATGACTTGCTTCCACATTAAAAATGAGTTCTCAGGTGACTGATGAGAGAGAAACCCGAGGTAACTCGCTTACCATTGTTAACATCCACTCTGCTACACGATGGTTATAGTCCAAGTCTCGGCTTGGCTCCTTAGTGCCGCAGTTTGTGCAAAATCGCAGATTCAAATCTATGTCCTACAACTCTGGCACCCATGTCTCTCTGCCTCTTTCCCAAGGACTGTATTTTATGTGAACACAATACAGGCCCAATGGTAAATGAAAAATTTTCTTAGATCCAAGATAAGTGAGAAATTTCACAGGGAAAGGGTTGATTAGCTAAGCAGTAGGGTTGTACAAATTAATTGATTCTAGTTGATTATTATTGACAAAAAAAACAGTAATTGACAAATAATTGAATCCTCATTTAATCAGCTTGTCAATGAAGCAACTCATGCATTCAGCATATGGTAATGCATACATAGCTGGCTGAATCACTCAGGTCACGTTCTATCGAAAGCGGCATATTGTTTCCATAAATAAATACTCCATATTCAGTTTTGATCTATAGTTACTTGGTGGGCTCCACTGGAATGGATCCAGAGCAACAACTAAGTGGGCCATGGGAAAAAAAATCCCATGATAATATCTGTTCAAATAGACATGGTACTAGCTGCTCACTGTAAATCACTGATATAATATGTATTTTTTATAAGGGCACTGGAGCTGAAAATCCTTGGCCTTGCTCTACCAGTGTAAGTGCAATGGAACAGGCACTACAAACATGGCTCCTGTCCCTACTAGAGTGTACTGTTTTACATATACTGCAAGCAGCAATTTTGGCATAGTGGTAGCAGTCTTGTCTCTGAGTCAGAAAATCATGGGATTAAGCCTCACGAAAGGATTTGAGCACATAATGGGGCAGAAATTCCTCCCCAAACGCGTGAGTACGGAAGGGGTACTCACGCGTCTGGCCGGAGGAAATGCTGGTTTTCAGCATGCACAGCGCATGCGCTGAAAACCGGCATTTCCTCTCCTCCAACCCAAGAGTTGAAGAGGCTAGCGCGTGCACTGTAGGGGGCAGCAAGTGCGTCTTGGATTTCCTCTGTTTTGGGGGATTTGTGCATGTCTAAAGGCCTCCGGTCTTTACGCTTGTAAAAAGCACACGTAAGTATTTATTTTTACAGGTAAGTGGTGTTTTAGTGTAATTTAGAATTTTTTTCCACAGGTTTATTATTTTAAAGAATCTACAATAAGGTAAGTTTAGTTTTAGACCCTTTTTATTAAAAATTTATTTTTTTCAAAAAAAAAAATTATTGTTTAAATTATTTTTTTAAACTTATTTATACTTAATTTAATGATTGGGATGTTTTTTAAATTTTTATTTAAAGTTTAAATAGTGTTTTGGGCCCCCATAGTTTTCATGACTTTGACAGTTCTTACTCTCAAACTCATGAATGAACCTTCCCCTCCCCTGATTGGTTGTACAGTGCTCACCTGATCCCAGCCGGCACATCGCACTAACTACGCCGCTGGATCAGGTAAGCACTGCGCGCTGACATCTGAACCGGGCCTGTGACAGGAAATGCAAGCAGGCCCGGGCTTCAGATGTCAGCGCGCAGGGTGAGTGCAGATCGGGGGCTTGCACGCGTGGCAAGCCCCCGACACCAAGTTCTGGGCCAATGTAAACGGATCCTTCAGTCCAGTACTGAGGGAGCTCTGTATTGTCTGAGGTGCTATCTTTCAGAGAAGCAGTTAAACTGAGGCCCCATCAGCCCTTTGAAGTAGATGGAAAAGATCACATGGCGTATTTCAAAGAAGAGCAGTGGATTTCTGCTGGCTTCCTAGCCAACTTTTATCATTCAGCAAACACTACCAAAACACAGATAAATTGATCATCTGTTTCATTGCTGTTTGTGAGACATAACTTAACCCAAATTGGCTACTGCATTTGCCTGCAAAACAATAGTGACTATACTTAAAAAGTTAAGACATTAGTTGCAAAGTACTTTGGGATATCCTGAGGACATGAAAGGTGTTATATTGCAAGCTCTTTTTTCTTCTTTCATTATGTATATTGCAACTGTCAGCTTTGGTTTAGTGGCAGCAGTCTCGTCTCTGAGTCAGAAAATCATGGAATTGTTCTCCTTAGAGCAGAGAAGGCTAAGAGGAAATTTGATAGAGGTGAAATCATGAAGGAATTAGATAGAGTAAATAAAGAGAAACTATTTCCAATGACTGAAGGGTCAATAATGAGAGAGCACAGATTTAAGGTGATTGGCAAAAGAACCAGAGGCGACATGAGGGAAAACTTTTTTACGCAACGAGTGGTTAGGATTTGGAATGCACTGCCTGATAGGTGGATACAAATTCAATAGTAGCCTTCAAAAGACAATTGGATAAATACTTGAAGGAGAAAAAATTGCAGGGATATGGGGAAAGAGCAGGAGAGTGGGACCAACTGGATTGTTCTTCCAAAGAGCTGGTGCAGACTCGATGGGCTGAATGGCCTCCTTCTCTGCTGTACTATTCTACGATTTTATGTTAGGTAGGTGCCTACACCAGTATGTACAAACCTTGGATACCCATTATCGGAGGGGAGACTCGGAAGATTTTTTAACTTTGTGCTCAATCCATCCCCTTCATAAGAGGACTGATGTGACGCATGGCGCTGGCAATTTCAGAGGTATCCAGGTGGGCCCCACTTCCACTGGTTGTCCAAGGTCATCCCATCCTCTGTCGTCGAAATACAGGATGCAGACGATGCTTGCGTCTGCGCTCACTCGGAAGTCGAGCTCCAAACCATCGTAAACACCTTCACCGAAGCATACGAGAGCATGGGCCTTACACTAAACACCCGTAAGACAAAGATCCTCTACCAACCTGCCCCTGCCACACAGTGCTGCCCCCTGATTATCAAAATCCACGACAAGGCCTTGGACAACGTGGACCACTTTCCATACCTCGGGAGCCTACTGTCAACAAAGGCAGACGTCGACGACGAAGTCCAACACCGCCTTCAGTGTGCCAGTGCAGCCTTCGGTCGCCTGAGGAAGAGAGTGTTTGAAGACCAGGACCTCAAGCCCGGCACTAAGCTCATGGTCTACAGGGCAGCAGTGATACCTGCTCTGCTGTATGCCTCAGAGACATGGACCATGTACAACGGGCACCTCAAAGCACTGGAGAGGTACCACCAACGCTGCCTCCGCAAGATCCTGCAAATCCATTGGCAGGTTGGCGCACCAACGTCAGTGTTCTTCCTCAGGCCAACATCCCCAGCATCGAAGCTCTGACCATGCTCAATCAGCTCCGATGGACGGGTCACATTGTCCGCATGCCCGATACGAGACTCTCAAAACAAGTGCTCTACTCGGAGCTCCGGCACGGCAACAGAGCCCCAGGTGGGCAGAGGAAATGCTTCAAGGACACCCTCAAAGCCTCCTTGAAAAAGTGTAACATCCCCACCGACACCTGGGAATCCCTGGCCCAAGACCGCACAAAGTGGAGGAGAAGCATCCGGGAAGGCGCCGAACACCTCGAGTCTCTTCGCCGGGAGCAAGCAGAAGCCAAGCGCAAGGAGCGCATGTAAACCCAAGCACCCCACCCACCCGCCCCTTCAACCACCGTCTGCCCCACCTGTGACAGAGACTGTAGGTCCCGCATTGGACTCATCAGTCACCTGCGAGCTCATTTTTAATCTGGAAGCAAGTCATCCTCGGTTCCGAGGGACTGCCTAAGAAGAAGAAGGTTCAACTGTAATGATCAGTAACATGTCATTCTAGAATGGTACACTAGGTGGCGCTGTATGTTTAGTAAGGGGCTACCCACAAGGCAGTAGTCAAGATGGAAGCCTGTACACTAGTCCACATGGCTGAATAAATGACTAGCTCAAGCTAGCTGTTCATAATGAAAACGTCTATTTATTTATGAACATAACATGGTACCAGGAGTGGTAATATCTGCTGAATATTGTGAAATGCGACATGGAGAATTTGAAGCCACCGGAGGGTTTGAAACTCACGGGGAATGTCGACTGCAATTGGCGGACTTTCAAACAACAATTCGAACTCTACATTGCTGCCATCGGGTTTGGTACGAAGCCAGACGCAAGGAAAATAGTGTCACTGCTCATGGTTGCAGGCCCACAGGCGATAGAGGTATTTAATAGGTTTGTATTTGATCAAGAGGAGGACAGAGAAAAAATGGACGATGTGCTAAAGAAGTTTGATTCACATTGTTCTCCCAAAAAGAATGAGACCTATGAGAGGTTTCTGTTCCATTCATGGACTCAGCAGCAAAATGAGACTTTCGTTAGCTTTGTGACTGATCTGAAACTGAAAGCACAGACATGTAATTTCTCTGAGTTGAAATCATCCATGATTCGTGACCAGATTGTGTTTGGTATTCATGATAAAAAAGTCAGGGAACGTTTGTTGAGAGAAACCGAACTAACATTGGAGGATGCTGTGAAAATATGCCATGCCAGTGAGCTAGCTCAACAGCACGCAAAGACTTTCAGTGAAATTAATAATAATGCGACTGTAATGAGTGACTGTGCTGCTGTCGGTGCTGTGTCCTACAAGGGGCAGAAACGTGGGCAGAACAGAAATGCAAAGCAATCGGAGGATGGAAGTTTTAATTGTAAGCGCTGTGGTTACCAGCACCAGTCAAGACAATGCACAGCGTTTGGAAAAATGTGCACAAAATGTAATGGAAAGAATCACTTTGCCAAACAATGCTTTTCAAAAGTAAAAACAAAGAAAGGGCAACAAGTCAATGTGATTGAGGACACTGATTTAAGTGAGACATTTTTTGTAGGAATGGTGTCATGTGACAATATAGAAAAGGATACAGAAAATGTGCAGCCCTCAGGAATGGACAATGCTGAACATAAAGTTAATGCAGTAAAAGAGGACAAATGGATGATGCCACTGCAGGTAAATGGAGCATTAGTTACATTGAAACTAGACACTGGGGCAAAAGCAAACTTAATCAGTATGAGTGACATAAAAAATATGAAAGAAAAGCCCAAAATACAGAAAAAGTCAGTACTACTGAAGAACTATAATGGACAGAAAATAGATAGCTTAGGTGTATGCAGACTTAAAGTGACAGTCAAAGACAAAGTGCATCATCTCATGTTTTCTGTTGTGGCTGAAGGACTTGATTCACTACTAGGTGACAAAGCTTGTGAGGACTTAGAACTGGTCAAGAGAGTCTACCGTATAAACTGTGCCATAAGCAGACCAGATGACTCAGTGGATTCTGTAGTGAGTAATTTCCAGGATGTGTTCAAAGGATTTGGAGTTCTACCATTCACTTACAAGATCCAGCTAAAGCAGGATGCTCAGCCAGTGGTACATGCTCCACGGAGAGTTCCAGCACCCCTGCGTCACCAGCTCAAGAAAGAACTGGACAGAATGACCACACTAGGAGTCATCAGGAAAGTCAAAGAGACAACATACTATGTTAACTCCATGGTATGTGTAAAGAAAAAGAACAATGATCTAAGAGTATGCATGGATCCAAAGGACTTAAATGCAAACATAAAACGTGAACACTACCAGATTCCCAAGCGAGAAGAAATCACCAGTGAAATGTTAGGTGCCAGATACTTCACAAAGCTCGATGCCTCACAAGGATTTTGGCAACTAAAACTGGATGAAGAGAGCACCAAATACTGTACCTTTAGCACACCATTTGGCAGGTATTGTTTCCTCAGAATGCCTTTCGGGATAATATCTGCATCTGAAATCTTTCATAGAGCAATGGAACACATAATTGAAGGTCTGGAAGGAGTTCGGGTCTATGTTGATGACATCATCATCTGGGGCTCCACGCTGAAAGAACACAATGAGAGACTGACTAAAGTGCTACAGAGCATACGCCGGAATGGACTGAAGCGCAACAAAGCCAAGTGTCAGTTTGGCGTCCAGGAAGTCACTTTCCTAGGAGATAATCTATCTGGTAAAGGAATAGAGCCAGATATGGAAAAAGTAAATGCCATACTCAACATGCCCCGACCCACTGACAAAAAAGGTGTGCTACGCATCATGGGGATGATAAACTTCATTGGAAAGTTCATTCCTAACTTGTCAGCCAAGACAGCCTGTCTGCGAGACCTGCTACATAAAACAAATGAGTTCGCATGGACAGAAAGACATGAACAAGAGTGGATGAACCACAAAACAGTGCTGACAACCACACCTGTACTCACCTTCTTTGACCCAACAAAGAGAATCAAAGTGTCAACGGATGCATCAAAAGATGGCCTAGGCGCGGTCTTGCTACAAGCAGAGGGTGAAGATTGGAAGCCTGTTGCCTATGCCTCCAGGTCTATGACTGACTCTGAGTGTCGATACGCCCAGATTGAAAAGGAATGTCTAGGCTTGGTAGTTGGACTAGAAAAGTTCCATGGCTACATATATGGACTTCTGACCTTCACAGTTGAGACAGACCACTGCCCACTGGTTGCCATCATAAAAAAAAATCTGAATGAGATGTCTCCAAGGATTCAACGACTCATGATGAAGCTGCAAAGATATGACTTTGAACTGATCTACACACCAGGCAAACACATAGGGCCTGAAATTAGGATCGGGTGCTTGCCGTGCGTGCAAGCCCCCGATCTGCACTCACCCTACGCGCCGACATCTGAAGCCCGGGCCTGCTTGCATTTCCTGTCACTGGCACGGTTCCGATGTCGGCGCGATGTGCTTACCTGATCCAGCGGCGTAGTTAGTGCGATGTGCCGGCTGGGATCAGGTGAGCACTCTGCAGCCAATCAGGGGAGGGGATACTCATTCATGAGTTTGATAGTAAAGACGGTCAAGCTCATGAAAAGTACGGGCGCCCAAAAGACTACTTTAACTTTAATTAAAATTTTAAAAAACATCCCAATAATTAAATAAACTATAAATAACTTTAAAAAACTATTTAAAACAATTAATACATTTTTTTTTAATGTTTTTCACGAATTCGGGTCTAAAAATAAACTTACCTTACTGTAAATTCCTTAAAAACAACGAAGCTGTGGAAAAAATGTAACAATTTTAAATATTAGACCACTTACCTTCAAGAATCCACTGCTTACGCCTCCTTCTTTCATTTCCAAAAAGTTCAGTCCCTTGCACACGTGCAAACCTGTCTAAACGAAGGAAGCTCAACGCGTGCGCGCAGAGTCCTGCGCGCACGCGTTGGACCTCTTAACCCCTTAGTTCGATGGAGAGGAAATGCCAGTTTCCCGCGCATGCACTGTGCATGCTGGAATCCGGCACTTCCAAAGGGCCCACGCGTGAGTACACCATCCGTACTCACGCGTTGGGACCGGAATTACTGGCCCATAGTGTTAGCAGATGCACTATCCCGAGTACCCACAATGAGTCATGTGAGCTCTACTGAGGAAGACGTGGATGTTCATATGAGTATGGTCACTGCTGCGCTGCCCGTGTCAGACACAAAATCAAAGCAAATAGCAGAAGAAACAGTAAAAGATACAGTGTTACAAACAGTAATAGAGAACATTCATCATGGTTGGCCAAAAGGTTCCTGACCAAAGTACTATCACATCAGGCCAGAGTTGCGTGTCGCAAGTGGACTATTACTAAAACAGAACAGAATAGTCATTCCACAGGCTCTACATCGAGACATGCTCAAAAGGATTCATGAGAGACACCTCGGAATTGAAAAATGCAAAAGGAGAGCAAGAGACACTGTTTATTAGCCTGGCATAAGTAAGGACATTGAGAACATGATAGGCAAATGTGAGACATGTCAGAAACACCAAAACAAACAAGCAAAGGAACTAATGATAGTAGCTGACATACCAACAGCACCATGGCAAAAGGTTGGTATGGACCTCTTTCATTTGAATGGTAAAGACTATCTAATAGTGATTGACTACTATTCTAACTATCCTGAGATGGCACTGCCCTCAAGCACATCAGCAAGCAGTGTCATAATGCATGTTAAATCCATCTTCGCCAGGCATGGAATTCCCAGGATTGCCGTTAGCGACAATGTTCCGTGCTTCAACTGTAAGGAGTGGCAACAGTTTGCAGCACATTATGACTTTCAACACATCACATCCAGTCCTCTGTATGTTCAGTCGAATGGCTACTGAAGAAAGCAACAGAAAGCAAGTCTGATCCTTATCTCGCCCTGCTGAGCTACCGAGCCTCCCCTTTAGACTGTGGTTCTTCACCTGCTGAGCTCCTAATGGGTCGCAAGTTGCGCACCATGCTACTCTGCTGTGCAAAAGAAAAGCAGAGTAAGGAACTGAGACAGAGAATTCAACTGTTAAAGCTGAAACAGAAATCACACTATGACAAGTCATCCAAAACTCTGAAACCATTGACAAGGGATGATGTTGTCAGGATTGAGGATCCAGATGCATGGAACAGGAAAGCTACAGTACTTGAGGAAGTAGGACCAAGGTCATACACTGTTAGAACTGAGGAAGGACAGATTCTCAGGAGGAACCGCCGTTCCCTCCTGAAAACACAAGAAACTATCCAAGAGCAAATCGATGACAATGCCGCAATTGAATCTTGTCACTCACCACCAGAACAATCTAACACAAACACACATACAGGCTCTCATGAAAGCACATCAGACTTACCTGTGCTGAGAAGATCCACACGTGAAGTAAAAAAGCCTGATAGACTTAATCTTTGAGTACAAAGAAAACTATAATAAAAGAATGAAAAGCTTAGAGTTCATAAAGTAAAGCTTTGAAAATATGTTGACTGTTGTGAAGATGTTTATGTCATTATGATTGATTGATATTGATTTTGTTTAACCTCTAAGGAAAGGGGATGTAATGATCAGTAACATGTCATTTTAGAATGGTACACTAGGTGGAGCTGTATGTTTAGTAAGGGGCTACCCACAAGGCAGCAGTCAAGATGGATGCCTGTACACTAGTCCACATGGCTGAATAAATTACTAGCTCAAGCTAGCTGTTCATAATGAAAACGTCTATTTATTTATGAACATAACTCAACAACCCGTACACTGGGTTCATCCTGATGCCCAGGGCACTGGTGTAAGGGAAACCAGGGCCGAGAAAATTCCCAGGCTGGGAAATCCCTCCCTTCACTCTTGCCTTATTTGACGCCATGGGCCATGTTTGGGGGCCCATCAGAAATTGGCTGCCAGCGCGATTCTGACTGAGACCTGGAGTTTCTGTGTCCCGCTGGAATTCTCATCCCTATTGGGCCTGCTGCACCAACTTCCACTGTTCATCTCTAAACACTTCTACCATGTTGAAGCACCACCCCATCATTGGTCAGTGATAGCTGACAGTGACAGTGATGAGGTCATGGCTGTGTTTCTCTAAAACTAAAGGTCAGAGAATGTGGAGTCAGGGGACAGGTAGCAGAATGGATAGCTAGCTGGCTTCAAGACAGAAAGCAGAGAGTAGGAGTAAAGGGTAGCTATTCAGAGTAGCAGAAGGTGGAAAGTGGGGTCCCACAAGGATCAGTGCTGGGACCAATGTTGTTCACAATTTATATTAACGCTTTAGACCTTGGAATCAAAAACACAATTTCTAAATTTGCGGATAACACCAAATTGCGGGGGGGAGGGGATAGTCAATATTGAGGAGGACTGCAACAATTACAGGACATTAATAAACTTGCAGAATGGGCATACAATTGGCCAAGTAATTTCAACACAGATAAATGTAAGGTATTGCATTTTGGTATTAAAAATAAGGAAGTCACATATTACTTGGAAAATAAAAATCTAAATTGGGTAGAAGAGCAGGTTAATAAAACCATTAAAAAAAGCAAACCAACCACTAAGGTTTATTTCTAGAGCGATAGAATTAAAAAGTAGAGAAATGATGCTAAACTTGTGTCGAACCTTGGTTAGACCACATTTGGAGTACTGTGTACAATTCTGGTCCCATATTATAAAAAAGGATATAGAGGCATTGGAGAGTGTGAAAAAATGATTTACAAGGATGATACCAGAAATGCGAGTGTATACATAACAGGAAAGGATGAACAGGCTGGGTCTCTTTTCTCTTAAAAGGAGAAGACTGAGGGGTGACCTAATAGAGGTCTTTAGAATTATGACAGGTTGAGGTGAATAGTATAAATGCATTTAAGTGGAGGCTAGATAAGCATATGAGAAGGAAATAGAGGGTTATGCTGAGAGAGTTAGATGAGGAAAGCTGGGAGGAGGCTCGAGTGGATCATAAATGCTGGCATGGACTGGTTGGGATGAATGGCCTGTTTATATACTAGATGCAGGAAGGATGTTCCCGATGGTCGGGGGAGTCTAGAACCAGGGGTCACAGTCTAAGGATAAGGGGTAAGCCATTTAGGACTGAGATGTGGAGGAATTTCTTCACCCAGAGAGTGGTGAACCTGTGGAATTCTCTACCACAGAAGGCAGTTGAGGCTAACTTATTAAATATATTCAAGAAGGAGTTAGATATATTTCTTAAGGCTAAAGAGATCAAGGGATATGGGGAGAAGGCAGGGACAGGGTACTGAATTCGGATGATCAGCCATGATCTCATTAAATGGCAGAACAGGCTCGAGGGGCCGAATGGCCTACTCCTGCTCCTATCTTCTATGTTTCTATATTTATGTACTGTATATCCTATGTAAAAATATCGCCAGACATTTGCTTCCCTTTAAGGCATTGATACTGTCAACAAAGTCGTGCTGTACAATGTTGAAGGGATTTAAAAAAGAATTCTGCTTTTGGGCTTGAAGGTTTTCGAGCCCACTCTCTCCATAACACATCCCTTGCTATTCTGTGCTTCCAACAGTTTTAGAGAGAAAAATAAAATAGAATCCAATTAGTACAGTGGAACCTAGTTTATTTACATTCCAATTATTTACTTTCCCAATCCATCAAAAAAATTTCAGGACAAGGCCCAGCGTGAGATATTGAAATTATAATTTTTCTTTTTGTTATCAGTATTTTACTTGTCTTCATTCCCATGCCTACAGTGTTACTGTACTACATGTAAGGCAACATTTTGGAATGCTCAATTATCCACCAATTGCCATTATCCTCTGGGACAGTGGAGGGGTTCCATTATAGCAGATAATGAAAGCTCTGCTGTAATAACTTTACTGCTGAACCAACAGTTCTGTTCCTATACAAGGTGTAGAGGCTCATATACAATCTTACAATATTTCACACAAAATTCTACCACAAGAATATGGAGATATGGCAATTTGGTTTCTGGAGTTTATTTTCAATTACAGATGAAAAAGAGCTATTGAAAATGAATTTCTTTACACTGCCACTTTGACCCTGTTAAATAAGAGGAAAGAACAAAGCCCTTTCTTATTTTGATAGAGTTGAAGTCTATTGTGACACAGAACACTATCCACTTTGAACTGTGCAGCTGGTAAAATGTGCTGTTTAAGCATAAATGCGTTAACTTATCAGTCAGAGTTCACGCACCAGAATGGATGCAACAAAAAAACTATTTAGCTCTAGTATTTCTAACATGCCTTTTAGTTTAAAATAAAATGGTTCCCCATTTTTTCTATTACTTCACACAAATATAGATTTATTAAATAAAAACAAAAAAATGGTGGAAATGTACAGCAGGTCACACAGGCTCTAACCATAGAAAAGATGGGTTAACATTTTGGGTGATGACACTTCATCAGAAATGGGTCTGACAGAGGGTCTCTAACCAAAACATTGACATACCCTTTTTCTCATTTTAGATTCTAATGGATCTGCTGTATATCTTCAGAAATTTCTGTTTTTATTTCAGATTTCTAGCATTCAATTTTTCTTTAAACTCCATTAGATATTTACATACATATGATTGATATTTACATACATATGATGATTGATTGTATTAATTTTGCATCAATTTATGTCAAACCAATAATACAAAGGGTTTATTTTTTTAAAAGTATTACATTAACAGAACCCTCAATGTGATTATCTGCTACAATAGTAAAACTGTTTAGAAAGGATATTAAAATCAGTGTTAATTCAGGTAAGGGCTGAGAAAGAGACTACTTTAAAGGGAGTATCTTAAAGAAGTACAATGCTGACATCTTAGAATCATAGCATGGTTACAGCACGGAAGGCGGCCATTCGGCCCTTCAAGCCCATGCTGACTCTCAGCTAGTCCCACTCCCCCGCCCTTTCCCCGTAGCCCTGCAATTTCTTTTCCTTCAGATACTTATCCAACTCCCTTTTGAAAGATAAAATTGAGTCTGCCTCCACCACTCTTTCAGGCAGTGCCTTCCAGATCTCAACCACTCGCTGCGTAAAAAAGTTTTTTCTTACGTCGCCTTTGGGTCTTTGCCAACCACCTTAAATCTGTGTCCTCTGGTTCTCGACCGTTCTGCCAATGGGAACAGTTTCTCTATATCTACCCTGTCCAGACCCTTCATGATTTTGAACACCTCTATGAAATCTCCTCTCAAACTTCTAAGTTCCAAGGAGAACAACCCCAGCTTCTCCAACGTAACTGAAGTCCCTCATTCCTGGAATCAGTCTTGTATATCTTTTCTGCACCTTCTCTAAGGCCTTCATATCCTTCCTAAAGTGCGGTGCCCAGAATTGGTCACAGTACTCCAGCATTTGAGGCCAAACCAGTATTTTATACAGGTTCATCATAATTTCCACACTTTTCTATACCTCTATTTATGAAGCCCAGGATCCCGTAAGCCTTTTTAACTGCTTTCTCAGCCTGCCCTGTCACCTTCAATGGTTTATGCACACATACCCCCAGGTCTCTCTGTTTGTGCACCCCCTTTAGGATTGTACCATTTAGTTTATATGTCCTCTCCTCATTTGTTTTTACCAAAATGCATAATTTCACACTTTTCTGCATTAAATTTCATCTGCCATGTGGCTGCCCATTTCACCAGCCTGTTTTTGTCTTCCTGAAGTCTATCACTCTCCTCCTCACTGTTCACTATACTTCCAAGTTTTGTGTCATCTGCAAATTTTGAAATTGTGCCCTGTACACCCATGTCCAAATCATTAATATACATCAAGAAAAGCAGTGGTCCTAGAACTGACCGCTGGGGAACACCACTGTATACCTTCCTCCAGTCCAAAAAACAACCGTTCACCACTACTCTCTGTTTCCTGTCACTTAGCCAATTTCGTATCCAGGCTGCCACTGTCCCTTTTATTCCATGGGCTTCAATTTTGCTGGCAAGCCTATTGTGTGGCACTTTGTCGAACGCCTTTTGGAAATCCATGTACGCTACGTCAACCGCATTACCCTCATCAGCCCTCTCTGTTACCTCATCAAAAAACTCGATCAAGTTGGTTAAACATGATTTGCCTTTAACAAATCCATGCTGGCTTTCCTTAATTAATCCACACTTGTCCAAGTGACTGTTAATTTTGTCCCTAATTACTGTTTTTAAAAGCTTCCCCACTACTAAGGTTAAACTGACTGGCCTGTAGTTGCTGGGTTTATCTTTACACCCTTTTTTGAACAATGGTGTAACGTTTGCAATTCTCCAGTCCTCTGGCACCAACCTGGTATCTATGGAGAATTGGAATATTATGGCCGGTACCTCCACGATTTCCGCCCTCAATTCCCTCAGCATCCTAGGATGCACCCCACCCACTCTTGGTGATTGATCTACTTTAAGTACAGACAGCCTTTCTAATATCTCTTCTTTACCAATTTTTGTCCTATCAAGTGCCTCTACTACCTCCTCCTTCACTATGTCTATGGCAGCTTCCTCTTACTTGGTGAAGACAGATGCAAAGTACTCATTTAGTACCTCAGCCATACCCTCTGCCTCCATGCATAGGTCTCCTTTTTTGTCCCTAACCGGCTCCACTCCTCCTCTTACTACCCTTTTATTATTTATATGCCTATAGAAGACTTTTGGATTACCTTTTATGTTGGTTGCCATTTTTTTCTCATATCCTCTGTTTGTCCCTCTTATTTTCTTTTTCACTTTTCCTCTGACCTTTCTATATATAGCCTGATACTCAGATATATTTGCAACCTGACATCTGTCATATGCGCTCTTTTTCTGCTTCATCATATTCTCTATCTGTTTTGTCATCCAGGGAGCTCTGATTTTAGTTGCCCTACCTTTCTCCCTCGTGGTAATGTACCTCGACTGTACCCAAGCTATTTCCTCTTTAAAGGCAGCCATTGTTCCACTACAGTTTTGCCTGCCAATCTTTGATTCCAGTTTTCCTGGGCCAGATCCATTCGCATCCCACTGAAATTGGCCTTCCCTCCAGTTAAACATTTTTACTCTAGATTGCTCCTTGTTCTTTTCCATAGCTAATCTAAACCTTATGATATTATGATCACTGTTCCCTAAATGTTCACCTACTGACACTTGCTCCTCTTGACCTACCTCATTCCCCAGAACCAGATCCAGCAATGACTCCTCCCTCGTGGGGCCGGAAACATACTGATCAAGAAAGTTCTCCTGAACACACTTCAGAAATTCTTCCCCTTCTCTGCCCTTAATTCTATTATGATCCCAGTCTATATTAGGATAGTTGAATGCCCCCATTATTACTACTCTATAGTTCTCTCTGTAATTTCTCTGCAAATTTGCTTCTCCATATCTTTCCCACTATCTGGTGGTCTATAGAATACACATAGTAGTGTAATGGCACCTCTATTATTTCTTAACTCTAGCCATATAGATTCTGTCCTTGACCCCTCCAGGACATCCTCCCTCTCCAGCAATGTAACATTCTCCTATTCTCCTTAACCAATATTGCCACACCACCTCCTATCTTTCCTTCCCCATCTTTCCTGAACACCTTATAACCAGGAATATTTAATGCCCAATCCTGCCCTTTTTTGAGCCAGGTCAGTTACTGCCACAACATCATATTCCCATGTGGCTATTTGTGCCTGCAGCTCACTTACCTTGTTTGTGTGTTCACATACATAAACTGTAAACCCATCTTAGACCACCCTGTATTCTCTCTTAGTTGGACCCCACCTAATACCTTACTATTTCTTACTTTAGTGCTCTCTGCCTCTCCCAATCCTTTGAGCATTTTATTTGCCCTTTCTAATGTTGCATCCTGGTGCCCATTCCCCTGCCAAATTAATTTAAACCCTCCCCAACAGCACTAGCAAACCTCCCCGCGAGGATATTAGTTCTGGCCCTGTTGAGGTGCACCCATCTCACCTATACAGGTTCCACCTCCCCCAGAACCGGCCCCAATGTCCCAGGAATCTAAAGCCCTCCCTCCTGCACCATCTCTCCAGCCAGGCATTCATCTGCTCTATCCTCCTATTTCTATACTCACTCACGCGTGGCACCAGGAGTAATCCGGAGATTACTACCTTTGAGGTCTTGCTTTTTAATCTCTTTCCTAGCTCCCTAAAATCTGCCTGCAGGACCTCATCCCTCTTCCTACCTATGTCGTTGGTACCAATATGAACCACGACCTCTGAACCCTCCCTCAGAATGTTCTGCAGCCTCTCAGTGACATCCTTAACCCTGGCACCATCCTGGAGTCTAAAAACCGGTAAAGTAAAAACAGAAACAGATTATTTTCCTACTGTGTCTTAAACATCATATTTATTCCACACAGTTAGATTAGTAGGCCAAGAGCACTTCTATCATTTATTAAGTGGTGTCTTTTCTGGATGCAGTATGTCATACCACTAGATGTTTCCCACCCAGTCCTTCAGGCACTGTCTGAAACTCAGAGAAAAATCAATATATACAACAGCATGTTTGAATATTGTCCAATAAATGAGTGACACTGTAATTAAAAGATCTTTCAAAGTGACTTATTACAATAAAAACCAGCATATATGTAGCTGCAATTTTTAATATATTTAATATATCTTAAATTCATTTTAATGATGGAGCTCGTTAAACAAGCTACAACATTTTATAACAAACAAAATCAACTAACACAATGTTCTAATTATTTTTCATTTAAAAAATGTTTAATAAAATTTTGCAGGAAAAATGTTATCAAGTGTTTTGTTTTCTAATTTTCATTCTTTTACTCCCTGTCTCTTGAAGGTGAGTGCTCGTGCAGAGGTGCAGCTCCCTGGCTGTTGGCAGCTATCTGGTATCTTGGTCAGGTGTACATTCTTAGGGCTGGATTTTACCAACCTCGGCGGGTCCGGGGCGGGCGATGTCCTTGGCGAGTCCCGACCTGGCAACTGTGTCGATCCGGGCCTCCGACACGATTTACGATGATTGGACTTGTTGAGGTTCCCGGCCAATTAAAAGGAAGCGGGTCCGGTGATGTCTTCTGATGACATGTCATCAGCTGGTTTTCTTAAAGGGGCCATGTCCACATTCATTTTGACAGTTGTCCTGTCAATGTTCTACAGCATTGAGGTGTTGCAAACACTGACAAGCACTGCACAGAGGTGCAGGGCTTCACTCAGGCTCTCCCATGACTCCCTCCATTTATTATTATGCAGGGAAGTTCTCTTCCCTTCCAATGGGCGGAAGAGACCTCCCCAGGAGACCAACACAGCCTGGTTGCACATTGCACAGGAGGGCACAAGCAGGGATGTGGTCAGGAGTACCTGGCTGCAGTGGCACAAACCTTTCAATGGTCTCAGTAGATCACGAAATGATACTGCAAAGCCACACTCAGCCTCATCCTGCTGTGCCATCCCCATCACTTGTAAGAATAAAAATATATGTTTTGTATGTATGATGGACTCGAGACTATTAATATAAGATGTATGTAATAAAGATAAATTTGATGTGTATGGATCTCCCCCGGATAAGGCAACGGCGCAAAACTTAACAAAGGAAACCTGCATAACAGGATAACCCCCCACAGAGACACCATCAAAACTCACCATCAGAACTCAAGAGCCACTAAAAGGTATCAACAAACAATTAACTGAAACAAGAAATGGCACCAGCCACTGCAGACAGACACATGTTCAAAGGAAAGCCAATCAAGAACTGCCATGAATCTAAGACCCAATCCTGGGCTCTTAGCAATTTAGACTCGAGACAATGGACTTAAAAAGATATAAAACAAGGAACCCAAAGGCTCTCTCGCTCTCTCTCTCTGGATGACCACACGGAAGAACAAGAAGCCCTCCCTCTACAGACCAGACCAAGAAGCAAGGAAAAAGGCCGCGTGCATTGCTTGGCTCAGGGAAGTGCCAGTCTGTGTAAATCTGACCCATTACCTTACGTGTTGTAATCGAGTAGAGGCCATAAATACCAGTAGGCTATTGTTTTGATGTGCATGAGTGTGTGTGTTTAATAAACTTATTCCAAGTTGTTTCAAAAGAATCGGTCTTGCTGTCAATTTAATGCCAGTCGAAATAAAAAGCTTACAAAACTGGGGGCTCACCTGGGATCTGGCGAGACAGCTTTAGGTCATTCTTTGAAACAATTGGAAATTTCAGGAGTTATTATTCTAACCTGTGGTGTGAAGTTTAAAAGTAAATTCAAAAGACACAGGATGAAGGGATCAGGGGCATACAAAGAGCCAGCAAAAGATGTAGCTGCAGCCTACCATGAAAAAATATATGAAAAGGTGTCCATAAGGGACTTAAAAGAGTTACGGGCACGATGCAGCTGTAAGGGCCAACATGCGTCCTTTGGGGAGCTCGTGGCATTTATCCAGGACAGGGTAGATGAGGGAAAGCTGAGGCCCAAACAGGCAAACGGTCTCTTGGCATTCGGGGCACATTGCTCGGAGAGATGAGGAATTAATGAGGCAGGATGCAAAAGAGATTCGCGATTTAAAGGAAGAGATACAAGATTTTAAATACCTAAAAGTCAAAGAGATTCAACTAAAAGAAAAAGAGATTCAAAGTATGAAAGAACAGAAAGAGGAAGGCATCCAGCTTGTTAAGCAGTTAAAGGAGGGAGAAATCCAACATTTGAGACAAGAAACCGATCGATTAGGCCAGAGTATCAGGCAATTGGAAAGAGGAGCCGAGCAGGCAGCTTCATTGCTACAGCAACAAAGCCTCTCAAATATAAATGCAGGAGCAGCTGTCACGGCAGAAAATGAAACAAGATTAGAGCTCAAGAAATATAAATTGGAAAACCTGGGGCTCTGGCAGGAAGTAGAAGATGTTAGGGAGGCATTAAGGGAAGCAATGAAGAAGCCACATAGGGAGGCAGACCACTCCCAGTGCCACCTAGAAATAGCACGGCTAAAGAGTAAATTAGGGCAGCAACAGGCTCTAGTATCTGCAGTAACACGGGGAGCCATAACAGAGACAACAGAAGGGGACGAGGGGGAGACAGATCGGGAAGAGGAAGGCAGTCAGTATAATCCCCAGGAGGGTGGTGAAGGATGGGATATCTTGGAGACACAAGGGCCAACCATAGCAGTAGTGACCACCTCTTTACGGCGTAATGTGCATGGTCACATCACTAGTAACCACACCGACTCACGGCCCATATCTGGTGCTGATGCCACGGCGTGTAGCCACGAGTTGGGGCCCATTAATGATTGGGATGATCCATTGGTAGTTAATAGGAGGTGGGCAGATTTCAGGAGGGGTCACCCCGAGTTAGAAGAGGGAGACTTAACATGAGTCCTCCTCTTGGCCTATTCCACTTCTTTAAAGAATAATCTGCCAGACACGTTCCTCCAGCGTGGCACAGCGACCAATGCACTCGTGACCGAGATCCTAAACCATTTAGGGATCCAAAACTTAAACTTAGTGGCTATACTTAGTCAGACCAAACAGGGCCCAGATGATACCCCTAGAGCCTTCAGTAATCGCCTGTACGATATCTATGAACGTACCCAGAACCAGGCACCCACAAATGCTGCAGCAGGAAAGAATCAGGAACAATTCAAAACAATGTTCCAGACCCAACTCCACTCTTTAGTTAAAGCCACCCTGGGTATAGCCGTGAAGCCCACCGATCAGTGGACAGATATAGAGACTAATGTTCAAAGAGCCTGGGAGATGGTAAAAGACCAGTTAATGGTGAAGTCACCACCCACCGCAAAGAAACCAGTGTCAGCGGTGGAGGGATCTAGGTACTACCCCTTTAGGGACAGTGCTTTAACTGTAAGAAGGAAGGTCGCCTAGCAAAACACTGCAGGAGATCCAGACAGGCACCGGACCACAATGCAACGCATAGATACCTCCCGAGGGATGAACCCAAACACTCTAGGATGGAACAACAATTGGCTCAGTTAGTTACCCTTCTAAAAAAGGACGAATCCAAGCCCTCTGGGACGGATCAACGATTGGACCAGTTGATAACCCTCATGAAAGCCCAAATTATCATGGGGGGGGATGCAAAATCATTTACCGGTGCACGCAATCGCCAATGCACACCCATTGAGAATGCAAAATCCTATCGTCAATGCACACCCATTGGAGGGATCCCTCCAAGGATCCACCCTATGACAGGGTTTGGCCCCCAAAGATTGGTCGGAAGTGGGGTTCTGACGTGATGGTAGCAAGAGACCAGTAGTCCTTGTTGTCTTAAAAGGGGGCCGGCAGCAGATTATGCTTATAGACACTGGCTCAGCCATTACCATCATCCACACCCCATACCCTGAATGCCATGCAGCGGCGGGCAAGGGTTGTACGGCCCTTAAAAGGTTTAATGGTGATATAAACACCGTGTATACAAGGAAGGCCTCGGAACTTCAGTTGGGAGGCCTAACCTGTAAGGTCCCAGCGCCGATGCTGATGACCACCCCCGACGGAAGGGGAATTTTAGGGACTGATGTGTTGGATCAGTATGGCGTGGTAATAGATTACAATCGGGACTGTGTTTGGATGGGATTGAGAAATAATGCAAAAGTGATAGTAATTTCAGATGCTCACTCTGTTTTTGCTATTAAAAAGCTATCCGAGTATGACCCTCTGGGGAGCGAAAATGAAGCGGTGGCAAAACTAATTAACTAATTCAGGAACACCTAGTGGTGTTTGCCACGTGCAAGCACGATTGTGGAAAAATGGCAGGCGAAGAGTCTATTGAGAGACAACCCCCCCCCCCCCCCCACTCATTCACTGAACAGTACCCCATCCCAAGGGAGAGTTACCCTTACATCCAAGACACCATAAAATCCTTAGTCGAGCAGGGTGTTGTTAGGACAGGCACTTTCGCAACCAATTCACCCACATGGCCGGTTAAAAAGCCTGATAGCAGCTGGCGACTGACTATTGATTACAGAAAGTTAAATTCTGTAACACCAGCCTGCTCACCGGTAGTAAGAAAAGCTCCCACCATATTATTTCAAATTGCTGCTGATTCCAAGTACTTCTCGACTCTCGACATCGCCAATGGATTCTGGAGTATCCCTGTTAAAAGGGAGGACCAGTACAAATTTGCATTCACATTTGAGGACCGGAGCTAAACCTGGACATGCCTGCCTCAGGGGTTCCACAATGCCCCCACGATCTTTCACAAAAGAATGGCTGCAGTTTTAAAAGACTTTTCCCGCCCTACCTGCTTGCTACAGTACGTAGACGATCTACTGCTGGCAACCAATAACATGGAGGAGCATCTGTTCCTTTTGCACGAACTGTTGACATTGTTGGCTCAGGCGGGACTAAAGGTGAATCCCCGTAAGGCTCAGTTGGTAAAAGAACAGGTCAGCTTTTCAGGAGTGCCCATTTCTCCAGAGGGATCATCCCCCGACTCCCACAAGGTGGAGATAATACAGCGACTACCATTACACACTTCCAAAACAGCCCTATGATCATTCTTGGGTTTGTTGGGGTACTAAAGGAACTATATCCCAGGCTTTGCAGAGTGCGCAAAGCCCCTGTATGATTTGATAAAACTGCAGGGTGATGATCTACGTCTGGCATGGACTGATGCTCACACCCAATCCATGGCCAAATTAAAAACTGCGGTGATACAGGCCGCATGTCTGATTCCTCCGGATCCCACGCAGCCCTTCCATTTGGAGGTCGGGTCCACAGAACAATGCCTCGCCACAGTTCTGTGCCAAATGCAAGCTAATCGACTACAGCCCATTGCATATGTGTCTTGAATCCTGCAGGGGGCAGAAAAGACATATACCGCATGTGAGCACCACCTGCTGGCCGTCTTCTGGGCGGTACATCATTTTACAGGAAACTCTCGATTTACCGGCACCTAAATAACCGGAAATCTCTGTTAACCGGCAAAATTCAGGAGTAGGTTCAGGCAAGTTTTACTTCATATTAGTGGCCGTTCCTGGATCTGTGGCCATGAAACCGGGGTTCCTGTACCTATTGCTATGCAACAGGGACGCCTGGATCTGTGGCCAGGGTTCCTGCACCTGTTGCCGTGCAACAGGGATGCCTGGATCTGTGGCCGTGTACGGGGCTCTCGTACCTTTTATTATACCTCTCTGTAATCCGGACTTTTTGATAAACCGGCACCACGCCGGTCCCGTCGGTGCCGGATAAAAAAGAGTTACCTGTGCCTTTATTTCTGGGCTACAAGCTACCATCCTTCACAGCACTCACATGCCTCTGAACCTACTGATGAAACCTGGAGATTCATTAGTTTCCTCGCAGCGCCTCAGCAAATGGACATTGGAATTTATGGAAAGAGACATTGGTATAATTTTCAAATCCACCACATTGCTGCCACAATTTCTGGTTTATGAGGGGGAACCGCATGAATGTCCGCTACCTCTGATTAACTTTGAAACCCATCCTGTGCAGAAAGAGCCCATACAGGGAGCCTCAGATGTCTACATCAATAGGTCCGCATATCACATCGAACGATCCCCCCACACAGGGTATGCTGTGGTATTGCCAGAGAGAACCATCCGGCGACAATGCAACTGACAGTCCTCACACTATGTAGAAATTGCCGCACTTCTAACCGCCGTGGAAGAAATCTCAGATAGACCCATGAATATTTGGTCCTATAGTGCCTATGCTATAAACTCTCCTTGTCCCTATACCACAAAAATGACTACCGTACAATAGACGGTAAGGCCCTGGTCCATGGGCCTGCTCTGGTCATATCTTGAACAGCGATCCCAGCCCTGCTTCATAGGAAAGGTAGCAGCCCATAGAAAAGGGGGTCCACATAGTGAGGGAAATTCCAGAGCAGACAGAGCAGCTAAGGACGCTGCGATTGATGGGGAGATAGAGGATATAGTTGTTGAGCCCTGCAGTGCTGTTAACAAGGGCTGCCCAACAGATCACCTAGATTTAAAATCCCTGCAGCAGCAATACTGACCATACGCTGTTGTAAGCGCCTGGCACGAGGAAGGCAGACCCCTTCCTCAACCGACAGCCTGGGCCCCCAATACCATTCTAGCCACTGCCTCTGACTCAGCGGAGCAGTTGCTGATGTTCAAAAGAAAGCCACACGTCTACCCGGTGGTGTGCGTTCCACCAGAATGGGTCAGGAACTGCTCTCCCTCTTTCACTCCCAACCCACGGCAGGGCACTATTCGGCCATGGTAACCTTCTATAAGGTAGCATCCACAGCTTGGTGGCCTTCCATGAGGGAAACAATCAACCTATATGTGGCACGATGCCTACCGTGCCTGCAGCACAATCCTCCCACGTGCACTAACCGAGCCTTGCTTCAAAGCGTGCCCCGTGCATGGCCCAGAAATTCGGGTCGGGGGCTTCCCGCGGGTGTAAGCCCCCGACCTGCACTTACCTTGCATCCCCTGGGATCACGTGAGCCATGGGCAGCCAATCGGAGGAGGGAAAAGCCCATTCATAAGATTGACAGGAAGACCTGTCAAAACTTATAAATACTACGGCCCCAAAATAGCAGTAAACCTTCAAATAATTTTTTTTAAAACATCACACTTTTTAAATAAACTATAAATTACATTAAATAACTATTTTAAACAATAATTTAAATTTTTGAAAAAAATAATTTTATATTCTAACGGGGCTAAAAATAAACTTACCTTGCTTTAAAGTGGAAAAAATGTTTTAATTTTATTAATTGACCACTTACCTTGTAAAAAGCAGGCCTTACGCCTGCTTTTTACATTTCTAAATCCTGCAGGCTTACGATCCCGGGAAAAGCAGCAAAAAAAAACGAAGTTCAAAGCGCACGCGCAGCCCCTCCTGCGCGCGCGTTCGACCTCTGAACCCCTTCGTTCAGAGGAACGGAAGTGCCGGTTTCCCACGCATGCGCAGTGCATGCAGAAAACCGGCACTTCCATTCGGCCTACGGGTGAGTACCCCGTGCGTACTCACCCGTGGAGACCCGAATTTCTGGGCCCATGTGTTTTGTAGGTGGGGAGTACCGGTACAAGTGGACAGTGATGAAGGTTCGCACTTCACCAGTAAGATTTTTACCCACCTGCAGGAAACGTTGGGGATAAAACACAAACTACATATTACTCACCACTCCCAGTCATCCGGAGAGGTCGAAAGGGGGAACAGGACCCTCAAGTTAATGTTTAAAAAAATTGTGTGCGGTCCACCCCACTCAATGGGTTAACATGCTGCCAATGTGCTTAATGGCAATGAGGCCCACACCTCATAAAACAAAAGGGCCTAGGAATTCATTATAGCCACTTTTGGGGCGGTAAAGTCGGGTGGTCGCTAAAGTTTGCGCCCGGCGCAAAGTCGAGGCCACTTCGCCGATATTCAGTTGCATCGCCCTAAGAGGTTGCTGCTGCGCTAAAACAGGCGATGCACGACTATCATTAGGCGCTAAGCCGGCAGCCCGGGGCGCTAACACTGGAAGTTGGGCGCAGGGCAGGTGCGGCGAGCTGCTGATTGCCGGCAGACACTCTGGCTCCGGTGAACTCTTAAAGGGGGAGGGTGGATTTGTTTTTTTGACAGGCCGAGACGAGTGTATTTGTGTTTTTGGGGAGGGCTTCTCTCCATCACTTTTTTCCTCCTCCTTCTCCTCCTCCTCCTCCTCCTCCTCAAGAAGGAGTGTTGCAAAACGGCTGCCTTTTCTACTGCAGGAGTGCCCTTTAATTTGCGCTCCCCGCGGCCCGCCTCGGCTGTGTACCGTTCCACTTCACAATCGTTCGGGCCGCCAGGCGCACAATGGGGCGGCGCGAGTGAAGTTCCGGTTCCGGGCGCACAAAGGGCGTTGCACGACGAAATGACGTCATGATCTGTGCGCGCAGATGAGCACGCGCAATGACTTTGCGCTGGCGCTAAATGTCTACTGAAGTTGGGGCGAGGCGCAGATCGCGCTGCGCCCGGGCGCTAAGCGCCTAGCGCTCGAGATCTACTCCTCCTAAGGCGCTAACGGCTGGCGCAGCCAACTGAATTTCTAGGCCAAGGAGTCTCCCCATATCAGGCCATGATGGGGAGATTCATGAGAATGCCAGGCCAGCTAACACTAACGGGGATGAGCCCCTTGACAATGGAACCAGTGGTAGATCACACCAATCAGATGAATTGATTTGTGGCCACGAAATTGGGGGAAGTCAAAAAGACAAATTAAAAGGTACTTTGACAAGAAAGTACGTCCCTTTGAGTATCAGGTGGGGGACACTGTAATAATTCCAAATTATGGGAAAAAGCATGCCTTTGAGCCCAGGTGGTGGGGACCGCATACGATTATAGACCGATTGAACCCCACAGTTTATTTGATTCAGTTACCAGGGGAAAATGGCATTAAGTACAAGAAATGCTATCATATTAACTAGTTAAAAACTGTCAAAGAGTAAATACTACACTGACCTTGTTTCCCATAGGACCATGATACGGATCCTTATGATTGTCGGGGCGATACTGGACAGCGGTCATCCACCTCACAGAGACCTCCCCAGGAGACCAACACAGCCTGGTTGCACATTGCACAGGAGGGCACAAGCAGGGATGTGGTCAGGAGTACCTGGCTGCAGTGGCACAAACCTTTCAATGGTCTCAGTAGATCACGAAACGATACTGCAAAGCCACACTCAACCTCATCCTGCTGTGCCATCCCCATCACTTGTAAGAATAAAAATATATGTTTTGTATGTATGATGGACTCGAGACTATTAATATAAGATGTATGTAATAAAGATAAATTTGATGTGTATGGATTTCCCCTGGATAAGGCAACGGCGCAAAACTTAACAAAGGAAACCTGCATAACAGGATAACCCCCTACAGAGACACCATCGAAACTCACCATCGAAACTCAAGAGCCACTAAAAGGTGTCAACAAACAATTAACTGAAGCTAGAAATGGCACCAGCTACAGCAGACAGACACATAGGTCTAGATTTTCAGTGTGCTGTGAGGCGGGCTTTAAGGCGTGCGGGGGGCTAAAATCCCGAATTCGGGGGTCCCGACACCATCCCGCCCAAAACCCGCCTCCACATAAGTTTCAAAGGAGGCGGGTACCCGCCCCGCACTGGGACCCGCCGACCCGAGGCAGGAAGGGATTAGTGCCAATTAACTGCCTGTTAACAGGTAGTTAACAGGCAGTTTTTAGCCTAATCCCTATTTTGAGGGGTGTCGTGTGGGATTCCCGACGGCTCCAAACCACACCAGGTTAGAGCAGGCGGGCCGTCGGGTTGAAGGACTTGGAGGGGTCGCGATGTCGGTGTTCAGTGAGTGATGGGTGCATGAGTGCAAAGGTAAGTGTGTTTGGTGTGTCTAAAGTGTGTAAAGAAGTTTAAATTACCTGTACTTACCTTAACAGCCTTTCTTCCTCTAGGTTTCGGGAGTCCATCACTCAACCGGCACTGAAAGCAGAATGGCTGCGAGCTGTCAAAAGTGACAGCCTTCAGCTTTCAGTGCCAGTGAGAGTTCTAACTAAGTCTGTGGAGAAGGACTCAGGTTAGAAGTCAGACTGTCAGTGTTGACAGCTTCAAACAGCTGTGAAACACTGATATTCATCTGTCAAGACGTCTTGACAGATGAAATTTCAGTCTGTGATGTCACCTGTTGCCGGGTGGCCCTTAATTGGCCTGCTGAGCCCGCTGGGCGGGCTCAACAAGGTCAATCAAGGGAAAATTGCGTGGATTGGCCGGACGTCGATGTAGGCGGGACTAAAACCCAAAAGTTGTAGTCCCGCCTCCTTCCCGACTGGTGAATGAAAATCCAGCCCATGTTCAAAGGAAAGCCAATCAAGAACTGCCATGAAACTGAGATCCAATCCTGGGGTCTTAGCAATTTAGACTAGAGACAATGGACTTAAAAAGATATAAAACAAGGAACCCAAAGGCTCTCTCTCTCTCTCTCTCTGGATGACCGTGCGGAAAAGCAAGAAGCCCTCCCTCTACAGGCCAGACCAAGAAGGAAGGAAAAAGGCCGCGTGCATTGCTTCACTCAGGGAAGTATCAGTCTGCGTAAATCTAACCCATTAGCTTATGTATTGTAATCGAGTAGAGTCCATAAATACCAGTGAGCTATTGTTATGATGTGCATGAGTGTGTGTGTTTAATAAACATATTCCAAATTGTTTCAAAAGAATTGATCTTGCTGTCAATTTAATGCCAGTCGAAATAAAAAGCTTACACACTCTGCCTTCCCTACCCTACTCCCGCACATCCTTACTCACATCAACTTACCTTGCACCTCCACCCATCCCTGTCTATCTACATTATCACTTCCCCATCTCACTAGCCACCCCTCACACTCACCTTCATCCTAGTGCAATCATACCAACTAACAACACACAAGGGTAGGCAGTTGGGTGATATTGCCAATGTTCATGTAAAGTTTCTGTTAATGGGCCAAAAATTCGGGCCGGGGGCTTCCCGCGGGTGCAAGCCCCCGATCTGCACTCACCCTGCGTGCTGACATCTGAAGCCCGGGCCTGCTTGCATTTCCTGTCCCTGGCCCGGTTCAGATGTCAGCGCGCAGTGCTTACCTGATCCAGCGGCGTAGTTAGTGCGATGTGCCGGCTGGGATCAGGTGAGCACTGTACAACCAATCAGGGGAGGGGAAGCTTCATTCATGAGTTTGAGAGTAAGAACTGTCAAACTCATGAAAACTACGGGGGCCCAAAACGCTATTTAAACTTTAAATAAAAATTTAAAAAACATCCCAATCATTAAATTAAGTATAAATAAGTTTAAAAAAATAATTTAAACAATAATTTTTTTTTTTGAAAAAAATAAATTTTTAATAAAAAGGGTCTAAAATTAAACTTACCTTATTGTAGATTCTTTAAAATAATAAACCTGTGGAAATTTTTTTTCTAAATTACACTAAAACACCACTTACCTGTAAAAATAAATACTTACATGTGCTTTTTACAAGCGTAAAGACCAGAGGCCTTTACACATGCGCAAATCCCCCAAAACAGAGGAAATCCAAGATGCACGCGCTGCCCCCTACAGCGCACGCGCTAGCCTCTTCACCTCTTGGGCTGGAGGAGAAGAAATGCCGGTTTTCAGCACATGCGCTGTGCATGCTGAAAACCGGCATTTCCTCCGGCCAGACGCGTGAGTACCCCTTCCGTACTCAGGCGTTTGGGGAGGAATTTCTGCCCCAATGTGTTGTCAAAAATTTAAATCTTTATTTTAAACACTTTGGCCTAGAAATTCAGTGGGCTGTGCCACCTGTTAGCGCCTTAAGAGGGCACTAAGTGGGTCGGAAGCCACTGGCCATGCCTCCCGCAAAATTTAGCGGGACGCTAATGGCGGCGCTAGCCGTTAGCACTGCGCCGCCACTGATGACGTCATCGGTATGTGCAGCGCCCCGCTACCGCCCCGATCACGATATTTAGTAGCGCCCCCTGCTTTAACGCCAGACGCTATTTGCGACCGGTTCAGGGGGGCCTACCTGCGGCAGTAGAGGTGCTGAGGAGTGGGGCGGCCATTTTTTTGCTGGCCACCTGCCAGCACCTCTCCGCGCTGCCGTCCCTGGCCTCCTGAACCCGCCCCCCCCCCCCCCCCGCGGAGTGCCGACTGCGTTCCAAGAGCCCGGCACTGCTCCTTGGTGCCAGGCTCTTTTGCCGGCACTCACAATCCTCGATCGCGCTGCACAAGGCCCCTCCCCTTTAAGAAGGGGAGGAAGGCCTGCAGTACCGCAGCGCGCTGTGCTGCAGCGTGTGGCGCTGCAGCACATTGCGCAGCGATCTTCAGCTGCAGCGCCCCAAGAGGGATGCGGGGCGCCTCGAGTAGCACCACACTTCCCTCTGGGGCACGCAAAGTGAATTTCCGGCGGGCAGCCGCAACTACTTCCGGGGCGCTACTTTTAGCGCCCTGGCGAGGCTGGCACCCCAAACGGGGCGCTACTGAATTTCTAGGCCTTTGCGTTCTTGGACAGAACTGTGTGCACCTTTGGAAGTGGCTTAGTGAGTTGCAGTGAATAGTAAGACATAACGGTACCCCCCAATGGTGATGAGTGTGAAAGGAATGGCTTGGGCATTGTAGAGATGGTTTATGTTGTTGGTGTGGGGTGATGCCAACCTGGCGCATTAGGTGGCATCCAGGGTGTACAGCAGCAAGTGAAGTAAATCTGACCATGGTAAGGCCATCCCATGCCTTACGGGCAGCAATGTGCTCGGGTGTTGATGCCCTGTGTCCTGTGCAGCATCAGGTGATTGTGGAGAAGGTTGGTGCTGTTGTTGGTACTGCTGATGTGCCTGGTGATACTGGTGTTAGGGCTGATCGTGGTGGGATTCTGAGGACCAAGGTGAGATATTTTCAAGGCCACCAATGCTGATGGAATAGATGGCAGCTGAAGTTGAGATGACAGAAGCGATCTGCCAATGGCAAGAGAGATTGCTCCAAGGAGGTGACACTGGATAGAGAGGGTGCTCCAAACACTTCAAACCTCCATAAAGCTGAAAAGTTTATTCCAAATCCTGAAGGCTCCAGCTTCTAAGACTGGAAATTGAACAGCTGTGAAATGGTTGCTTTTATACCACTTTTGCAGCTGTCAACTATTCACAGGAATGCAGAGTCATTGAGAACCCGATCCACTTACCTAATGTGACCCCCGAGCACCGGAAACTGCGTAAAAAACATGGAAAAATCGTTAGGACCTGATAAAATGCTGCTTAAATAAGCAGCTTCTTAGGTATCTCAATTGCCTGACCCACCGCTTAGTGGCGGGTCTGTAAAAAGCAGGCAGAGCCAGCACTAGGGAAATTAACAAGGAGGCGGATTTAGAGCAGACTTCTGCCCTGCTGTCAATCACTGCCATTTTGACAGCAGACCCGCCTCCAAACTTGCATTTGCAGCGCCGGTAAGGTTCCGGCCTTAATGTATGAAACAGACAGTGAGTATTGATGACTATTTGGTCATGGAGGAAAGGGCCATCACATAGGATGCTGCTCTCAGCTGACATGTACACATATTTCCTTTTCAGCAGGGATCACTGGATAATGATCAAGAACAGGATTTTGCCCCTCATTAGACAAGGACACTGAAGCCAAGCGTAGTGTCCTCACCATCAAATGACTGAGAAGAGTTGGCTAGTGATCAAAGCTGGAAACTTCCTAGTCTTAATGACTCAGGCAGCATATTTACCCACTTTATCAAGTTACCATTGAACATCATGCATCCTTCAATGGCTTTAATGAAACAATAGGCACAACAAAGATTTGATGAGCATAGGTTACAGAAAAACCATCATAAAGTAATTTGCTCACCATGTGCTTCATACATGTTGGGATGAATAATGCAGTCCCAAAACAGCGCTGGAAATTCCACGGGAGTTGGAGAGGGCAAGTGGCAGATTCTTACAAGGAGAGGGTCACACAGAACTAAAACTTAGACTCTGAAGATCCTGTATTGGGGAAGGCAGAATTTGTGCTTTTTGCAATTGAGCCTTTGCGAGGCCTGGAATATTTGACAGGGTCAATTTAAGCAGAGGTTCCACTGCATGTAAATTCCATCATCTGGCATAAATTCTGTCAAGTTTCAGGGCGCACTGAAGAAGTACCCACCCTCACAGAGACTGCCACATGCAAAATACAGGGTTAGGAAGCAATGACGTCACCTGTTCTAAATTCCATAACTTCCACGTTCCCATCCATCCTTGAAAATGTGCACCTTGGTTTAGAAGGCGCAGCTCATTAAGGCAGAAGTACTTGGTTACAAGGATACTTCTCAAATGAGATTGCATGTAGAGACTGCATCAAATCCCCACACAAGCCTTTGTTTTGGCAGGATCAGGTTGCCAAGGAGCCCGTGGCAGAGTCAGCCTGTGTCGCATCCATCCCAGGATTTAAGGGCCCTGAGAGACATCAGGCAAGTGATGTGTGGAGTGTGCCTGCCCAATGTCACCGACGAGACAACCGGCCAATTCTCGTGGTCAGGCCTCATTATAATTCTGTCAGGCGAGCTGCTCATGCATTTTGAGCAGCTCGTCGATTGATGGGGCCTAAAAATCCCTTGGCTCCACCAAGGAGCAAAGTCAATCCAAGCAAGTTGGCGGGGGGTGGAATGATGTGATCTGAGGCTGGACTGTGGAGTGTAGGACTTCGTGGGGATTGGCTTTTATGGGACCAGAAGGAGCATTAATGCTCTTCCTGATATCACAAAGATCATTTACAAATCTTGGCCTGGAGTTTCCATTAGATTGTGCTGTTTTTGTCAGCGCAATTTGCCCGAAATTGGCCAAACCAGCACAAAAGATCACGGAATTGTAAGTGCAAATTACGTCCAGTGCAACTCCAGTTACCACGATCTTTTGTACTAGTTTAAAAAACATTGTGCTGGAAGCTGGCCCCGCCCACAACACTGGCTATGCCCCCAGATCAAATTAATCACCATGGCGAGTTCCTGCTAATTGTGCTCCTTCGCGGGCCTTGGAGGAGGCTCTTAAAATTAAGATTTATTTTAAAGGTGCAAGGACAATAATGGGCACCTTTTAAAAGTTTTTGAATATAATTATTTTCAAATTTACTAAGAAACTGACTACTGTACACCAATGTAATTAGTAACTGGTTCTATATAGTTTTTTAAGGTCATTTTCAGTTATTTAATATCCGGTTACTCACAGGTGGTGGACTAGACACAGTGATTAAAATGCTTATTTTTTTTATGATAAACCCATTTTCAGTTGCATTAATCAAACTGCACCAAGTTACCACTCTTAAATATATCCAGGAATATTTTTTAAAGCAAAAACATTTTTAAAAAACGTTTTAAAACACTGCCCGATTGTGCTGGTTCATGGCAGATTTTGCATTTGACGAGATGCCATGGAGTTTGAGTGGAAACTTAAGGAAGAAAAAACACTTCTCAAAACTAGTGCAATTTCGGGCACAATTTGCGCCTGGATTGCCAATTGCGCCCAAAGCGAAAACTCTACCCCCTTATATTTAACTTTTCTTGAGCGACCTATAGTGATCCCCTTAAGGACCGCTGGTTAGGCCACTCAGCATCATGGTGCACTCTCCACTCATTGGTACCTTAAAATTGCATCGTGGGCCTATTGCTGTCACAGGACCCTGATCTGTGTGGGTTCAAGAGGCTCTGCTTGGTTCCGGCAGGTGCCTGAGCTGCCCATATCAAAGACCCCACCAGAATGGTAGCAAGTAGTGCACCATGATTTTCAGCTCACAACCATCTTGCTCCCATCTGGTGGAAGGTTTAGAATCGGCCCCATTATGTTAAATCAGAATGCAGCATTGCCATGGATAGTTGTATAGACTAAACTTGGTCTTCACAAATACCACTTGTCTTGTAGATGAGCCTCGTACAACAATTGAGGCTTGTAACACAAGAGACTTTTCTATAGGACTTCTAGTCCTCTTCTTAAAACTAAAAATTCTTCTCTATACCTGTGAAGGACAGTTACTTTCGTAATCGGTTTATTCTTCATGGGAGTACCACACAACTCAGCAAGAAAGAAAATAAGCAAAATAGATGCTGTATCATCAAAAAAAGCACAAATAGGACAGCATACAACTGATATCTCTGTCGTCATCCCTCCCCTCCCTCTCCACAAGAGGTTTGGCTAGGGATGATATTAAATCCAACAAACAATCACCCTGATCTCCGCCTTACAGGGGGTAGAAATTACGGGTCTCGTGGGTGGGGGGCAGGGAGGAATCGAGGGCCTCGGGTGAGACGATCGTGGTCGGTGACTGAGTGCGAGGGATGGAGGCGGCCGGGTGGGAGGAAGGTCAGTGACTGGGTGGTTATGAATCATTTAGCTGTTTTTGGTTCCGTTTGCTTATATGTTCACCTTTTTTCAGCTGTTAACTTTAAGGCCACTGCTTAAGCATTTTCTTTGGAGAAATGGTTTAACCAGATCCCAGGGTTAATAAAAACATAAGAAATAGGAACAGGAGTCGGCCATTCGGCCCCTCAAGCCTGCTCCGCCATTCAATAAGATCATGGCTGATCTGATTGTGGCCTCAACTCCACTTTCTTGCCTGTTCCCCATAACCCTTGACTCCCCTGTAGCTCAAATATCTGTCTATCTCCGCCTTGAATATATTCACTGACTCAGCCTCCACAGCTCTCTGGGGAAGAGAATTCCAAAGATTCACGACCCTCTGAGAGAAGAAATTCCTCCTCATCTCCGTCTTAAATGGGTGAATACATGGCTAGAGGAATGGTGTGAGGGGGAGGGATTCAAATTCCTGGGACATTGGAACCGGTTCTGGGGGAGGTGGGACCAGTTCAAACCGGACGGTTTGCACCTGGGCAGGGCCGGGACCGATGTCCTAGGGGGAGTGTTTGCTAGTGCTCTGGGGGAAGGTTTAAACTAAAATGGCAGGGGGTTGGGAACCTGAGCAGAGGGACAGAGGAAAGGGAAACAAGGATAAAAGAAAAAGATAGGAAGGAGTAAAACAAAAGTGGCAGTCAGAGAAATCAACAGTTTAAATCAAACATGGCCACAGTAAATAATAATTCTAATAGGTCTAAGAGAGTTAAAAAAACAAGCCTGAAGGCTTTGTGTCTTAATGCAAGGAGCATTTGTAGTAAGGTGGATGAATTAGCTGCGCAAATAGAGGTAAACAATTATGATTTGATTGGGATTACGGAAACATGGCTCCAGGGTGGCCAAGGCTGGGAACTCAATATCCAGGGGTATTCAATATTCAGGAAAGATAGGAAAAAAGGAAAGGGAGGTGGGGTAGCATTGCTGGTTAAAGAAGGGATTAACACAATTGTAAGGAAGGATATTAGCTCTGATGATGTGGAATCTGTATGGGTAGAACTGAGAAATACTAAGGGGCAGAAAACGTTAGTGGGATTGGTATATAGATCTCCAAACAGTAATGTGGAGGTTAGGGATGGCATTAAAAGGGAAATTAGAGAAGCGTGTAATAAGGGCACAGCAGTCATCATGGGTGACTTTAATCTACATATAAATTGGGCTAACCAAATTAGTAACAATATTGTGGAGGAGGAATTCCTGGAGTGTTTACGGGATGGTTTCCTGGACCAATATGTCGCGGAACCAACCAGAGATCAGGCCATCTTAGACTGGGTATTATGTAACGAGAAAGGATTAATTAACAATCTAGTTGTACGAGGCCCCTTGGGTCGGAGCAATCATAATATAATAGAATTCTTCATTAAGATGGAGAATGAAGTTGTTGACTCAGAGACTAGGGTCCTGAATTTAAATAAAGGAAACTACGATGGTCTGAGGCGCGCATTGGGTAGGGTTGATTGGGGAATGTTTTCAGAGGGTTGATGGTGGATAGGCAATGGCAAACATTCAAAGACCACATGGATGAACTACAGAATTTGTTCATCCCAATTTGGCATAAAAATCAAACAAAAAAGGTGACTCAACCGTGGCTAACAAGGGAAATTAGGGATAGCATAAGATCCAAGGAGAGGACATATAAATTGGCCAGAAAAAGCAGTAAACCTGAGGATTGGGAGCAGTTTAGGATTCAACAAAGGAGGACAAAGGTATTAATTAAGAAAGGGAAAATAGAGTATGTGTTCTGGACCAATGAACATTTTATGTGTGCAGATAGCACCCTCTGGTGGTGGTTATTGTGTTAACAGTTTGTATGCTGGAAATGTCATCTGATCTTTCTTCCTGTGTGAGGTCATTTGACCTTTGTTCCTTTCTTCCTGTGAGAGGTCATTTGACCTTCCTACCTTTCTTCCTGTTGACCCCAGGAAGCAGTTTTGCCAGGAAGAACCTGACTTGAGTAATGGAGAATCTACCATGAGAGGTTACATTTACAATCCAATGTAATCTGATTTCATATGTTAGGCCAAGCGCAATATCTGTGAGTATCTTTGTTCCTTAGCATAATAGCAATGTCGTCAGAGTAATAATTTGATAATACTATGTTTATAAAAGGTTAATATTTGATAGTTATAGAAGTTAGTCCAAATGTTAGTTAGTTATACAATTAGTCCATTCTACTGTTGTAAATATGTTTATATCTTATGTAATATCGAATGTATAGTACTCAGTTTATGTACAAAACATACTTTGTCTTTGTTTACAGTTTCACAAATTTGTTCAAGTAAAGCTGCAAAACAGCAACCGGCTTCAGAAGAATTATTTTTGAATGAGTGTTTAACTTGCTGGATAGCTAGATAGGAGCACGTCCAGCGCGGCCAGTACAGTATGAGAGTAAGCCTGCAGGGAACATAAAAACTGACTGTAAAAGCTTTTATAGATATGTGAAGAGAAAAAGATTGGTGAAGTCAAGCGTAGGTCCCTTGCAGTCAGAATCAGGGAATTCATAATGGGGAACAAAGAAATGGCATAACAATTAAATATATATTTTGGTTCTGTCTTCACAAAGGAAGACACAAATAAACTCCCAGAGATGTCGGGGAACATAAGGTCTGATGAAAGGGAGGAACTGAAAGAAATCAGTATTTGTAGGGAAATGGTGTTAAGGAAATTGATGGGATTGAAGGCCGATAAATCCCCGGGGCCTGATAATCTACATCCTAGGGTACTTAAGGAAGTGGCCCTAGAAATAGTAGATGCATTGCTGATCATCTTCCAACATTCGATGGAATCTGGAACAGTACCCATGGATTGGAGGGTAGCTAATGTTACCCCACTATTCAAAAAAGGTGGTAGAGAGAAAACGGGGAATTACAGACCGGTAAGCCTGACATCGGTAGTGGGGAAAATGCTAGAGTCCATTATAAAAGATGCAATAGCAGAGCACTTGGAAAACAGTGACAGGATCGGACAAAGTCAGCATGGATTTGCAAAGGGTAGATCGTGCTTGACTAATCTATTGGAATTTTTTGAGGATGTAACTGGTAAAATAGATAAGGGAGAACAAGTGGATTTGGTGTATTTGGACTTTCAAAAGGCTTTCGATAAGTCCCGCATAAGAGATTAGCGTGCAAAATTAAGGCACATGGGATTGGGGGCAAGGTACTGACTTAGATAGAGAACTGGTTGGCAGACAGAAAGCAAAGAGTTGGAATAAACGGGTCTTTTTCCGAGTGGCAGGCAGTGACTAGTGGGGTACCGCAGGGATCGGTCCTTGGACCCCAGCTATTCACAATATATATTAATGATCTAGACAAGGGAACTAGATGTAATATCTCCAAATTTGCAGACGACACAAAGCTGGGTGGGCGTGTGTGCTGTGAGGAGGATGCCGAGAAGCTCCAGGATGATTTGGACAGGTTGGGTGATTGGGCAGAAGCATGGCAGATGCAATATAATGTGGATAAATGTGAGGTTATCCACTTTGGTAGCAAAAACAGGAAGGCAGATTATTATCTGAATGGCAATGGATTGGAAGAAGGGGAAGTGCAACGAGACCTGGGCGTCCTTGTGCACCAGTCGCTAAAGGTAAGCATGCAGGTGCAGCAGGCGGTTAAGAAGGCAAATGGTATGTTGGCCTTCGTAGCGAGAGGGTTTGAGTACAGGAACAAGGATGTCTTGCTGCAGTTGTACAGGGCCTTGGTGTGACCACATCTTGAGTATTGTGTGCAGTTTTGTTCGCCTTATCTGAGGAAGGATGTTCTTGCCATGGAAGGAGTTCAGTGAAGATTCACCAGGCTGATACCTGGGATGGCAGGAATGACGTATGAGGAGAGATTGGATCGATTGGGCTTGTACTTGTAAAGTCTGTGGGTTGTGCAGTTAATAAATACACAGACTTCAGAAGTAACAAACAAACAGGTCTTTACTATTCGAAGGTCCGGGCGAATCTGCCCCAGCAATCCTGCCACAACACTTATATACTGGTGTGGTCACTATCGGTATTACAGTATACAGAAGCCAAACAAATAGTGCCACACCGAAAGTAGTCCTCTTAAAGGTGAACGGTTACATTCAATAGTTCCCTTAAAGGTAGACGGGTACATACACTACAGTACTCGCTGGAGTTTAGAAGAATGAGAGGGGATCTCATCGAAACTTAGAAAATTCTGACAGGACTGGACAGGCTAGATGCAGGAAGGATGTTCCCGATGGTCGGGGAGTCCAGAACCAGGGGTCACAGTCTAAGGATAAGGGGTAGGCCATTTAGGACAGAAATTAGGAGGAATTTCTTCACCCAGAGAGTGGTGAACCTGTGGAATTCTCTACCACAGAAGGCAGTAGAGGCCAATTCATTAAATATATTCAAGAAGGAGTTGGATATATTTCTCAAGGCTAAAGGGATCAAGGGGTATGGGGAGAAAGCAGGGACCGGGTACTGAATTTGGATGATCAGCCATGATCTCATTGAATGGCGGAGCAGGCTCGAGGGGCCGAATGGCCTACTCCTGCTCCTATCTTCTATGTTTCTATGTGACCCCTTATCCTGAAACTATGCCCCATAGTTCTAGGTTCCCCCACGAGGGGAAACATCCTTTCATCATCTACCTTGTCGAGCCCCCTCAGAATCTTATATGTTTCAATAAGTTCACCGCTCATTCTGCTGAACTCTAAATTATTGTTGTTGTTAGAAGGTTTTGTAGATTGGCTTCTTTCATTTTTATCTCAACAGCATCTCTAAGCTAGAAAAAATATATAAAATAACGATTTCATTCTCTTTTTGTATATCTATTTTAAAGATTGTTCATTTGTTGAATCATTGGCATTTAATACAGAGTGTGGCATCTGGAGTGTGATGAATGCTTTCAAAAATGTTATGTAAATAGATTACAGTCACATTACTGCAGCTGCTCAAGACAGATGACCTTTGTTCCAGGTTTGCCTTGTAATGTGTGACTAAAGAAACTCAGCTCGAAAATGATCTGGTATCACTCAGAAAGTTAACTGAATTCCACAGGGCCAAAATTTGTAGGTGGGGGAAGGGTGGAGAAGGTGGAAAAGATGAACCCCACTCAGGGAGTGCCAGGAATGTGGAGTTGAACCCTGATCCACCAAATTTCTGTCCCATTTTCTGCTCCATCCCAAATTCCGCTTTAGGATGGGGATGTGTGGGCGAGTCTTCAGTCCACTCCCCTTCCGTTTGGCCGAGGCTTTGGGGGCATGGTTGGAGCATTCTGGGGCGACCCCAGGAATTCCAGCCAGCACATCGTCCAATAAGCAATGTGGATCCTATGCCAGCTGAGAGCTAATGTCGGTTCTGCCCTAGGCTTTATAGGAAGGCACTAAGACTGCCTTAAACAAAGGTAATCAATCACCAGGAGATCAATTAACATAGAAACATAGAAGATAGGAGCAGGAGTAGGCCATTTGGCCCTTCGAGCCTGCTCCGCCATTCAATGAGATCATGGCTGATCATCCAAATTCAGTACCCTGTCCCTGCCTTCTTCCCATATCCCTTGATCCCTTTAGCCTTAAGAAATATATCCAACTCTTTCTTGAATATATTTAATGAACTGGCCTCTACCGCCCTCTGTGGCAGAGAATTCCACAGGTTCACCACTCTCTGGGTGAAGAAATTCCTCCCCATTTCAGTCCTAAATGTCCTACCCCTTATCCTTAGACGATGACCCCTGGTTCTGCACTCCCCGACCATCGGGAACATCCTTCCTGCATCTAGTCTGTCCAGGCCTGACAGAATGTTATAGGTTTTGATGAGATCCCCTCTCAATCTTCTAAACTCCAGTGAGTATAAGCCCAATCGACACAATCTCTCCTCATATGTCATTCCTGCCATCCCAGGTATCAGCCTGGTGAATCTTCGCTGCACTCCTTCCATGGCAAGAACATCCTTCCTCAGATAAGGCGACCAAAACTGCACACAATGCTCAAGGTGCGGTCTCACCAAGGCCCTGTACAACTGTAGCAAGACATCCTTGTTCCTGTACTCGAACCCTCTCGCTACAAAGGCCAACATACCATTTGCCTTCTTAACCGCCTGCTGCACCTGCATGCTTACCTTCAGCGACTGGTGCACAAGAACACCCAGGTCTCTTTGCACTTCCCCTTCTCCCAATCTATTGCCATTCAAATAATAATCTGCCTTCCTGTTTTTGCCACCAAAGTGGATAACCTCACATTTATCCACATTATAGTGCATTTGCCATGTTTCTGCCCAATCACCTAACCTGTCCAAATCGTACTGGAGTTTCATGACATCCTCCTCACAGCATACCCTCCCACCCAGCTTTGTGTCGTCTGCAAATTTGGAGATATTACATCCAATTCCCTCGTCCAGATCATTAATATATATTGTGAACAGCTGGGGTCCTAGGACCGATCCTTGCGGTACCCCACTAGTCACTGCCTGCCACTCGGAAAACGACCCGTTTATTCCAAGCCTCTGCTTTCTGTCTGCAACCAGTTCTCTATCCAAGTCAATACCTTGCCCCCAATCCCATGTGCCTTAATTTTGCACGCTAATCTCTTATGCGGGACCTTATCGAAAGCCTTCTGAAAGTCCAAATACACCACATCCACTGGTTCTCCCTTATCTATTTTACCAGTTACATCCTCAAAAAATTCCAGTAGATTAGTCAAGCATGATTTACCTTTTGTAAATCAATGCTGACTTTGTCCGATCCTGTCACTGTTTTCCAAGTGCTCTGCTATTACATCTTTTATAATGGACTCCAGCATTTTCCCCACTACTGATGTCAGGCTTACCGGTCTATAATTCCCCGCTTTTTCTCTGCCACCTTTTTTGAATAGTGGGGTAACAGTAGCTACCCTCCAATCCATGTGTACTGTTCCAGAGTCTATTGAGTTCTGGAAGATGACCAGCAATGCATCTACTATTTCTAGGGCCACTTCCTTAAGTACCCTGGGATGTAGATTATCAGGCCCTGGGGATTTATCGGCCTTCAGTCCCATCAAATTTCCTAACACCATTTCCCTACAAATACTGATTTCTTTCAGTTCCACCCTTTAATCAGATCCTATGTTCCCTGGTATTTCTGGGAGGTTATTTGTGTCCTCCTTTGTGAAGACAGAACCAAAATATGTATTTAGTTGGTCAGCCATTTCTTTGTTCCCCATTATAAATTCCCCCGATTCTGACTGCAAGGGACCTACGCTTGACTTCACCAATCTTTTTCTCTTCACATATCTATAAAAGCTTTTACAGTCAGTTTTTATGTTCCCTGCAAGCTTACTCTCATATTCTATTTTCCCTTTCTTAATTAATCCCTTTGTCCTCCTTTGTTGAATCCTAAACTGCTCCCAATCCTCAGGATTATTGCTTTTTCTGGCCAATTTGTATGTCCTCCCCTTGGATCTTATGCTATCCCTAATTTCCCTTGTTAGCCACGGTTGAGTTACCTTTTTTATTTTATTTTTATGCCAAACTGGGATGAACAACTTCTGTAGTTCATCCATTCGGTCTTTGAATGTTTGCCATTGCCTAGCCACCGTCAACCCTTTGAGTGCCATTCCCCAATCAATCCTACCCAACTCGCTCCTCAGACCATCGTAGTTTCCTTTATTTAAATTCAGGACCCTAGTTTCTGAGTCAACTACTTCATTCTCCATCTTAATGAAAAATTCTATCATATTATGATTGCTCCAACCCAAGGGGCCTCGTACAACAAGATTGCTAATTAATCCTTTCTCGTTACATAATACCCAGTCTAAGATGGCCTGATCTCTGGTTGGTTCCTCGACATATTGGTCCAGGAAACCATCCCGTAAACACTCCAGGAATTCTTCCTCCACAGTATTGTTACTAATTTGGTTAGCCCAATCTATATGTAGATTAAAGTCACCCATGATGACTGCTGTGCCCTTATTGCACGCTTCTTTAATTTCCCTTTTAATGCCATCCCCAACCTCCGCCTTACTGTTTGGAGGTCTATATACCACTCCCACTAATGTTTTTTTCCCCTTAGTATTTCTCAATTCTACCCATACAGATTCCACATCATCAGAGCTAATATCCTTCATTACAATTGTGTTAATCCCTTCTTTAACCAGTAATGCTACCCCTCCTCCCTTTCCTTTTTGCCTATCTTTCCTGAATATCGAATACCCCTGGATGTTGAGTTCCTACTCTTGGCCATCCTTGAGCCACGTTTCCGTAATCCCAACCAAATCATATTCGTTTACCTCTATTTGCGCAGCCAATTCATCCACCTTATTACAAATGCTCCTCGCATTAAGACACAAAGCCTTCAGGCTTGTTTTTTTAATGCTCTTAGATCTATTAGAATTATTATTTACTGTGGCCACGTTTGATTTAAACCGTTGATTTCTCTGACTGCCACTTTTGTTTTTCTCCTTCCTATCTTATGCTTTTATCCTTGTTTCCCTTTCCTCTGTCTCCCTGCTCAGGTTCTGTAAAATGTTGGCACTTTGCGCCCTTTGTAGCATTCTAAAAACAAACTTGCCTGTTTCTGGAGGCCCTTCCCGGGCCGTGGGGTTCCCCCTGTTGGAATGGCTGAGCGTTGCTCCAACTTATGTTGGCATAATGTTGGCACCTCCAACATACCGTATAGGTGCCCCCGCTATAGATATGACCCTGTTCTTGCTATTTGGCTGTCAGCGCACATGCATTCCTCTCCATCGTAGTTCTGGCACTAGCAGTGGACTCTGGAATTTCAGGGCTACTGTCTCCTAGGACACTACTTTGGTTGCTGCACTGACATTCTGCTTTAAACCCACTCAATTTCCAAAGTGAAATCACAAATGGAAACTCCTTGTTCCTAAGGAACAAGACTGGTGCTGAATAACACATTTTTTTTGTCATTTGATTTTGATATGAAGCACCTTAATTAACATATAAACCTTCAGGCAACTAAATGGAACTAGTCAGGTCAGAATTTTTACCCATTTTTGACAACAATCTTGTTCTATATCTTCAGACCTTCGAACTATAAAATACTGAAAGAGATAAAATGAGACAACCATAAAGATATGGAAAAAATGTTGGCTCAGCAAAAAACAGGTCTTCACTCGCAACACACAATCAAAACTGTTAAAGTTGAATTCTCACAGATTTTATAATTACATGAGAGGACCCACAATGCATTTTCTGGGTATGACAGTAACATCAGTTTATGAGATCACTATTAACCCATTCAATGCCCTGTTTAGTTTCTCCTGATACCATTGGGGCAGTACGTACATTGTGCTTTTGTATTCTATGAATGGTGCTCACATGTACAACAAAAACTTGTATTTATGTAGCGCCTTTAACGTAGTAAAACATCCCAAGGTGCTTCACAGGAGCATTACTAAACAAAATTTGACACCGAGCCACATAAAGAGATATTAGGGCAGATGATCAAAAGCTTGGTCAAAGAGGTAGGTTTTACGGAGTGTCTTAAAGGAGGAGAGAGGTAGAGAGGTGGAGAGGTTTAGGGAGGGAATTCCAGAGCTTAGGGCCTTGGCAGCTGAAGGCATGGCTGACAATGATGGAGCGATTAAAATCGGGGTGCTCAAGAGGCCAGAATTAGAGCAGCGCAGATATCTCGGAGGCGTGTGTGGCTGGAGGAGATTACAGTCATTGAGTTTATATTAGTAAAGAGCTGATAAAACAGCCAACTCTTTAAAACCATTAAATATTTTTACTGGTATCTGTACACTAGTTACCAAAGCTCTAAAAGGAGCTGGTGGTGTTAAATATGTACCTGGAATATAGAGGTGCCATTAAAGAAGTACTGAGGGTCACTTTCAACTTCACCGCTTGGGCGGTGATGTGGGGGAGTGGATCACCCGCCTATTCTAGAACTAGAGTGTGATGAAAATCAGATGTATTCTATAATAGGTGGACAGTCCGCTATCCTAGGTTACCACCCGGGTGGCAAAGTTAAAATTTACGCCCACTGTCTGGGAGGGAGAACAGCTGCACTGTTAGAAAGAAAGAGCTTACATAACACCAGTCATGTCCTCAGGACACCCAAAAGCTACTTCAGAGCTACACTGTTACTTTGTAGGCAAGTGTGGCAGTCAATTTGTACACAGCAAAGTCTCTCTAACAGGAATGAGATAAATGATCAGATCCATTTTAGTGGTGTTGGTTGAAGGATAAATGTTGGCCAGGATATTAGGAGAACTCTCCTGCTCTTCTTTGAATAGTGCCATGGGAATTTTTATATGCACCTGAACACAAGCAAATGTGGCCTCAGTTTTGTGTCTCATTCAAAAGACAGCACTTCTGACAATTCCTCGGTATGGCAACAAATGTCAGACTAGATCAAGTGCTTAAGTCCTGTCGTGGACTTGAACCTACAATGTTTTGATTTGGAGGCAAAGGTGCCACCCCACAGCTAAATGATTTTATCTCGTGAGATGATGTGCAAGTGGTGCAACATCTACAATAAAATGACACTGTATCTGATTATTTGGCAGTCAAAGCTATGTCAAATTTTTGTTAATGGCATTATTTTCACAGTCTAAAAAATCAAATTGCATCAAATTTCACTGGCTTTTTTAAAATGTTGTTTTAATTTGAAAATAAATCTTTGCCTCTGTTTAGATGTCCAGACACAATAATATGGCTAAGAACGTGGGTAGGTGCATATACTCAGGTCTCTATCAATACCATTCTTCGGACCATAAGAACACATAGGACTGGCAAAAACCACTGTGATCCACCTGGCCAGTCTCAAAGAAACTCTTGAACCAGCTTCTAAAATGTTCATGCGATTGGCCTGGGGTGATCCACACTTTAACTTTCCTTACTTTTCTTGTTTTGGGGTAGTACTTAACCTACGTTCGTCATTTCTACTTCACTATCTATACTTTATTAAAAATCTTACATCTGTGTGCATTGCCTGTCTACAGAACCTTATTTCCCTCTGTGATGTTTTTTGACAGACTCTTGTGTTGTCTTTTTCCATTATAAATTGCTGTGTTCACATTTATAATGGAAACTGCTTATGTAAACCGGTCACACAGTAATCGCATCCTCTCACCTGTGGTGGTGCTGTAACACCTCAGTTTTGCATCTCCCAGCTCCCCAACCTGTACTACAGAGAAAGTCCTATGCCGCAAGCATCTCTACTTCTCTGTTTCCCAAATTGATGTAAGTTTTGCTATTTAATCATAAATAATAACATAAAATAAAAGGATTATATAAAAATAAGAACAATATGTATCACTTAAAAATGGGGACAGAATACATAAATATTTTATATTATATATCCAGCTATTTAAAAAAAAAATCTTACATCTGCACATCCTGGCCCAATTATCCCCTGACCCCTGACCCCGCTTCACCTGAAGACTACACTTGGTCTTGACTCCCATGTGCAACACCTAGGGAGATTGACTAGTATATAAATATATAAATTCAAGTGGTATGACTAACATCAGAAATTCAGCTGCTGGGGAACAGCAACCATGAATGCAAAATGTGGTTAAAAACCTCAATGTGCTTGCTGACATCGCATTGTTTTCTTAAAACTTATTGGCCTAGAAATTCAGTCGCGCCGCTTCTGGGGCGCTAAAGTCGGGCGGGTGCTAAAGTTAGCGCCCGCCGGAAAGTGTAGGCCACTTCGCCGAAATTCAGTAGATTTGGCCAAGGAGTTTGGGCGAGCGCTGAAACTGGCGTTGCACTCCTATCTTTAGGCGCTAAGCCGGCGGTGCGGACTGATAACGCCGAGGCCGGGCGCAGCGCAGGTGCGGTCATGTTTTGATTGACAGCAGACACCCTGACGCCGGCCAGCTCTTAAAGGGGGAAGGGTCGACTTTGTCTGCTGCCACGCCCTGGATAGTGGAGCCCTGCAGCTAGGCCTGAACACTGCTGGTGGACCCAAATAGCGCCTGAAGCCATGCAGAAGGCCCGTGAACGAGCGCAGCGCTTCTCAGAGCATGCTTTGAGGGTGCTGCTTAAGGCTTTTGAAAAGAGAAGAGAGATCTTGTGCCCGGACAGTGGCAAGAAGGCTCCCAGGAGGCAGTACAGGAGAGCCTGGAGGGAAATCGCCCACAGGGTGTCATCCACCAGCGATGTCCCCAGGAGTGCGGACCAATGCCGCAAGAAGTACAACGACCTCACTCGGATGGTCAGGGTGAGTACCCTTTCCAGTGTCCTCCTCATCCTTGCATGTGCACCTCACATTATGGGCAAAGGGACCTCAAAGGCCTAATGGCCATCCCTCCTCCCGCAGCTATGGCACTGGCATGATCATCAATAGCACTTTCTGCACTTTACACACTGGCCAAGCTATTCGACCATGGGAGGCAGTGCACACAACAACAGGGCACCACACTGGCCATGCTAATCGACCATGGGAGGCAGTGTAGACAACAACAGGGCAACACACTGTACTTAGAGGCCGTCCTTTCTCTTGCAGGCCAAGCTGGCCAAGAATATGAAGAGCTGGAATGTCACCGGGGGAGGCCGTGGCCAGTTCCAGGAGCTCAGTGACCTGGAGGTGCGCGTGGCTCGACTCATGCGTGGCTGGGTGGTTGGCCCCATTGCTATTGGAGATGCCGACCCTGCGCTGGGCCCCAATGGTAAGGACATGACTGTTTGGACCTCTCTCATTCCCCTTGCGCTTCAGATCTACATCCTTTGCCACTGTCCGACCAATGCGCATAATGCCACCACTCATGCCTCCCTCGCTGACGCCCTGTCCTCACTCTAAAGCTACTCTTGTGCCTTCCTGCTTTCAGCTGGTGAGGAGGAGGTCCATGAAGCTGAGAGTGCCAGTCCCTCGGAAGAGGAGGACGACGAGGACCAAGAGGAAGGCGGCACATCGGGGGAACCCTCATCCGCGCCAGGGGATGGCAATGGAGGGGACACGTCTTGCCTGGAGGAGAGCCAGGGGGAAGTGTTGCAGGGGGGTGCAGCTCCTGGGCCCAGTAGCGTCCAGGCAGGCGGGAAGGGTCGGGCAGCACGGCTACCTTCTCCCCAGAGGGGGGAAGTGTTGCAGGGAAGGGCAGTTGCTGGGCCCAGTGGCGTCCAGGCACGCGGGAAGGGTCGGGCAGCTCGGCGGCCTTCTCCCCAGATGGAGAGTCCGCCCTCCAGTCCAGAGACGGTCCTCGCCCAGGAGGTGCGCCTCCTTGATGAAATGTCCGCGGCCTCCGAGCGGCGCCACAACGAGTTCATGGGGGTTGTGGGACAGTTGCCTCAGGCCATTGAGTCCCTGGCTCATAGTGTGGCCGCTTTCAGGGACTCACAGGCCAGGGGTGTCGAGCAACTCGCGGTAGCACAGGCCAGGGGTGTCGACCAACTCGCGGCAGCACAGGACGCGAGTCGCGAGTTCATGAGTGGTGCCGTGCAGACACTGGCTGATCTGATGCGGGCACAGAACAGGGCAGTTCGGGCACTCACTTCTGCCACACTCGCTGTGTCACGGAAGCATCGACAGGGCACCCGCCGCCCTGCTGCAGCACAGCGGTCTGGCCTCCACCAGATTGCTGCGCTTGCTGCAGTGCCAGCCTGGCCGAGTGCCAATGTCTCTGGCGACCAGCGAGCGCCTGGCATCAGCCAGCTTGCCCCCATTGCTGCAGCCGCCACTGCCACTCCCCCAGCCAAGGTGCGACGAGCTGCTGCAGAGACTGATGCTGCCCAGCCACAGCTGCAGCAGTCAGCAGCCGGACCCTCCAGGGCCGGACCTCGTCTAGGCCGACCCCCAAGGGCATCTGCCGTTACGCATTGCAGCCCTCAGGAGCCTTCCCCCAGCCTTCCAACACCCACAGGGCCCAGGTTGAGGCGGAGCAACAGGTCGGGCAGGGGCCGGAGAAGCCTGCACAAGGACTCGCCCTCTCGGCACACCAAGTAGAGGGTGTCGGCAACTGTTTTTTTTATATGGGGGTGTTTGTGTTCTGGAGGGGGGGGGCTTATTTTGGAAAGGCCGAAGATGAAGGCCAATTGGATTGACAAGTTTTGTTATTCCTCCCCAGGTTGTGGGAGTGAGATATGTTTTTCACTGTTTTTTGGGGGTCTTGTCTGTTTTTCTGTTTCATGTGGGAAGGGCCCTGAGTTTGTTAAATAAAGCTTTTTATTTATTCAGCTTGTCCAGGTGTCATGTTTCAAGTGGTTGTTGCGTTAACCGGCTGAGGGCTTGCGGAGCGGCTGCATTCAGGTGCGTTCATTGCCACAAGCCATTCCCTGACAGGGGGCCTAGAAGTGTCGTTCAATAAGCCGCCGGCGGACGGCCCTTGGACCTTGTGGCCCTTGTGGCTCCCTTCTGGGCTGGTACTCCTCCTCCTCCTCCTCCTCCTCCTCATGGTCCTCCTGCTCGTCCTCCTGAGGTGGTGGCCCAACATGAGGTGGCAGTGCCTGAGTCCTGCGGATAGCCAGGTTGTGCAGCATGCAGCAAACGACGACGAACTGGGAGACTCTATCTGGCGAATACTGTAGAGATCCGCCGGATCGATCCAGGCAGTGGAACCGTTGCTTCAGGACGCCAATCATTTGCTCTGTGATGTTCCTTGTGGCTTGATGGCTTTCGTTGTATGCCTCCTCCGCAGGGGTCCTGGGCGCGCGGAGCGGGGTCATGAGCCATGTGCACAAAGGGTAGCCCTTGTCCCCAATAAGCCATCCCCTTGGTGGAGGCTGTGCCTCGAACATGTCAGCCACAGTAGTCTGGCGCAGGATAAATGCATCGTGGCTGCTTCCTGGAAAGCGGGCATTGACAGCTAGGATGCGCTGCCTGTGGTCACACACCAGCTGTACATTGAGGGAATGGTAGCCCTTCCGGTTGCGGTAATCCTCGGCATTGTCGATAGGTGCCCGTATAGCCACATGCGTGCAGTCAATGGCGCCCTGCACCATGGGGAAGTCGGCGATCCTGGCAAATCCGACTGCACGCTGCTCCTGCCTCTCTAGGGTCATGGGGAAGGAGATGAATTGGTGTCTCCTTGCGAAAAGGGCATCGGTGACCTGCCGGATGCAGCGATTCACGGCGAACTGGGAGATGTTCGCTATGTCCCCAGCAGCGGCTTGGAAGGAGCCGCTTGCATAAAAGTTCAGAGCCACCGTGACCTTCACTTCCACTGACAGAGACGTCCTGCACATCAGCTGTGGACGCAGATCTCTGTGAAGCAGCTGGCAGATCTCTGCAACCACCTCCCTTCTGAAGCGCAGCCTCTTAACACAATGCGCGGCAGTCATGGTGAGATAGGACACCTGCTGCCAGTATTCCCTGAGTGGGTAAGGCCTGCGTTGCCGACGCCTGATGGCCCCTCTGCGTCTAGGCATGGCTGGCCCTCTCACACAGCGTCTGCGAGCCCTTCGCACATAATGCTGGAACTGAGGGTTGGAACCCCATGCAGCCCCCATAATAAACTTGCAAACAGTGAAATCACAAAGAGTCAAATTTCCAAGCTCTGGCCAGAAGCCAAAAATACCTCTCCTATGTTGTCCCAAATCAGTAAGGTCTGTTCCTTGGTCTCTGTCCAGAAATCCAAAGCACTAAAGTCATTGCAGCAAAATGGCTGGCCTTTATAGTTCAGTGTAAGTGCCCTTTAATTAGCGCTCCCCGAGGCCCGCAGGGCCTCTGCTGCGTTCCACTTCACAGTTCTTAACAGCGCCACGCCCACATTGGGCGGGCGCCACTGAATTTCCGGTTTGGGGCGCACAAACAGCGTTGCACGACGAAATGACGTCATAAGCTGCGCGCGCAGCTGAGCAGGCGCAAACACTTTGCGCCGGCGCTAAATGTCAACTGAAGTTGGGCGTTGGCGCAGACCAGCCTGCGCCCGGGCGCTAAGTGCCTAGCGCTGGAAATCTACCCCTCTTATGGCGTTAACGGCTGGCGAACGCAACTGAATTTCTAGGCCATTATTCTGTCTTTGTAGTGCACAGAGCTGTAAATGCTGGGAGTGCTTTTTCAGTAAACCAATAGCCAAAATCTTTCTTACTTTTTAAATAAAAATTAAAATAATTCTCCCTTTTACAAAAAAAAATCTTCAAATCAAAGTCAGGATACTGAAACATTTCTGGCAATGCTTCTTGTATTTCATTTTGTTTTGGATTTCATTCAATAAATCCACACAAATAAGCAATGACTGTTTGTTTCTTCAAAAATATGAGGAATTCTGCAGCAGGCATTGAATACCAACATACATCACACGGCAAGAGAGCCCCAGGTGGGCAGAGGAAACGCTTCAGGACACCCTCAAAGCCTCCTTGAAAAAGTGCAACATCCCCACTGGCACCTGGGAATCCCTGGCCCAAGACCGCACAAAGTGGAGGAGAAGCATCCAGGTGTAATGATATCAGCAAATAGTGATGTTATTTGCCTGTTCGATTATGATGCCTACCAGCATGATTACATGTATTGATTGCTTGTGCCTGACCAGCAGAGGGCATGTGACCGAGACAAGCAAGGCAGTCTAGTTTAGTTTCAGTTTCGTTCTAGATGCATCACTAGCATAATGGTGTCTCCTGAATGCTGTATAAAGAGTTGAACAGACTTTAGATTAAAACTCATTCTCTTTCATAAATGTCTCATCATTGAACCCACAAAGAAGTCAATACAGCAGGAAGGCGCCAAACACCTCAAGTCTCTTCGCCGGGAGCAAGCAGAAGCCAAACGCAAACAGCGCAAGGCGCGCATGTCAACCCAAGCACCCCACCCACCCGCCCCTTCAACCACCGTCTGCCCCACCTGTGACAGAGACTGTAGGTCCTGCATTGGACTCATCAGTCACCTGAGAACTCATTTTTAATGTGGAAGCAAGTCATCCTCGGTTCCGAGGGACTGCCTAAGAAGAGAAGAAGACATCACAAAATACCTTTATCAGCTTTACATATAAAAGGTTAATACTATCAACAGATGCCTATTTTGATACTATTGCAATGCTGGGAGACTTTTTGCGTTATAGTGTAAATAATGTTTGTTTCCAACATGTAAAATAATAACATTTTACAAATACATTTTATGGTGTATCTGGCGTTTTGTCTTTGGTTGATCAGAGTGGTTATTTTGAGAAAGAAATAACGGAGGAACTGCAAGTAGTACATAAAATACAAGTTGAAACATTGGCAGTGAGGATCAAATCAGAGTTTTGAAGATGTGGTGAAGTCATCAAATGTAATTTCATTTCACTTACCACCCCCCCTCCCCCGCCACACCAACCCCCTCCACATAAAATATCAGCAAATATTTTATTACTACAAGTTCCTTCTTTATATGTTTATTCTGATATAAAATATAGCATGGAAATTTTTCTGTACTGTACTTATCTTTATTCTGGGTAAATTGTGACAATGGTAGCAGGGAGGCAGTGCATGCCTGAAGTACATGCACATTAAAATTCCTATATTAAAATGACAGTACTAAGTAACATAGCAATAGATGAAAATATACAAATACTATTACACTAATGCAGATCATAAGAATGACTAAAAGGCCAGACATTGTTGTGTGTAAACTTGTAAAAAGGTTTGCATGGATGAAGACTTTAAAATATAAGAGAATTTCTTTGTGAAATGTATATTTGTTAACTTATATTCTTATTCCAGTAGTTTCCTTTCAGAATATTGTAATTTTAATATTCACATATTTTTGAACATAACATTAGTAATACTGAATGTCATCAATAGTCAGGCCAATATATTTTCTATCTGAAGAAATTTGTTCCCAGTGCTTTTGCCAGAAATGTATTTTCCCGCTGCAAGTGACAAAAAAGTATCCATTTCTTTTAGTTGCCACCTATGAGCACCAGAGAGACGAGTCATTGCCTTGATAAATATTTATCCACTTCCTTTCTAAAACGTAATATGGACTATGCCTCCACAGCTATTTCTGGTAGGGCATTTCATGTCCTCACATCCCTCTGTGCAAAAAACTTTTCTAAACAATCCCTTTTGGGCATTCTTTTCTTTGGGTCATCCTAGATTTCAACTATCAGCCATTACTTTGGAAAGAAATTGATAATTTCCTCCTAGTTGCTCATTCAAGTCTTGACCTGCGAAAGGCCAATGGAATGCCTCAAGAATTCTCTGGGAATTTCCTTGGACTTCTCCCAATCTACTGCCTTAACTTCAGTGGTCGATTGTCAGAAATGCTATTTACGTGGTGTATCCAGGATTGGTGTCAATATTCCACCAAAGTTAAGGCAGCCGATTGGCAAAAGCCACGAGGAAATTCCCAGTATTAGGGTTTTAGATACAGATGGCTAACAATTAGGCCAAAAATCGGCAGTGCGCACAGAACACCAGAAGCCAAAATTGGGCCTTGGCCTCATTTTAATAATTGCGGCAGTACCAATTTGGGTTGGCTGCCTCGACGGCAGCAGCACCTCAGGCAACCCGTGGGGTGGGAGGAGAAGGAGGAGGCTAGCATGGGCCCGCAGCAGTCCTCAGGAGTGCTGTGGGGCTGAGCGGTGCACTGCTGCTCCTCAAGATGTTGAATTAAAAAATGAATCTTACATGCTTGTTGCCGCTCAGCGCTGCCCAATTTCTAGAAGGGGTCCTTAAATGTGCATTAGGCCCTTCATTAACATATGCAAGGGCCTAACACATGTTTATGGTGACCGCGTGAGACGTCTGAATATCATCAGAGGCAAATACGGCATCTGAATCCTTTGGACATAGCCCTGCGAAGTTGGTCCTTTTTGCCCTTGTTTTTTCCCTGGTACATGGGCAAAATGAGGACCAAATTTTCCCCCCACAAATTTTTTGACAACAACTTGTATTTATATAGCACCTTTAACATAATAAAACATCCCAAGGCACTTCACATGAGTGTTATAAAGCAAAATTTGGCACCGAGCCACATAAGGAGGTATTAGGGCAGATGACCAAAAGCTTGGTCAAAGAGGTAGGTTTTAAGGAACGTCTTAAAGGAGGAAAGAGCGGTAGAGAGGCAGAAAGGTTTAGGGAGGGAGTTCCAGAGCTTAGGGCCTTGGCAGAAGGCACGGCCACAAATGGTTGAGTGATTATAATCAGGGATGCTCAAGAGGCCAGAATTCGAGGGTTGCAGATATCTCAGGGGATTGTGGAGCTGGATGAGATTACAGAGATAGGAAGGGGTGAGGCCTTGGAGGGATTTCAAAACAAGGATGGTAATTTTAAAATCGAAGCGTTGCTTAACCGGGAGCCACAGGGGTGATGGGTGAATGGGGCTTGGTGCGAGTTAGGACACGGACAGCCGAGTTTTGGACGTCCTCAAGTTTACGTAGGGTAGAGCGTACGAAGCGAGCCAGGAGTGCATTGGAATAGTCAAGTCTAGAGGTAACAAAGGCATCGATGAAGGTTTCAGCAGCAGATGAGTTGAGGCAGGGGAGGAGACGGCCGATGTTACGGAAGTAAATAGGTGGTCTTAGTTATGGCGGGGATATGTGGTCGGAAGCGCATTTCAGACTGGTCAGCCTCAGACAGATGCTAGGGAGAGGGATAGAGTTGGTGGCTAGGGGTAGGAAGACGAGTTGATAAAGTTGTATAAGTGCAAGTGGAATCCTTGGTTTTACAAATATTGACGTAGATCCGAAAAGAAAAGAGGTAATGCTAAACCTGTACAAATCATTGGTTAGGTCACAGTTGGAGAATTGCATCCAGTCATGGTTGCCTTGCTTTAGAAAAGATGTCAATGCCATGGAGAGAGTGCAGAAGAGATTCACTAAGATGGTACCAGAGAAGAAAGACCTTAATTATGAGGAGAGACTATATAAACTATGGGCCTTAAGAACGTTAAGCGCAGATTCTGCAGATCAGAGGAGAAACTTCTGTTGAGGGGACTACTTTTAGTGTATTCTTTATGACTTGTGCCTTGTAGGGGGTGGAGAGGCTTTGGGGGGTCAGGAGGCGAGACACTCACCCAGCCTCTGACCTGCTGCAGTAGGCACGGCATTTAAGTGGCTGGTCTCATCCAGTTTCTGGTCAATGGGGACCCTAGGATGTTGATGGTGGGAGACTCAGTGATGGTAATGCCATTGAATGTTAAAGCGGGGTGGAGAGGTGGTGGGGTGGGGGGGGTGGGGTGGTATTTAGGCTCTCTCTTGTTGGAGACGGTTATTGCCTGACACTTGTGTGGCACGAATGTTACTTGCCACTTATCTGCCCAAGCCCGAATGTTGTCCAGGTTCTGCTGCATGTGGGTACGGACTGCTTCATTATCTGAGGAATTGGAAATGGTGCTGAACACTGCAATCATCAGTGAACAATTCCATTTATAACCTTATGACGGAGGGAAGGTTATTGACAAACGATATGAAGATAGTTGGGCCAAGGATACTGCCCTGAGGAACCCCTGCAGCAATATCCTGGGGCTAGGATGATTGACCTAAATAGGAAGTACTTGCAAGAATATAGGTATTTCCATGTCTCTTCCACTGAAGTTACAGCAGAAGTTACAGCAGAACTCCCACTAAAATTCACCTCCATAATGCCAGTGAAGGGGAGGTATTGAATGAAGTGCTTGAACCTCTGTTGTGGGAAGAATTACTGATGACATAAAAATAGGGAGAGGAATAGAGACATAGGTTGCAGCAAAATATTTGAAAAAGGAATTAGTTTGGTTTTGCAATTGGTCACATACATGGAAAATGACGTTTAATACTGATAGATACAAAAGTATTACACATAAGGTAAAGAAAATTGTATGGTACAAATGGACAGTGAATAAAATTGAATTAGCCCAAGGGATCTGGGGGTCCTGGTGCACAAAACTCAAAAGGTTAGTATGCAGGTGCAGCAAGTGATTAAGAAGGCCAATGGAATGTTGGCTTTCATTGCTAGGGGTATAGAATATAAAAATAGGGAGGTATTGCTTCAGTTGTACAAGGTATTGGTGAGACCGCACCTGGAATACTGCATACAGTTTTGGTGTCCATACTTAAGAAAGGACATACTTGCTCTCGAGTCAGTACAAAGAAGGTTCACTCGGTTAATCCCGGGGATGAAGGGATGGACATATGAGGAGAGGTTGAGTAGATTGGGACTCTACTCATTGGAGTTCAGAAGAATGAGAGGCGATCTTATTGAAACATATAAGATTGTGAAGGGGTTGGATCGGGTGGATGCGGGGAGGATATTCCCGATGATGGGTGAAACTAGAACTAGGGGGCATAGTCTTAGAATAAGGGGCTGCTCTTTCAAAACTGAGATGAGGAGGAACTACTTCACTCAGAGGGTGGTAGGTCCATGGAATATGCTGCCCCAAAAAGCTGTAGAAGCTACATCATTACATAAATTTAAAACAGAAATAGACAGTTTCCTAGAAGTAAAGGGAATTAAGGGCTACGGGGAGCGGGCAGGAATTTGGACATGAGTCTAGGTTCGGATCGGTCATGGCCCTGTGGGTAGTGGAGCGGGCCCAGGGGCCGTGTAGCCTGATCCTGCTCCTATTTCGCGTGTCTAATTCTGTTAGATTCAGGAGATGGTTCTGTGATAGTGGATTGGCGGTTAGGATCAGATCAGCCATGATCTTATTGAATGGCGGAGCAGGCTCGAGGGGCCGATTGGCCTAATCCTGCTCCTATTTCTTATGTTCTTATGTTCTTATGCAGAAATGGATCTGAGAGTAATAGTAGACACATCATTTTCAATGTCTGAGCAATGTGGTTAAACAATTTAAACAGCTAATAGAATTCAAGGATTATATGGTCAAAATAGTAGAATATAGTGGTCATTTTATGACCATACTGCAAGGGAGCTGGCAGCGCATATTGAAAACTTGGGTACCACTAGTTTTCCGAAATGCACTTTGGGGTCAAGGCTCTTCATTCAGTGCAGACTCATAAAATTACCCTTTATAAGTCTGCAAATTATGCTAACGTTTTACAATACACAGGTCAGATTACACTTAGAATACCGTGTTCATTTTTGGTCATCATGCCACAAAAACTCCAGGTGGAAATCGGAAAAATCCCAAGGAAACAGCATCAAAGGCCATTTTCAGATATTTACACCATGTTGAAGTACCCAAGGATGAAGCTGAAAGAGACTTAGGGAGTCTTGGCAGACTCAACACTAATCATGTCCAACCAATGAGGAGCAGAAATCAACAAAGCCAATAGGATGTTGAACCATATAGCCAAGACAGCAAAATATAAGTCAGAGGAGGTAGTGGTCAAACTTTATTGTGCTCTAATCAGACAGCACCTTGAATGCTATGTTCAGTTCTGGTAATTAAGGAAGAAGAGAAACATTCAAGCACTGGAAGGATTACAGAGCAGTGTGATCCCCAGTTTCAGGTTTAAAAATTGGGAGGAAAGATCAGAGAAACCTGGCCTTCTCAGAGTAGGTAGCTGATATTTTATGGCACCTTGACAACTGGGAAGTGATTTCATGATGGACAGCAAAAGAGATATAAAGACTGCTTAAAAGCGACTCTGAAACAATGCAAAATAGATGTCCATAAGTGGGACAGATGAGAAAGCATGGCGAAAAGTTATCCATGAAGGCACCTCCTACTATGAGGCCCATTGCATCGCTGAGGCTGGAGGAAATCTCGTCTGAGAAATTAAGATCCCCAACCTATGTATCCAGGATCCACTGTTCACTCTGTGGATGCTCATTTTAGGCAGAAATTGGTCTCATCAGTCATCAAAGAATCCACTGCAAAAAATGAGATGTTATTCTGGCTGTCTTCTTCGATGTCAAAGGACGAACGGACAAGGAGGTATTAGCAAAGTTATCCTGTAGAGTTATATAATATTGTTAAATAAAAAAAGTTAATCCAGACTATTACTTAAACATTCAAATTAGAGAAGTGTACTTCTAGGACTGCTATCTGGAAAATCTTATTCACACAGAGGGATTTTGTGCAATAGTGTAAAATGAGTGATAGCGAATCGGCTTTCGGGAGTGATGTAAAACGGGCTGTTGATTCACTATCACTCGTTTTGCACTATCGCACAATGTCAAAATTAGTCACAGAGAGTAATCAACGTGTGGAATAAACTTCCAGATAGAGTAGTGGAGGGAAAATCCCTGGAATCATTTAAGAAACAATTGGATGCTGCAATGGAGAGACAATAGGATCTTTCTGGGTGGATGAATTAAAATGATCCGAATGGCCTTCCTCAGCCATAATTGTCCTGTTATGAGGGTTACTTAAAAAAGCATTGGATGTCACAACGGGAGAGTTAACGTATTGGAAGGTTAGGCTTCAATGGTACACATGGCCTTTTCTCAGCAATTTTTTTTTTAATGTTCTTATGTTCATGAATTCTGCAGATCAGATCACAAGTTCTGTGAGAATCTGCTCCACTGCACTGTGCACTTATACAGATAGTTGTCAATCAGACCACGTTTTAAATGGGAAGCAATCCCATTTAATAATGACACCGTAAACATGGAATGGAAGGGTTTTTCTGATATAATAGCCCCGATGCCTTGCCTCCTTTCCCCATGAGTTCCCAGTGTTCTGCAAATGAAATGCAGCATTGAGGCAGCTGAATTTGTAATGTGCCTTCATTATGATTCAAATGTAACAAAACAAGGCAGTGGGAGGACTTCCAACGTTGGCTGAACTCAGTTAGGCTGCCCACGGCCGTAGGTGGACTCCAATCTGTGAGATCCAATGCTACAGAATTAAGCCTACTTCAAGAAGAATCTGGAGTGGAGAGAGGCAGGAAAAGCAAACAAAAGAAAACAAATTGTGGGTCTGTGATGTGACAGCAGTTAGTATCACTGGATTGTGGCATTTGCAAAGTAGCGAGACAGCATGGTATAAAAAAAGAGGAACCCTTCTCCTCCTCCTCCTCTCCCCGCCCCCCCCACCCCCCGCCAAGAACACGGAGACAGCTGACACCCCCCACTAGTTCTTGAAGCATCTCAGGAATTAGAGAGAGAAGGAACAGAGAAAAAAAGAGAAAACCAGAGAAAAGGAAACCAAAAGGAAAAAAACCTTTTTTTGTTGCCATATTTACACTACACATACTGGTTCTATTTTCATATTGATGTTAATGGGAGCCACACTTTCAGTACACGCTTGCCTTGTTGTGATGTTGAGGAAGGCAGGGTTACACAAGTGAAATTCAAATAGATGCATATAGCACTGACCTTCCACTGCCAGTATACTTCCTCCTGTAGTTACCAGAGACATAACACAGTCACTGTAATGATAAAAAAAATCTGTGATGTGTAGCTGCCACATCAACTTTAGCAGGTCAGCCAGTTTGGATTCCAACACCAACACGGTGTGCCCTGAAGCTAGTGAATGGGCAACTTCATGCTTTTTAACTGCATTTATATTTTTAGCACAAGGCGATGCCTCAGGTATATGACTGGCTTGTGATTGAAAATCTCACACCTAGGATTTGCCTAGTGTTGACAGTTCTGCTTAACCATTGATTTTTCCATTTCCCACACCAACAATCCTTGTGGATCCTCTGCTAGAGATTGCCAGTTTAGTGCCAATTTATGCTGAATTATAGCCAGTTTCATACTCTTATTAGGAATTGGGTTGAAAGTGCTTAACGCCTTTTCACATGGGACTGTTAAGAGCTGGCAAAGAAAGCTGACTTTAATTTCATCAGAAATAATTCATTCTAACGAAAGGTTATCGACCTGAAACGTTAACTCTGTTTCTCTCTCCACATATGCTGCCTGGCTTGCTGAGCATTTCCAGCATTTTCTGTTTTTATTTCAGATTTCCAGCATCCGCAGTACTTTGCTTTTGTATTAGTGTTTAATTTCATCAGTCTGGGCTGGATTCAAAGTCACATCTCAGAGATAAAGGAAAAGTGCCATTACACGCAAAGGGCTAGAAATTGGGCACCTTAGCGCCTCCCATTATCGCCTCCGGGGGGGCGAAAACAGGGCGCTAACCACTTACCGACCGGAAGCGGCGAGAAGATTGCCTCCCGCTATATTCAGTGGGAGGTTTGTGGTGGCGATATGGTGTTGCACCCTGATCTCCTTCGCCCGGAGATCGTGACATGATCATCGTGTGCATCGCCCTGGTAGTGCCCCGGACCTGAACTTCGGTTCCGCCCCCTGCAGCATTGCCGGGCGAAAACACGGCCCATTATGCAGCACTGCACACCTACCTGTTGCTTGTTGTGCTCCAGGAATGAAGTGGAGCACTTGATTTAGTGCTCCACTTCCTTCTTGGAACGCAAAACCAAATTTTTTTAAAGTTGAAAAACATTAGCGCCTGGCGCTACTTTTTTCAACTTTTAAAAGTTAGCGCCCCAAACGAGGCTATAATGAATTTCTCCCCCAAAGCCCCTCACAATCTCAATATTTTAAAAAATATTAAGAGAGGCACACTGACATTCCATGTGGTATGTCAACAGTCTGTGCTACTGAATGGTAAGAGATGGGCTTGTGTAGGGAGCACTGGTTTTATTCTTGGGTACTTCATGGCCAATTAATGAGTGATAATGGCTGGGACCTAGGAATCAGTTCTTAATGGGACTGAAAGCCGATAAATCCCCAGGGCCTGATAATCTGCATCTCAGAGTACTAAAAGAGGTAGCCATGGAAATAGTGGATGCATTGGTTGTCATCTTCCAAAATTCTATAGATTATGGAACAGTTCCTGCAGATTGGAGGGTGGCAAATGTAACCCCACTATTTAAAAAAGGAGGGAGAGTGAAAACAGGGAACTACAGACCGGTTAGCCTAACATCAGTAGTAGGGAAAATGCTAGAGTCTATTATAAAGGATGTGATGACAGGACACTTAGAGATTTTCAACGGGATTAGACAAAGTCAGCATGGATTTACAAAACGGAAATTGTGTTTGACAAACCTACTGGAGTTTTTTGAGGATGTAACTGGTAGAATAGATAAGGGAGAACCAGTGGATGTGGTGTATTTGAATTTTCAGAAGGCTTTTGATAAAGTCCCACATAAGAGGTTAGTGTGCAAAATTAAAGCACATGGGATTGGGGGTAATATACTGGCATGGATTGAAAATTGGTTAACAGGCAGGAAACAGAGAGTAGGAATAAATGGGTCTTTTTCGGGGTGGCAGGCGGTGACTAGTGGGGTACCACAGGGATCAGTGCTTGGGCCCCAGCTATTCACAATATATATCAATGATTTGGATGAGGGAACCAAATGTAATATTTCCAAGTTTGCTGACGACACGAAACTAGGTGGGATTGTGAGTTGTGAGGAGGATCCAAGAGGCTTCAAGGCGATTTACACAAATTGAGTGTGTGGATAAATGTGAAGTTATCCACTTTGGTAGGAAAAACAGAAAGGCAGAGTATTATTTAAGTGGTGATAGATTGGGAAATGTTGATGCACAAAGGGACCTGGGTGTCCTTGTACACCAGTCACTGAAAGCAAACATGCAGGTGCAGCAAGCAGTTAGAAAGGCAAATGGTATGTTGGCCTTCATTGCAAGAGGATTTGAGTACAGGAGCAAGGATGTCTTACTACAGTTATACAGGGCCTTGGTGAGACCACACCTGGAGTACGGTGTGCAGTTTTGGTCTCCTTACCTAAGAAAGGATAAAGTTGCCATAGAGGGAGTGCAGCGAAGGTTCACCAGGCTGATTCCTGGGATGGCAGGACTGTTGTATGAGGAGGGATTGGGTCGACTAGGCCTGTATTCACTAGAGTTTAGAAGAATGAGGGATCTCATGAGCGGAGAGACAGAGGAAAGGGAAACAAGGATAAAAGCAAAAGACAGGAAGGAGAAAAACAGAAGTGGCAGGCAGAGAAATCAAGGGTTTAAATCAAACATGGCCACAGTAAATAATAATTCTAAAAGATCTAAGAGTGTTAAAAAAACAAGCCTGAAGGCTTTGTGTCTTAATGCAAGGAGCATTCGTAATAAGGTGGATGAATTAGCTGCGCAAATAGAGGTAAACGAAAATGATATGACTGGGATTACGGAAACATGGCTCCAGTGTGGCCAAGGCTGGGAACTCAATATCCAGGGGTATTCAATATTCAGGAAAGATAGGCAAAAAGGAAAAGGAGGTGGGGTAGCATTGCTGGTTAAACAGGGGATTAACACAATTGAAAGGAAGAATATTAGCTCTGATGATGTGGAATCTGTATGGGTAGAACTGAAAAATACCAAGGGGCAGAAAATGTTAGTGGGAGTGGTATATAGACCTCCAAACAGTAATGCGGAGGTCGGGGATGGCATTAAACGGGGAATTAGAGAAGCGTGCAATAAGGGCACAGCAGTTATCATGGGTGATTTTAATCTACATATAGATTGGGCTAACCAAATGAGTAACAATACTGTGGAGGAGGAATTCCTGGAGTGTATACGGGATGGTTTCCCGGACCAATATGTCGAGGAACCAACTAGAGATCAGGCCATCTTAGACTGGGTATTATGTAATGAGAAAGGATTAATTAGCAATCTTGTTGTGCGAGGCCCCTTGGGTCAGAGCGATCATAATATGATAGGATTCTTCATCAAGATGGAGAGTGAAATAGTTGACTCAGAGACTAGGGTCCTGAATTTAAATAAAGGGGACTACGATGGTATGAGGTGCGAGTTGGGTAGGATTGATTGGGAAATGACATTCAAAGGGTTGACGGTGGATGGGCAATGGCAAACATTCAAAGACCGCATGGATGAACTACAGAATTTGTTCATCCCAATTTGGCATAAAAATAAAACAAAAAAGGTGACTCAACCGTGGCTAACAAGGGAAATTAGGGATAGCATAAGATCCAAGGAGAGGACATATAAATTGGCCTGAAAAAGCAGTAAACCTGAGGATTGGGAGCAGTTTAGGATTCAACAAAGGAGGACAAAGGGATTAATTAAGAGGTGGAAAATAGAGTATGAGAGTAAGCTTTCAGGGAACATAAAAACTGACTGTAAAAGCTTTTATAGATATGTGAAGAGAAAAAGATTGGTGAAGTCAAGCATAGGTCCCTTGCAGTCAGAATCTGGGGAATTTATAATGGGGAACAAAGAAATGGCAGACCAATTGAATACATACTTTGGTTCTGTCTTCACAAAGGAGGACACAAATAACCTGCCAAAGATGTCGGGGAACATAAGGTCTAATGACAGGGAGGAACTGATAGAAATCAGTATCTGTAGGGAAATGGTGTTAGGGAAAGTGATGGGATTGAGGGCCGATAAATCCCCAGGGCCTGATAATCTACATCCTAGGGTACTTAAGGAAGTGGCCCTAGAAATAGTAGATGCATTGCAGGTCATCTTCCGCAATTCGATAGACTCTGGGACAGAACCCATGGATTGGCGGGTAGCTAATGTTACCCCACTGTTCAAAAAGGGTGGTAGAGAGAAAATGGGGAATTACAGACCGGTAAGCCTGACAGCGGTAGTGGGGAAAATGCTAGAGTCCATTATAAAGGATGTAATAGCAGAGCACTTGGAAAAAAGTGACCGGATCGGACTAAGTCAACATAGATTTACAAAAGGTAAATCGTGCTTGACTAATCTACTGGAATTTTTTGAGGATGTAACTGGTAAAATAGATAAGGGAGAACCAGTGGATGTGGTGTATTTGGATTTTCAAAAGGCTTTCGATAGGGTCCCGCATAAGAGATTAGCGTGTAAAATTAAGGCACCTGGGATTGGAGGCAAGGTATTGACTTGGATAGAGAACTGGTTGGCAGACAGAAAGCAAAGAGTTGGAATAAACGGCTCTTTTTCCGAGTGGCAGGCAGTGACTAGTGGGGTACCGCAGGGATCGGTCCTTGGACCACAGCTATTCACAATATATATTAATGATCTGGATGAGGGAACTAGATGTATTATCTCCAAGTTTGCAGACAACACAAAGCTGGGTGGGCGTGTGTGCCGTGAGGAGGATACCGAGAAACTCCAGTATGATTTGGACAGGTTGGGTGATTGGGCAGAAGCATGGCAGATGCAATATAATGTGGGTAAATGCGAGGTTATCCACTTTGGTGTCAAAAACAGGAAGGCAGATTATTATCTGAATGGCAATAGATTGGGAGAAGAGGAAGTAACGAGACCTGGGCATCCTTGTGCACCAGTCGCTGAAAGTAAGCATGCAGGTGCAGCAGGCGGTTAAGAAGGCAAATGGTATGTTGGCCTTCGTAGCGAGAGGATTTGAGTACAGGAACAAGGATGTCTTGCTGCACTTGTACAGGGCCTTGGTGAGACCACATCTGGAGTATTGTGTGCAGTTTTGGTCATCTTATCTGAGGAAGGATGTTCTTGCCATGGAAGGAATGCAGCGAAGATTCACCAGGCTGATACCTGGGATGGCAGGAATGACGTATGAGGAGAGATTGGGTCGATTGGGCTTATACTCGCTGGAGTTTAGGAGAATGAGAGGGGATCTCATCGAAACTTATAAAATTCTAACAGGACTAGACAGACTAGATGCTGGAAGGATGTTCCCAATGGTCGGGGAGTCCAGAACCAGGGGTCACAGTCTAAGGATAAGGGGTAAGCCATTTAGGACAGAGATGAGGAGGAATTTCTTCACCCAGAGAGTGGTGAACCTGTGGAATTCTCTACCAAAGAAGGCAGTAGAGGCCAATTAATTAAATATATTCAAGAAGGAGTTGGATATATTTCTTAAGGCTAAAGGGATCAAGCGATATGGAGAGAAGGCAGGAACAGGGTACTGAATTTGGACGATCAGCCATGATCTCATTGAATGGCGGAGCAGGCTCGAGAAGCCGAATGGCCAACTCCTCCTCCTATCTTCTATGTTTCTATGTTTCTATGTTTCTCATTGAAACGTATAAAATTCTGACAGGGCTAGACAGACTGGATGCAGGGAGGATGTTTCCCCTGGCTGGGGGGCTTAGAACGAGGGGTCACAGTCTCAGCATACGGGGTAGGACATTTAGGACTGAGATGAGGAGAAATTTCTTCACTCAGAGGGTGGTGAACCTGTGGAATTCTCTACCACAGAAGGCTGTGGAGGCCAAGTCACTGAATATATTTAAGAAGGAGATAGATAGATTTCTAGACACAAAAGGCATCAAGGGGTATGGGGAGAGAGCGGGAATATGGTATTGAGATAGAGGATCAGCCACGATTGTGTTGAATGGCGGAGCAGGCACAAAGGGCCGAATGGCCTACTCCTGTTCCTACTTTTCTATGTTTCTATGTTTAAGCCGTTCTGTCAAGGGTGCATTGAATGGGAGTACCTAAAATATAGGAATATAAAATAACAAAAGCAAGAAGACATTTTAATTTTAAATTTAAATTGTCACCTGAATAAATAATGTGTAACAAAAGGTTTATGGGCAATTCAGAAAAGAAAAATCTCGTCTTGAAGTTGCTACACTTGATGAATTGAAGTAACTGTCAACAGATCATTGAATTCTAACAGCAACTAAAATCTTCCCCATTGACTATGAATGAGTAAAATTCTATCTGATTCTGGATTTTCCCATAATTGAAATCTTTGACTTCCTGTATTGCTCTAATAATTTATAGGACCTGCCTATATTGGAACCATTCATTTCCACATGAGACAACAGGAAAAACATTCTGAACATTTATTAAATAAACAAACCTTTTGAACCTTGCAACTCTTCTGATGCAATGCAAATGTGCAAACAGTTCCTTTAGGGAAAAGGTTCATAAACCACACTACATTTAAAAAAAATACATAACAAGAAAGCCTTCAATAAAATCCCCAGTTTAAACGAGCAGATCACTCAATAGTACATTATAGCCTCATTAAAAGATTACAGAAAATAGTTTATTGCAGATGTTACATGATTTAAAAATATGCACGCTGTAATTTCAAAGCTATGAATTTAATATTCACTACAAGAGTTGAAGGACGTCCAAGCTTTAGTTATAATTAAATAGATGTTAAACAGATAGCATTATTGTGGTTCAGTTTTGGTTGAATTCCAGCTGGAACACGGTGCTAGTGCTTCAAGCAACTGTACCCAGCTCACCAGGTCACAGTCACTGTGCCTGCCAACAGGTGCTGATTATAGAGCTGCATTTCCAATTGGAAGTATTTTTCCTGGCACACAGGAAACCCTGCTGTAATATTTTTTTAAAAGCCTGCACATTTCAATGAAGATGTTATATAATAGAATTTGAAAATTCCATTTTTGGGTTAACTATCCACAATACTTCAACTGGTTACGAAAAGGAACCTCCCACTCAGTTGCACACATGCACTTCTCACATAGTCAACAAAATAGTGATGATGTGGTGCTTGAAACACATGATGTACTATATGCTATATAGCCTGGCAACATTATCAAATAAAGCATTCTGTCCCCCCACCCCCAAAACAGCAAATATTGCAAATGTTCTGAAGGTATTTGAGTGCTCATATAAGGCAATGACTATTTGCACATAAGGAGGATAAATTCTCATTCTTTGTGGGTGATCTCTGATACCAAGTGCACAGGCACAAATATGGGGATTAATTTCCCAAGTTTGGTGCATGATTTACATATGCTAACCAATCTTGCACTTGCACACCATTGTAATATGGTCGACAGGGAAGCCATTACTATTAGTAACCTTTCTTTTGAACTTACTTCCTCCTCTTATCCTTCCTCTCTTGAAAGTGGCATTATGCTATTGTACAGTTCCACAGTTATCTTTGCATCATGGGCCTTTAGAACATCTTACAAGTTGTCACCTTTCCTAGGATCCTGAATATTGATGGACTACTTAACCATGTTGCCATTAGTCAATATATACACAGGGCACTTCTAGGAGGGGTTGCTGAATAGCGATCAGAGAGTCCAAAACCAGGGGCTATAAATATAAAATAGTCACTATTAAATCCAATAAAGAATTGAGGAGAAACTTCTTTACCCAGAGAGTGGTTAGAATGTGGAATTCACTACCACAAGGAGTAGTTGAGGTGAATAGCATGGATGCATTTAAGGGGAAGCTGGATAAGTACGAGGGAGAAAGGAATAGAAGGACATGTTGATAGGGTTAGATGAAATAGCATGGAGGAGGTCCGTGTGGAGCATAAACACCAACATAGACCAGTTGAGCCGAATGACCTGTTTCTGTCCTGTAAATCCTATGTAATTCTATGTAAACTCTCCTCCATAGCCTTGAAATGGTAACATCAACTATAACACTACCAGTGCCATCCTGGCTACGGTCAACTAATTAAGTATACAGCAGGGATTAAACCTTGAGCACTCCTAGTTCCTAGTGTCACACTACACAATGGACTTATGCACTGAGCCTCTGTGCCCTAGCTTTATTTACTGGGTGGGAATAATTGCCATGTCGTATAATGAATACAGTTAATATGGTCTGAAGTCATGAATGTATTAAACCCAATAATCATTCTCAACTCTCCACAGAAGAATGGGTTACCAATGCATAGTTACTAGAAAAGTAACCATTGGTTTGCCAACAATGCATCTTGGCAAAAATGGTGGCACGTAACAGTTTCGAGCACATGTGTGGACTGAACGCGAATATTTATCTGCAGTGGCTTATTTCTAACCTAGCATTTTTTTTTGGCTTCCCAAATTGAGTGATGCATCACACGACAAACACATGTACATGCAAAATGATGGCAGTGGATTCAACTGTCCTCCCTCACACTAACCATAAATAATGGATTTCAGCACTCTCCACATCACCAGTACTATAGCAACTGTCACCAGCCAGTCAAAACCATTTAATATCACCTACTATAAAGATCTCAAATCTTCTCAAAACATAAATCACCTCAGAAATGACAGAATTCAAAACAAAAAAGCAACAGAAAAAACTTTAACAATAGATATTATCTGCCTTTATTGTCCAAACTGACAGTTTCCTCAGACTGTTATTACGTTCCAGACGGTCTGGAACAGGCCTTTTTTCTACACAGAGGAAACCGCTCCAACAGGCAAGAATGATTTGCAAATTTCAGTACTGTCAGACGCTCCTCAAACACTGAGTACAACTCAAAACATAACATCCTCGAAGACACTCAAAATCAGCAAATAAATTCTATACAAACAGTCTTACTGATACAAAACATGACACAATTACAACAGATACAAGACAGTTTTTTGGAACCTTCAGGTCTTCAACACCCCCATCAAACAATCCATCATGAGAATGAAGCTTCTACCATGTAATAGATAATAACAGTAGAAATCACTTTAAAAAGACAAATAACATAAACAAATAAAAAGTGACATTGTATTACTGCAACTTCTATCTGAGCAATCAGGTCATTCTACTCCTGTGGAACACATTCCCCCTCAATAACTGGAGAAAACATCAACGCTTCCATCACAGAACTAGGTTATTATGAATATGAGCCTCACCTTTGACTGAAATAATAGAGTATGGATGGATACTTAATACAACAAAATGACACACCTTCAATATCAATGTATCTACAGCTCTCAAACAAGCGCAACATATTGACAGTAAATATAAAAGAAAAGAAAGTATAGTTTAGTAAAGGCAGTAAATTGTATGTTGTAGAGGAAGTAATTACATAGAACTTACAGCACAGAAACAGGCATTCGGCCCAACTAGTCCATGCCAGTATTCATGCTCCACACAAGCCTCCTGCCACCCTACTTTATCTAACCCTATCAGCATATCCTTCTATTCCTTTCTCCTTCATGTGCTGATCTAGATTCTGCTTAAATGCATCTATGCTATTCGCCTCAACTACTCCTTGTGGTAGCACGTTCAACATTCTAACCACTCGCTGGGTGATGAAGTTTCTCCTGAATGCCTTATTGGATTTATTAGTGACAATCTCATATTTATGACCCATAGTTTTAAAATCCTCCACAAGTGGAAACATCTTCTCTAGGTCTACTCTGTTAAACCCCTTCATAATTTTACAAACCTCTATTAGGACTCCACTGATTATTCTGTTACATAGAAACATAGAAGATAGGAGCAGGAGTAGGCCATTCGGCCCCTCGAGCCTGTTCTGCCATTTAATGAGATCATGGCTGATCATCCAAATTCAGTACCCTGTCTCTGCTTTCTCCCCATATCCCTTGATCCCTTTAGCCTTTAGAAATATATCTAACTCCTTCTTGAATATATTTAATGAAGTGACCTCAACTGCCTTGTGTGGTAGAGAATTCCACAGGTTCACCACTCTCTGGGTGAAGAAATTCCTCCTCATCTCAGTCCTAAATGGCTTACCCCTTATCCTTAGACTGTGACCCCTGGTTCTGGACTCCCCCGCCATCGGGAACATCCTTCGTGCATCTAGTCTGTCTAGTCCTGTTAGAATTTTATAAGTTTCAATGAGACCCCCTCTCATTCTTCTAAACTCTAGCGAATATATGCCTAATTGACCCAAACTCTCCTCATACATCATTCCTGCCATCCCAGGTATCAGTCTGGTGAATCTTCGCTGCACTCTCTCCATGGCAAGAACATCCTTCCTCAGATAAGGCGACCAAAACTGCACACAATACTCAAGGTGTGGTCTCTTGACCAAGGCCCTGTACAACTGCAGCAAGACATCCTTGCTCCTGTACTCGAATCCTCTCGCTATGAAGGCCAGCATACCATTTGCCTTCTTAACCGCCCACTGCACCTGCATGCTTACCTTCAGTGACTGGTGCACAAGGACACCCAGGTCTCGTTGCACTTCCCCTTTTCCCAATCTATTGCCGTTCAGATAATAATCTGTCTTCCTGTTTTTGCCACCGAAGTGGATAACCTCGCATTTATCCACATTATACTGCATTTGCCATGCATCTGCCCAATCACCCAACCTGTCCAAATCATTCTGGAGTTTCTCTGCATCCTCCTCACAGCACACATGCCCACGCAGCTTTGTGTCATCTGCAAACTTGGAGATATTACATCTAGTTCACTCATCTAGATCATTTATAAATATTGTGACTAGCTGGGGTCCTAGCACTGATCCCTGCAGTACCCCACTAGTACCTGCTACTTGGAAAAAGACCCATTTATTCCAACTCTTTGCTTCCTGTCTGCCAACCAGTTATCTATCCAAGACAGTACCTTACCCCCAATCCCATGTGCTTTAACTTTGCACACTAATCTCTTATGCGGGACCTTATCGAAAGCCTTCTGAAAGTCCAAATACATCACATCCACTGGTTCTCCCTTATCTATTCTACCAGTTACATCCTCAAAAAATTCCAGTAGCTTAGTCAAGCATGATTTATCTTTTGTAAATCCATGTTGACTTTGTCCAATCCTGTCACTGTTTTCCAAGTGCTCTGTTATTACATCTTTTACAATGGACTCTAGCATTTTCCCTACTACCGATGTCAGGCTTACTGGTCTATAATTCCCCGTTTTCTCTCTACCACCTTTTTTAAATAGTGGGGTTACATTAGCTACCCTCCAATCTATGGGAACTGTGCCAGAGTCTATAGAATTTTGGAAGATGACCAGCAATGTATCTACTATTTCTAGGGCCACTTCCTTAAGTACCCTAGGATGTAGATTATCAAGCCCTGGAGATTTATTGACCTTCAATCCCGTCAATTTCCCTAACACCATTTCCCTACAAATACTGATTTCATTCAGTTCCTCCCTCTCCTTAGACCCTATGTTCCCCAACATCTCTGGGAGGTTATTTGTGTCCTACTTTGTGAAGACAGAACCAAAGTATGTATTTAATTGGTCTGCCATTTCTTTGTTCCCCATTCTGTTTCCAGAGAACAGAGCCCCAGCAGTTAAAATGGAGCTGGTGACTTACCCACATCCTTTCCTGCCCTAATCTGACGGACTACAATTTTAAATTGCAGGCGGCAAGGACACCCGCCCCAAGCCGGCGGGGCCCTCTTTAAGTTTGCCATTTTAACCTGAGCCCTGAGCCCTGAGCAGGGGAGCAGTAGTGGCTTCCCCACCAGGCCAAGCCTGCCAGGAACAGGAAGGCATTAGAAGCCCTGTAAGGTTAGTTTTGTTTTAGTTTTCTTGTGGGTCAAGAGGAGCAAGACTGCTGTTCCAGGCCCTACAGGAAATCTTGCACCTCCCCTGCACGTAAATTCCCTCTCTTCCCCAAATGGGATTCCACCCCTGCTTATCCACTTACCTTAGTGCTAAGGACAATTCCCTCTGGTTCCCAGTGGCAGCCTCCGATCGCCACGGTTTTAATGCCCAGGCAGCTGCTTCCCGCCGACTTCCTGCTGTTTTGGTCGGGAAGTCAGCAAGTGGCATGCAAATGAGGCCTGGCCATTAAAACCAGCCGAGCCTGCCTGCTGCCGCTCCTGGATGGGCACTCCGCTCGCTTTGCTGCGTTCCCACCCAGGAGTAAAAATCCAGGCCACTGAGGCTGTCACTGTCTGAAGCTTTGACTCCACTGAACAGCATTTACTTAAGCAGGGTTTGAGTCAACTAAAAAGAAGAGGTGAAAATGAAATGCAATATCTGGAATATTCAATGAAAAATTGGTCAAAATCAGGAATGGGAAAGGTAAAACTAAAAGCATATTGGGGGTGATTCTCACACCATGTGGACACCAGGCAGATGGTGCGATTGCATCACCTGCCCAATGTCCTTGGCAGAAGGCCTGAACCATTATGAGAGCTGGGTCTTATTTGCTTATAACTGGTGGAGCTTTGACTGCTATTCACGCACTCACAGGCAACGTGCCGGTCAGGGGAATGGGAGCAGGAAATCCAATGGCTCCTCCACGAAGCTGAGAGAGTGAAAGAAAGACTTGCATTTATACAGCGCCTTTCACTTCCACCGGATGTCTCAAAGCGCTTTACAGCCAATTAAGTACTTTTGAAGTGGAGTCACTGTTGTAATGTGGGAAAATGAGCCAAAAGTAATGGGTTAGGGGAGGACCCACCAAAATACAGTCATGGGGGTAAAAATTGGGTAGCGCCCCCTAACCTTAACCCTAACCCTAACCCACTTTGGGGTTCCACCTTCGCCGGGGCGCTAATTTTAGTGCCCTGAAAAAGTTAGTGCCCCCGCAGCCAATTTTTCCAGGTAGCACCCCGAGAGGGAGGAGGGGCGCTGTGAGCCAATATCATGGCGCGACATGTCGTGCCGCGGTACTACAGGCCTTCCTCCCCTTATTAAAGGGGAGGGGCCTGGCGCAGCGTGTCTTGGCGTCCAGCTGGGCCACCAGGGATCGGGAGTGCCGGCAAAAGAGCCTGGCACTCAGGAGGAGTGCCGGGCTCATGGAGAGCAGCCGGCACCCCGCGGGGGGCTTCACGGCGGCCGGGGACAGCAATGGGAGCAGGTGCTGGCAGGCGGCCAGCAACAAAAATGGCCGCCTGCCACCTCCCCTTTAACTAACGCCGCCCCGGCCGCAAGCAGGCCCCCCTGACCCCGGCGGACATAGCGTCCAGTGGTAATTTGGGGGGCGCCACCAAATATTATAGCTGGGGCGCGAGCGGGGTGCTGCGCACAATGATGTTTTTGCTGGTGGCGCAGCACCGTGCAGCGCTAACAGTTAGCACTGCCGCAAACCTCCCACTGAATTTCGCGGGAGGTGTTAGCGGTGCCGCACCCAGGCGCTAGTTGATTTGCGCCCCATTAGCACCCTAGGGCACTAACGGGAGGTGCAAATCAACCGAATTTAGCCCCCATAGAGTCGTAACGGCACAGAAGGAGGCCATTTGGCCCATCGAGTCCATGCCAGCTCTCTGCAGATCAATCCAGTCAGTCCCATTCCCCCTCTCTATCCCCGTAGCCCTGCAAGCTTATTTCCCTCAAGTGCCTATCCAGTCTCCCCTTGAAAACGAGTGTCTCCGCTTCCACCACTTCCGTCAGCAACGATTTCCAGGTCATCACCACTCGCTGCTTAAAAAAGTTTTTCCTCACATACCCCCTGTATCTCTTGCCCAAAACCTTAAATCTGTGTCCCCTAGTCCTTGTACCACCAACTTGTGGGAACAGCCTTTCCCCGTCTAGCCTATCCAAACCCGTCATAATCTTGTACACCTCTATCGAATCACCACTCAACCTCCTTTGCTCTAATGAAAACAAATCCAACTTCTCCAACTTGTCCTTGTAGCTAAGATCCCCCATCCCCAGAACCATTCTGGTAAATCTCCTTTGCACCCGCTCAAGGGCCTTCACATCCTTCCTAAAGTGTGGTGACCAGAACTGGACGCAATGCTCCAGTTGTGGCCTAACCTGTGCTTTATAAAGGTTCAGTATAACGTCTCTACTTTTGTACTTAATACCTCTATTTATGAAGCCCAAGATCCCATATGCTTTGCTAACCACTCTCTCAACATGTCCTGCCACCTTCAGGGACCTATGCACATTAACTCCCCGGTACCTCTGTCCCTGCACACTCTTTAAAACTGTGCTATTAAGTGTATATTGCCTCTCCCTGTTCCTTCTGCCAAAATACATCACCTCACACTTCTCTGTATTAAATTCCATCTGCCACTTGTCTGCCCATTCTGCTAGCCTTTCTATGTCTTGTTGCAGTCGATTGGTATCATCATCACTGTTTGCCACACCCCTAAGTTTGGTGTCATTGGCAAATCTGGAACAATCTGCCATTCACCTATTTTCTGAGCAGCCTGCGGTGGTCTCTTTAAGGACTGCTGGTTAGGCTGCTCAACACTCGGTACCAGTGCATTTATCCCACACTCCCAAACGCATGCTATCCCAATCCTTCCACTGTTGAAACCAATGATGAAAACCACTTTGAAACAAATGCTCAATTATTATTCAGCAATCCACACATTACACAAGATATTGCAAACATTGTACCTCAAAATTACAGGGGGTCCTATGATGTGCATCATAGCATCCTGATTAGCATATTACAAATAGGCTCCTGCCTGAAACAGTAAGTACTGCACTGTGATTTCTGGGGCTTTACTGCCCTGTTCCCGCTGGGTGGAAGCCCCAAAAATCACTCCTATTATATTTGAAATGACATTCAGAAAGTGCAACATGACAATAATATACAACACCGACTCAAACCAGGCCAAAAATGCCACACAACACAACCAATGGTAATAAATAAAATCAAAGATCCTCTTATACTTATCCTGAGCACTACAACGTCTTTCAGATGACACATTAAACCGAGGTCCTGCCTGCCCTCACAGGTGGGATGTAAAATATTCCATGGCACTATTTTGAAGAATAGCAGGGCAGTTCTCCTGGCCAATATTTATCCCTCAACCAGTATCACTAAAAAAAATGATCTGGTCATTATCTCTTTGCTGTATGTGGGACCTTGCTATGCCCAAATTGGCTGCTGTGTTTCCCTATATTACAACAGCGACTACACTTCAAAAGTACTTCATTGGCTGTAATGTGCTTTAGGATGTCCTGAGGTCGTGAAAGCTATAAATGCAAGTTCTTTATTTCTTTATAAAGTTAACACATGACAAAAAGTTTGCCTACTGATTCAGTCAACCAGATCTGATTCAAAAACTAATGACTAGCAGATTGAACCAAGTCATGCAATGCATATATTAGGGCAGACAATATATATGCCATTAACAGCTAGAGATTAATCCTCCATAAACAACTGCATTTATCCCACACACCCAGACACATGCCACCCTAATCCTTCCACTGCAGAAATAAATATACACTAAATTGAAAGAAATGCCCAATTATTTTTCAGCAATCCACACACTGCACAAGATATTGCAAACATAAAATGTTATCAGTCCTCACCGATACATATCAAATACCTCACTCAAAAGGAAAAAAAATTAAGCCCATCTAAACAATGACTCCTCATATGAAGATTAAAACTGTAAAATTAAAAATGTTACCATGTTTATTCAAAGTTACTCATGTTCCTGTGTTAATATTTTTCTTCTTTTGTGATTTTTGTAGAAATACTTGGACACTTCAGTCTTCAAAGTAGATCAATGAGAGGGAACTATATAGAGGTACGCAAGATACTAAATGTAATAGAAAAGGTTAATTCTGAGGACTGTTTCAAGTTAAGAAAGAAAGACTTGCATTTATATAGCGCCTTTCATGACCACTGGATGTCTCAAAGCGCTTTACAGCCAATGAAGTACTTTTTTTTTGAAGTGGTGTCACTGTTGTAATGTGGGAAATGCAGTAGCCAATTTGCGCACAGCAAGGTCCCACAAACAGCAATGTGATAATGACGAGATAATCTGGTTTTTCTGTTATGGTGGTTGAGGGATAAATATTGGCCAGGACACCAGGGATAACTCCCCTGCTCTTCTTTGAAATAGTGCCATGGGATCTTTTATGTCTGTTGTGTATGTACCTTTAAGGGAATAACTGGTCTTAGGCTGCAGTACCGGCAGTGACCACCCCTGTATAAAAGACCCTAGCAGGCTTCTGTAGTTTCAGTTTCAAGCTGCCTCTTGTTCAGTAAAGTACCTGTTAAACTGTTCTCCCGAAGTCCGTGTATTATTAGGCACGGACTTTACAGTGGCAACGAGTAAGTTCGAACTCACCTGCAGTGTGGCATCATCTCACGGGGATCTCGCCTAAAAGGAAGGTCCTGGAAGGTCGTAGTCTGAGCAACGGGCGTCGACCAAGGGCAACCGCCCAAAGAATCCATCGGTGTTTGGAGAATTGCGGGAGAGACTGTGGTTCCAGCGAATTGTGCTGGTAGCAGGTAGCGCGCTGACCCTTCCGGACTGCGGTGGGCTCAAGCTCGATCGAGCGGCTGTACAAATCGGGCCGCGCAGTGTCGCCGGGAAAAGAAAACAAGAGAGAGAGGGTGGAGCGCACAGGGTGCGGTCGGTGCTCGAGAACAGGACAGCGGAGAGAAACTAAACGGGGGGGAAGGAAAGCGAGATGCGCCGAAGCTGCGGGTTGCCGCCATTACCCCGTAGAATGCTAGGAGCAGCGTGGCAGTAAGGGGAAGAAGCAAAAGCGCGGGGGGCGCCATTTTAAATCGCCCAAGATGCCGAAAAGTGGCAGTATCACTGCTTTCGACAACAAGGTAGAAGACTGGACCACGTATGTAGAAAGAATCGAAGTGTACTGCAAGGCAAATGAGGTGGCCGATGGAAAGAGGGCGTCGGTATTATTAAATCTGATGGGTGCGAATACGTACGGCCTATTGCGGAATTTAATTACCCCCGCTAAACCAATGGAGAAAAGTTTTGAGGAGATTGTTCATATCTTACAGGAACACCTAAGCCCTACACCACTGCTGATAGCAGAAAGATTCAAGTTCCATAAAAGAAACCAGCACAAAGATGAGAGCAATGCTGACTATCTTACGGAACTACGCAAGTTATCAAAGCACTGCCAGTTCGGAGCAGGACTGGCAGACACCTTACAGGATAAGTTTGTCCACGGGCTCCAGAGTGAAGGAACCCAGAAATGACTACTTTCGAAAAAGGACCTGATGCTAGAACAGGCTTTCAGCGTGGCAGTATCCTACGAAGCAGCAGCACGGGGAGCTGCGGAAATACAACAGAAACCACAAGAATACAGCGCTAACGAAATGGCGTATGGAGCCGAAAAGTGCTATCGCTGCAGCAGAACAACCCATGAGCAGAAGGACTGCTGGTTTAAAGACAAAATATGCAGGCAATGCGGGAAAATGGGACATATAGCAAGAGTCTGCAGGTCGGGAAAGAAGACCAACACGACAAGAACTACTAAGGAACAGTACAGGAAAGTAAAGAAACTGACAGATAGTAGTTCAGAAGATCAGGAGAGTGATAAGGACTCCGGGAGCAGGCGACTAAGTTGTTTAAAGTTACACAACGTGACCGCAAAAGAAGATCACCGAACCATTGGGGTCACCCTCATGATAGCAGGGTCCCCAGTGAAGATGGAATTGGACACAGGATCAGCCCTAACTGTCATGAATCGACGAGGCTATGAGTGGCTATTCTCACACATAGCCTTAAAGGACACGTCCATTGTATTGAAGACATACACGGGGCAAAAGGTCTACCCCAGAGGAAAAATAAGGGTGCCAGTTGAATATAACGGAAAGGAAACACAGAAACTATACATGTATATACTACGAGATGGAGGACCACCATTATTGGGACGTGAATGGATCCGAAGACTACAATTGGATTGGCATTCCATTCTGGCACTAACTGTGACTGACAAAAAAGATGATGACGTCGCACCTGGACGTCTGTCACAAATTCTATCTGACGCGGAAGAGGTGTTCCAACAAGGACTTGGGACTCTAAAAGGAGTAAAGGCAACCATAAAGATTGAGGATAACGCAACCCCAAAATTTTTCAAGGCCAGACCGGTGCCATATGCGATACACCCAGCTGTGGAAGCTGAACTGGAGAGTCTGGAGCATTCGGGGGTGCTGCCTAAGGTGGACTGGAGCGAGTGGGCCACACCCATCGTTCCTGTAATGAAGAAAGCATTGAGCAGCACGCCTGGGGAGCCAAGGAAGGTTCGCATCTGTGGGGACTTCAAGGTGACTGTGAACCCAGTCCTGCACACAGTACAGTATCCACTTCCGCGGATAGAAGATATTTTCGCCTCACTATCTGGAGGGAAATGTTTTACAAAGATTGACCTGGCTCAAGCGTATCTACAAATGGAGGTGGAAGAAGCATCTAGGAAATACCTCATGATAAACACTCACAAAGGCCTTTACCAGTACAATCGACTGGTATTTGGGGTAGCATCGGCCCCGGCTATGTGGCAGAGGGCAATGGAACAAGTCCTGCAAGGAATCCCGGGGACCCAGTGTTATTTGGACGACATCCTGGTTACGGGCGAAAATGACAATGAACACCTTGCCAACCTGGAACAGGTGCTCACGAGATTGCAGGAATATGGGCTACAGGCCAACCGTCCCAAATGCGAGTTCTTCAGGAGACAAATCTCGTATTGTGGCCACATGATTGATGAGGAAGGGTTGCATAAGTTGCCGGACAAGATTGAGGCTGTAGTCAAGGCTCCAGCACCAGAAAATGTGTCGCAACTGAGGTCGTTCCTCGGGTTGGTGAACTACGACCATAAGTTCTTGCCGAATTTATCTACAATTCTGCACCCACTGAACGCCCTCCTTCAAACTGGTGTAACATGGAAATGGAGTGATGAGTGTAAGCGTGCCTTTCAGGAATGTAAATGCCAAATCACTTCAAAAGAAGTATTGGCCCACTACAACTCAACACTACCGATTCGGTTGGCATGTGATGCGTCACCTTACGGCGTTGGAGCGGTGCTGTCACACAAATTCCGTGACGGTTCAGAGAGGCCAATAGCCTTTGCATCGCGCTCGCTAACCTCAGCCGAGCGTAACTACGCCCAGATTGACAGGGAGGCCCTCAGCCTGGTGTTGGGGGTGAAGAAGTTCAATCACTATCTGCACGGGCAGAAATTCACCCTACTGACTGATCATCAACCCCTGGTCTCAATTTTTAACCCAAAGAAGGGCGTTCCGGTGATGACGGCGCAACGGCTGCAAAGAAGATCACTTTTTCTAGGGGCACATCAGTATGACATAGAGTACAAAGGTACGAAACAACATGGAAATGCTGATGAGCTGTCGCGTCTACCGTTGCCTACGGCGGAAGAAGCACCTGCAGTGGACCCTGTGGAGATATTCCATGCGACCATAGTCGAATGTTTGCCTGTTACAAACGCAAGTATTGAGAAGGAAACCCGAAATGACCCGACACTCTCTCAGGTCTATGATTTGACGGTGAAGGGATGGCCAGCATATGGCAACTCACTGTTGCCAGCATTCTCGCCAAGGAGGGAACAGCTGTCAGTGTGCCGGGGAACCTTGATGTGTGGATCCCGAGTGGTAATTCCACCCAAGTTGAGAGACAGAGTACTCAATGAGCTTCACGAGGGTCATCTGGGAGGGGTAAAAATGAAGAGCCTAGCCAGGGCGTTTGTGTGGTGGCCGGGAATCGATAAAGAAATCGAGGATATGACCAAGAGATGCACAGGATGCCAGAAGGTCCAAAACGCTCCACCACAGGCCCCGCTACATCCATGGGAGTTGCCCTCATCTCCATGGCAATGGGTACACATTGATTTCGCTGGTCCATTTATGGACTCAATGTTTCTAATCGCTGTGGACGCCCATTCGAAATGGCCAGCGGTCATTAAAATGTCCTCCACCACCATGGAGAAAACTATTGCAGTCCTAAGGACCATCTTCGCCAGGAATGGGTTGGCAGAACAGATCTGTTGCGACAATGGCCCACAGTTTGTGTCTGAGGATTTCCAGAGTTTCCTGAAGAATAATGGGGTGAAACATTACACATCTGCCCCATATCATCCAGCCACAAATGGATTGGCTGAGAGGTTTGTTCAGACCTTTAAAAAGGCCATAAAGGCAATGTATAATAACGACATACCACTGCAACACAAGGTGGATAACTTCCTGTTTGCTTACCGGAATGCGACACATGCAGTAACCAACCAAACTCCAGCCATACTGTTTTTCAACCGGAGACTAAGATGTCGCTTGGATTTGCTCAAACCAAACATAAGACGAGATGTTGAGGATAAGCAGTTCCAGCACATAAATGAGAAGCCAACCAGGAGCTTCAAGATAGGGCAACCAGTCTTGGCCCGCGACTACCGAACAGAAAAATGGCAGCCAGGCACGATATGCACACAGCAGGGACCACTAATGTACACAGTGGACGTTGGAGAGAGCATCGTGAGACGCCATGCTGACCAGATTCTAGAGTCACAGGAACAAGCCAAACCTGTACCACAAGCATGTGCACCTGGTAATGAGCCCGAAGTACAGGTTGCGTCTACCTCAGAAGCAGGGGTATTGGAAGCTGACGAACCAACCAATGACAGTGAGCCAGAATTGACTCCACCGCCAGAACAGGATACTCGAGAAAAGTGCTATCCAGTCCGGATCAGGAAGCCTCCTCAAAGACTGAACTTATAAATGACTATTTCAGTTGATGTATATATTACTGAGAAAATTGTAATTGTAATTAGTTATTATTTAGTTGTTAAATGAATGTTATGTACTGTTTATCTAAAAGGGGAGGAATTGTTGTGTATGTCCCTTTAAGGGAATAACTGGTCTTAGGCTGCAGTACCGGCAGTGACCACCCCTGTATAAAAGGCCCTAGCAGGCTTCTGTAGTTTCAGTTTCAAGCTGCCTCTTGTTCAGTAAAGTACCTGTTAAACTGTTCTCCCGAAGTCTGTGTATTATTGAGGCGCGGACTTTACAATGTCCACCTGAGAGAGCAGACGGGGCCTCAGTTTAACGTCGCATCCGAAAGATGGCACCTCCCTCAGCACTGCAGTGAAGTGTCAGCTTAGCTTTATGTGCTCAAGTCTCTGGAGTGGGACTTGAACCCACAACCTTCTGACTCAGAGGCGAGTGTGCTACCAACTGAGTCACAGCTGACATTAAGCCATGACTGTAGGACAATGGGACATAGGTACAAACTAGTAAAAGGCAAGTCTATCATTAATCTTTCTCTATCATCTGGTATGGTCTGTAGGTCCTTAAAAATGCTGTCGGCACGCCCATCCTCAAAAATATCCTCCTCAGATATTTCCCTATCTCCAATCTTCCCTTTCTTGCTAAAATCCTGAAACATGTTGTTGCCACACAATTACACTCTCACAACTCCTTGTTTAAAGCCCTCCAATCAGGCTTTTGCTGTGCCCACAGCACCAAGACCATGCAGGTCAAAGTCACCAAAAACATCCTGAATGACTGTAATTACAACTTGCTATCCCCCTCCTCCTCAAATTCTCTGCTGTCTTCAACACTAACCACTGTTTCTTCCTCAAATATCTTGCCTCAACAATCCACCTCCATGACACTGCTCATAGATCCACTCCTGCTGCACTGTAGGCAGTACATTACCTGCAATTGCTTCTCCTCCGATGGTCAGTTACTTCTATTATACCCTCGGTCCCATCCTTTGCCCCCTCCTTTTAATCATTCACATGCCCCCCGTGGCAATATCATCTAGAAGTATGTGGTCAGCTTTCACAAATACAACACTCAGTTCTATTCACCACTTCCATTGTTGTCACAATCTTCAACTTCCTATTCAACATTAAGACCTGAATGAGCCAAAATTTCACCCAGCTTAATGTCAGCAAAATCAAAGTCATCTTCTTTGGCTCTCCACAAAAATGTACATACTGATTCCATCAATCTCCTTGGTTGCCGCCACTTCAGGTGAATCCCAGAGGTCTGCCCTGTTTGATCTCAAGCTCAGCAGCTTCCCTCATATCTAATTATCAAAACCACTTTCTTTTACCTCCGAAACATCACTCACCTCCACCCATACCTCTCTCCCAAAGACATAAACCCTAATTCGCACCTTCACCACTTCAAGGCTGGAATTTTCCAGTGCTCTTTTTCTGCCATCATCTCAACTTCTGCTCTACTTAAATTATGACTCATCCAGAATACCACAGTTTACACATTTCCCACCTGATTTGAGATTTAAGGTATCCCTCTCTAAATATGATTTCCGAACTTTTGCAACACTACAATTATAAAAAAGGACTAAAAAAATCTGTGATTTTTCACGATTCTACAATGTGTATAAAAGTTCCATACTGAACTCACCAACTGTCACATTATTGTTTCACAGTATCAGGGAGCCTGCAGCAATCTTTCCTATCAAGTTAAATTTACTCATCCATAACCTCAGCATCCTGTTCAACCCTGAACAGAGCATCTTGCTTCATATCTTGGCCATCACTGAGATCGCATTTTTAAATTTTTGGAATATAGCATGTTGACACTTCTACCTCTCACCCACTGATGCTGGAATCCGAATTCACGTCTTCACCGCCGCAAGGATTCATTTCTCCACTAGTACCCTCACTGGCCTGGTGATAGTGGGTTTTAAAAGTTTCAAAGTAAGTGTTACATTTCAAAATACATTGACTGAAGATTAAGCAATGCGACAGTCCTCAAGTAGAAGTTGAGAACTGCGATAAGCTGCATTTCAGAGGGGAAAAGTTACTTAGGAATGGAGGTAAAGGGCACCAGATGGTATAACACATAACTCTACTGTTATGTGTCATGGAGTGGTAGGAGGTGTGTTCACGCCCACAGTTCACCACATGGTGAGGTGTTGATCTCAGGTAGACTGAGAGAGAAAGGTGCTGAGTCGCGACAAGGTGCTTCCAAACAGAGAAGAAAGGAAGTTTGGAAAGCAATCAAATCAAACAATTTGGAACGACCTAGTGGCTGGTTTAAGAGCAGCCCTGGCAAAACCTGAGTAATGACTACCTGCTCACCTGTCCTGTTATCTAAGTAATAGTGGTGTGAAAGAACCTAAATGTGGGAGAAATAGAATTGAAAATCAGGACAAAAATATTGAAAGATGTTCAGCAAATTCAGGGACAACTTGCAAGAGGCCAAAGACCCTTGAGTGCCTCCCAACTAGAAGTTAGACAATGTGCAATCGCCCCCATGTCATGAACCCTGACATGCTGGCATTTCTGGGGTTAGCCTCATTTTAGTATTTCACCCACTGGAGGGATGGAAGAATATTGCCACCGCAGCTTTAAGAGACAGGCATCATTAGGCCATAATTTGCTGCAGCAGGGGCATCTAACAACATCTGCCTTAGTTAGACTTGCTTTTGCACGTTTAGGTTTTTAAATTTTTTGTTTGGCAACTTGCTGAAAGTGCGAGCTGATAACGTTACAGCAAGAGAAACCGGGCACCTGGGACCTGAGTGAGCAGTAACTGCCTGTTGCAGGTACATGTTATGACACCCATTTTGGGCTACATGATGAGTACCGCATATTACTACATGTAATGTTCACAAAAGGCATTTGTTCCTTTTTGTTTCCTTTTCAATGGTATGACAGCTCATCAGAACTTGGAGAGCGCTACAACAGCTCACAGACCCCAAACCTCTGCATTTTCACTCCTATGAAGGGGAAACACTCCAAATTCTGCCCCCTCCCCTCCCATTCTACCTCTTCCCTTGCATTCTATCCTTTCCCCCCATTATTTTTTTCTGCTTCCTCCTCTGCCTTTGCATTCTTTTGCCCTCCCCTTGCATTCTACCCTATCCCTTCCCTTTGGACTCCTCCTCCTCCCTTCCCTTCCCTTGTATTCTGGCCCCTTCCCTCTCCTGCATTCTACCCTTTGCCCTGCATTCTGCCCTGCTCCTCTCCTCTCCGCTTGAATTTACTCCATCCCTTTCCTTTGCTTTCCACCCCTCCCCCTGCATTCTGGCCCCTTCCCTTTGAATTCTTCCCTCCCCCTCCTCTCTATCCCCTTTCTCACTCTCCCATCCCTTTCCCCCTTGCACTTCCCCCCCACCCCTGCTTCTCTTGGGTGCTCTCTCCCATTGCCTTCTTCATTCATTCTCCTACTCCCCCTGCACCCCCCTCCCCTCACCCCGCTCCCCTCATATAAGGTGCACCATTCAGGCCCAACTCCTCCTGTTCATGCACTGCCAGTACTAAAGGCCCAGAGCACTGCTTCTGTATACTGGAGATGGGAACTCCTGTAGGTGTGTTTACATCATGTGGCATAAATCAGTGACTACATCCTGTGTAAAGTGAAGCTACTGGCACTGCTCCACTGACGATACAGGTATATGCTTGTATGCTCTCATGTGGGGTGCCGTGTATATCTGGTGCTGCATCACCAGCCTGGCCTCCATTTCTCCTATTCTTCCAGAAGATATAGGAGAATTCCCAACAAGAAACGTTAAAAAAGGCATCAGACTTAATCTTGGAACTAATTTTATAAATGATGATACTGAGCTCTTTAAATCCTCTTCCAATTTCTGTGGAGTGCCGAATAACTCTGAATGCCGAAATTTGTACCAGTCTTACATGATGGAAAATGGAGCATCTGACACCATGAGGTCATTTTTGCCTCTTTTGCTTCCAACCACTAAAAAAGGGTTGCACCCACCAGAAATGTACAATTCTTTTGACTATGGGTTTATCAGCAAAAATAAGCATTTTTAATATGAGCGTCCAACAATGTTCCCTATAAATTGTCTTTGTTGTATGCGGCCTGTTTATTTCAATGCACGGTCCCTTTAAATTTCTGCGCATGCCCAGTATTTCCAATGGAAAAGCTTGAGTGGCCCGCGTGGAACCTTGCAGACTACTGCACGGCCACACATGCCACAGCTTAAAGGGAACATTGGTGTCCAGTCCTGCATCTGTGAGTAATCTGATTTGAAATCACTGAAAATGACTTAAATAACTATACTGAGCCATGTAATAGTTTCATTGATGTACACTAGTCAGCTGCTTAGTAAATTAAATATTTTTTGATATGAAAAAGCTTTTAAAATATGCCTGAGTGTCTGTGCGCTGAAGAAAATGAGCCTTCCCGAACCAGTGCAATCACATCTGCATGTCCAAACCAGCTATAAGTCTCTTTCTTAAGGACATGGTGGCTTTTGACTAAGGATGCAGACATTCGGTGTTGATTGTGGAGGGGTGGGGTGGGTGGGGTGGTGGTGGTGGTGGGAGGGGGGCAGGAGAAGAGAAATCTATGAACATTAGTTGGGTTTGTCATTTGAACTTAGGTTTTCTGGTCAATAGGTGAGAACATTGGCATTGTTGCTACTGGTTCACTCCTTCATTGTTAGGATAAAGGATCAGGCAGGCCAACTCCTCCACATATATGCAGCCATACTGAAATAGCTGATTCCTGTGCCTGGTAACCTCAGGGACCAAACCAATGAGCAATTCATAGAATCACAGAATGATACAGCACAGAAGGAGGCCATACGGCCCATCATGCCTGTGCTGGCTTTTTGGTAGAGCTATCCAATTAATCCCATGCCCTTGCACTTTCCCTATAGCCCTGTAAATTTTTTCCCTTCAGGTATTTGTCCAAATCTCTATTGAATCTGCTTCCACCACCCTTTCAGGCAGTGCATTCCAGATCACAACAACTCGCTGTGTAACAAAATGTTTCCTCATGTCGTCGCTGGTTCTTTTGCCAATCTGTGTCCTTTGGTTATCAACCCTTCTGCCACTGGAAACAGTTTCTCCTTATTTGCTTTATCAAAACCATTCATGATGTTGAACACCCTTATCTAATCTCCTCTTAACCATCTCGACTCTGAGGAGAACAACCCCAGCTTCTCCAGTCTCTCCATATAACTGAAGTCCCTCATCCCTGGTACCATTCTAGTAAATCTCTTCTGCACCCTCTCCAAGGCACAAGGATTGAACACAACTCTAGCTGAGGCCTAACCAATGCTTTCTAAATGTTTAGCATAACTTCATTGGTTTTGTAATCTATTCCTCTAGTAATAAAGCCAAGGATTCTGTATGTTTTTTTAATAACCTTCTCAGTATTCTGTTGAAAATTTCAGCATGCCTTGCCTCACACTCTGTAGTTTTTTTCAGAATTCTTCAAATTAACTTTATAGCAATGGCTTCAACTCCGTGCAAACCTTTATATATTGGCCCATAATTTGTGCTCAGCAGTGAAGCAAAGGCGTTTGCCGCGGGCCCCGATGAAAGCTTCTCACAAAGATCTTCTGATCTGTGTCGAGAGGTTTGGCTTTTTTGATGTTCAGTTGAGATCAGCGCTCTGTAGTGGGAATTCCATAGTGCGAACTATTATGACGTCAACAAGCTGTCTAAGCAGCCAATCACAATGCAGAATTCTCACAGACAGGAAACCAGGAAGTGAAGAAGTGCTTTTATTCTGACTTTTAAAAAAATGTTACTGAGAGCAAAACAAAGATTGGGGCTCTCACAATTAGGGAAAAGGTAAACCTGAAATAAATATGAACAAACATTAAAAAAAATAATAAAAAATTGTTTTTTAAGTTTCTGAAAAACTGTAATTTTTATTAAAATGGATAAATTTGATACTCCACAAAATTAAAATGAGTTTTTCAGGGCCATAACATTTGTTTAGCAATCAATACTCTGTTAAAACCCCAGTTACACCTAATCCAACAAAGTCTAATGTTTAATGGGATATTTAACAGTGATATTACCGCGGAAAAGCAAAAGTTTTTGTGAGTTTCACTGATTTCCATGATTGCCAGCTATGGCGGGGGGGGGGGGTGGCAGGGAGTGGGGGCACAGCGCCAGTGTCGGAGCAGTGAATGACTGACCGCAACTTCAGGATTTCCACGTTAGGATGCGCAGGCGCTAAATCCTGAAGTTGTGGTCAGTTTCAGAGGGGTAATGACGGTGAATGCTGTTCGTTCGCTGTTATTACCCAATGCAAATTCTGGGCCATTATCAGTGTGCTGCTATTAAGTAATTTGTTCATTTGTAGATCTATAAGAATTCCAGCAAACGTTTTCAAATAGTCAAACACCAGTATGCTACTAATTTTTTTTATATAACATCCCAATTTGGGGATAAAAGGCTATTATTTGAATAGGGTCTTTAGTCGGAAGTCTTAAAGAATCTCTGTAAATTATCTGTAGATTGAGTAGCGATACAATCAGACTACAGATGAATGATTACTAATATTTCTCCAGCCAATATGATTGATTTTCTATCTCATAAAACTGAGGAAGAGCATTAGAATTATATGATAATTATAATATATTCAAAGTAAATTGTTCCAAAGCATTCAGGACTAGCAGGCTCTGAGTAATGAAATAGATCAGGTAGATGAACTAAATGTGGGTGAGCACCTGGGAGTAATGACTACAATATGATCAGGTTTAAGATCCAACTAGAAAAGGAAAAAGTCAGTTCAAAAACTGAAACAGCAGATTAGATTAGGGCAGATTTTAGAAAGATGAGCAGTGAGCTAGCTGAGGTAAGGTGGAAAGAGAAATTGCCACACAGGACTGCTTTTAAAATGGTACAGAATTGGTATATGGTACAGAAATAGTATATTCCATTAAAAAAGAAAACTACTAGAAGTTTTAGGATGCCATGCATAAACAAAGAGGTTAGAAATAATTAAAATTGAAGAAATGAGGACTATAAGAATAAGTAACACTAAAAAAGGAGAATATGAAAAAAAAATAAGAGGTTAAGAGTGGGCTAAGGAAAGCTAAGAATACAAGGAAAATATTTTTTAAAACATCAAAAGGAATAGTAAAGATTATTTCATTCGTTCATGGGATGTGGACATTGCTGGCAAGGCTGACATTTATTGCCCATCCCTAGTTGCCTTGATTTTGATACAACTGAGTGGCTTGCTAGGCAATTGCGAGTCAACCACATTGGTGTGGGACTGGAATCACATATAGGTCAGACTGGGTAAGGCCAGCAGGTTTCCTTCCCTAAAGTTCGTGAACCAGTTGGGTTTTTATGACAATCCAACAGCTTCATGGTCACTTACACTGATGCCAGCTTTTAATTTCTAGAGTCTCTGAACTGAATTCAAATTTTCAAACTGCCATGGTGGGATTTGGACACGCGTACTCTGGATTATTAGTCCAGGCCTCTGGATTACAAGTCCAGTAACATACAACTGCGCAACTGTACCCCTGATTTACAAGTACAGGAGTAAAAAGAGAATTGCTAAAAGCGGGGTGGGACCCCCGAGAGGAGAGGATTGTCAATTTGTGTAGGATGATCTAAAGAAATGGCAGAAGTACTTTGCATCAGTCTTTACTTAAAAAAGGACATCCGCAAGGAGGTGAATCCTTAAGTGTTTGAGAGCAAGATTAACAGTATTATGATGAATAATTTTAGATAATTTCAGATCCAATGAATGTGCGAAGCCTGATAATAAAGAGGAAAGTATTGGGACATTATTAAGTGTTTCAGAATGTTATTCTTTCATATCACGTCTTCCTCACCTTCTTTCCCTCATTGGTCTGAGCCTACCATGGAGGTGTTCACATCCCTCTTTCTCTCTCTCCATTTAATTTCTAACTTGCAGTTTCTGTGCCTCTGCCAAAAACATCTGAGTATTGGAAGATAAAAGCATCTCTAGTTTTCTTCGATTTACTTAATGTTCCACACTAAAACGGCGGGGGGGGGGGGCATGCTGTGAATGCAGAAAATTATCCTTCTGATTGTAATGTATATTGGAAAACCTATTCAAAAGTGCAGAAATAATACAACTTTCAATAAATTTGTGAAGCCTGATACTCAAATCACAGACCACGTGATGGGGGAAATTAAATTCAGGACATGCCCTAGTCCTTTGTAAAATGGGTTTCTATCTTTACACTGTCTCAGCTCTTGTCCTATTTGATACTGCAGTAATATATTGGCTTTTAACTTTTGTGCTCTCATCAGATCTCTCCAGCATGAATTACAAGGTGAGGCTACTGTGATTTTTGTATGCTCATTTTTCAGTCTGACTGAAGGACCCAACTTAAGTCCAGATGTGCGCAGTAATCTCCACCCCTGGCATAATGAAATGTAGCAGAGGACAGGTCCAATGGGAATCAACAGTTAACTGCAGGCCTCAAGGCAGATAAGACAGTTCGTGCCTGATGATGTAATTACAGAGAGTTGCAAAGAATCCTTTTTTTTATGTTCTAATCAATCAAGTGTACAATGAAAACTTGCTAACAGACTTTTTTTGGAAGTCCATATCGAAAGAGTCTTTTAAATCTGTTTAAAAAATACTATTTTCCTTGTTCTCGCCTCCTCTCCCCCTCTCCACAAACAATGCCTCGGAGGACTCCAAAGATATGAACTATTGGACCATCAGTTATAAAACCCCTTCATTGTCAAATTATGAAGTATTTTTGATTGTTCAAAGAATCATTCTCCTCCTTATACATTTGACACCAATCACAAATGGTCCCGTTGTTTGACATTTTGTAATTCATAATTTTTTTGTGGTATTGATGATGGAATATGGAGCATCTTTTGCAATTGGTACAAACAACATCGAACTATTCAAGCTCTGGTATAGAAAGTCACATGCTTCAGCTGTATTTTCCCAATTTAAAAAAACAAGAACCCCGGCCTCAGAAAAGCATCCTCATACCCCGTGGATCCATTACCATCTTTACCTTGTGATCTCCCAAAACAAGCCTGACAAATGAGTCACTCTGTTTCTGGGGCAGTTATTTACTGTGCACTGTTGTTCACAGGGAACTGAGTTTGGACTGCCAGAATAGATTTAATAGTCTTCAGAAAGAAGAGACCATCAACTCCCCTTCCTGGTCTTAATCTGAAACGTAATCCCAGAAGAAAACTATAGTAGTTTCTAATCATTATTGAGAATGTAGCTGCTAAATATGGTCAACTTAAATAATTCAGTAGTAGTGGCAGTAGTGGCATGTGAAGGACTGACCGCTAATGAAAGGATCACGCTATGGTGCATAAAAGATGCTGCCATGAAGGTTGAGGTGTGTCTCACAGAGTCTGACTGGAAATCAGAAACATTAATGTTACAGCAACCTTATTAGTTCAAGTTTCCTTCGATAATGTTTTATATATAGCCTATAGTTACAGTATATAGTCTAGAATAAATAGGCGATTATATTAATCACCTATGACGTTGTATATCATGGTTGCACTTCAAATATTAACCACAATATCAACAGTTGTGACGGTTGTCTTTTGGAGATGAAACAATACTTTATTAAAAGACCCTTACTTTACACAAAGGATCTGAATGTTCTCAGTTCTATCAAATTCTGTATATCTTAAAAAAGAACACCTGGTGTATCATGGGAATCAGATTCATTATCCCATTCAGTTATTGCTGTGAACATCATTCCCATGATGAGCTGTGCCAACATGTTAGTGTAGTTCACCTACTTTTCCAAAAGCCCTATTTGCTGGAAGTTCACACTGCATTTAAGTCAAAAAGCACTTTTGAAAAAGTTACTGTTTTTATTTATTATGACTTTGGTATATTAAAAATATATATATATAAAGTATATCAGATGGAAATGGATAGCAAATGGAAAAATAAGTAACTTCATTATTTGGCTGTCTTGTTTCTACTGGAGATTCCCAGAATAACCCACAAATTTGCCAGAAATAACCTCTGAATGTTAAGTTTTTCTTTTAAAGGGAACATTGCTCTAATGCATTGCATCGACCCAGCATGTTCATTAACCAAATAGTCCCTTTTTCCTATGTGTAGGCAAGATCATTAAGCAATGTTATCCAAGAGCCGGCAGTGGAAAACATTACAATGACATGGTCCCTTTAAAGTTGTTTTTGATGTCAGAATAGTTACCTGGCAACTCACGTTTCCCATACGGCATAAATACACCTTTACCTAGACTGTTTTATCGTTTTTTTTTAAACCAGTGAGGCACACTAATATTTATACATTAAAAATTATATCTAATCAACATCGTAGAGCCATATACATAGGATTAATTTGAAGAATGAAGAATGCTTTGCAAGGTGAGTGATTTTACTTCTTCATTCGGTATTCTACATATCCCACAGGAATTTTACTCAGTAGCTCCTAGAAAGAGGACAGTGGTTCTCTTGATCTAGATGAAACACTTTGCAGTCAAAGCTTTGGCCAACTCATATTTACAACACGTACGGTGGTACTTCTGCACTGCTTAGAAACATAGAAACATAGAAGATAGGAGTAGGAGTAGGCCATTCGGCCCCTTGAGCCTGTTCCACCATTTAATGAGATCATGGCTGATCATCCAAATTCAGTACCCTGTCCCTGCTTTCTCCCCATATCCCTTGATCCCTTTATCCTTAAGAAATATATCTAACTCCTTCTTGAATATATTTAATGAATTGGCCTCAACTGCCTTGTGTGGTAGAGAATTCCACAGGTTCACCACTCTCTGGGTGAAGAAATTCCTCCTCATCTCAGACCTAAATGGCTTACCCCTTATCCTTAGACTGTGACCCCTGGTTCTGGACTCCCCCGCCATCGGGAACATCCTTCCTGCATCTAGTCTGTCTAGTCCTGTTAGAATGTTATAAGTTTCAATGAGATCCCCTCTCATTCTTCTAAACTCTAGCGAATATAAGCCTAATCGATCCAATCTCTCCTCATAAGTCATTCCTGCCATCCCAGGTATCAGTCTGGTGAATCTTCGCTGCACTCTCTCCATGGCAAGAACATCCTTCCTCAGATAAGGTGACCAAAACTGCACACAATACTCAAGGTGTGGTCTCACCAAGGCCCTGTACAACTGCAGCAAGACATCCTTGCTCCTGCACTCGAATCCTCTCGCTATGAAGGCCAACATACCATTTGCCTTCTTAACCGCCTGCTGCACCTGCATGCTTACCTTCAGTGACTGGTGCACAAGGACACCCAGGTCTCGTTGCACTTCTCCTTCTCCCAATCTATTGCTGTTCAGATAATAATCCGTCTTCCTGTTTTTGCCACCAAAGTGGATAACTTCGCTTTTATCCACATTATACTGCATTTGCCATGCATCTGCCCAATCACCCAACCTGTCCAAATCATACTGGAGTTTCTCTGCATCCTCCTCACAGCACACATGCCCACCCAGCTTTGTGTCATCTGCAAACTTGGAGATATTACATCTAGTTCCCTCATCTAGATCATTTATATATATTGTGAATAGCTGGGGTCCTAGCACCGATCCCTGCAGTACCCCACTAGTCACTGCCTGCCATTTGGAAAAAGACCCGTTTATCCCAACTCTTTGCTTCCTGTCTGCCAACCAGCTCTCTATCCAAGACAGTACCTTACCACCAATCCCATGTGCTTTAACTTTGCACGCTAATCTCTTATGCAGGACCTTATCGAAAGCCTTCTGAAAGTCCAAATACACCACCTCCGCTAGTTTTCCCTTATCTATTCTACCAGTTACATCCTCAAAAAATTCCAGTAGATTAGTCAAGCATGATTTACCTTTTATAAATCCATGTTGACTTTGTCTGATCCTATCACTGTTTTCCAAGTGCTCTGCTATTACATCTTTAGCTTTGTTTTCAATTACTTATTACAACAAATAGATGTATTTGTAACTTATTGCATGATAATATTAGGATAGAAATTCAAAATTAAAATCATGTAATTCCAGCCTAATTCTGTTTGGGGTCTGAAACAGTGCAGAACCTGGATCCTCCAAATTTTTCCCCTTTTACAATGTACAGCAAAATGAGATCAGGGCGGCAACTTGGGGCACATCTGGAGGCATTCTCAGGCTACCTTGAGAGTTTTGCCAGATCCAACTCTTATTGCCTCTTTGGAACCTACTTCTGATGAGAGCAGGTGTAGAACCATTGGACTGAATTTTGCCAGTGCTCAGAGGACGGGTTTGGAGTTGGGTCCACCATCAAAATCAAAAAGATTGACAGTGGGCTGGTATACAGCTCTGAAGCCGCCTCCTTGTCAGTTTCCGAAGTGCCATTTTTGCCTGCGCTTTGCAGACATGGCACTAAGCGGCGGGTCATTCAATTGTGCTTGTTAGGAGGGTGTTTAAAGTAATTAAATCCCCATTTTCCCAGTTCCAAAGCATTTTGCCAAGTTTTTCATGAGGTTCTCGTTGCTCGGGGATCAAGCCAGGTAAGTATGTCGGGTTCTGGACAACTCTCCATTTCTGTTAATAGGTGACAGCTACAAAAGTGGTCTAAAACCTACCATTTCACAGCTGTTCACTTCCCAATCTTGCAAGCTGGAACATTAATGATTTGGAACCTACTTTTGAGCTTTATGCACTTTTGAAGTGTTTGGAGTAATCTCTCTATCCACTGTTACCTCCTTGGAACAACCTATCTCAACATTGACAGATTATTTCTGTCATCGCAACCTCGCCTGCCATCTATTCCATCAGCATCGGTGCCCTTGAAAAGATTTCAGCTTGGTCCTCAGAATCCCAAAACGATCAGCCCCAACACCAGCATCACTGGGCACACCAACAGCACCAACATCCACAGCAACCTTCTGCGCAATCAACTGATGCTGCACTGGACACAGGGCATCATCACCCACGCACATTGCTGCCCGGGATGCCAGCGATGGCCTCACACTGTCTAGATTAGCTTCACTTAACACTGTACACCCTGGCTGCTACATGATGCACCAGGTTGGCACCACCCCACACCAACACCATAAAGCATCCCTACAATGTCCAAGCCATTCCTTTCACACTCATCGCCATTGTGGGGGGTACCATTATGTCTCACCATTCACTGCAACTCACTAAGACACTTTCAAAGGTGTACACAGATCTGTCCAAGAATGAAAAATGTTTAAAATAAAGGTTTCAATGTTTGACACCACATTAACAGAAACTTTACATGAACATTGCATAACACACCCAAGTGCCTGCCCTTGAGTGTTGTTAGTTAGTATAGAAACATAGAAACATAGACGATAGGAGCAGGAGTAGGCCATTCGGCCCCTCGAGCCTGTTCCACCATTTAATGAGATCATGGCTGATCATCCAAATTCAGTACCCTGTCCCTGCTTTCTCCCCATATCCCTTGATCCCTTTAGCCTTAAGAAATAATTGATTGTGAGGGGTAGCTAGTGAGATAGGGAAGTGATAATGTAGATAGAGAGGGATGGGTGGAGGTGCAAAGTAAGTTGGTGTGAGTAAGGATATGCAGGAGTAGGGTAGGGAAGGCAGAGTGATGGGGATGTGATGAGTGGCACAGCAGGATGAGGTTGAGTGTGGCTTTGCAGTAACGTTTCATGATCTACTGGGATCACTGAAAGGTTTGTGCCACTGCAGCCAGGTACTCCTGACAACATCCCTGCTTGTGCCCTCCTGTGCAATGTGCAACCAGGCTGTGCTGGTGTCCTGGGGAGGTCTCTTCCGCCCATGGGAAGGGAAGAGAACCTCCCTGCATGCTGTGACTCCCTCCATAAGCATATGGAGGGAGTCATGCGTGAGCCTGGGTGCAGCCGTGCTCCTCTGTGCAGTGCTGGTCTGTGTTTGCAGCACCTCAATGCTGTAGAACACTGACAGTGCAACTGTCAAAATCACATTGGACATGGCCCCTTTATGGAAACCGGCTGATGACGTGTCATCAGATAACATCATCAGACCCGCTTCCTTGTAATTGGCTGGGAACCTCGCCCAATTAGGGCAAATCACTCGGAGTGGGCGGGATGAAGACGGGTGCGGAATTTGCGGCCGCTGTCTGCTCCGGGCACACCAAAGTTGCCACAGCTTGCGAAATCGTGGCCAAAGTGTCTATGCCAGCTCTTTGTTGGAGCAAATCAAAAATAGTCTAACTCCATAGCCATGTATCTCCCTCTACTTCAAATATTTAGCTAATTTTTGCTTAAAAGATGCAATGGTCTCTCCCTGTGGAAAGTCAATCCATGCTCCAGAAACTCTGTGTAAAATAATTTCTCCTAATCTTCCTCCTCACTCTCTTAGTAAAACATTTAAATTGATCACCCCGCATCACTGACTACCCAGAAGAAATAGGGGTAGATTCTGACTTTGTGCGATAGTGTAAAACAGGTGACAGCGAGTCGGCAGCCTGTTTTTCCATCTCTCCCGATTTTTATTTCCATTGAAGTCAACAAAAATAAAAATCAGGAACGATGTAAAACGGGCTGCTGACTCACTATCACCCGTTTTACACTATTGCACAAAGTCAAAATCTACCCCAAAGTCTTTCCATATTCATTCTGTCAAAGCCCTTCATCATTTTAAAAATCTTTATAAAATCTTTTCAATCTTCTCTGCTCCAGTGGAAATAGCCCCAATATCTCAAATATCATCTAATAACTAAAGTTTCCCATCCCTGACATCATCCTGGTGAATCTATGCTGTACGCTTTCAAAGGCTTTACTGTCCTTTTCTAAAATGGGGTGCCCAAAAACTGCACACGATATTCTAAATGTGACCTAACCAATATTTTGTACAAATTCATCATTACTTTACTTTTGTACTTTATTCCCCTATTTATAAAAATCCAAAATGCTGTTGGCCTTTTTTCTGGCTTTATCTACTTATTATACTCACTCTTTCAGTGAATGATGCATTTAAACCACTAGGCCTCTCTCTACAGCAATGCTATTCAGCATCATTCTTTGAGGGTATACGCCCATTTCTTGTTTTTCTCTCAAAATGTTTTACTTCTCACCTAGCCACATTAAATGGCATCTGCCAACTGACTGTCCATTTTGCTAACCTTTCCATGTTTTCCTCAAATCTTTTGGAGTCCCCCTCACTGCCAAACCTCTTATTTCTTTGCCAGCAGCAAATTTCAAGATTGACTTTCCCTTTGCCCAAGAACAAAAATGGACTCAGCACTGGCCCCCGGGCACACCACTTCAAACACATCCATTTACTCTGGTTTAAAAAAAAATTGTTCTCAGGGATTTGGTAATGCTGGTAAAGCCACATTTATCAGCTGTGGCTCAGTTGGTAGCACACTTGCCTCTGAATATAAAGGTTGTGGGTTCACGTCCCACTCCAAGGACTTGAGCACATAAAGCTAGGCTGACACTCCAGTGCAATGCTGAGGGAGTGCTGCGCTGTCGGAGGGTGCCGTCTTTTGGATGAGATGTTAAACCGAGGCCCCGTCTGCTCTCTCAGGTGGATGTAAAAGATCCCATGGCACTATTTCGAAGAAGAGCAGGGGAGTTATCCCCGGTGTCACTGGCCAACATTTATCCCTCAATCAACATAACAAAAACAGTTTATCTGGTCATTATCACATTGCTGTTTGTGGGAGCTTGCTGTGTGCAAATTGGCTGCCGCATTTCCCACATTACAACAGTGATTACACTCCAAAACTACTTCATTGGCTGTAAAGCGCTTTGAGACGTCCAATTGTTGTGAAAGGCGCTATATAAATGTAAGTCTTTCTTTTTTTTTTATCGCCCACAGGAAGTTGGTGAGCCTTCTCCTTGAACCACTGCAGCCCTTGTGAAGATGGTGCTCCCAGAATGGTATTTTTATTATTGAACTTCATAGCAATGGCTTACAACTGGGTGGCCTTCTAGGCTGCTTCAGGGGTCATTAAAAGTCAACCACACAATGTGGGACTGGAGTCACATGTAGACCAGACCAAGTAGGGATTGCCGGTGAATGAGGTGGGTTTTTACGACAATATGGCACCTTTCATAGTCATATTTTATGGTGTTAGATTTACTGGTTTCAATTTCACAACTTGCCATGGTGGGATTTCAACTCATGACTTCTGGGTTACTTGGCCAGTGTCATAAGCACTAGTCTACCGCATCTTAATTATTTGTTTCTTGCTCATCAGCCAACTTTTTCTCCATGCTGCTTATTTTCCTCTTATACCACATACCTGAATTTTGTTTTAACAAATGTCTTGTAAGACGCCTTCTGAAAATCCATATAAATTACATCTACTGCATTCCGGTGGGAAAATGCTTTTATTTGACAGCAGGTCGGGACTTCGCTGTCAACCCGCTGCCACGTACCTTTCCCAAATGTCGGGTCTGCCAGCGCTGAGCAGACCCAACATGCAGTGATGGGGGAGGCAATTGAAATCATTAGTGGCTTGTTTACAGCCACTTAACAATGCTTTTTCCCCCAGCTTTTTGATTTTGACAGGTTGCCCACTGGTTTCCCGCTGTGCCTACACCTCGTCAGTGAAGCTGAGCTGGGAGGTGACTTGCCATTCTTTCAGCTGATAAGAGGATTTGAGTATAAGAGTAAAGACGTCTTACTGCAATTATATAGGGCCCTGGTGAGACCACACCTGGAGTATTGTGTACAGTTTTGGTCTCCTTACCTAAGGAAAGATATACTTGCCATAGAGGGATTGCAACGAAGGTTCACCAGACTGATTCCTGGGATGGGAGGATTGTCCTATGAGGACAGATTGAGTAGACTAGGCCTATATTTTCTAGAGTTTAGAAGAATGAGAGTTGATCTCATTGAAACATGCAAAATTCTTACAGGGCTTGACAGGGTAGATGCAGGGAGGGAGAGGGGTTTAGGAAGGGGATTGCAGAACATGGGGTGTAAACAGCTGAAGACATTGCTGCCACTGGTGGGTTGAAGGGAAGGGGGATACACAAGAGGAGGAATGGAGAGCTTTGGGGGAGGGGAATCGTGGGACTGGAGGAGGTTATAGATATAGGGAGGGCTTAGGGATTTAAAAATAAAAGGATGAGATTTTTATATTAGAGGTGTTGGAGACCTGAAGCTAATGTAAGTTGTGAACAGTCTGGTTAGACTAACAAGGAATGAAGCATTGCTTGATTTAGGTCTGGGAAATTAAGTGGGGCAAATAACTGATGAAGGAATAGGGGAACAATTTGGAAGTGGTGACTACAATATAGTTAGGTTCAATGTAAGAACAAAGATGGATAATGAACAGTCCAAGATAACGGTGCTGGACTACAAAAGGGCAAAGTTCAACGAGATAAAAAGGGATTTGGCTCGAATTAGCTAGGCAGAAAATTTAACAGATCAGCAGTGGGAAATCTTCAAATATGAGATGGATAGAGTACAAAATAAATATATTCCTTTAAGGAAAAAAGGTGGTGCATCAATGAATAGAGTTCCACGGATAAATAGAAAGATTAAAACTGAACTGAAACTTAAAAGGGAGGCATATGATAAAATTAGAGCTAACAATACTAAAGATAATCATGAATAATGTAGAAAGTGCTATGAAAAGGTTAAAAGGGAGAATAGGAGAACTAAAAGGGAATATGAAAAAAGGCTAGCAGATAATATAAAAGGAAATGGTAAGTACTTTTATAAGCTGATAAAAAGTAAAATAATAGTTAAGAGAATGTTGAATTGCTGAGGGATGAAGGAAGGAGTCTAATTTTAGAAGATGAAGTTATGGCAGAGATGTTAAATAGATATTTTGCACTGGGCTTTACAAACGACAGTGGAAGTGAGAATGTAAGTGTTCTTGAGGAAGATATGGAACAATCGTCAGTGATAACTGTAGAAAAGGAATTGGTTCCCCAAAAAATAGCAGAACTCAAGGTGGATGTCACGAGGCACATTAGGCTGTCAACAGAAGTCAGAGCAATAGCAGAGGCTCTACTATAATTGTTCAATCCTCCTTAAATATGCAAAATGTGCCATTGTTCATTCGCATGTGCATTCTGGCTGCCGCGCCACCCGAGCTCATTACTTCTATCTCCTTTTATTCCTTCTTGGACCCTTCTCTCCTATTACCTCTCCTTCCTGTTGCACCATTCATTTCTCCCTCTTGATCGTGACCACATCCTTGCATCCCTCACCACCCACATCCTGCTAGACCCTTCCAACACTACTTCATTCTGTGCCCGTCCTTGGAAACCACCAACCCCCGCACCCCCCTTCCCCATCCCACCCCACCCCCCCCACCCCCAACTGCATTTTCTAAATCCTGACTGTCCAGCCTTTGGCCCGTCATTCACCACAGTATTTCTGCAGATGCTGATCTCCTCAACTGCACCCTCATGTCCACCTTTGATGCTCTTGTTCGCAGCAAAGCCTAGACTGCCTCATAACCAGGGCGATCTCTTAGGTTTGGCCCCCATCTTTACTCGCTCAAGTTCAAGCAGTGCAGCATTAAGCGTATCTGGCACACAACTGGTTTAGCCATCCAGCAACAGATCTTGCTGGATCACATTAAGCACTATCAAGCCACATTCTCCTCTGCCACTACTCAAGATAACTCCTGGCTTTACTAACACTGCTATGCCTCCATCACTTTTTTCTCCCTATCCGTCTTGAAAATATTGTAAGGCTAGTGGCATTAGAGGAGGTGGGACTAAGACTGGGGGGGTTCTGTGTTCCCAGCACACAGGATGTCAAAAGGGGCCCCATCTAATGGCTCAGGCTGGATTTGTGGTCTGAGACCCTGAAGAAGATCTCCCATGCCATTGCATATGTGGAGTCAAGACCGAGGTTGTTTTTCAAGCGAGGAGAGGGGAAGCAAGTAGGAGAGGAGAGCACGGGAGAGGAAGAGAATATTTTTCAGGAGGAGGAGCTGAGGAGAGGAAGAAGAGAGGAGGAGAGCAGAGGAAAGAAGAGAGAAGGGCGAGAGGAGCGGGGAGAGCGAAAGGAGAGGACGAGGAACGGGGAGAAAAGGAGAGGAGAGGAGTGAAGGGAGGAGTGGCGAGGGAAATAGGGGTAAAGACAGGAGATAGGAGGGGAAGGGGAAAAAGTAGAGAGTAGAGAGGAAAGCAGAGGAGGGGAGACGTTAAGGGAAGGAGGTGGACTGTACAGAGTGAGGTGGAGAGGAGAGGGAGAAGAGCAGGGAAGTGACTAGAGGAGAGAGGGAGGAGAGGAGAAGGTGAGAATGGGGTGGGGGGGACTGGGAATGGGGTGATGTGGAAAGGAAAGAGGAGACAGGTCATGAGAGAGGGTAGAGGAGGAAAGGAAAGAGGAGGGTAAGATCAGAAGATGGTGAGAGGTAAGGAGAAGGAAAAATGATGAGATGAGGAGAGGAGAAGCAGAAAGGAAGAGGAGGAGGGGAGAGGAAGGGAAGGTTGGGATAGAGAAGGGGAAAGGAGAGTAAGGGAGGGCACAGAGGACAGATGAGGTGGTGAGGAGGGATGTGAAGAGAGGACAGGATGAGAGGAAAGGGTGAGAATGTGAGCGTGATACTGGGGTACAGTGGACAGGAAAGGGGAATGTAGAGGAGAGGGTTGAAGAGATGACAGGAGGGGGAGAGGAGGGGAGTGGAGAAGGTGAAGAAGTGAGGGCCAGGAGGGTGAGGAGGGGAGAGGGTCCAGATAGTGGAGGGGACTGGGGAGGCAAGAAGTGTAGAGAAGAAAGAAGGTAGGAGAGGATAGGGGAGAGGAGAGGAGATGGGAGAGGGAGAGAAGGGAAGAGGGGAGTTGCAGAGAAGAAGAGTTAAGGTAAGAGAAAGAGTGAGATAGAGAAAGAATCACCATCCTCTCCATAAGTGATATCCTCATCCATGTCTTGACCACCTCCAGGGTTCCAACCTACAAAAATTCCAACTCATCAAAAATTCTGCTGTCCGTATCCTGACTCAGGTAAAGCCATTGCTTTCCGTCATTATCAACCTTCATTGGCTCCCTGTCTGCCAGCATATCGATTTTAAATCCTCCTCCTCATCAAATTCTTCAGCCCTTCTGGGCCGAAAAATGAGCCGGGACTTAGATGCAGCCTGCACTGGGAGTTTCTGTGAGGCCTTGTAAAGGGTAAAACCTCCATCCGTTCCTTGGGGGGCAGTGACTGTCAGTACACTCAGTACAGATTTCTAGCAAGAGGCCCAACAACCCCGTAACTAGCGCTCGATGCCCCTTCCTGGGGATGGTGAGTGATGCTCCCTCAGTGGCGTAGATGCACGCCGGCAACATATAAAATAAATCACTTCCCACGAACCACGAATACTCTAGTGGGGTCAGTGACTGAGGTCACCGGTGGGCACAATCCTGGACTGCATCCCTAAGTATTTTCTGGGCCATAGTCTCCAAATCAGGTTTTCAGTCAATGAAAACTCACTTTTTAGCAGTTGCTCCCAACCGCCAAGCTTTTACCAGGATAAGAGTTGAAAAAAAAAAAAATTAAAAAAATTTCACTGATTTATCATTTAAAAATACTTTAAAAAAAGGTAAGTTTATTTTTAGCCCCGTAAAAATCTTTAATTATTTTTTTCAAAAATTAAAATTTTTGTCTAAAATAGTTAATTTTTTGTAATTTCAAGTCATCTTAAAAATGTGATTTTTAAAAAAAAAATTATTTAAAGTTTTATTATGTTTTGGGGGTGATCTCCATTCATATATTTGACAGGTCTTCCTGTCAAATGTATGAAGGGAGATTCCCTTCTGTGATTGGTTCCCCATGGCCCACGTGATCCCAGGGACGCTGTGAACTACCTGCGCCCCTGGGTTACGTGGGCCCTACGCACTGGCAGTTTGGTGAGGCCCAGCATCGGAAGTGTGCGCGTCCCAGGAGATCTCAGGTAAGGGCGCAGATTTTTCCAGATCGCAGTCCTCCGCCTGCGGGAGACCTGCGATCGGAATATCTGGGCCATTAAAAGCAAAATAAAGAGGGAAATAGTCTCTGAGAATCCTGCAGGGAGAAAGGTGAAAAAGGCTTTGTTGGAATGCATATAAGAAAATGTAGAAACATGCTAGAAGGATATCAAAGACAAACATAGAAAAAAGTAAAGCCAAGAGGTTAAACATTAAAATTTTCTTCAGCACTGCATCAGTAACAGAGCAGCTGGAGAAAAGGTGAAAACCCTAAAAGATGCAAATGGCCTTGAAATTGAGGTTGGGCACAATATAATAAATATTCTGAATGACTTCTTCCTCCAAGTATTTGCGACCTGGTTCTCTGAAGGTAGGAGGCGATGTTTTTTGCTGTTGGTCCCCTTATAAAAACAGAGCAGAGAGGACATTGGTGGCTGCTTTCTGGTGGAGCTCTGACAGCCATCTCCCCTCAGCCCAGTACACGTCTGCTGCAGTTTGTAACCTCTTATGGAATGTGAATAAAGGGACATCCCCCTGATCCTGCAAATTTTGGTGAGGTCAGTGGCAAGTGTCCTGGGCGGGCACATCGTGGCACTTATACTGGGATGCAGCCTCTACAGATTTTCAGCCCTGCAGATTTTACACAAAGTTGAGGATCAGATGTTGCAAATTTATGCAATCAGCCAACAACATCATGACACTTGGGGCAGGACTTTCATTGGGCCGTGGAGGTGGGATTGGAGGCGTGTGCGGGGTTAAAATCTCAAAATTGGGGGGCACAAACCCATCCCGCCCCCAACCCGCCTCCATGCCAGTTTCAAAGGAGGCGGATACCCGACCTGTGCTGGGACCCGCCTCCCCGAGGCGGGAAGGGGATTATTGCCAATTAACTGCCTGTTAACAGGTAGTTAACAGGTAGTTTTTAGCCTAATCCCTATTTTTATTGCTGAAGTGTGGGATTCCCGATGGCTCCAAGCCACGCCAAGTTAGCAAGGCGGGCTGTCGGGCTGAAGGACTTGGAGGGTTCGAGATGTCCAGAATTCAGGTGAGTGATGGGTGCATGAGTGAAGAGGTAAGTGTGTTTGGTGTGTGTAAAGTGTTTAATGAAGTTTTACTTACATTTACTTACCTTTACAGCCTTCCTTCCTTCAGGTCTTGGGAGTCCCTCATCTCACCGGCACAGAAAGCAGAATGGCCGCAAGCTGTCAAAATCTGCAGCATTCTGCTTTCTGTTCTGGAGCGATCTCTAAACCAGCCTGAGAGGAACTTGGAGTACAGATTGTCAGTGTTTGACAGCTTCAAACAGCTGTCAAACGTTGATATTTCATCTGTCAAAAGCTTTTGACAGATGAAATGTCAATCTGTGACATCACCTGTTGCCGGGTGGCCTTTAATTGGCCTGCTGAGCCCGCTGGGTGGGCTCAACAAGGTCAATCAAGTGAAAATCGTGTGGGTTGGCCACAACTCGATGGAGGCGGGACTACAACTCCGAAAGTTGTAGTCCCACCTCTTACACGCCTCCTCAATGAAAATCCAGCCCTTGAAGTCTGTGTGCAGGACAAAGCGTTATTTTGTATTTTTTGCAATTGCACCATTCTAATTCTCTAAATAATATGACTTTTGCCACACTGAAGCTGCCTTTCTTCCCTGGTAGCTTTACAGAGCCCACAAGAGGAACCTTCAATCCCCCAATAGTCAATTTGAAAATAATTGAATTTGTTTTTTTAAATTGCAACGTGTCATCAATGACTCTTGTCCAACTTGGGTTTCAATTTCTCTCATTTAGTTTTATGTTAAAAAAAGGGAATAAAAGTTTGATACAAAATTATCACATTATCCAAAAAGTGAGCATTGAAAAATTAGCTGAAATGTGCAGCGTCATTAACATAGGGGCTTTTTACCAAAACACCCAGGATATTACCTAGCTCCAGGGAAGGTCCAGTTGTTTAGGAGCAAATTTCATTGCCCAAGTGAACATAGAACAAATACATTTTAATATCACATTCATAAAATCAAGTCTACACTGTGTATGTCCAGCAGTACATTGGGCAGTGCATGTATCCAGCCATACCTCATCATGGTGCTCATCTATTGCTATTACTTCATAATTATAGCCTAGAAAATACTGTTGGTGATATTAGGAGATGAGCATGTTTAAAGATTTAACGCTTCCACTAAAATAGCAGACAGATGGGATGTCATACAAACGTGTAAAGTGCTCATCAACTTATATTGCCTATAGTAATTTCTAGGCTTAGTCTCACTGCAGTCAGGCAAATATAAAGGCAGTGAAATATTCTTCCCCAGGATAAAATATATGTTAATTTTTGAAAGTAATTGTGTCAAAGAACAAATGGAGTGGTGTCGCATGGTCTTGTTGAATTTTCCCCAGATTAAAACTATGCTGAACTATAGCCTTTCAACACCCTAAATAGATTGTTTTCATTATCTATTAAAAAGTGGTGTTGCTGAACATTTTAATTGCTATAAACATTGTTTTTAAAACAAGCTACAAAGGAACGTTATCTTCTTGAGAAAAAGAAATCCAACATACTATTCACTGATTTTAACTGATTATTGTAATAATCCTACCTTCAGTGTCCAGGTGCCTTGTGGATTCTCGCCCCACGAATGCACTGACATAAAGGTCCATTTACTCAAGCCGGCTGCAGACACATCAAACCTCCGCGTCTCCAGAAGCCGTGACTTTGTTCCAAAGGGAGAGATCAGGTCAACGCTGAGGTCACCCCTGCAGACGCTGGTGATGCTAACAACAGCCTGGCAGAAGATTAGATAGAAGCATTCATTCAATAATGTCAAATGGATTGCGTGTCCCTAAAGCTTTGAGTAAAATGAGTTTATGGGTAATTCCACTATTGTTTGCCCTCTGGACATTAGCCTTTAACTCTTACGGTGGCAGTCTATCATCACTGAAGTCTGGAAACATTTTATTGAAAATTGATTAAGCACTATGAACGTCAACTGATCAAAATTTGGTTTTGAACTGCCACAGAAACTCTCACACTTTTTAATACTTGCTTTCGTCGCCTGTTATTGTGTTTAGTAACCTTAAGGTGCCAGAGAGAAAGAGAAAGAAGATGTTTAAAAGATGCAGCAGCATTTCTGCAGTGCATCACAAAATATGACACGATAGCAGTTTTCAGATTAGAAACTGCCTTCAGCCAGAACAAAAAATATTCAGCGCAATCCCTAAATTTTATTTCTATTCACTGTGTTCATGGCAATAATTTGAGACACTACCCAGTGGAATCCTAAGTAACATCATTGCAGATTGCCAGCACACAAGGTATATGAGACCTTGCTATTCCTTTTTGCTAAAACATTTTGTTTTATAATTACAATGTTCTAATGTGGCATGCAGGACAGCACAAGTCCAGGTTCTAATACAAGAAGGTTAGAATCATTGAGTGAAATCTGACTTTTCAATTAGCCATGCATATATCTTCAGAAAGCATTGATGTGGTATGCCACGAACTGGTATAATGAGGGTTTGCGCCAGTAATTCTTGGATGACTTTGTAATCTCAACAGTGACGGCAGGGGGCAGGGGAATAGGAGGGGAGGGGGAATGAGAGGGGAGGGGTAATAGGAGGGGAAGGGGAATGGGAGGGGAGGGGGAATGGGAGGGGAGAGGTATGGGAGGGGAATGGGAGGGGAGGGGGAATAGGAGGAGAGGGGAGGGGGAATGGGAGGGGAGGAGGAATGAGAGGGGAGGGGGAATGAGAGGGGGAAGGGAATGAGAGGGGAGGGGGAATAGGAGGGGAAGGGGGATGGGAGGGAGAATGGGAGGTGTAGTGTATGTACCCGTCTACCTTTAAGAGAACTATTGTATGTAACCGTCCACCTTTAAGAGAACTACTTTAGGTGTTGCACTACTTTGTTGGCTTCTGTATACTGTAATACCGACGGTGACCACACCGGTATATAAGTGCTGTGTCAGGATTTATTGGGCAGATTCGCCCTGACCTTCGAATAGTAAAGTCCTGTTTTAAGTTACTCTGGTAGTCTGTGTATTAATTAACTAAACAACCCACAGACTTTACAGTGGCGACGAGTCCGATCGTACCCTGCGGCAACAATACTTCCGAAGCAGTTAATGAGCGTCGAGAAGAGGCAACCGCCCTCGTCATTCTGCTGGGAGAAAACTCGAGTCTGCAGAGCTGGAAAGGAGGAAGAATTCAGAGACAAAGACTTCCATTAGCAACAGGCACTGACTGTCCCTTCTGCCACGGTGAGGAGTGAGCCGATCAGCACGAGAAGCAAGCCGGCCACGGTGACTGTGAGTAAGGGAAAAGTAAAAAGAATAACCGGAGGATAAGGGCGGTGCACTCGACCACGGTCGAGGGGGAAAGGAGCCGGACAGAAGTCGGGCCCAGAGGCGCTGAGACGGGCAGCGTGGAGCAAGGAAGCCGCGGTACAGACAGGCTGGGGACGCAATGGCGTCGTGAGACAGCTAGACCGCGACCGTCGAAAAAGGCCGGGCAGCGACCGAAGCCACGAAGCGCTGCGACCGGGAGCGTAGGCGCGGGAAGATATAAAAACTCAGCCGCAGCCGGGGAGGGAAGCACCGGACTGCGAGAGGGCTGGGAGGCGCGATTGGGAGCCGAGCGAGCGGGAGAGGCAGAGCCGACCAAGGGAGACTGAGCGAGAGCCAGTCCAGCGGCTGAAACTGTTCGCCGTCAACGGGGTGTACCCAGCGCCGGTAGAGCCGAGCGAGCGGGAGAGAGACAGAGCCCGAGCAAGGGGAACTGAGCGAGAGCCAGCCCAGCGGCTGAAACTGTTCGCCGTCAACGGGGTGTACCCAGGGCCGGTTGCCCTGCCGAGAAAAGGGAAAGCACTGAAGCCGACGCGCAGGCTGTGAACCTGAAAGCCAGCGGCCGTCGCCCGTGGGGAAAGTGTACCCCTCCCGCCAGGGGAAGAAACGCGGGAAGCCGCCATTAGGCGGAGAAGAAGACAGAAGCGGGGAACCGCCATTGAAGTGGGCGGGGAGAGAAGATAAGCGCGGGAAACCGCCATTTTCGCGGGAACCGCCATCTTGAAGAAAAAAAAAGAAAATTTAAAGAAATAATCCGTGGTGTTATCAGGAAGAGAGGAAGATGCCTAAGCGTGGTAACATCAACGATTTTAATTCCGAGGTAGAAGACTGGGCCACGTATGTGGAACGCATTGAGATCTATGGTGAGGCCAATAAAATAGAAGAAGATGACAAAGCTATAACCTTGCTAAACTCGATGGGCGCGAAGACATACGGGCTCTTGATGCATCTACTAACACCAGCTAAACCGACGGATCAGACTTTCGATGATATTGTTGCTGTCCTGAAGGATCATTTTAACCCCGCACCACTGATGTTAGTGGAACGATCCAAATTTTACGCGAGAACGCAACGGAAAGAGGAAAGCAACGCGGAGTACCTGATTGAACTGCGTAGGCTAGCGAAACACTGTCAGTTTAGGGAAAATCTGGCAGAGGCACTCAGAGACAAATTCGTGTGCGGAATGTCGAAGGAAGAAACACAAAAACGACTGCTCGAAGAGAACGATCTTACACTTGATAAGGCTGTCCTTATTGCTGCATCGAACGAAGCCGCAGCGAAAGGAACGGCGGAAATGCAGCTAAAGGCAGCGGCACTCAGTGTGCAGCAAATTACTTCGGGTACAACGAAATGCTATCGTTGTGGGAAGACAACACACGACCAGAACCAATGCTGGTTTAAAAACCAGGAATGTAGGGAATGTGGCAAGCTCGGTCACATAGCTAAGGTATGCCGGTCAGGAAAGAAGACCAACAATAATGAGTCACCACAAAAGAGGTACAGAAAGGTACATGAGGTGACTAGGAAGAGTCCGGAAGAACAGAATTCAGACTCACACTCCAACTGCAAGGAACTGGATAGTCTGAGAATTCACAATGTGAGTAATGAAGCTGACCGACAAGCTATCTGAATCACACTACAGATTGCAAAAGTCCAAGTGAAAATGGAAGTGGACACCGGATCGGCGTTGACGGTCATGAATAAGCATGATTATAAAAAGTTATTCAAGCATATTCCCCTACGGGATACGGAACTAGTATTGCAGACATACACGGGGCACAAAGTATACCCCATCGGAAAGATAGAAGTCAAGGTGAGATACAAGGACAAAGATCACCAAAGGATGGACCTGTATGTGTTGCCTGAGGGAGGTCCACCACTTCTGGGACAGGAGTGGATCAGGAAAATAAAGATAGACTGGCATTCACTAAACACCATGACGGTAGATTCCGGAAAGGAAGATGTCAAACCTGAACGGTTGTCCAGAATATTGGACGAAACTAAAGAGGTATTCCAGCAAGGACTGGGAACACTGCGAGGAATTAAAGCAAAGGTTAAGATTGCAGAACATGCAAGCCCAAAATTTTTCAAAGCCAGATCGGTACCTTACGCGATACGACCTGCTGTGGAGGCAGAACTGGAAGAACTTGAATGATCAGGGGTACTGTCAAAAGTGGACTGGAGTGAGTGGGCCACGCCCATTGTTCCCGTCATGAAGTCTTCACCGAGTAACAAGCCAGGGGGACCGGGGAAGGTCCGCATCTGCGGAGACTTCAAGATCACAGTGAATCCGGTGCTTCACACGGTACAATACCCGCTTCCGCGGATTGAAGATATCTTTGCTTCGTTGGCTGGAGGGAAACACTTCACCAAGATAGACCTGGCACAGGCATACTTACAAATGGAAGTCGAGGAAGAGTCACGTCAGTACCTCACCATCAACACACACAGAGGCTTGTATCGTTATAATAGACTGGTTTTTGGGGTAGCTTCGGCTCCAGCAATTTGGCAGAGGGCCATGGAGCAGGTATTACAAGGAATTCCAAGCACGCAGTGTTACTTAGACGATATCCTGATTACGGGAGAAGACGAGGAAGAACACCTCACAAATTTGAAACTGGTGCTCACTAGGTTGAAGGAATATGGCCTTCGAGTTAATCGCAAGAAATGTGAGTTCTTCCAAAAACGGATCTCGTACTGCGGTCATGTCATTGACCGAGAGGGGCTGCACAAGTCACCTGACAAGATAGAAGCTGTCGTGAAGGCCCCCGCTCCGGAAAACGTATCACAGTTAAGATCATTCTTGGGGTTGATTAATTATTATCACAAGTTTCTGCCGAATCTATCCACGGTGCTGCATCCGCTGAATGCTCTGTTGCGGAAAGAAGTACCATGGAAGTGGAGTGAGGAATGTAAAAAGGCCTTTCGCAGAAGCAAGGCGTTGATTACCTCTGAAGAAGTGTTGGCTCATTTCAACCCAACATTACCTCTTCGTCTAGCTTGTGATGCTTCCCCCTATGGAATTGGAGCAGTACTTTCACACAAGTTACCAAATGGCTCGGAAAGGCCAGTGGCATTCGCGTCCCGATCATTGACCTCCGCGGAGCGAAATTATGCTCAAATAGATAGGGAGGCCCTCAGCCTTGTGTGGGGCGTAAAGAAATTCAATCATTACCTGCAGGGCAAGAAGTTCACATTACTGACAGACCACCAGCCGTTGGTGTCCATATTCAACCCTAACAAGGCCGTTTCCACCATGACAGTGCAAAGGTTACAGAGGTGGTCCGTGTTACTTGGGGCACACCAATATGACATCGAATACAAAAGGTCCAAACAGCATGGAAATGCTGATGGGTTATCGCGCTTGCCATTGCCGATAGTAGAAGAAGCGACTACAGTGGACCCGGTAGAGATGTTCCACTCATCCATAGTGGAATGTCTACCAGTAACAAATTCGATGATCGAAAACGAAACAAGAAATGACCCGACTCTCTCACGAGTCTATGATTTAACGGTGGAGGGATGGCCAGCACAGGGCGAACCAATGCTGCCAGCATTTTCGCAGAGAAAAGAACAGCTGTCAGTGTGTCGAGGAACCCTGATGTGTGGATCTAGAGTGGTGATTCCACCCAAACTTCAACAGAAGGTGTTAAAGGAGCTGCACGAGGGACATCTGGGTGGAGTGAAAATGAAGAACCTAGCAAGAGCGTTCGTGTGGTGGCCAGGCATTGATGGGGACATCGAAGAAATCACTAAGAGCTGTCTAGGATGCCAGAAGGTCCAAAATGCACCACCACAGGCTCCTCTGCATCCATGGGAGTGGCCCTCATCTCCTTGGCAAAGGGTACACATCGACTTTGCTAGTCCATTTATGGACTCAATGTTTCTAATAGCGGTGGATGCACACTCCAAGTGGCCGGAGGTAATAAAGATGTCCACCACCACCACGGAAAAAACCATCACAGTGTTAAGGACCATGTTTGCTAGGAATGGGCTGCCGGAACAGATCTGTTCTGATAATGGGCCGCAATTTGTGTCCGAAGAATTCAAGAAATTCTTAAAGAGCAATGGGGTTAAGCACTACACGTCAGCCCCATACCATCCCGCCTCCAATGGATTGGCTGAAAGGTTTGTCCAGACCTTCAAGAAGGCCATAAAGGCCATGGGTAATGAAGCCATTAACTTACAACATAAGGTGGATAGCTTCTTGTTGGCGTACAGGAATGCAACACATGCGGTCACAAATCAAACTCCCGCCATGATGTTTTTTAATAGACGACTAAGATGCCGGCTGGATTTGCTTAAGCCAAACGTCAGAAGGGACGTAGAGAAAGAGAACCGGCAATTCCAGGGCATGAATGAAAGGCCAACTAGATCTTTTCAGATAGGTCAACAAGTTTTGGCCCGGGACTACCGTACCGAGAAATGGCAGCCTGGAACTATTGGAAAAAGGCTAGGGCCGTTGATGTATACGGTGGACATTGGGGACAGTATAATAAGGCGCCATGTTGACCAGATCATAGGGTCAGCCACAAATGGCCAACCTACTCCACCACCTTACACGGTTAATGTTGAGACAGAGATACCCAGAACACCTACCTCCGATCTGGTAATACTGGAATCAGATGAACCTGACACTGTCCTTCAAGCCGAATCGACCTTGCCAGAAGCACCTGCTACCCCGCCGGGAGTTACGACACCACCGAGGCGTTATCCGGACAGAGTCCAGAAACCTCCAGAGAGACTGAATCTGTGAACTGTCTTGCATAAAGTTGTATATATGTTATAATGTATGTTTAATGGGGAATCAGTATGTTGTAAGCTAAAAAGGGAGGATTGTAGTGTATGTACCCGTCTACCTTTAAGAGAACTATTGTATGTAACCGTCCACCTTTAAGAGAACTACTTTAGGTGTTGCACTACTTTGTTGGCTTCTGTATACTGTAATACCGACGGTGACCACACCGGTATATAAGTGCTGTGTCAGGATTTATTGGGCAGATTCGCCCTGACCTTCGAATAGTAAAGTCCTGTTTTAAGTTACTCTGGTAGTCTGTGTATTAATTAACTAAACAACCCACAGACTTTACAGGAGGGGAGAGGTAATGGAGGGGAATGGGAGAGGAGGGGGAATGGGAGGAGAGGGGAGGGGAGGGGGAATGGGAGGGGAGGGGAAGGGGAACGGGAGGGGGAATGAGAGGGGAAGGGGAATGGGAGGGGAGGGGAGAGGTAATGGGAGGGGAGGGGGAACGGGAGGGGAAGGGGAATGGGAAGGGAAGGGGAATAGGAGGGAAGGGGAATGGGAGGGAAAGGGAATGGGAGGGGAGGGGAATGGGAGCGGTGGGGGAATGTGAGGGGAGGGGAAATGGGAGGGAAGGGGAATGGGAGGGGAGGGGAATGGGAGGGGAGGGGGAATGGGAGGGGAGGGGGAATGTGAGGGGAGGGGAAATGGGAGGGGAAGGGGAATGGGAGGGGAAGGGAATGGGCGGGGAAGGGGAATGGGAGGGGAGGGGGAATGGGAGGGGAGAGGTAATGTGAGGGGAGGGGGAATGTGAGGGGAGGGGAAATGGGAGGGGAGGGGGAATGGGAGGGAAGGGGAATGGGAGGGAAGGGGAATGGGAGGGGAGGAGGGAGGGGAGGGGGAATGGGAGGGGAAGGGTAATGGGAGGGAAAGGGGAATGGGAGGGGAGGGGGAATGGGAGGGGAGGGGGAATGGGAGGGGAGAGGTAATGGGAGGGAAAGGGGAATGGGAGGGGAGAGGTAATGGGAGGGAAAGGGGAATGGGATGGGAGGGAAAGGGGAATGGGAGGGGAGGGAAAGGGGAATGGGAGGGGAGGGGGAATGGGAGGGGAAGGGGAATGGGAGGGAGAGGTAATGGGAGGGGCGGGGGAATGGGAGGGGAGGGGGAATGGGAGTGGAGGGGAAATGGGAGGGGAAGGGGAATGGGAGGGGAAGGGGAATGGGAGGGGAGGGGGAATGGGAGGGGAGGGGGAATGGGAGGGGGGAATGGGAGGGAAAGGGGAATGGGAGGGGAGGGAAAGGGGAATGGGAGGGGAGGGGGAATGGGAGGGGAGGAGGAAGCAAACAATAAAGATCGAGGACTTTGCAATAAGTGAAGAGAGAGAATTGGAGACAAAGTCATCCATAAGCTCAAGGCAGTCGATCAAAGAAAAGCACTCACAGAGGCCGAGGAGTAGTTTGCCTGCTCCTCCTCAAGGGACAGAGGTAGGCATGTGACGTAGGAAGTTAGAAACACAGGAATAATAAATACTGGGAGTTTCCGAATGGCACCAAGGGCATGAAGCTGGAATCCCCGTGAAATTAGCCTTGCAGAAGATTGGGGCATCTTTTGAAGCCAGTATGCTGAGAAGAAGAGGTACACCGATTTCAGGATCAACAGTAATGAGGCCCACTTTGGGGTCCAGGCCTGAATTACAGACTGGACTCTCAAAGACGGTTAATAAATTTTCTTAATATTAATATTATCAGCCGCCTTACAAAGGAGACTGAGGGGCATGTGAAAACTTATTTCCTGGTGGGGTGGAAGTGAGGGGGGGCGGCGGGGGGACTCTTAGTGGCGCAGGTGCCCGCTATGGATATTTAAATAGCAGGAACTCCCACTGACCCTACATACACCAGAGATTCCTGGCAGGCATGATCAATGCGTAAGTGCTGGGATTACTGCCCACAGATTCTTGCGGCCGAATAACTTATAGACGTTACAATGTAATTTAATTTTAATATCCAATGTGTGTCCTAATGAAATGGCCAGAGAGGTATTTTAAAAAATATAAAGTTCACCAAACTACATTTCAAAAAAATACACAGATCTGACCACTTGGTCCAAACATTTATTTTTAATTTGAATCATCAAAGTTACATTCCATTAATATTCTGGCTAATGTTATTCCTTAAATGTCAATTGCATATACATGCTGGTTCTCATTAATAAGAGGGGGTAAAGAAGAAGAAAGTCAGCCGGATGGTTTTACTGAGTGGGCTACTGGCACTGAAAAGCCACAGTGCTTTGCGTGACTGGCAGCCTTTGTGTGAGACTTCAGGCAAAATAAATGTACTGTATTTTTTTTACATTTAGGGCAAGCAGATGTCACCACAGGCAAGACATGGGTGCTGCTTGTTGCTATGACAACACAGTAAGAAATACCAATCCTCTAAGTATATGTATATCACAAGAAAATATTGCAATTTTTTACTTTTATAATTTGTTGTATAAAATTAAATATTTGGCTTGCGTATCTTATCATAAGAAGTACAACGGGTTCAAATTGAAATCTTTTAGACAAAAAAAACTAACAGAAAAGATCAACTATTAAGTGAATGGCTGCAAAAGCATTGCAAACATTGTATAAATGTAGAGCTAACATGAATGTAATTTCCTCTCCTTTTGAATATCATTGCATTGTAGAGGGACTGAAATGTTACTGCGTAGGCTCAGTTTCAACTGGGGAGATTAGTGTATAAATGCTTAAATAACACTGCTCTCTTTCTCCTGTCTACTCAGTTATCTTGCTTGTCAGTGGTATCCTACCTTAGCGCAAGGTCATCTACTAATTCAAACCACAAAATAAGAGCAAAGTGGCAAATTTTCATTCTTCCGCTTGCTATTGGAACTCAATTCCAAGTAATATTAAATTGTTTCCAAGCACACAGATTGTTCAGGAAAGCACAAATGACATTTCCTGTACAGCTGTAAGAGTAATGCAATTCTGGTGAATAATGGTACCATTTTAATCATTTTTTTGGGGGGCTGACGAGGCTTCTTTTGGTATTTTTACCCTTCCCCCCTCATTTCAGGTCTCTTGCATTGTGCATCAATCTACCTTTGATAAGATTCGGCAAGCAACCTGCTCTCAAGCTTTTTGCAATGCTGCTTTGAAGACCAGTCAATAGAAAGTGTGTGAGAATTGGCCAGGATTACTATTCCTCTTGCCTTCCATTTGGGGAACAATTGTCCTTTTCTTGGTACCTGTCCTGGAGCATGCTTGAAATCAGAAATTCATCCTGTGGTGAATTATGGATTCAAATTTATTTCCCATCAGCCTGTGACCCTAACATACTGCACCATCTCATTTTTATCCACTTTAAGTGTTGTAGATTGTTTACTATTGTTTCTTACACTCTTTCCACATACATTGTTAATCTTCATCTGATCAGTGAAGCCTTAGGTTAGACTGTGCATTTGACTAAATGCATTATCGTCTATAACGATATTAATAGAATGGGAACCAGCATTCAGTCACAAGCTAATTTTGTGTTGACACTTCAAAATTAAGTACTGCTTCTAGGTTTCTAACCAACAGTGCATCTCAAACTGGCATTTGCTACATGTCCATATTCATAGGATAATCAGCATCATATATTTTAAAAAGTTACTAATTAATGAAAAGAATTAAAGGGACCATTTTAATCCTGCGAGCCCCGTGGGAACGGGGAGAACAGGCGGTTAAAAACACTGTAAATAACTTATCTCTCCATTCTCGCCAGCCGCCATTTTAACTGCTTAGTTTTGTTAGTCAGCCAAGGCGCCCAATAGTCACAGGCGAGGGCCACGTGAATACGTGCAAATCAAGGTCATAAGGCGTAATTACGACCCTGATGCCATTTTAATGCAAAATCGTGGAAGTCCTGCCAAGTGCCCAACTAGCTAGTATCGCAGATAAGGCCATCTCTGACCACTTCCTCGTATCGCTCTCCATCCACATCCCCCTTCCCCTCCAGCCCCCCCCACCCCACCCCTACTTCCTTCTCTGTCTGCCCCAGAAAAACTTTCTCCCAACTCTCTTACAACTGCATTTATGAAATCCCAACTGTCCAGCCTTTGGCCCTCCTTTCACCATGACATTTCTGCAGCTACTGATCTGCTCAACCACACCTTCGCCACCACCTTTGATGCCCTAGTCCCTATTAAACAATTAGGGCTAGAAATTCAGTTGGTTGCGCCAGCCGTTAGCGCCTTAGGAGGAGTAGATGTCGAGCGCTAGGCGCTTAGCGCCCTGGGCGCAGTGCAATCTGCGCCTCGCCCCAACTTCAGTAGACATTTTGCGCCGGCGCAAAGTCTTTGCGCGCGCTCAGCTGCGCGCGCAGATCATGACATCATTTCCTCGTGCAACGCCCTTTGTGCGCCCCCAACCGGAACTTCAGTCGCGCCGGCCCATTGTGCGCCTGGCGTCCCTAGCGACTGTTGAGTGGAACGGTGCTTAGCCGATGCGGGCCACGGGGAGCGCAAATTAAAGGGCACTTCACCTGCACTATAAAAGGCTGCCATTTTGCAGCACTCATTCTTGTGAAACGGATCTTTGGAGAGAGACCAAGGTAGAGAGCTTACTGCTTTGGCCCAACACTAGGACAGGTACTTCTGGCTTCAGGCCACAGCTTTGCAATTGTCTTTGCCTTCATTCATATCTCATTGTTTGCCAGCATATTATGGGGGCTGCAATGGGTGTCAACGCTGGCTTTCACAATTACATCCAAAGGGCTCACAGACGCCGTGAGAGAGTGCGAGCCCTGGCTAGACGGAGAGGGGGCAACAGGCGTCGCCAAGGGAGGCCTTACCCACCCAGGGTCTACCACCAGCAGTTCTCCTATCTCAACATGTCTGACGACCAGTGTGTTAGGAGGCTGCGATTCCGAAGGGAGGTGGTCACAGAGATCTGCCAGCTGCTTCGGAGAGATCTGCAGCCACAGCTGAGGTGCAGGACGTCTCTGTCGGTGGCAGTGAAGGTGACGGTGGCTCTCAACTTCTATGCCACCGGCTCCTTCCAATCCGCTGCTGGGGACATTGCTAACATCTCCCAGTTCGCCGTGCATTGCTGCATCCGCCAGGTGACCAATGCCCTTTTCAAAAGGAGACGTCAGTTCATCTCCTTCCCCATGACCCTGGACAAGCAGCAACAGCGTGCAATGAGATTTGGAAGAATAGCGGGCTTCCCCATGGTGCAGGGCGCCATTGACTGCACGCATGTGGCTTTGCGGGCACCTCTGGAGAATGCCGAGGAATACCGCAACCGGAAGGGCTACCATTCGCTGAACGTGCAGCTGGTGTGTGACCACAGGCAGCTCATCCTAGCTGTCAATGCCCGCTTTCCAGGCAGCAGCCACGATGCCTTCATCCTGCGACAGACTACTGTGGCTGACATGTTCCAAGCACAGCCTCACCCACGAGGATGGCTTATCGGGGACAAAGGCTATCCTTTGTGTACTGGCTGATGACCCCGCTCCACGCGCCCAGGACCCCTGCTGAAGAGGTATACAACGAGAGCCATCAAGCGACCAGGAACATCATCGAACAAACAATCGGCGTCCTCAAGCAACGGTTCCGCTGCCTGGATCATTCCGGCGGAGCCCTGCAGTATGCTCCGGAACGAGTCTCCCATTTCGTGGTCGTTTGCTGCATGCTGCACAACCTGGCTATCTGCAGGACTCAGGCATTGCCACCACAGATTGGAGCACCACCTCAGGAGGAGGAGCAGGAGGAGCAGGAGGAGGAGGACCAGCACAGGAGGGAGGCACAAGGTCCAAGGGCCGCCCGTCGGCGGCTTATTGAACGTAGGTTCTAGGCCCCCTCTCAGGGAATGGCTTGTGCCAATGAAAGAACATGAATGCAGCCGCCCCGCAAGCCCTCAGCCGGTCAAGGCAACAAAAACTTCAAAGTTCAAACATGGACAATCTGATTAAAGAAAATTGTTTATTCCACAAACTCTGTGCCCTTCCCACATGACAAACAAAAACAGAAAAAAAAAACCCAAAACAGTCAGATACATAACTCGCTCCCACAACCTGGAGAGGATTAACAAAACAGTGAAACAAAAATGACCGTCATCCTCGGCCTTCATAAAAACAAACACAACATCCTCGGCCTTCATAAAAACAAACTCAACATCCTCGGCCTTCATAAAAACAAACACAACATCCTCGGCCTTCATAAAAACAACACATTTGCCCACACCTTCTACTTTTTGTCCCGCGAGGACGATGCCTTGCGCATACTTGTGCGGCCCCTGCCCGCCCTGCTGCTCCTCCTCAATTGGAGCCCAGTGGCTGCAGCAAGGCTGGGGGAAGGCTCCTGAGGGGCACATGGCGAGACGGCAGATGCCCTTGGGGGTCGGCCTGCACGAGCTCTGGCCCTCGAGGGGCCGGCTGGTGACTGCTGCAGCTGTGACTGGGCGGCATCAGTGTGTCCAGCAGCTGGTGGCAACTGCACTGGTGGAGTGGCAGTGTCGGCTGCAGGAATGGGGGCAAGCTGGCTGATGGCAGGCGCTCGCTGGTCGCCTGAGACAGTGGCAGTCGCCCGGGCCAGCACTGCAGCATCCGCAGCAAACTGCTGAAGGACAGCCCGCTGGGCTGCTGCAGCGCAGCGGGTGCCCTGGCGATGCCTGGCTGATGCAGCCAGTGTGGCACCAGTTAGTGCCCGTGTTGCCCTGGTCTGTGACCGCATAAGACCAGCCAGTGACTGGACGGCACGAGTGAGCACTTGGGTACTCACCGACTGTGCTGCCCCAAATTCCTCCACACTCCCAGCCAGTGATTGGACGGCACGAGTGAGCACTTGGGTACTCGCCGACTGTGCTGCCCCGAATTCCTGCAGACTCCTGGCCTGTGCTGCCCCGAATTCCTCCACACTCCGAGCCAGTGACTGTATGGAGTCAGGCATCCGTGCCACTACCCCCATGAGCTCCGTGTGCCTGCGCGCCGAGTCGACGGCCATTTCCTCTAGGAGGTGCACCTCCTCTGCGCTGACCGTCGCAGGACTGGAGGCCGCACTCACCCTCTGGGGAGAAGGCCGCCGAGCTTCCCCACCCCTCCCGCGTTGCTGCAGGCCGCTGGGCCCAGGAACTTCACTCTCCTGCGACCCTTCCCCCAGGCTCCCCTCCAGGGAAGACGTGTCCCCTACATCGCCATGGGCTGCCGCGGCAGAGGGTGCCACTGATGGGCCGGCTATGTCTTCCTCCTCCTCCTCCTCCTCTTCTGAGGGGCTGTCACTGGCAGCTTCTGGGCCCGCCTTCTCACCTGGCGATTCACCATCTGAAAGCAGGAAGGCACAAGAGTAGCTTTAGAGTGAGGACAGGGCGTCAGCGAGGGAGGCATGAGTGGTGCCATTCACCGCATTGGTCGGACAGTGGCAAAGGATGTTGATCTGATGCGCAAGTGGAACGAGAGAGGTCCAAAAGGTGATGTCCTTACCATTGGTGCCCAGAACAGGGTCGGCATCTCCAGTGGCAACAGGGCCAATCAGACGGACTCCCATAATGCGCTCCACGCGCTGGTTTAGGTCGGTGAGCTCCTGGTGCTGAGGTCGGCCTCCACCGGTCCCAATCTGGCTACACCTGTTGTTAGCCAGCTTGGTCTGCAAGAGAAAGGACGGCCTCTAAGTATGGTGTGTAGCCCTGATCTTGTCTGCACTGCCTCCCATGGTCGAATAGCTTGGACAGTGTGTAGCCCTGATCTTGTCTGCACTGCCTCCCATGGTCGAATAGCTTGGACAGTGTGTAAAGTGCAGAATGTGCAATTGATGCTCATGCCAGTCCCATAGCTGCTGGATGAGGGCTGGCCATTAGGGCTTTCAGGTCCCTTTGTCCATAATGTGAGGTGCACATGCAAGGATGAGGAGGACACTGGAAAGGGTACTCACCCTGACAATCCGAGTGAGGTCGTTGAACTTTTTCCTGCATTGTACAGGATTCCTGGCAACCACACTGTTGGATGTCACCCTGTTGGAGACCTCCCTCCAGGCTTTGCGGTAGACGCTGGGCACCGGCTTCTTGCCACTGTCAGGGAACAAAACATGGCGTCTTCGCTCCACTGCGCTAACCAGCAGCCTCAGGTCACCTTCGCTAAAGCGCAGCGCTCTCTCCCGGGCCTTCTGCATCGTCCTGGGTGGTAAAGAGTTGCAGCAGCAGTGCTCAGGCCTAGGTGGAGGGCTGCAGTGTCCAGGGCGTGGCAGCCAAACAAATCGACCCTTCCCCCTTTAAGAGATGGCCGGCGCCAGCGTGTCTGCCGTCAATGAAGAAATCACCGCACCTGCGCTGCGCCCGGCCTCGGCGGTATAGCTCAGCACCGCCGGCTTAGCGCCTAAAGATAATCGTGCATCGCCAGTTTTAGCGCTGCAGCAACCTCTTAGGGCGATGCTACTGAATATCGGCGAAGTGGCCTCGACTTTGCGCCGGGCGCAAACTTCAGCGGCCGCCCGACTTTACTGCCCCAAAAGTGGCTTACTGAATTTCTAGGCCTTACTCTCTCTCCCCCGGTACAGCCCTCATCTTCGCTCCCTTAAGTCCAAGGGACGCAGACTTGAATGGAAATGGCGGACAACTGGTTTAGCTATTCTTTAGATCTGGCTGGACCACATAAAGCATTATCGGGTCCTGCTCTCGTCTGCCAAAATTGCTCACTATTCCAGAATCATTCTGGAATGCAAAGATAAACCCCGGCTTCTATTCTCCACTGCTAACCATCTTCTTAAACTCCACTCCCCTGTCTCCTCCATCCTCACCTCCGACAACAAGTGTGAGGAGCTCATGGACTTCTATGTCTCTAAGATTGAGACCATCCATTCAGCTGCCTCTGCCCCTTCCCTCCCTTCCCCTAGCCCACCGGGCCAAACTTCCTCTAAGGTTCCCCCCTGCCATAACCCTGAACTCACATTTTTCTCCAGTTTCTCTCCGATCTCCCCTCATGAACAATCCATACTCATCTTGTCCATGAGACCCACCTCCTGCTCCCTAAACCCTATTCCCACCAAACTGTTGACCACCCAACTTCCTTTTCTGGCTCCCATGTTAGCTGACATTTGTTAACGGTTCTCTCTCCTCAGCTACTGTCCCCCTCCCCTTCAAATCTGCCGTCATCACCCTTCTCCTCAAAAAAGCAACCATTGACCCCTCCTTCCTTGCAAACTACCGCCCCATCTCCAACCTCCCTTTCCTCTCCAAAGTCCTTGAACGTGTTGATGCCTCCCAAATCTGTGCCCATCTTTCCCGCAACTCCATGTTTGAATCCCTCTAACCAGGTTTCTGCCCCTGCCACAGTACCGAAACGGCTCTCATCAAAGTCACAAATGACATCCTTTGTGACTGTGACAAAGGTAAACTATCCCTCCTCGTCCTTCTTGACTTGGCTGCAGCCTTTGACATGGTTGACCACTCCATCCTCCTCCAACGCCTCTCCACCATCGTCCAGCTGGGTGGGACTGCACTTGCCTGGTTCCATTCTTATCTATCTAATCATAGCCAGAGAGTCACCTGCAATGGCTTCTCTTCCCACTCCCGCATCATTAACTCTGGTGTCCCCCAAGGATCTATCTTTAACTTGGTCCCCTCCCATTTCTCATCTACATGCTGCCTCTTGGCGACATCATCTGAAAACACAGCGTCAGTTTCAACATGTATGCTGATGACATCCAGCTCTACCTCACCACCACTTCTCTCAACCCCTCCACAGTCTCTAAATTGTCAGACTGCTTGTCCGACATCCAGTTCTGGATGAGCAAAAATTTTCTCCAATTAAATATTGGGAAGACCAAAGCCATTGTTTTCCGTCCCCACCACAAATTCCGTTCCCGAGCCACTGGCTCCATCCCTCTCCCTAACATTTGCCTGAGGCTGAACCACACTGTTCGCAACCTTGGTGTCATATTTGACCCTGAAATTAGCTTCCGACCACATATCTATGGCATAACCAAGACCGCCTATTTCCACCTCCGTAACATCACCCGACTCCGCCCCTGCCTCAGCTCATCCGCTGTTGAAACCCTCATCCATGCCTTTGTTATCTCTAGACTTGACTATTCCAAAGCACTCCTGACTGGCCTCCCACATTCTACTCTATGTAAACTTGAGGTCATCCGAAACTCGGTTGCCCGTGTCCTAACTCGCACCAAATCCCATTCGCCCATCACCCTTGTGCTCGCTGACCTACATTGGCTCCCGGTTCAGCAATGCCTTGATTTCAAAATTCTCATCCTTGTTTTCAAATCCCTCCATGGCCTCATCCCTCCCTATCTCTGTAATCTCCTCCAGCCCCAGAACCCCCCGAGATATCTGCGCTCCTCTAATTCTGCTCTCTTGAGCATCCCTGATTATAATTGCTCAACATTGGTGGCTGTGCCTTCAGCTACCTAGGCCCTAAGCTCTGGATTTCCCTGCCTAAACCTCTCCACCTCGCTACATCTCTTTCCTCCTTTAAGACGCTCCTTAAAACCTACCACTTTGACCAAGCTTTAGGTCACCTGCCCTAATTTCTCCTTATGTGGCTTGGTGTCAAATTTGTTTTGTCTTATAATACTCCCGTGAAGCGCCTTGGAATGTTTTGCTACGTTAAAGGTGCTATATAAATACAAGTTGTTTTTGTTGTTGTTGTAGTAAAAGCCGAGTGGGATTGCTCCCTCTGAAGCAGGACCAGAGGATCTGTGTGCCATTCTGCTGTTTGGATTGCCAGGAGAGTTTCCAGCTTTCAGGTCATTTTTTTCTGATACTTTTAGCCTTACTTACCCTCAGTAAACTCTATCTGCTTATCATGGGTACTATTATTGCCCGTTTAATTTGGATGGAAGAACAGTTGGAGGAAGAGGAGAAGAAGCAGAAGCATCAGCTACTAGCATGCGCAGCAGCCTTGCCTATTAGAAGACAGGAGGCAACAACAAAAACAACTTGTATTTATATAGCGCCTTTAACGTAGCAAAACATTCCAAGGCACTTCACAGGAATACTATAAGACAAAACAAATTTGACACCAAGCCACATAAGGAGAAATTAGGGCAGGTGACCTAAAGCTTGGTCAATGAGGCCATACCCAGCACACCGGGTATAAAGGCCAGCAATCAGTTTCTTGGATCTATCTGAAGAACAGTGGATTTGGTGGCTGTGCTTCTCCGAGCAGCCTAATGCTGAGCTCTGCAGCCTCCTGCAACAGAACCGGCTACCTGCTGGACCAGGATGTCATGCTTTGCTGAAGGATGTGATGGAGAGGAGCAAATCGTTGTGTGGTGAGAGAGGGGGTGAAAAGAGTATTGTTGTGAGAGATGTAGAGCTGTACTCACATTTCCTGCTCTTGTGAGGTCATTGAACCTCTTCCTACACTGAATCCAGGTCCTTGAGTTGATGCTGCTCTCAACCATCTTTGTCCAAGCCTGCTGGATAGTTAGTCTGGGTAAGCTCCGGTGGGTGCTGGGAAACACTACCTTTCCCCTTACTCTGACCTCCTCCACCAAGATCTCCAGGCAGGCATCAGAAAACGGTAGCCATGTGACTCATTCTCCTAATAGTCTTACTTCCAGCAGTATAACAGTGAAACCTGGCATCTGGGAATCAACCTTGCTTTAAGATGCGCATCGTCATGGCGGGCAGCCCGCCAGAAATTGTGCCACAAAATGAGCAGGTTGTCCGTTTTCCCAGTGGGTTCGGGTCTGTCAATAAAATTGAAATGAGGCCTAGGATTTAAAATCGCGTGGGCCGCACACTGACGATGCCATGGGGACTTGTCACTCACCTTAATCCCGCCCGCCTGAGTTAAAATCTGGGTTTAAATGTGTAACAAGTAACACAAGCAGCTGCATATAATTATTTCCAATTTAGGGAGCATTTTTATTTTGTAGTTGTGTAGATGAGGACTGCTCCATGCTGTACAAATCTAATAACAGCTAATAAACATGTATTATGTTGTTGGACAAACCAGATGATCATCACTATAATGTTAAATGAATTTATTTCCCCAACCTGCACATGCTCCAACGTATTGATGGCTCGAGCTGTGCCCTCACAGGCACCCGTAGTGAGATGGAGTTTCACACTATCGTCAGCTGGGACAATTCTGTTGATATAATGTGTGAAGAAATTAACAAAACAATCAATCAGAGGAATTAAATCCATCTTATAGTAAAAAAAAGAAAACAATTCATTTTGGAAGACAACAATATCAGTAAGGGTTGAAGGAAGGTCTTATTTTACCTCCTCTTCAATAGTATAAATCCATTTTCCCATTTTTTGACCAATTTTCCATAGAAAGGATTTATCTCCAATGTTGTTTTTTTTAATATGAAGTAAAGTGCATTTTCATAACATTTTTTAAAAAAGGCATCTAGATGAACAGTGGTTCATATGCTAATAGAGATTGTTTTCCCCCCAAAGCCTGTAATCAATAAACAGTTCATGAGCTTGTCTCAGTAATTGATAAACACTTCACACTCGTGTGGAAAGCCTCTGATCTCTTTCTGGCTGTGAACAGCAAGAGATAAAACAGAAAGAAAGCTGTGCTTTCACTGAGACTAAAAGACTAGAAATGCTGGAGGACAGTTAGATGTCTTCTTGTTTAAGTAAGATGTGGGGAAGTGTAGCATTGTTTGTTATTTTGTATACTGATTGAAATAAGTGAATATGATCTGTATATTCCTGTACTGTTTAGTAATCATATCCGGCCTCCTCTCACCAAGTATTTGCTCAGTTTGCCTTCAGAGATATTGAAGAAACACTTGTGCAAAAGATACAAATATCCAGTTCTGATCACAAGAGGATACTATAGTTACACTCAGGGTTACACTGTGGTATAGTCAGACATTGGGTCATATAGACACACCCTGAAAAATAAGCTGCTCAGACTGCTCTACTTGAAAGAATATCTAAGTCAGACCCGAATTTGTAACACCATCCACTGAGAATAAACTCCAATAGCCAAAAGGCAGCTTTGAGATTCTGTTGCTGTTATTGTACTTTATTTTCTAATCTCCTTCTTTCTGTCTTGCCACGTTATCATTGATCTCCTTAAATATGGTGTGGTGTAGGATATGCACTTTATTCACAATTTCTGCCAACATTTCTGTATTATCCAATAGGATGAATATTTTGTAGAATGAGCTAGGTTCCCCGTCACTGAAACAGATCAGATTTGATTGAGGTCTTTAAAATAATGAAAAGATAAAATTCGGTCCAAATGGATTGGCTACTCAAGCTAGATAGATTGGGAAGGACCAGTGACATAGGTATAAGTTACAAAAGCAAAGAATTGGGTAAGATGCTAGCAGACACTTCTTTCTTAGAAAGTCATTAACCTCTGGAGTAAGTTGCTGGTAACGTGAAGTGAGTGCAACTTCACTGCAAGCATTCAACAGGCAGCTGGACGAGTTCCTGAAAGTGGCGAACACATCTAGATATAGAAGAAAGGTGGGTTATTTGGGATTATGTCACCCAGTGACTGTGATCTCCTAAAGCTTGCTTGATTGCCTTTAAAGGGTTGGAGAAGAGTTTTTTTCCTAAATTGGTTAGGTTTCTTTTCTTGTTTTCTTGGCTTTCCCAGGAGATTGCATGACTGTGTAGGGGTGAGTGGGGGCGATCGTGTACAGAGGCTCCACCATGCCCGGGTGGGACAGGCTCAATGGACAGGCGAGTCTTTATCTATCCTTTCTCATGGGGCTGATTTTAACTTCTGGTGGTGGTGGGAAACGGGTGGTAGCGGATTGTTGACCCCTCAGGCACCCCGCCCAATCTGGCTTTCCAGCGCCCTCATGTTTATGTAAAAGTAAGAAAAGAGAAATGAGAATCTTTCTACAAATAACTTGCTTTCAGTTGAGATAGGAAACAGGTCTTACAAGTTTTGCTACATGAAAAACAACATTTGGGTCAGACAGCACTAATACCCCAGTAAAAAAAAACATGGTGGCAGTGCTATCGAAGGTACCTAAACACTTCTGTGATGAAGGAAAGTGATTACTTTACAGCATTCAATGACTGTCTGACAAAAATCTTTTGACAGTGGCATATCTCTTGGCTCCTCTATTTGCCACATTGGCAAAATCTCAAACAACATTTTCAATTAATTGCACATAAGAAAGACAGTGGGGGTTATGTTGGTGAAAGGGTGAAAACAGGCACTAAATGGGTGCTGTGCTAATAATACACGTCTGTTTCAAAGTGTCTGGTTTTAACCCACAATTTTGGGGCTAATTGATGATAACGATGATTGAATCATGCCTGGAGGTGCTAAAACAGACAGTTGCAGGTTTAGCACTCAAGCGCTGTTTAGAAGCAATTTTCGTGGCGCTGTATGTGTAGCCTCCACACATCCACTTCCACTAAAGGTGTGGAGCGGGCTGACTGACACACAATGGAACATTTCAGGATGGCTCAGGGACCGAGGGAGAGGGCGCACAGGCACTTGGATGCGGCACTGGAGGTCCTGGTGGAGGAGGTCCAGAGGAGGAGGGATGTCCTGTACCTGTGGAGGGTGGGGGGGTGGTGGTAAGAAGCCCACCTCACCCTCCTGTCCCTCTCTCCTGCAGCAGCTAGTGCTGCTCTGCATAGCCTCATGTCCTTCTTCCATTCCTCCTCCAGACTCCTAGCAAGATGCCCTTGACCAAACACTCCCTTTCTCCTGGTGACTCCTATAAGGTGTCCAGTAAGGTAGAGTAGCACAGCACTCACTCTCTTTAGGTGAAGTCTTCAGAGAATTTCCGGAATAAATGTTGATAGAGTTTTGGTGAAGCCTTGACAAAGTGTCCCAGAAAGTCTCCTGGTGTGTCTCAAAAATCCTCTTCAAACCTCCAGCAGCAAGTGAAGAGTAAAAGGCGAATATGGCTTTAAGTAGCACTCAAAATACTCAGCAACAACTTGTTTACTCCTGGTCAGCTGGTCGCTGTCAGGAGAGGTCATTAAATGAAGCGCTAGCTACCAAAATGCTATGAAGCCTTTTTAATGAGTGCTAGCAGGCAATTTAATTGTCAATCAGATCCTTAACGATCCTCCAGGCGACCGTTCCCAGTGCACACTTTAACTCCTTTACCAAGATGGCATCTTGCACTAAAGGCAGGCTAAACCAGCCTTTAAGCTCAAGACCCCATCTTGGCCACTGGCTCTTTAGTGCCTAAAATGTCTTGGGAAAATCGCGTTGCAGTATAAGTAAGGGGATTCAACAGCTGCAAACTGACTCGTATTTTAATATAAATGGGGCCCTAATTTGGATGGAGTGCCAGTACTGTTTGCAAAGACCTCAAGACTCTGTGAGTATCATCAATAATACAGCAGGGGAGTGGACTAATGCACCTGCACAATCATTACCATCCTGGCCCGCTGCAACTTTACACTGGAAAAGACTTGCGCTGGAAAGGGTTAAGAGAGAATTTAAAATATATGGATTCATAGGCAAGTAACAAATGGGTTGTCCACAAGGCTTTGTCTAGATTTCGTGACACAAGAACATCTCAAGGGGTATTTTTTCTGTTGTTGAAGCGTTTGATCTACACTCTCTCGCTGTGGTTACGCCTCTGCTATTTGATGCCCCTCAAAACCTGCCACTGCCATTAAGAGGCTGCTTAGGCAACAGAGCAGTAAATGAAGCCACGAGCACAACGTGTTTGCCTGGGCACATCTTTGAGCAAGTAGCAGTGCTTGCTTATTACTTTCACCTACCTTCCTTCCTTTTCTCTTTCCTCCCCCCTCCCCCTGCAATTCACATCTGCTTCCATTGATGATAATAGTGCTTTATGCATCAAATTTACATTTCAAAAAATGCCACATCACTGGTATTGATTAATTATTAATCATTCATCAACCACTTCTGTAGATTTACTTCAACTTTGATTAGGCTGCACATCTCTAAATGGCTTTAATCAAAATACTTTTCTACTGGGTTCCGCCCCCATACATATTGCCATTTGTAGTCGTACATTTTGTAAAATCTACCACAATAAAAAATGGCTAGGCATTGATCATTTTGATTTAGCGTTTGAACTTTAAAAAGCTGAATTCAAAAAAACAGGGTACTCACATCACAGGCTTGAGTGGCAATTCTTCTGAGCACATCCGCTGAGGTCTTACAGGGGTCCAGATAAGAGCTTGCTGTACCATTAAGGCAGCATCGATGAGTCCAAACCCATAGCTGTAATATAGTCCATAACAAACAGATTCAAATTCACCCTCAAAAAATCAGGACAAATTTAAATGTAATAAAAGCTTTAAATGCATTCCTTGTTACAGACACTACGGGCTGAATTCAGAGTGTGGGTTTGGAGGCGGGTCTGCTGTCAATATCATAAAGATTGACAGCGGGTCAGTATTCCCCTGAAAACCCGCCTCCTTGTTAGTTTCCCAAGTGTCGGGTCTGTCATCCCTGAACAGACCAGACACCAAGCAGCGGGTCAGCCAATTTAGACAGTTAAAAGCTTATTAAAAGGTAGTTAAGAACCATTTTCCCATGTATTTATCATTTAACCAGGTTTTCAATGAGGTTCCCGGAGAGCGGCTTTCACATCAGGTATATATGTCGGGTTCTCAATGACTGTGGATTGCTGTGAATAGGTGACAGCTTTAAATGTGGTCTAAAACCTACCATTTCACAGCTGTTCACTTCACAATCTTGCAAGCTGGAACATTAATGATTTGGAACCTACTTTTGAGCTTTATGCACTTTTGAAGTGTTTGGAGTAATCTCTCTATCCACTGTCACCTCCTTGGAACAACATATCTCAACATTGACAGATTACTTCTATCATCTCAACCTCACTTGCCAACTATTTCATCAGTATCGGTGCCCTTGAAAAAATCTCACCTTGGTCCTCAGAGTCCCAACATGATCAGCCCCAACACCAGCATCACTGGGCACACAAGCAGCATCAACATCAACACCAACCTTCTCCGCAATCAACTGATGCTGCCCTGGACACAGGGCATCATCACCCATGCACATTGCTGCCTGGGACTCCAGCGATGGTCTCACCATGTCCAGATTAGCTTCATTTATCACAGTACACCCTGGCTGCCACATGATGCACCAGGCTGGCACCAACCCACACCAGCACCATAAAGCATCCCTACAATGTCCAAGCCATTCCTTTCACACTCATCACCATTTGGGGGGGGGGTGAGGTGGAGGGGGACGGGACATTATGTCTCACCATTCACTGCAACTCACTAACACACTTTCAAAGGTGCACACAAATCTGTCCAAGAAGGCAAAGTGGGGACAATAAGGATTTCAATGCTTGACAACATATTAACAGAAATTTTACATGAACATTTGCTGAAACATCCAAGTGTGTTGTTAGTTGGTATGATTGGACTAGAATGAGGGTGAGTGTGAGGGGAGGCTAGTGAGATGGGGAAGTGATAATGTAGATAGAGAGGGATGGGTGGAGGTGCAAGGTAAGTTGGTGTGAGTAAGGATTTGCAGAAGTAGGGTAGGGAATGCAGAGTGATGGGGATGTGATGAGTGGCACAGCAGGATGAGGTTAAGTGTGGCTTTGTACTAATTTTTCTTCATCTACTGAGATCATTGAAAGATTTGCACCACTGCAGCCTGGTCCACCATCCCTGCTTGTGTTTTCATGTGCAATGTGCAACTAGGCTGTGTTGATCTCCTGGGGTGGTGTCTTCCATCCATTGGAAGGGAAGAGAACCTCCCTGCGTGCTGTGACTCCCTCCATAAGCATATGGAGGGAGTCATGGGAGAGCCTGGATGCAGCCGTGCACCTTTGTGCAATGATTGTCAGTGTTTGCAGCACCTCAATGCTGTAGAACACCTGACAGTACCACTGTCAAAATCAATTTGGACATGGCCCTTTTAAGGAAACTGCCTGATGACTCGTCTTCCAATGACGTCATCAGACCCGCTTCGTATTAATTGGCCGGGAACCTCACAGGGCGGGATTAAGATGCCAAATTAACGTAAAATCTTGTTGGAGGCTGGGATCGAGACAGATGCGAGGTCCCCACAGACCATGGACGTCGCCCACCATGGACCCGTCAAGGTTGGAAAAATCCAGCCCACAGTTCAGTCGTGCTATTGACAAGCAACTGCAAACATCTTTTCTAAGATGCTAATATGTTTGTTACTCTGAAGAGCTGTAACAAAGAAAACAAAACATGCAGTAGACTATTTTTGTGCACTTAATGTAATGCAATAAGTACAAGTCAATACAATTTTCACAATACCTACCACTTCCACGGTGTCAATCTAAGATGCATACCATCTTACTCACTCCCTCCTTCCCCTCAAAAGAAGTCCTTAAAATCAGACTTTTACATTTTTTTAAATTGAGAAAGCTAGGCAATGGGCCAAGGGCCATAGGGCAAGACAAAGCCATGGTTGAAAAGAATGGGAGAAAACACAAGATAAGTCAAGGAATCACAATGATGTGACGCCTACGGTTGAATTTTTAAATCTTGCAGATTGCTGGTAGTAAAAACATATTTGCCATTTTCTTTTTGTAATTGTGCTGAAACACAAGAAAGCAGTGCCAGAGGGACAAGTTAACAAGTTAGAAATGAGAAATTAGAATGAAAAACCTGTGGGCAAAGGTTTTTTTTCAAAAAAATGCTGGTTTCATTTGTTCAGCCCACATAAGAGGATTATTTTTTGATATTTGATGAAGTGACAGATGAACTAAATGCGAAGTGAATTTTAAATTCTAGTGGGGGGGGGGCATGTCTAATTATGAGAAAATAAATATAGCATCAAAGAGTGACAGTGGTGTTTAAATAATGACATCATACTATTTAATAAGCACAGCAAAGTGAATGGGAGAATAATCATGCCGTTATTTTAGCAATGCAAGAAATAGGGACACAGGTACAATATATGAAGATGAGTTAAATGTAAATAGAATGCATATGTTAATGAAGATTATCCTGCAGAAGAACACATGATCAATTGGTTGGTTTGTTTATTGTTTGGGAATGGAGATTTTGTTGCAGAACACAAATGTCTGTCACTGCCATTCACCTCGACTGAGCTCAGGAAGAGATGAAGGGCTTTACTCACTGATAGCTATTAACAGTGAGTGGACTGAGTGTTGGCAGAGTCTGGTCCCAAATGTTACAGCACAAAAATAGTCTTTGTTTGGCACTTCTCCAGCAATCTCATTTTAGTAAGATTAAAAGAACATTAAACAAATGGGATTAAAAGAGAGGAAAACCATGCCCGCATGCAGCAAGACGGGGACGACATTCAGGTTTGGCTGGATAAGACGCAAGTAACATTTGCACCACACAAGTGCCAGGCAATGACTACCTCCAACAAGAGAGTGTCTAACCACCACCCCTTGACGTTCAACGGCATTACCATCACCGAATCCCCCAACATCAACATCCTGGGGATCACCATTGACCAGAAACTCAACTGGACCAGCCACATAAATACTGTGGCTACAAGAGCAGGTCAGAGGCTGGGTATTCTGCGGTGAGTGTCTCACCCCCTGACTCCCTAAAGCCTTTCCACCATCTACAAGGCACAAGTCAGGAATGTGATGGAATACTCTCCACTTGCCTGGATGAGTGCAGCTCCAACAACACTCAAAAAGCTCGACACCATCCAGGACAAAGCAACCCACTTGATTGGCACCCCATCCACTACCTTAAACATTCACTCCCTCCACCACCGGCACACCGTGGCTGCAGTGTGTACCATCTACAAGATGCACTGCAGCAACTCGCCAAGACTTCGATAGCACCTCCCAAACCCACGACTTATTTCACCTAGAAGGACAAGGGCAGCAGACACATGGCAATACTATGAAATCCAAGTTCCCTCCAAGTCACACACCATCCTGACCTGGAAGTATATCGCTGTTCCTTCATCATCGCTGGGTCAAAATCCTGGAACTCCCTCCCTAACAGCACTGTGGGAGTACCTTCACCACATGGACAGCAGCGGTTCAAGAAGGCGGCTCACCCCCACCTTCTCAAGGGCAATTAGGGATGGGCAATAAATGCTGGCCTTGCCAGCGATGCCCACATCCCAGGAACGAATAAAAAAAATGAGCAAACTGCAAATGGAATTAAACTAGAACAAATCTAAATCACAATAAGGATTCTATCCATAGCAAAGATTATCTACCGGCTTGGCTTTTACAGAGGAGTGCCACGTTTCATAAGAGCCTGGGTCTGTTCAACTTGAAGTTCCTTTTGTATCTGGAGAGCAGTTTTTAATTTTTACAGCAGCTCTGCTTTAAGGTCCCAGAATTCCTGCTTCAAGGTCCCAGAATTCCTGCTTCCACTCAGAAGCAGGACCCCCTGCTGTGGTTCCAACTCAGATGCCCACAATGTTGTGCTGAAGACTTGTGCTCCAGAACTAGCCAAGTTATTCCAGTACAGCTACAACACTGGCATTTATCCGACAATGTGGAAAACTGCCTGATGTAAGAAAACTACTAGGCACTTGGTCTGAGTAATAAACAAGGCTTTAATCAACTGTTTTTCAACATGGAGATCTAGTTGTGTCCTTCACTAGTTCCTGTTAAAGAATGTCCTGAGCAAGCTGGGCCCATGCCCGCGTATTTATACTCTCCCTGGACAGCGCCACCAGCAGGCCGCCCACTATTACTTTATAAGTCATTTCCACATGAATGACAAGATTCATGTCATTCTTCCCGCCTGAAAGATTGGAAGTCCGGCGGCTTCCTTCTACCGAATTAATCGGACTGAGAATAGACGCAGTCATTTGGATCTCCATTGGAGGCCAGAAGGCACGTTTCCTCGGACTGTGTTTTGGTCCCTGGGTCGCTTGGTTCGTACCGGCGGGCCGGCAGAGTCCGTGTCGCCTTGATCGACCTGAGGGGGACTGGGGAGATCGTGGCTCCAGGTGCGGGCCCCCACCGGCGCAGAGCTGGCTTCATCCTGCTCAATAGTCGGTGACTGACCGGCGACCTGGCTTTGGGTGGCCATCCCGCGGGGAGCACTCTGTTCCCCGGGTTGATCCAGTGGAATAGCTGGCAGATCCCTTGATGTCCCGGGTGGGGCATCATCCTCAGATGAGCATGGCGTCATTAATATGGATCCCACTATCGATTGGGTCCATGGGACTGGTTGGGCAGGGAGCCAGATCCTGAAGTGACTCTGTGGATTCCCGGCCATCAGGGTACCACACGTGCGCGTACGTGGGATTGACATCCGTCAGTTCCACTTCGTTGACGAGGGGATCACTCTTAGAGGATCGGATGAATCTTCGGAGCAGCGCGGGGCTAGGAGCTGCCAACCATGATGGTAGGGACGTCCCATGAGTGGAGCGACGTTGGAACCCGAAGAATTGTTCATGAGAAGTAGTGTTGGTGGATGTAGAAAGAAGAGACCTGAAGGAATGCAACGTGTTGGGAGCATAGTTTCCCACTGCTGGTCAGATAGGTTGAGTGACTTCAGTGCAAGACGAACAGCGTTCCAAATGATGGCGTTGTATCGCTCAACCTGTCCGTTTCCAATAGGTTGATATGGTGAAGTTTTACTTGTGGCGATTCCCCATTGGGAAAGATAACTTTTGAGTTCGCTTGACATGAAGGAGGGACCCCGATCAGAGTGGATGAAATTGGCCATACCACAGAGGGAAAAGACCTGATCGAGGCATTTGATCACTGTGGAAGTAAGCATATTGGGACAGGGGAAAGCAAAGGGAAAGCGTGAATATTCGTACACCATTGTAAGCAAGTAGGTGTTTCATGTTGAGGAAGGCAATGGCCCTTTAAAGTCAATGCTGAGTCGCTGCATAGGCTGTGTAGCATGTATGAGCGAGCCAACCGACGGACGGAAGAATTGCTGTTTTAATTCTGCGCAAATTCTACAAGTGGAGCATGTTCTTTTCACGTCTTCCATAGAAAATGGGAGATTTTTAGATTGCACAAAGTGCAACATACGGGTAATGCCAAGATGGCACAAGTCAGTATGAAGATCCATAAGAGTCGAAGTTGACATGGAAGAGCAGAATGCACGCATGAGGGTATCCAGGGGCCACATTTTCTTTGCCAGGTCAATAATGTATGGTGTAGCCAAAGGTGGCCAATTCCATCCTCCAGAGTTGTATTTTGTTATTCTTGAACTTAGTGCGTTTCCGGTTATCCAGCATAAAGGCCACAGAGCGCTGATCAGTTATGAGCGTGAAATGGCGACGAGCAAGAAAATGACTCCATTTACGTACAGCTTCGATGATAGCCATAGCCTCCTTCTCCACAGGAGGATAATGGAGCTCGCTACTCTGCAAAGTTCTGGACAGAAATGCAACGGGTCGACCGCCTTGATTCAAGGTAGCCGAGATCGCTACCTCTGATGCATCACACTCGGCCACGAAAGGGAGATTTTCATCGATGGAATGAAGTGTGGCTTTTTCCAGTTGTTGCTTGAGGAGGTTGAAAGCTGAAATAGCCATCGCGTCCAACGGAAATGACTTCGCGTGAAGCAGGGGCTGGATCTTGTCGGAAAAGTGGGGTATCCACTTCGCATAATAGGCAAACATGCCGAGGGCCTGACGAAGAGAGCCGAGATTCGTAGGAGGAGGGAGCTCCTTAAGCGGACGAAGTCGCTCCGGATCCGGTTTGATGACACCATTGCCCACCCAGTAGCCAAGGATGTTGACTGATGGTACTGATTTCACAGATTTGGACTCATTTAAGGTTAAGTTGCGACGACGGAGAACGTCAAGAAATTTCTGGAGGTTGGCATCATGCTCCTTCTGGTCATGACCTGCAATGGTGCTATTATCCAGATATGGAAAAGTGTCCGTTAAGTTCTCCTGTTTGACTAGGCCGTCCATTGCCCGTTGAAAGACGGCCACCCCATTGGTGAGCCCAAATGGAAGGCGACAAAACTGGTAAAGCCGACCATTGTCCTCAAAGGCCGTATACTTTTTGTCAGAGTCCTTTAACGATGCTTGACGGTATGCGCTCTTTAAGTCAAAAGTTGAAAATACCCTGTAGTTGGCAAGGTTATTGACCATGTCATCGATGCGTGGTAGTGGGTAGGTATCCAGGTCAGTATACTTGTTAATAGTTTGCGAGTAATCGATGCAAAGACATTTCTTGTGTTGCTTCAGAGGATTTTTAACAATGACGACTTGAGCCCGCCAGGAAGATGAACATGGCTCAATGATACCATCAGCTAGAAGGCGAGAGATTTCTGCCTCGATAAAGGATAGATCATCTTGGCTGAAACGTCGTGATTTAGTGACTATGGGCTTACATCAGGGGGTAAAGATTGGCAAACAAGGAGGGCTCGTCGAGCGAAGCCGCCGAAAGCACACAAAACAGTACTTTGGAAATAGTAAGCTCTAGCTTTGGCCCTCCAAACTCGAAAGTGAGTCGTTTGTGTTGTTTCTGGAAATCCTGTCCCAGGAGCACATCACTGCATAGGTTTTTGAGCACCCCAAGCCGGGTGGAAAAATAAGTGCGGCCATTGAGAATAAGGTCGACAAGACAAAAGCCAGAACAGTTGGTCGTCAGTGTCGTTAGAGTCATTACAATTTCCCTGTCCAAGGGGTAAATACGCAGTTTTAACTTACTGACAGCCCGCTCACTGATGAAGCTGTCAGAGCTACGAGTCGATTAATGCACTCAAAATGTGTCCATTTACCGAAACCCTCATGGCTGCATGGGACAGGCTTTGGGTAAAAACAGCTGTAACACTAGTAGTGGCTCTTGGGGGAGGAGCAGTTTTATAGATAGCAGCTGTAATACTAGTAGTGGCTCTTGGGAGAGGAGCAGTTTTATAGCTAGCAGCTGTAACACTAGTAGTGGCTCTTGGGGGAGGAGCAGTTTTATAGATAGCAGCTGCAACACTAGTGGAGGCTCTTGACCGGCATACTTTAGAAAAGTGACCTTTCTTACTGCAATGATTGCAGGTTGCATTACGAGCAGGACAAAATCTCCTATAATGGAATGCACCTCCACAGAAGAAACACTTCTTTTTAGATTGCCAAGATGCCGCTAGGGTAGGGTCATCATCAGTGAGAGCTTCCACCTGAGGCTTACCGGGGGAGTCACTAAAAGTAGTAGCAGCAGTCCGTGCATATGGTAAAAAATAGGCATCTGAATTTTTTTGAGCTAAGTCCTGAGAATATGCCTGGTTATAGGCAGCTTGTAACCCGAGGGATTTATTCTCCAACAGACGCTGGCGTATGAGGGGAGAAGCAATTCCGTTAATAAAAGAGTCACAAATTTATTCCTCCCGGTACTGTTCTGCTGAGATAGCTTTAAGGTTACAATCTTTGCTGAGCCTGCAAAGCTCTTGAAGGAATTCATCATGTGATACCCCAGGTTGTTGTCGAGTTGTGGCCAATAGGTGGCGAGCAAAAATTTCGTTTGGGGCCTTAACATATAGTTGCTGTAGTGTTTGGATAGCGGAGTCATAGTCTACACAGTCTTCAATAAAGTCAAACACATCAGGGGATACATAATTGGCAAGCATTCGTAACTTATTAGGAACATTCTCACCACACTCCTCGAGGAAGTTGTTGAAGGTACGATACCAGTGTTTCCATACCTTAGCAGCTGTAAGTGAATTCGGGTCCAGGTTGAGATAGGCGGGTCTGAGTAGTTTCTCCATGATGGGTTGATTACTACATCCGTGTTCCCTTCTACAGTTTGAATCATAGCTGTCTGTTCCCAAATCATTCAGAGCGTGGAGCGGGTTGCAGTTGATTAAATTGACGTAAGAAAACTACTAGGCACTTGGTCTGAGTATTAAACAAGGCTTTAATCAACTTTTTTTCAACATGGAGATCTAGTTGTGTCCTTCACTAGTTCCTGTTAAAGAATGTCCTGAGCAAGCTGGGCCCATGCCCGAGTACTAATACTCTCCCTGGATAGCGCCACCAGCAGGCCGCCCAGCATTACTTCATAAATCATTTCCACATGACTGACAAGATTCATGTAAGTGCCCAGGTATGTCCTGACCACAAAAAGCTGGACAAATTTAATCCAGCCAATTACTGCCCCATCAGTCTACTCTCAATTATCAGCCAAGTGATGGAAGGTGTCATCAACAGTGCTATCAAGCAGCACTTACTCACTGATGCTCAGTTTGGGTTCGGCCAGGACCACTTGGTTCCAGACCTCATTGCAGCCTTGGTCCAAACATGGACAAAGGAGCTGAATTCCAAAGGTGAGGTGAGAGTGACTGCCCTTGACATCAAGGCAGCATTTGACTGAGTGTGGCATCAAGGAGCCCTAGTAAAATTGAAGTCAATAGGAATCGGGGGGGGAAACTTTCCACTGGCTCCACTAGCACAAAGGAAGATGGTTGTGGTGGTTGGAGGTCAATCATCTCAGCCCCAGGAGATCACTGCAGGAGTTCCTCAGGGCAGTGTCCTAGGCCCAACCACCTTCAGCTGCTTCATCAATGACCTTCCCTTCAATATAAGGTCAGAAATGGGGATGTTCACTGATGACTGCACAGTGTTCAGTGACATTCACAACTCCTCAGATAATGAAGCAGTCTAAGCCCGCATGCAACAAGACCTGGACTACATTCAGGCTTGGGCTGATAAGTGGTAGGTAACATCTGCGCCACACAAGTGCCAGGCAATGACTATCTCCAACAAGCAAGAGTCTAACCACAGCCCCTTGACATTCAACGGCATTACCATTGCCGAATCCCCCACTATCAACATCCTGGGGGGTCACCATTGACCAGAAACTTAACTGGACCAGCCACATAAACACTGTGGCAACAAGAGCAGGTCAGAGGCTGGGTATTCTGCAGCGAGTGTCTCACCTCCTGACTCCCCAAAGCTTTTCCACCATCTGCAAGGCACAAGCCCTGAGTGTGATGAAATACTCTCCGCTTGCCTGGAAGAGAGCAGCTCCAACAACACTCAAGAAGCTCGACACCATCCAGGACAAAGCAGCCAGCTTGAGTGGCACCCCATCCACCACCTTAAACATTCACTCCCTCCACCACCGGTGTACCGTGGCTGCAGTGTGTACCATCTACAAGATGCACTACAGCAACTCACCAAGGCTTCTTCTGCAGCAAACCTCACAAACCCGCGACCTCTTCCACCTAGAAGGACAAGGGCAGCAGGCGCATGGGAACACCACCACCTCCAAGTTCCCCTCCAAGTCACACACCATCCTGACTTAGAAATATATCGGCGATCCTTCATCGTCGCTGGATCAAAATCCTTGAACGCCGTACCTAACAGCACTGGGAGAGTACGTTCACCACAGGGACTGCAGCGGTTCAAGAAGGCGGCTCACCACCACCTTCTCAAGGGCAACTAGAGACGGGCAATAAATACTGGCCTTGCGACGCCCACATCCCATGAACAAATTTTTTTAAATGTTCCTTTGAATGGTTCCTGGAGTCTTAAACAATATCGAAGAAAAGACACTTAACTAATAAAAAACAATGGCACACATTCTAAAAATAAAATGCGCAATATTCATGACCAACACCGCAGGCACAAATTGGAGTTGTGTTCCACGCAATGCCAAGTTCAGCTGGTGTGAGATGGGTTTGGCTTTAATGTATTCTGGAGTCAGATCTGGACTTCATTTAAATTGGCTCTTTTGTACTGATGCACAGATGAAACTGTTTTGCATAGACATGAATATGGCAATATAAATGCAGTCTATATTTACCTTCCCAGATGTAAGAGTTGCAAAATTTCGACATTTCCCCGAAGGTTATTATTAACAAAAGGGACCCTGCGTGGACATTTTAATTAAAAAGGGTACCCAAGATGGCGTCCGTGCCTCGTGGCAGAAAGCCTGTGAGATTTTTAAAACTTGGACTCTGCGGCACAGGCAGCTTGTGGAGAAATCGAAACCAAAGCTGCAGTTTCTGTGAAGAGAGACTTTGCATTTTGAAAACCAGACAGGACTTTGAATTATGTATTAAGCCAAATCAGAGACAGATCAAAACCAGTTTGGCCTATACTTAAGGCCATCAAGCAGTTTGCATAAATAATCGGGAACAGCTTAAGGAAGCCATCGAGGCTGGACAGGCCCATTAAGAAGTATTAAGAACAAAACAAGTCAATTATCAGGCCAGTAGATGCGATTACCAGCCATCTAAAAACAGTTTGTGTAGATTGCTACCATTATTTAAACTAGCCCGCCAAGATTGGGACAAAGAACTAACCTGATTTGGCGCACAGATAAGGGCCGTCCGAAGGAGTATAATTGTAGGCCCACTGGCAACCTTCTCTCTCTGCTCTCTGCCCTTGCTCCCGGCTCCTGCTCCAGCCCCTCGCCCTCGTGGCTACTGCTCTTCCCCCGTCCTGCACTTACCGCCCGGCCACTGCCCATGCCTTCCCCATTCCATCAGGGATGCCCGGCACTGCGCCAGGCGGACACGGACAAACCAGGCCAGGCAAGGCGGGACGCGACGAGACGAGGTGGTGAAGAAGACGAATGGAAAGATGATTGAAGAAAAGCTTCGAATAATCGGGCCTTCAATCCAGCTGACCTGCGACTATCGTCATGCAAACTCAAACTGTCGGCCGAGGAAGAGGAACCATCATCCCTGCGAGGTAAAGTACCCAAGCAGAGACTTTAACTTTGGGGTACTCATACCTGGACAACGCCCTTGCAGCACCCGGAGACCGCGTGACGACGGCAGGCTCCAGAGAGCACAAAGAGCAAACCCCAAGCCCCACCGCTGTTTTAAATTCAGCAGATCTTTGATTTGTGAGCATAAATTCTGGCCCCTCATAGCTTAATCTAGTTAGGTATAGGGGGTGGGATAAGGATAAGGGGATTGTTAAGATAGTTGTTTTCCCTCGATGTGCCGTGTGTTCCCCATTCCCTGTAAAAGTATAGTTATTTGTATTTGCCTGTAATTTTATACTAGTAACTTCTCATAAGACTGTTATTTTTCTGTTTAATAAAATCTTGGTTTTGCTTACATCCAACCACCTGTCTACTCGAGTCTTTTCTGTATCGCCGCCTGTACCTAAGTCCGGTGTCTAGAACCCAGGGGCGTAGGAGCGATTCGAACCGCTCGCAGTCAGAGGCATAACTGACTGGGCGCATGTGCCAACCACCCCACACCACCCCCTACAGAAAGGCGACCGCGGCAGGACACCGGCAACAGGGTTGCGATACAGTAGACAATGGTTCGGATGAGCAAACCATGATGGAGGAAAGGATTTCTGATTATGTGTTTAGCAAGGTGAATATCACTAAGAAGTGGATCACCGCACTGTTATGAGCTGGACGTCCGGTAGATGCAGCAGCTAAGTGGACAGAGGGAAAGGAACACACGAAGTCCTTAGAGAAGGCAGTTTGGCTTTTGGACAGGCTCGTTGCAGCACAGGCAGTCGAGTTAAGGGAGTCAGCCCTGGAGATCCAGGATAAGGCTCTTGCAGGGGAGAAGTTATTAGTAGCTTTACAGGCTTTGAATCAGGAGAGAGTGCATTTAGTGGGAGAACACAAGGCCCAGTTGGAATACCTATGGTGCCAAGTCACCGAGGCCAAGGGAAATGAGTTAAGGTTGCGGGAGAAAAACGCCCGCTTGGCAAGGCAGATTAGGGAACAGGAAGAGAGAGTGCAGGAGGTAAAAGCCGCTTACAAGCTAGCGAGTGAACAGGGGTTTGAGGAGGCAGACCACGGCCCCTGTAAAGAGAGGATAGAAAATCTGAGCCGGGCCCGCCGGAAGGTAAAAGGCATCGTATGCCTCCTAAGCCCAAAGTCATGCCAGGCAGATTTCATGGGGAATGACCGGAGGACAGTTCCAACGTCACCGGTAGTGCTTAGGGACGACCCGGTTGAGAGAGAGGAGACCTCACGACCACCACCCGTAGCGCCAAGTTTCAGCGAGGTTTGGCAGCAAGGGGGGGTGGAACCGGGGGTGGAGGCGGAGGTAGAACAAACCCCGCCCGAGAGGTCGGAGCCGGGACCGATGTGCCCAGCACAGCATCAGAGGTTCGGCCCACCCGCCAATGGCGACAATGAGGGACCCCTCCAAAACCAGTTTGTATTACCCTTTAACACCCAACAGCTTAGGGTTATGGTCAACCATATCCCGAGGCTCTCCGAAAAGGGGGACCCCTCGATCCACTTCAGGGAAATAGAGCAGACAGCCAGCGTCAATGAGTGCGATGACGCTGAGAAGGCCAAGATGCTGCTATTCTCCCTGGAGAGTAGTCTCCTCCAATCCCTCTCTGACGAGTGTAAAAGGGGGCAGAGCGGGTACGAGGAGCTTAGAGATGCGGTTCTGGAGGCCATGGGGATGGATGAGGGAAGTCCTTTCTCCCGCGTGGAGAAGACGATCCAGCTCCCAGGGGAAACCCAGCAGGATTTTGCGGACCGGCTGTGGCCGGTGTACCAGAAGGCCTACCCGGGGACACCGGACCGAGTGTTCCTGAACAGGGATTCCCTGGCCCATTGGCTCCGTTGCCTGGTGGCGAACAGCTTGCCACAGGTCCGGACCAAAGCAGAAGTCTGGTTCGACCCCAAAGATCCCCAGACCACCGAACTCATGGTAATTAGGCAGCTCACTCTGGCCTATAAAAACAGTAGGGGAGCCGATGCACACCCGCCCAAGGGTAAGGTGCATGAGGTAAAACCCAGACCAGGTAGGAAAGAGTGGCACCAGGAAGGGAGTAACCCCCCCAACACAAAGACCAATTGTTACGGGTGTGGGAAGGATGGTCACTGGCGGAAGGAGTGCAAATACCCTTGGAAAGATAACAAGGGAAAGCATCCCACAGCCCCAGCCCAAAAGGCGGAAGCAGGGACCCCTTCCGCAGAGGTCAAGTCACTGTTGGACGCCATGAGGTCCTTACTGACTGGCCAGGGGAGAGTAGCAGCCGCCACCGGTGCTCTCACCCCGTCAGCCCCATCCAACCCACAACCGTGACTAGAGCCGCGCAGCCTGTGTATCTGTGTTCGCTCCGGCATGATGAGTGGAAAAGACCCCTTTTGGAGATGGAGGTGGAGAAGGTGACGAGGACCTAACTGTTAGACATGGGGGCATCATGCACCGTGGTCTACTCAGCTAACCCCACTACCTCACCTCTCTCCAGCGGGGTCCCATACAGTCTATCAGGGTTCACGGGTAGGGAACAGGCTGGCTCGTTTTCCATCCCGCACGCCATTCGGTTGGGACCGCTCCGCTCCAAGTGGACGTGTGTCCTGATGAAATGGGAAGTGTAGGGTGGAAGAGGGGTCCTGGGAGCCGACTTTATCGTAGGCCACGGGATCCTAGTGGATTTCAGGAATCACTGCCTTTGGGGGGCAGGTAGAGTAAAGAACGGAGAGATCGTAGTAATCCCGGGAAAGGAAGGGAAGGGGACCCTCTGCACGATGAAGCCCAAAGAGGATTATAACCTCAGGCTCATGGTCAGCAACACCCTAGCAGAGTTCCAGGCATTTGTGCAGGCCCACCTGGCCACATTTGCCACTCACAAACACGACTGCGGGAGGGTCACAGGGTTTGAGGTCAGCGTAGACGGGGACCCCATGGCCCGACCACAGAAACAGTTTAACTTCCCCAGGGAAGCAGAGCCAGACATGGAAGCAGCCATGTCCTCGTTAGTGCAGCAGGGAGTGCTGAGACCGATAGCTACCCACGTGAATTCTCCGTTATGGCCGGTCAGAAAGCCAGACAATTCCTGGAGGGCCACAATGGACTATCGGGTGCTCAATAGTAACATCCCAGCCTGCGCACCCACAGTAGCAGCAGTTGCCGACCTCATAGGGAGTATTCCAGCATCCGCGACCACTTTCACGGTGCTGGATATTTCCAATGGGTTTTGGTCCATCCCTGTATGGAGGGAGGATCAGTACAAGTTTGCCTTTACGTTTAAAGGGAAACAGTACATGTGGAACTGCTTGCCTCAGGGCTTCCACTACAGCCCCAGCATTTTCCATCAGTGCATGGCCAACAGTTTAAGGGATTTTAGCCAGCCCAGACAGTTGGTTCAATATGTGGATGACCTGCTCCTGTTCACTGATTCGAAAGAGGAGCATGGCCCACTATTGGCTGAACTGCTGGAGCTGTTAGGGCAGAAGGGTTTCAAGGTAAACCCCAAGAAGGCATAGATCGGCCAGCAGGAGGTGAAATTCCTCGGCCTGACCATCCGCGCTGGAGAAAGGGCCATAGATAAGGCTAGGAGGGAGGCGGTACAAGAACTACCGGTCCCTAACACAGTAATGGGTGTGAGGTCATTTCTAGGGCTGACCGGGTACTGCAGAGACTTTATTGAGGACTATGCAGCCACCGCAGCCCCTCTGCTTCGACTCCTACACAAGGGAGTGAAGTGGCTTTGGGATGAGGGTTGCCAGGCAGCATTCGTCAGGCTCAAGAAAGACTTGCAGACCGCACCAGCTTTAGGGGCCATAGATGGAGGGAAAGAGTTTTTCCTGGAGGTAGCAGCCAGCGGGGACAGCCTGAGTGCTGTGCTGCTCCAAGAGCGGCACGGCCGGCTGCGGCCGGTGGTCTACTCCTCCAGGATGCTCACTGATGTGGAAAGGAGCTATTCCAACTGTGAGCGGCACCTTTTGGCCACACATTGGGCTGTGAAAAGATCATTGATCTTTACAGGCACCTCTCCCATCACCCTCCTCACCCATCACACACCCACCCAGATGCTTCTGGATGGGAGGATCAAGGATGGAACAGTGAGCAGTGCCCGCATTGCCCGCTGGACATTGCTCCTCTCACAGATGGATCTGAAGGTGAAGGTACTCTGTGAGCCAAAGCTCGCAGCCAACATGGTATATCCTGGAACAGCCCACCAGTGTTCCATTGAAGGGGTTTGGGAAGTAAACATAGGTTTACGGGCCGGGATACATCCCACAGGCCACGCGATCTATGTAGACGGTTCCAGCACGGTATCTGCTGGCGAGCGTCTCACGGGGTGTGGAGTTTACTATCCAGCGGCAAACATTGCCCTGGCGATTAAGCTCCCCAGCACCATGAGCGCCCAGCAGGCTGAACTGTCCGCGGTGGTTTACGTTGTTACACACCCCGAAATCTTCCCCACCCGCTACACGATTTGCTCGGACAGCACGTTCATGTGCAATTTGTGTACGGAGTACCTGGCCATCTGGTCCCGCCGCGGATACACCTCCGCCGACGGGAGCCCCTCACAGTAAAACCCCTGCTGGAAAAGATCCTGGCAGCAGTGGGGGAGGAAGGGGAGGTTTTCATCCACAAGGTGAAGGCCCATTCCTCCACAGAACCCTGCGGCCAAGGCAACCAGCAGGCTGACTTGCTCGCCAAGGAGGTCGCCTGCACAGGCACTTTCTGGGACCCATTTGGGTCCAGACCCATGGCGGCGGTGAGAGGTAGGGACGGGACCCAAGGGAGTGTAGGGGTAGCATTAGCCCCGGACCTTAAGATGGTCCAAGCCCAAGACCCCATCCTCAAAGCAGTCCTCAGCGCTGTAGCTGAGGGAAAGGGAGTAGAAGGTCCATACGGCACAGCGACCCTCTCCGTTAAAGAGGGTATGCTGTTCCGGGGGGAACAGTGGGTTGTGCTGCAGCAGCACCGGAGGGAATTCCTTCAACTGGCCCATGAGGGTCCAGGAGCGGGACACCCCGGGCCTGAGACCACCTGGCAGCGGGTGGAACAGGCGGGATGGTGGCCGGGACTCAGGGGTGATGTCTGCGAGTTCTGTGCAGGCTGTCTTGTGTGCGCTGCGAACAACCCTGACCCCCACAAAAGGAAGGTACCTATGGGACACGTCAGGAGGGTAGAGGGACCATGGCAGTCGATACAAGTCGACTACATCGGGCCCCTGCCCACCGCCCAGGGAGGCTATAATTACTGCCTAGTCCTGGTGGACGTGTTTACCAAATGGGTAGAGGCTTTTCCCTGCAGAACTGCCACAGCTCTGGGTACTGCCAGGATCCTGGTCCGGGAAGTGTTCTCAAGGTGGGGACTACCACAGTATGTGGAGTCCGACCAAGGGAGTCACTTCACCAGACAGGTGATGCAGAACACCCTGATGCTGCTAGGCATTGAAAGGAAATGGCACGTGGCCCACAACCCACAGTCATCAGGGATTGTGGAACGTATGAATTGGACCCTCAAAGGAAGGTTAAGGATGGAGGCGGTGGACTCGCCCCGTAAATGGGCCGAGGTCCTACCGTTGGTTTTGATGGGGATCCGGGCCAGCCAGTCTAAAAGCACGGGGTATTCCCTGTACGAGCTAATGACTGGCAGGGTTATGCGGACCCTCACCCATGTACTAGCCCCGGTGCTCATGGAGGGTCAGCTCAGAGAGGTAAACCGGGACAGGTTTGCCCGAAACCTCTTTGAGCACCTTAAGCAGGTCCACGAGCAGGCGGCTGGGAACATGGGAAGGCAGCATCGGAGTAACCGATTGCTGCTCGAACCGAGAAAGCACCACGAGTGGGAGGTAGGAGATCAGGTTATGGTAAGAAACTATACCCGAGTAGGTAGTTTGGAACCATTGTACATGGGGCCCTACAGCATTGTAGATAAAGCCGGCCCCATGGTATATGCCGTGAAGATGCCCCGGCATACAAAATGGTTCCAGATCAACCAGTGTAAGCTGTTTACACCTGAAAGGGGAAAGCAGCCAGTTGGGGTAAGGTCTGAGGATAAAGATCCTCAGCCTGCAGCAGGAGCGAGTTCACAGACTGCACAGGCAGGCGCTGTGGCTTGCTTGAAGGGAGGGGCCATCCCGCCCATCGATTGGGACACTCCTCCACTCTTCTGGGACCCAGACGAGGGGGAGGGACCTGAGGGCGAAAACCCCGCCCCTAACCCAGGTGTAGAAAGGGAGGGACCTGAGGTCGAAAACTCCGCCCCGGACCCAGTCCCCGTGGATTGTGGGCGGTCTAACCACACGATCATGGGAGTAGTAGTTAGGATGCCGGTCATGGGTAGGACAGCCCGACCCGTGCCGGTATACAGGGTTGAGAACATTGGAGTCATTCAAGGGGGTGCACACATTCGTTTCACAGCGGTCCCACCTTATGTCATAAAGTGGGAGCACGCTATGACAGGTACTGACCTCTCAGGGTGCCGGAGCTGGGGAGCACACATAATCCTGTGTCCCCAGCACTTGAATGCCTATTCAAAACCGCAGTGTGGGTTCAGAGCTGCTGGCGCGAAACCTATAAATTGTACCATGGAGGCAATAGCACAAGGCCATGTTCCCCCGCAGGTAGCATATATAAGAGGCGGGGCATACTGTGTCATCACCGGCACTTCCCACTACCAGCATGGACAGCATAGTTAGTGACAGCAGTTTCTGTTTTAAATCTGAGGCAGAAGTTCAAGTGGCCCAGGAGCGAATTGTCCCCATTCGTGAACCCTCCACTGTTCACCTCACTGTGAAGGAGAATTTTACAGATTTGCAAAAGTACATAGCACACTTTGGCTATGAAATTCCCCCTCTCCCTGAACACCTTACCAAAATACTCAAAGCCGTTATAGTTTCACAGAAACACTTTTACACTCTAGAGCAGAAGACAGTAGAGATAGGGACTAAGATATTGGATATTGTGATTCCACCCTGGTGGGACATTTTCAATAACATAGAGGTCCCTTCATGGAACAGACTGGCTTCCCACATTCTCGTGGTTTGTCAGTTAGGGATAGTGTTGTATTTAGTTTGCATTCAATGTAAGGGAAAAGGTCAGTGGTCAGAATTCTGAAACCAGAGGATCTGGCAGGAACATTATGTAAAGGTGGAGGGAGATACGCCCGTTTGAGTCTTTTTCCTCGCATTCTGATTAAAGGTTGTTGTTTTTTTGTGTTTGTTATTTTTAATAAAGGTTTTTCTGTTTTTTTGCGACGCGTTTAATAAAGATGTGTGCGTACCAAGTGGTGCAGGGGTGTTGGACCCCTCCGAGCTTGGATGTGTGTAAAGTCTGTAATTTTATCCTAGGTATGCTTATGTACACTACATTTTCGCGGAATGGGAAGTGCATGTGTCGTGGGTGTATTAGATAGGTAATTACAGGGGAAGGTTGACTATGGAGGCTCAGAAAAATTTTGCTCACCTTGTAAAAGTATGATACTTCAAGCAAGTTTTAGTATCATGGGGGGAGTGTAAGATTTGCAGAATTTCTACATTTCCCCAAAGGTTATTATTAACAAAAGGGACCCTGCGTGGACATTTTAATTAAAAAGGGTACCCAAGATGGCCTCCGTGCCTCATGGCAGAAAGCCTGTGAGATTTTAAAAACTTGGACTCTGCGGCACAGGCAGCTTGTGGAGAAATTGAAACCAAAGCTGCAGTTTCTGTGAAGAGAGACTTTGCATTTTGAAAACCAGACAGGACTTTGAATTATGTATTAGACCAAATCGGAGACAGATCAAAACCAGTTTGGCCTATACTTAAGGCCATCAAGCAGTTTGCATAAATAATCGGGAACAGCTTAAGGAAGCCATCGAGGCTGGACAGGCCCATTAAGAAGTATTAATAGCAAAACAAGTCAATTATCAGGCCAGTAGATGCGATTACCGGCCATCTAAACACAGTTAGTGTAGATTGCTACCATTATTTAAACTAGCCCGCCAAGATTGGAACAAAGAACTAACCTGATTTGGTGCACAGATAAGAGCCGTCCGAAGGAGTATAATTGTAGGCCCACTGGCAACCTTCTCGCTCTGCTCTCTGCCCTTGCTCCCGGCTCCTGCTCTGGCCCCTCGCCCTCGTGGCTACTGCTCTTCCCCCGTCCCACGCTTAACGCCTGGCCACTGCCCGTGCCTTCCCCATTCCATCAGGGACACCCAGCATTGTGCCAGGCAGACACGGACAAACCAGGCCAGGCGAGGCGGGACGCGACGAGGCGAGGTGGTGAAGAAGACGAATGGAAAGACGATTGAAGAAAAGCTTCGAATAATCGGGCCTTCAGTCCAGCTGACCTGCGACTATCTTCATGCAAACTCAAACTGTCGGCTGAGGAAGAGGAACCATCATCCGTGCGAGGTAAAATACCCAAGCAGAGACTTTAACTTTGGGGTACTCATACCTGGACAATGCCCTTGCAGCACCCGGAGACCACGTGATGACGGCAGGCTCCAGAGAGCACAAAGAGCGAACCCCAAGCCCCACCGCTGTTTTGAATTCAGCAGATCTTTGATTGGTGAGCATAAATTCTGGCCCCTCATAGCTTAATCTAGTTAGGTATGGGGGGTGGGATAAGGATAAGGGGATTGTTAAGATAGTTGTTTTCCCTCGATGTGCCGTATGTTCCCCATTCCCTGTATAAGTATATTATTTGTATTTGCCTGTAATTTTATACTAGTAACTTCTCGTAAGACTGTGTTATTTTTCTGTTTAATAAAATCTTGGTTTTGCTTACATCCAACCACCTGTCTACTCGAGTTTTTTCTGTATCGCCGCCTGTACCTAGAACCCAGGGGCGTGGGAACGATTCGAACCGCTCACAAACAGTCAGAGGCATAACTGACTGGGTGCATGCGCCAACCAGCCCCCACCACCCCCTACACAGGCTACTGTTCACTGTAACTGTTCATTAATGCTTTAGTTTCCAACTTGCTGATTTTAGTTCTGTATTCTCAGTATTTCTCACGTTTTCTGTCATTTTGTTCCCTTTAATAATAATCCTTTTAAAATTTTCATCTATGTTTCTTCAAATCAGTCTATCTCACTTTGAACTGTCTTCCTCCTCTATCATTTTGCTACTCTTGCTCTTTTCAATTGTGTTCTATTGTTTTTTTCTCATTCATGGCCCAACTGTCTTCTCCTTTCCTGGACCTTCTTGTGCATCACTGGAAATGCTGATTATATTGCTGAGAGGACATGGTCAGCCGAAACTAACACCAAGGCGCACTTCAACAACTTATGGCTAAGTGTACTGTGCAGGAAATGTGCGCACACACATACTGATTTTATCATATTACTAGCAGATCTCCTATGGAATTACCCACGGTGAGTCAAATTACGGGGGTCATTTTCATCTTCAATGGGATGAAAATTGGACAGGTTCTACAACGGATTGGTAAAGTTCCACCAGATCAGCACCGAGGCAGTGGGGTGAAAGTTACCCCTGCTCTTTTAGAAAAATAGGATTGTTATCAGTAATGTGTGATGGGGAAAATATCACAGGAAGTAAATGTAATATTTACAGGAACTGTGAGCTAACTGCAACACTTTTAAGATATTACAGATATTAGGCATATATAAGCAGATGTCCTATGGTATTGTTTACAGTAAACAGAGGTTATGCTTTACAAGAGATGAGGGAGGTGTTGGCATGAGAAAATGAGGGAGGGATGCACATCTCCACTGAAAGGACATGAAAAGAAGTTTTCAAGAAATCTTCCCAGGGATAGTAGAAGGAAAGGTTTTTGATGGACTCTTGGAAAATAGATAAAAATGCTGAGTTTTTTTTAACTTCATTTTTGAAGTTTTTCATTCCTGCTTACTACTAGCTGATTGGTATAGTCTATACATTTGCAGTGGTAATTTGCTGTTGCTTTATGAATATAAACTTTGAACCAATCAGGTGAAGGTATAACACAGGAAGTGTGATGCCAGAGATAGAATCATAGTAGATTATAGCACAGGAGGCAGCCATTCAGCCCATTGTGTTTGTGCCAGCTTTTTGTTAGAGCAATCCAAAACTCATCCATGACTGTGCTCTCTCCCCATAGGCCTCAATCTCCCTCTGCTTCAAAAGTTTATCTACTCTTCCTTTAAAAGATGCAATGGTCTCTCAGTGATTACTCCTAAAGGACAGAGGAGACACGTTCATCAGGAGTTTGGAGCTGTAGTTGTGGGGAAGATGTCAGCTTTCAGGCCTGATCCTTTGGAGATGCTAATGAGGGAGGGAAATCAAAGGAGGAGGCAGAGGGATGCTAATGAGGGTAGCAGAGCAAAGGGAGGGAGAGCAAAGGGAGGCAGAGCAAAGTGAGGGAGAGCAAAGGGAGGGAGAGCAAAGGGAATGAGAGCAAAGGGAGGGAGAGCAAAGGGAATGAGAGCAAAGGAAGGCAGAGCAAAGGGAGGGAGAGCAAAGGGAAGGCAGAGCAAAGGGAGGGAGAGCAAAGGGAGGGAGAGCAAAGGGAGGCAGAGCAAAGGGAGGCAGGGCAAAGGGAGGGAGAGCAAAGGGAGGGAGAGCAAAGGGAAGGCAGAGCAAAGGGAGGGAGAGCAAAGGGAGGGAGAGCAAAGGGAAGGCAGAGCAAAGGGAGGGAGAGCAAAGGGAGGGAGAGCAAAGGAAGGCAGAGCAAAGGGAGGGAGAGCAAAGGAAGGCAGAGCAAAGGGAGGGAGAGCAAAGGGAGGCAGGGCAAAGGGAGGGAGAGCAAAGGGAAGGCAGAGCAAAGGGAGGGAGAGCAAAGGGAGGGAGAGCAAAGGGAGGGAGAGCAAAGGAAGGCAGAGCAAAGGGAGGGAGAGCAAAGGAAGGCAGAGCAAAGGGAGGGAGAGCAAAGGAAGGCAGAGCAAAGGGAGGGAGAGCAAAGGGAGGGAGAGCAAAGGAAGGCAGAGCAAAGGGAGGGAGAGCAAAGGGAGGGAGAGCAAAGGAAGGCAGAGCAAAGGGAGGGAGAGCAAAGGAAGGCAGAGCAAAGGGAGGGAGAGCAAAGGGAGGGAGAGCAAAGGGAGGGAGAGCAAAGGGGGGCAGAGCAAAGGGAGGGAGAGCAAAGGGAGGCAGAGCAAAGGGAGGGAGAGCAAAGGGAGGGAGAGCAAAGGAAGGCGGAGCAAAGGGAGGCAGAGCAAAGGGAGGGAGAGCAAAGGAAGGCAGAGCAAAGGGAGGGAGAGCAAAGGGAGGGAGAGCAAAGAGAGGCAGGGCAAAGGCATGTTTCTTTCTTTGGGGCAGAAATCCACTTCCAACAAGCCCCCATCCACCGCCCTCTCCCCCCAAATTCAAAGGGTTAGCAGACCCAAGAATAAATGAGAAAATATCTGTGGCATTACAAGAAGTGTCAAGATAAGTGTGCTCACTGAGGCACATGTACATACTCATCCTTCATGCAAGGCATAACTGTCCATTTGCTGAACCTCTTAACAAAACAGTTGCACAGCTTCCACACTGCACTTGTATAGTAATTTCCCCACCTGGGCAGATTGCTACACTTTACGGTAAGCAGAGGTTATGCTTTCATCAATAGGATGAAAATCGGACAATTTCTGTAATAGGCAGGTGATCCGCTCTGTCCCATCACTGCCCAGGCATTGAGGTTGAAAATTACACCTCAGGTGTTAACAATAGCACAAGTTAAAATCATGTGATTGGCTTTTGGAATCCTGTCATCCAATGAAGCCTATTATGACAACCAACACCAGTAAAGAAAAAGATATTTGATTGATCAGAAATGGAGTAAAACATTTCCTCCAAACTCCACCTATATCTTATATATATATATAAATAAAAGGATCGATCTGTCTGTCTGTCTGTGTGTATGTCCGGGCATCACTCAAAAGTTATAGAGCGTACCTACACATATGTTATATCAAAAGAAAGCTTATGATTAGGGGAGCGTCATAGGTGTATTTACTTTTTGGTCAGACAAAACTTGTTCAGACAGTATACAAAAAACGGCAAAATTCCGCTCATTAGCGGTTGACCAATCCTACCGCTCATTAGCGTTGAGTGACGTGAAGGTTGACCAATCCTACGGGGGGAGCGCGCTGCGTCACGGGGGGCCTTTCATGGCATGTGTGGGCGGGGCCTAATCTTTCAAACTGCCGTTAATTCGGCCATCTTTACCTCAGATTTTACTTTGATTCACATTTTAACAGCTGCCACCTTCCTGTTCTATATTGCTTAATGCCAGATCATGTAGTGCAGTTGTCTTCTTAGCTATGGGGTGCTTAAAAACCTGAACTTTAATACAGGGAACTAAGGAAAAGAACAAATTAATTCAATTTTAAATAGTATTTAGGAACAGTTAGAAATGAAGTGATCCATTTCAAGTATGAAGGAACTCAGTTGTCTTCCAGGGAAGGTCTCCCCACCTTGTGGAGCTGGAGGCCCCAGCTGGTGACTCGGGCTTTCCCCCCCTCAGCCCGGTCCCGGGGCTCAGCTCCGTTTGCAGCCGGGGACTCGGGCTTTCCCCCCCTCGGCCCGGTCCCGGGGCTCGGCTCCGTTTGCGGCTGCGGGCCGGGGACTTGGCCTTTCCGCCCCTCGGCCCGGTCCCGGGGCTCGGCTCCGTTTGCGGCTGCGGGCTGGGGACTTGGCCTTTCCCCCCCTTGGCCCGGTCCCGGGGCTCGGCTCCGTTTGCGGCTGCGGGCCGGGGACTTGGCCTTTCCCCCCCTCGGCCTGGTCCTGGGGCTTGGCTCCGTTTGCAGCCGCAGGCCGGGGACTCGGCCTTTCCCCCCCTCGGCCCGGTCCCGGGGCTCGGCTCAGTGTCCCAGCACCGATAACCACATGACACCCCCGCCCGGGTATCACCCTACTCGATCCGCTCTCAGTGTCCCAGCGCCGAGAACCACGTGACACCCCACCCCGCCCACGGGGTTCACCCTACTCGGTCCGCTCTCAGTGTCCCAGCCCAGGGAGGGAGGGAGCGGGCGGGCGAAAGCGATCACGTGCTTTCTCCAACGGTTTCGTTTGATTTCAAACTCTGGCGCGCTCCCTGTTTCTCGCTCCCTGTTTCTTGCGCGCTGCCCACTCGCGCTCTTGCTTTTTCCCGCCTTCCCCGCCCCAATGGCCGGCCATTGGCAAACCACCACCATCTTTCCTGTGGCAGCTCATTGAAGCTCTCTCCGCTTCGCATTTTTATTTTTGGAATTAACTGTCACTTTTCTTCTCCAGCAATAATAATACACTTTTTTTTTAATGGCTTTCTCCTTCAAAAATCTGAAGTAGTGTCTGAAACAAGCCCAAGGTGCTTTTTTCCCCCCTTTCATTTGAAGTTTCATCCACATTTGTTCAATTTCCAAATCTGGTAGCCTTTGACACAAACATTGGCATCTCAGATGACTGGTAAGAGTGGTAGGGGGGGAGTTTGTTGTTGTTGAGAGAAACAGTGAGGTGAATTGCCAACCTCATTAGCGGTTGACCAATCAGGGGAGTGTCATAGGCATATTTACTTTTAAAAAACGTTCAAAAAATGGACAAAATCCGCTCATTAGCGGTTGACCAATCAGGGGAGTGTCATAGGCGTATTCACTTTTTTTAAATGTTCAAAAAACAGACTAAATCCGCTCATTAGCGGTTGACCAATCCTACCGCTCATTAGCGTTGAGTGACGTGATGGTTGACCAATCCTACAGGGGAAGCACGGTGCGTCACGGGGGGCGTTTCATGGCGTGTGTGGGTGGGGCCTGGGTTAGATACAGAGTAACTCCTCAGCATTGCCCCATCAAACACTCCCAGGGCAGCAACAGCATGGGTTAGATACCGAGTAAAGCTCCCTTTACTGTCCCATCAAACACCCGAGAGCCCAGGGGAGAGGGAAGCGAGCAGGTGAGCGGCGGCGCACGGGGGCTCCAGGTCACCAAGGCCTCTCTGTTTCTCTCTCCTTCCCTCTCTCTCTCTCTCTCTCTCCCCTTCCCTCTCTCTCTCTGTCTCTCTCTCCTTCGCTCTCTCTCTCCTTCCCTCTCTCTCTCTGTCTCTCTCTCCTTCTCTCTCTCTCCTTCCCTCTCTCTCTCTCTCTCTCTCCTTCCCTCTCTCTCTCTCTCCTTCCCTCTCTCTCTCTCTCTCTCCTTCCCCCTCTCTCTCTCTCTCTCCTTCCCCCCCTCTCTCTCTCTCTCCTTCCCCCTTTCTCTCTCTCTTTTTTTCTCTCTCTCTCTCCTTCCCTCTCTCTCTCTCCTTCCCTCTCTCTCTCTCTCTCCTTCCCTCTCTCTCTCTCTCTCCTTCCCTCTCTCTCTCTCTCTCCTTCCCTCTCTCTCTCTCTCTCCTTCCCTCCCTCTCGCTCCCTCCTTCCCTCTCTCTCTCTCTCCTTCCCTCTCTCTCTCCTTCCCTCTCTCTCTCTCCTTCCCCCTCTCTCTTTCTCTCTCTCTCCTTCCCACACAGACAGACAGACAAACTCATTTATATATATCCTTCCCCCAGTCTCTCTCTCTCTCTTCCCCCCAGTCTCTCTCTCTCTCTTCCCCCCAGTCTCTCTCTCCCCCCAGTCTCTCTCTCTCTCTCTTCCTCCCAGTCCCTCTCTCCCCCCCCAGTCTCTCTCTCCCCCGTCTCTCTCTTCTTCTCCCAGTCTCTCTCTCTCTCCTTCCCCCTCTCTCTCTCCCCCTCTCTCTCTCTCTCCTTCCCCCTTTCTCTCTCTCTCCTTCCCCCTCTCTCTTTCCCTCTCTCTCTCTCTTTCCCCCCCTCTCTCTCTCTCCTTCCCACACAGACAGACAAACTCATTTATATATATAAAAATTATTTCTACTTTTTTCATAACAACATGCCCTCAAAAAACCCTCGGCACTGCCGGGCACTCCAGCTAGTATGTTATATAGAATAACACAGGTTGGATTGTGTTTTGCGTGGGAACAACTAAGCCTGAGGCCCACCCGATATATGGGCCTCGGTTCTCATTTAAGTGAGACTGGTGAACTGCAAACACATGCTAGGCATCCCCAGGCAGCTTGCTGGTGAATCAGCATTGGATTTTGGGCTGCCGCATGGCTGGTAACAGCCCTCAGGTAGGTCCTGGGAGGAGAGGGGAAATGATTGGGAGGGCGGGGGTAATCGGGAGAGGGTTGAGGTGATTGGCAACTGTCTTTGGCACTGCAGTGGAGCCGGGAAGAGCTCTCCATCACCTCCCGGCTCCACTTTCAGCAAAATAATATTCAACAAACTTAACTTGTTGGTGATGGCTCAAGCAGTCACTTTAAGGAGCACTAGTCAGGCCGAATGTAAACCATGTATTCCTGAAAGCAGCCGGCGCCAAGGCAGCCCAAATTTGGGAAGAGGGCCTCAAACAAGCGTTGTGCCTCCTATTTGAATAGCAAAGAGCCTAATGCCTGTTTCAGACGCAGGATGTGGACGCTTGTTGTTCTGCCTTTACCAATATGGCGGGCAGTGCACTTCTGGCACAGAATGCGTGCACACATGCTGACCGCCATATTGGTTGTTTTGGCGCTTGTTTTACATCTGCAAAATTGCCGTGCGTCAACCGACTTCTAGGCCCATAATTTTGCATTCAGGTAAGACTGACAAACTGTTTTTACTTCTGTCTCAGTGTCAGGACACACTTGATGTGTTACTAGTTTGTAACACACTCTAATCTATGGGCTATCCTATATATACTACACTCTATAGTATTAATAATACCTATACGATTGTTGCAATAAAATGAAGCCACATAATGGGAGCTGAAGGTTGAGCTTCAGTGCCATTGATTGAAGACTGTGAGAGGCGATTGTGATGCTATCACTGCAGAACAATGGTGTCACAAGATTGACAGCAGTGTACAATAAGGGAATGGCTTTGCAATTTTAAAACATTATAAAGGGACCGATATTAGTATATCTGATATTGTAATTACAAATTCACTCTAATTTGTGTTAAGTGCACTTTTTAAGCCAAAATCTTCGTATTCAAAGGAAAGGGGCACAGTTTAAGCATAAAATAACAAATACATTTTGCATAAAAATAATACAAAGTGAAATTAATGAGAAGCCTTCCTCCCAAGCCTTGATAATGGCTAGAAATATCTAAGGTGAAAAGTGAATCTTTTTGTGGATGGGGCTGTTCTCTGAAACATACATCTCTCCATTCAAAAAGAGGCTGACGCTATTATTTTCCCAAAGGGTTTCAGCAAGTTCAAACTGGTAAAAGTCATGTCCCCATGAAGAGACCATCAGCCATAATTTGCAGTTTTGAAAATCAGATACAGGTTGCAAATTGTACAGAAATTTTTTTTTTAGAAATTGTGAACTATTTTTGTGGTTTTCTTGTATATATGCAATAAGACAGGCTTTCAAATTAGAGGTTTAAAAAATACTCCCCATCACATACAAGTCCTCAAATGCAACTTACACAGAAAAAAAGTGACACAGGTTAATGGAAAACCACAAAAGTTCCGAAATAAAATCTGTTTTTCTGTTACGAGGATCCATAATTAAATGGTTTATATAAGCCTGGTTTGATTTAGTTCCCGTTTTGCTGATCTTTAATGTCAGCGTTGAAAGTTCCATACCTGCAGGCTGCACCTTGACGAGTTAAACCATTCAATTCTATGACAGTATTTTCCCACTTGTGTAAAACAGAAACAAGTTGACATTTTTCAGGTTGTTACGTGCTACTTTGAAAATAAATATTCTTTATATTTTGCTCTTTATTTTCAAACTCTTTATTTAGCATTGTAATCAAATGCATGTCTTTTAAGTACTCTTTGCAATTATACTCCATGGCATATTGCATCTAATACTGTCTTTATGCTGCACTAAGATTTTGAATTGGCTTGGGATTCAGGAGCTGCTTTGGGCCCCCTGAAGCTCTGAGATGTCACAAACCCTTCACTTACTCCCTTTGACACAAAATATATCAGTAAACTAATAATAACTGCATGTATATTAAAAAAATGTGGTTGCTCAGAAATAAATATGCCCTTGTCAAAATGAAAGTAATTTGGAAGGTCTATGAAAGTGCTATATAAATCTGCCACTACAAGGACAGTGGTGGCAGACCAGGATAGTTTCCAACAGGTGTTCCTGCATTGTTGTTCCTTTTCATTGACAACTAGATAACTGATCTGAAGTCTGCTCGTTAATGAATTAAAAAATAAAAACTCTGTCAGTAGAGTGGCAATGTTAAAAACTATTTTTACTAATTCACTAATTGACCTGAGTGTCATGTGAGACCTTCTCAGTTGGAAGAAATGAACCAAGTCAGAGGCTGATAAAATGCTTGCTGTACAAGTGTTTGAGTTCAGTGATCTGTCTTCCTTTCTCTATAGCGATTCACATTGCTCAACAAATGCTATTTGTACCAGTGTGAAAACAACACACATTTTTATGGTCCCTTAACAACAGCAACAACTTCTGTTTACATAGCACCTTTAATGTAGTAAAACGTCCCAAGGCACTTCACAGGAGCGTTATCAAACAAAATTTGACACCGAGCCACATAAGGAGATATTAGGGCTGATGACCAAAAGCTTAGTCAAAGAGGTAAGTTTTAAGGAGGAGAGGTAGAGTACCTGACAAACTGTATCACAGTATGGTATGGCAGCTGTAGCTACTATGACCGGAAAGCCCTGCAGCGGGTAGTCAAAACTGCCCAACGCATTACCGGCACCCGGCTACCGACCATAGAGCACATATACCAGAAATGCTGTTTACGGAGGTCACGGTCCATCATCAAAGACCCTACCCACCCCAGCCACAGTCTGTTCGCCCTCCTGCCATCTGGGAGACGCTACAGATGCATTCGCACCCGTACGACCAGATTTAGGAGCAGCTTCTTTCCCAGGGCTGTCATCCTACTGAACTCCACAAATAAACTCTAAAGCCTGCACATCTGCCAATGCACTTTATTATGGTTATGTTTATGTTAATATATTACAAGCCAAATGTATGTTGAATGTTTAAATGTCTTAGTCTAAATGTACACTCTCGGGAGCCGCAAGCCTACATTTTGTTGTACTGCACTTGTGCACTAACAATGACAATAAAAGTTGATTTGATTTTTTTTTTGATTTGATTTAGAGAGGCAGACAGGTTTAGGAAGGGAATTCCAGAGCTTTGGCAGCTGAAGGCACGGCCACCAATGGTTGAGCGATTAAAATCGGGGATGCTCAAGAGGCCAGAATTAGAGAAGTGCAGAGATCTAGAAGTTTTGTGGGGCTGGAGGAGATTACAGAGATAGGGAGAGGCGAGGCCATGGAGGGGTTTGAAAACAAGGATGAGAATTTTAAAATCAAGGTGTTGCTTATCCGGGAGCCTATGTAGGTCAGCGAACACACGGGTGATGGGTGAACGGGACTTGGTGCGAGTTAGGACATGGACAGCAGAGTTTTGGATGACCTCAAGTTTACAGAGTACAGAAGTAAGGAAGAACACATATAAAACACCCTCACTATAAAATCTCTCTTTCCTTCCACCTTCACTACATTCACCTTACGGTAAGGTTCCAAAAACATCAGCCTCACAGGGATATCTCCTGAACTGGAAATAGGAATGAAATTGAGCTATTGGGTAGTGCTACGGAAACACAATCCTTAAGGAGTTAATTGTAATCTAGTTACCTTCGACACATCTTAATTATTATCTTTTCAATTTACAGCAAAATCTTTTAATTTGTACAACAGGAAAATAACAAAGCCACTCTTTAGAATTACGAATATTTATTGTAATGCACATTGGGGTTTAATGACACGAACAGAGAAAAGGACTTCAAAAGGTTGTAATTACATTTCCTTTCATATTGCTAGGCTTCTCTGATCTGAGACATTTCATTTATTTCACTCATTACGGAAAGAAAAGTGGTTCATATTGATATAATTAAAACTAATTTAAGTAAACACATATTCCACTGTGTCACTTCTTTTATCTTGGCAAATCATGCAAAATAAAAAGTGTTTTAGTTGACAAAGACACTGAATTTGTTCCCCGCTCCTGGCTTTAATCAGATCCCTTAAGTATGAATCACTGTGACCCATTGAAACTGTGTGTTCTATTTTCTCTCAAGTTAGACCCTTGCTGTTTCATATAATCTGGCTGAGTTCAGATAAACTGCAAAAGGAGCTGCTGAAAATACTGTATTGAAACAATTCAATATATATGACATTCCTCCCTTGAGGCAAGTACACCTGGAAAGAGGGCTGGGCTCTGAGCTGCTCCAGATCAATACATGCCGCTGTCTCAACTTCACTAATGATTAAAAAAAGTAGCTGGCAATCTCAGCCTGAGATTTATAGTTATGTCAAAAAATTCTACTGACGCTTAGCTCTTCGAGTGTTAGATGGCTTGGTGTGTCATTGTCAGTGCTTGATGCATTTGACAAACACAATATATGTTGAAATTGACAAGCTGTACAACTACTTAGGGTTTACTTTAGGCCTTATTTTATCTGAATGCCCACAAACAGAATGCTGTCATGTGGAAATCAGGGGCAGTTATGAAGGATGTGCTGTTAAAAAAAAATCCTTTACCAGCACAGATACATTGCTGTTGCTGTGCTAAGTTTACAGCAACGTGCTCACTTATGAAAGGGCAGCACTGTTCATTTTCTAGACTAAACCTAGGCAGATTAAAATGTATTCAAGTAAGAAGTAATGCTTATCCAGCAACATAACCAGCAATCTTAGTAACCAGTAATACATAATGCACTAAGGTGAGTTAAAAAAAATTCTTTGCTATAAATCTACTATGATATGAATTAGCCAAATTCTGATCTGTTTAGATTTTCATACATTCCTCAAGCTTACTCACCATAGATATTTAGACAAGACATCTGTTCCATGCAAAGCCAGTGACGAATAAAGCTAATTCTACCATTTATAGAAATCTGGTTCTAAATTCAGATTCCAATTTCCAAATGATACCAGCCAGTGGCTGAATCTAAAAATAACTGTTCAAATCGTGGAGATAAAAATATAATTCAGAATTGCAGTAAAATATATCTAACACTGAATATCAATTCCGATCATATTGTGAATATTGAATTAAATAATGTATACCAGAATTTGAATTTGAATTTAAAATTAAGGCAACAAAGATTAGAATCAGATTCTGAATTCAGTCAGATTTCAGCATGATAGAAATCAGAATGCTTTTTTATTTAAAAACTGAATTTCAATTCAGAATCAGAATCCAATCTATACCCTTTCAAATATGAATCTAAATTCAGATGCAAAATGTTGATGTATATTATATTAATCTAACTTTGATTTATATTTGAGAAAAGAATGGTTTGGAATTTAATTCTGGTTTCACACTTTAATTTTAAATAGGGTTTAAATATATAAAATGAAATTTAGTTTAAGAACATAAGAATTAGGAGCCGGAGTAGACCATACGGCCCCTCGAACCTGCTCCGCCATTCAATAAGATCATGGTTCATCTTCGAACTCAACCACACTTTCCCGCCCGATCCCCATATCCCTTGATTCCTCTAGAGTCCAAAAATCTATCTATCTCAGCCTTGAATATACTCAAAGACTCAGCATCCACAGCCGTTTGGGGTAAAGAATTCCAAAGATTCACAACCCTCTGAGTGAAGAAATTCCTCCTCATCTCAATCTTAAAAAACTGACCCCCTTATCCTGAGAATATGCCCCCTATTTCTAGACTCTCCAGCCAGGGGAAACAGCCTCTCAGCATCTACCCTGTCAATTCCCCTTCAGAATCTTATGGGGGCGAAATTGGGTGCCTTTGCGCCTCCCCTTAGCGCCCCTGGCGCTAATGGGGTGCAAATGGCTTTGCAACCGGGCGCAACGCTGACATCGACTCCCGCCATACTTGGCAGGAGTTTTGCGGTGGCGCTACGGCATTGCGCCCCGATATCTTTCGCCCGGAGATTGTGACATCATCGCCATGCGCATCGTCCCGGTAGTGCGCCGGACCCGAAATTGACGTCCGCCCCTTGCAGCAGCACCGGGCGAAAACACCGACAGCTACAGGAGGCGGAAGTCAGGCCACTTCAGGGTCGATAATTAAAGGCAAGGTGGCTGAGGTAAGTGAAAAAAAAACTTACCTTTCTTGTTCCGCTTTTTCTCGTGGGTTCCTGCCCGCGATCGATCAGCCCTGCACTCTACTTGAGTGCCGGGTTGATGGCGCTGCATCGCGGTTGCCTTGGTGGTCCAGGTAGGTAATTTTTCTATTGCAGAGCCTGCAGCGATGGCCCTTCTCTTTAAGGGAGGGAAGGAGCCTTTGAATGTGGCATCGTTGCACGGCCCAGTATGCAGCACTGCTGAGGTCTCCGCCCCGCCTGCTGCCGATTGCACTCCAAGAAGGAAGTGGAGCGTTTGATTTAGCACTCCACTTCCCTCTTGGGGGCACTAAAACTCAATGTCACGGTAAAGTTAGCGCCCAGGCAATGTTAGTGCCCCAAAATGGTCAATACCAAATATCGTAGCACTACGTGCAGCAGCGCCATGTGCGCTAGCACGTAGCGCCACGGTACTGCAGGCCTCCGTCTCCTGATTCAAGGGGAGGGGCCTAGCGCACCGTGCACTGGGGCCCTACTGGACCACCGGGGAGCGGCATGCTGGCAAAACAGGCCGGCAGCCCGCAGGAGGAGGCCAGAGGGGGCAGGTGCTGGCAGGCAGCCCAAAAAAAATGGCCGCCCAGCACCTGCCCTTTAACTTACACTGCCCTTGCCGCAAAAACGCCAGCCTGACCCTGTCAGACATAGCGTCCGGTGGTAGGTCAGGGGGCGCGACCCAAGTTTGTGGCCGGGGCATGAGCAGGGTGCTGCGCATGATGATGATGTCATTGCCGAAGGCACAGCGGCGCAGGGGGCTACCGGCTACCGCCGCCGCTAAACTCCCACTGAATCTCGCGGGAGGCGTTAGCTAGTTGCTTAGCTCCCCGTTAGTGCCCCCTCACCTATCTGCCACCTTATTGCCCACTCACTTAAACTATCTATAGCTCTTTGCAGGCTCTTTGGCCATGATTTCCCCTACCTCGGCGGGTCCGGTGTGGCCTGGGTCGGTGGCAAGTCCCGATCTTGCTGTTGGCTCCAGCCCGCTCTGTAGAATGATATTACCCTGATTGAGCTTGTTAAGCCCGCCCAGCGCATTTCTCGGCCAATTGAAGGAAGCGGGTCTGATGACGTCACTTGATAACATGTCATCAGCTGGTTTCCTTAACGGGACCATGCCCAAATTTATTTTGACAGTTGTGCTGTCAGTGTTCTACAGCATTGAGGTGCTGTAAACACTGACAAGCACTGCACAGTGGTGCATGGCTGCACCCAGCCTCTTCCATGACTCCCTCCATGTGTTTATGGAAGGGAGTCACAGCATGCAGGGAGGTTCTCCACTCATCCCTCTCTATCTACATTATCACATCCCCATCTCACTAGCCACCCCTCACACTCACCCTCATCCTAGTCAAATTATACCAACTAACAATGCACAAGGGTAGGCATTTGGGTGTTTTAGCCAATGTTCATGTGAAGTTTCTGTTAATGTGCTGTCAAACATTGAAACCTTTATTTTCAACACTTTGCGTTCTTAGACAGATTGGTGTGCACCTTTGGAAGTGTCTTAGTCAGTTGCAGTGAATGGTGAGACATAACGGTACCCCCACAATGGTGATGAGTGTGAAAGGAATGGCTTGGTCATTGTAGGGATGCTTTATGGTATTGGTGTGGGGTGGTGCCAACCTGGCGCATCATGTGGCAGTCATATGGGTGTACAGCATCAAGTGAAGTAAATCTGGCTATGGTGAGGCCATCCCTGGCCTTCCGGGCAGCAATGTGGTTGAGTGTTGATGCCCTGTGTCCTGTGCAGCATCAATTGAATGCGGAGAAGGTTGGTGTTGTTGTTGGTGCTGCTGGTGTGCCTGGTGCTGCTGGTGTTGGGGCTGATCGTGGTGGGATTATGAGGACCATGGTGAGATAGTTTCAAGGGCACCGATGCTGATGTAATAGATGGCAGGTGAACTTGAGATGATAAAAGTGATCTGTCAATGGTGAGAGAGGTTATTCCAATGAGGTGGCACTGGATAGAGAGTTTACTCCAAACACTAGCAACCTGCATAAAGCTCAATCTGTCTTCCAAATGCAGTAAGCAACAGCTTCTGAGTGTGGAAAGTGAACAGCTGTGAAATGGGAGCTTTTATAGCACATTTGCAGCTGTCAAGTAAAGAGATGATTTCATGGTAACACAACTCCCGACATCCTTACCTGCCATGATCCCCGAGCAGTGTGGACCCCGGGGGCGACTCCGTAAAATGGTAAGGTGAGCTCAAAATACTTTTTAAGCGGCTCTTAACAAGGTCATAATGACCTGAAATGCCTCCCCCGCTGCTGCGTGTCAGGTCAGTTCAGCATTGACAGACTCGACATCTGGGAAAGTTGCGTGGCAGCAGGTTGACAGCGGGTCCCGACCCGCTGTCAAAAAAGAATTCCCACTCAACCTGTCATGAAACATGCTCGCTGACCCCTGAAAAATTCCCCCTTTGTGTCCTCCTCACAGCTTACTTTCCCATTTAGCTTTGTAGGTTTGTGAATAATAAGATTCAGAATCTGAATAGCCAGCAGCTCCTAATGTAAAGGAGTAAATTTTCATCTTCGGAGATCCTTATCATAATAATCTGAGTTAGGCTTTAGGAAAGGAACATAGGGCAAGAAACGAATATCCATATAGCTGGTCCCAAGAACTAATGCCCCTCAATCGCTGACTCCCTCAAATATTTTTCCAGTCATCCCTTAAATGTTTCTACACTATTGCTAAACACATTCGCATAAAGAGAATTCTCTTTTAATCTGAGCAGCTATTAACTTTTTTTAAATGTGCAAACCGAACAGTGCTTAAACCAATGATACATCACTGGAAATAATAATTCCAGTAGTTCAATAATGTCCTTTACGGAAGGAAATCTGCCATCCTTACCTGGTCTGGCCTATATGTGGTTGACTCTTAGCTGCCCTCAGAAATGGCCTAGCAAGTCATGCAGTTGTAACTAACCGTTATGAAACATAATAAGAATGAAACCAGACGGACCACCCGGCATCGACCTCGGCACTGACTATGGACACAGCAACGGCACACCCAGCCCAGTCAAAACTGCAAAGTCCTGCTCACCATCATCTGGGGACTTGTGCCAAATTTGGGAGAGCTAGTCAAGCAACAGCCTGATGTAGTCATACTCACAGAATCATACCTTTCAGCCAATGTCCCAAACTCCTCCATCACCATCCCTGGGTATGTCCTGTCCCACCCGCAGGACAGACCCACCAGGGGTGGCAGCACAGTGGTATACAGTTGGGAAGGAGTGGCCCTGGGAGTCCTCAACATTGACTCCGGACCCCATGAAGTCTCATGGTTTCAGGTCAAGCATGGGCAAGGAGACCTCCTGCTGATTACCACCTACTGCCCTCCCTCAGCTGATGCATCAGTACTCCTCCATGTTGAACACCACTTGGAAGAAGCACTGAGAGTAGCAGGGGCACAGAATGTACTCTGGGTGGGGAACTTCAATGTCCATCACCAAGAGTGGCTCGGTAGCACTACTACTGACCGAGCTGGCTGAGTCCTGAAGGACATAACTGCCAGTCTGGGCCTGCGACAGATGGTGAGAGAACCAACACGAGGGAAAAACATACTTGATCTTGTCCTCACCAATCTACCTGTCGCGGATGCATCTGTCCATGACAGTATTGGTAGCAGTGACCACCGCACAGTCATTGCGGCGACAAAGTCCCGTCTTCACACTGAGGACGCCCTCCATTGTGTTGTGTGGCACTACCACCGTGCTAAATGGGATAGATTCAGAACAGATCTAGCAACTCAAAACTGGGCATCCATGAGGCTCTGTGGGCCATCAGCAGCAGCAGAATTATATTCCACCACAATCTGGCCCAGCATATCCCTCACTCTACCATTGCCACCAAGCCAGGGGACCAACCCTGTTTCAATAAGGAGTGTAGAGGAGCATGCCAGGAGCAGCACCAGGCATACCTAAAAATGATCTGCCAACCTGGGGAAGCTGCAACACAGGACTACATGCATGCTAAAAAGCAGAAGCAGCATGCTATAGACAGGACTAAGCAATCCCACAATCAACGAATCAGATCAAAGCTCTGCAGTCCTGCCACATCCAGTCGTGAATGGTGGTGAACCATTAAACAACTAACGGGAGGAGGAGGCTCCATGAATATCCCCATCCTCAATGATGGTGGAGCCCAGCACGTGAGTGCAAAAGACAAGGCTGAAGCATTTGCAACCATCTTCAGCCAGAAGGGCCGAGTGGATGATTCATATCGGCCTCCTCCTGAGGTCCCCACCATCATAGAAGCCAGTCTTCAGCCAATTCGATTCACTGCACGTAATGTCAAGAAACAGCTGAGCGCACTGGATACAACAAAGGCTATGGGTCCTGACAACATCCCGGCTATCGTGCTGAAGACCTGTGCTCCAGAACTAGCCATGCCTCTAGCTACAACACTGGCATCTATCCAACAATGTGGAAAACTGCCCAGGTATGTCCTGTCCACAAAAAGCAGGACAAATCCAATCCGGCCAATTACCGCCCCATCAGTCTACACTCAGTCATCAGTAAAGTGATGGAAGGTGTCATCGATAGTGCTATCAAGCGACACTTACTCACCAATAACCTGCTCACTGATGCCCAGTTTGGGTGCCACCAAGACCACTCGGCTCCCGACATCATTACAGCCTTGGTCCAAACATGGACAAAGGAGCTGAATTCCAGAGGTGAGGTGCGAGTGACTGCCCTTGACATCAAGGCAGCATTTGACTGAGTTTGGCATCAAGGAGCCCTAGTCAAACTGAAGTCAATGGGAATCAGGGGGAAACGGCTCCACTGGCTGGAGTCATACCAACCACAAAGGAAGATGGTTGTGATGGTTGAAGGTCAATCATCACAGCCTCAGGACATCGCTGCAGGAATTCCTCAGGGCAGTGTCCTAGGCCCAACCATCTTCAGTTGCTTCATCAATGACCTTCCTTCCAACAAAGGTCAGAATGGGGATGTTTGCTGATGACTGCACAGTGTTCAGTGCCATTCACAACTCCTCAGATAATGAAGCAGTACATGCCCGCATGCAACAAGACCTGGACGACATTCAGACTTGAGCTGATAAGTGGCAGGTAACATTCACGCCACAGAAGTGCCAGGCAATGACTATCTCCAACAAGCGAGAGTCTAACCACTACCTCTTGACATTCAATGGCATTACCATCACCGAATCCTCCACCATCAACATCCTGGGGATCACTATTGGTCCTTAAAGGACCAGCCACATAAATACTATGACAGCAAGAGCAGGTCAGAGGCTAGGTATTCTGTGGCGAGTGTCTCACCTCCTGACTCCCCAAAGCCTTTCTACCATCTACAAGGCACAAGTAAGGAGTGTGATGGAATACTCTCCACTTGCCTGGATGAGTGCAGCTCCAATAACACTCAAGAAGTTTGACACCATCCAGGACAAAGCAGCACGTTTGATTGGCACCCCATCCACCACCTTAAATATTCACTCCCTCCACCACCGGCGTACCGTGGCTGCAGTGTGTACCATCTACAAGATGCACTGCAGCAACTCGCCAAGGCTTCTTCAACAGCATCTCCCAAACCCGCGTCCTCTACCAACTAGAAGGACAAGGGCAGCAGGTGCATGGGAACACCACCACCTCCAAGTTCCCCTCCAAGTCACACACCATCCTGACTTGGAAGTATATCGCTAATCCTTCATCGTCGCTGGGTCAAAATCCTGGAACTCCCTACCTAACAGCACTGTGGGAGTAGCTTCACCACATGGACTGCAGCGGTTCAAGAAGGTGGCTCACCACCACTTTCTGAAGGGCAATTAGGGACGGGCAATAAATGCTGGCCTTGCCAGCGACGCCCAGATCCCATAAGCGAATAAAAAAAATTAATGTGTTTGACATGAAGCAAGAATTTCACTGAAATTAATATTTTCTTGATATTATTTACTAGATTAAAAATACCTATTCATTGCGGTGTTAACATTACCCTCAACAAAAATAAATTAAGAACCTTGAACTATTTTTCAAATGGCACATAATAGTAACAAGTGAGGATGGCTGTGGAACACTTTTGCTTTGAGATTGGGCTCTTTAAATGGACAAAGAAATTTCACATTCTCACAGCAATATATGAAGAGCCCAATTTCAAGGCAGTGTTTTCTTTTCACTCACAAAAAGGCCAGGATAACTCATGAGCACTGCAGGCATTTTCACTCGGGAAGGACCCTTTGTACAGGTACAGTTTGGATGAGGGAGCAGATTTTTACAAAAATAATGAGGATAGCAGTTTGCGATTAGCCTGACATTTTTGAGATAGGTTTGTCTTCAGTTTCAAGCACTGAGTGATAATGAACATTTTACCTGACAGCTCTTGTCCAGAAGATGCTTGAAAGCAACAAAGTGCAGTACTTCACTTTAATTGACTGTTCAATTGGAAGTTGACAAAGAACTTTGATCAGATTGTGTGAGAAGGTGCAACAGAACAAGTACTGCTGATGAGTGCACTTAGCAAAGTCTGACACAAGTGGAAGAGGTGACCCTGAATCCTTCAGAACAGTAAATGATACAGATACATGGATCTCTAGGACTGTTGTTAACACATCTTCCGTGCACCATCCATTTTATCTTCCTTATAAGGCTCATTTCACATTAGGCATTGGTAGATTGGTCATCTACCAAAAGTAGTGCAGCTACCCTTCAGTAGAGATTAACAGATGAAGGTCACAAGTTGTAAATACTGCATAGGATTCAAAATTTGTTAGTGTGCAACTCTTTTGTCGCCAATTATTAAAATTCTTAAGATCTGTAGCATTTTATTTTTCAGGTGCTGAGGGAACACCTTCACCAGCGTCAACACCTTCACCGAAGCGTACGAGAGCATGGGCCTTACACTAAACATCCGTAAGACAAAGGTCCTCTACCAGCCTGCCCCCGCCATACTGTACTGCTCCCCGATTATCAAAATCCACGACAAGGCCTTGGACAACGTGGACCACTTTCCATACCTCAGGAGCCTACTGTCAACAAGGGCAGACGTCGATGACGAAGTCCAACACCGCCTTCAGTGTGCCAGTGCAGCCTTCAGTCACCTAAGGAAGAGAGTGTTTGAAGACCAGGACCTCAAACCCGGCACTAAGCTCATGGTCTACAGAGCAGCAGTGATACCCGCCCTCCTGTATGCCTCAGAGACATGGACCATGTACAGCAGGCATCTCAAAACACTGGAGAGGTACCACCAATGCTGCCTCCGCAAGATCCTGCAAATCCATTGGCAGGATAGGCGCACCAACGTCAGTGTTCTCGCTCAGGCCAACATCCCCAGCATTGAAGCTTTGACCACACTCGATCAGCTCCGATGGGTGGGTCACACCGTCTGCATGCCCGATACGAGACTCCCAAAACAAGCCCTCTACTCGGAGCTCCGACACGGCAAGAGAGTCCCTGGTGGGCAGCCCCAATAGACTAAAATACCAAGGTCCTGAAAGTCAGCAAGGTTGTCCCAAACCCCCCACTGTAACTTGGGCAGGAAAATGGCATAGCGCCTACAGAAATGGCATAGAAGGCTGTACGCTCTACTCGGAGCTCCGGCACGGCAAGAGAGCCCCAGGTGGGCAGAGGAAACACTTCAAGGACACCCTCAAAGCCTCCTTAAAAAAGTGCAACATCCCCACTGACACCTGGGAATCCCTGGTCCAAGACCGCACAAAGTGGAGAAGAAGCATCCAAGAAGCCGCCGAACACCTTGCGTCTCTTCGCCGGGAGCAAGCGGAAGTCAAGCACAAGCAGTGCAAGGTGCGCACGTCAACCCAAGCACCCCACCCACCCGCCCCCTCAACCATCGGCTGCCCGAAATGTGACAGAGACTGTAGGTCCCGCAGTGGACTCATCAGTCACCTGAGAACTCATTTTTAATGTGGAAGCAAGTCATCCTCGGTTCTGAGGTACTGCCTAAGAAGATTTTTCAGGTGATGAGGGAAGGTGACACCAAGTCTTCAGCTCAATAAGCACGCAATATTAGAACACTACATTCAAGAGCTCACACTTTGCTTGACCATGTAAAGGTCACAACAACATTAACTTGCTATTTCTTAGGTTCATCTCAAGTACCAGTAACGTTGGGGATGATGACTTAGCTAATGGTATGTACATTGAAAATCTCCTGATAAATGTTCTTGCAAGATGCAACTAATTTTCTTAATCAGTACAGGACTGCCTGACCACAATGAGAAAATATTTCTGAATAGTACCATCTTACATTACCCTACTTTAAACCTGAGGCACATCATCTGAGCTGGGTGAGTGGGTGGTCTCCCTCTGGTGTCTCATGGAACCAGGGATGGTGCCATAGGTGCTGGTCATCCTGTGGCATCTCACCCGGATAATAATATTACCAATAACAATGGCTCGAGTGGCTGTCATTCATGTGTGAATATTTAACATGAGTGCTAGCATACTATTGGATCATTGGAAAGCAGCACAGCTGAGCCCAGTCTACACATGTACACTTTGACTGAGCCCAGGCTACACATATACATTTTGAGCAAGGTTTGCTGGACAGTAATTGGGAGTGGGAATCTCGATTGATTTGCCCCTTCTTAACACAGGGCCAGTGAGGCCATTTGTAACCTCCCCACTGTTGCCCTGGCTGAGATTAGTCACCTCAGCCATATTGGAGATCAAATCTGGAACTTTTCTGGCCTGGATGGCTCAGCTACTGACTAGGTAAATTTGTTGAACCATCTCGGAGCTCCCTTTCCACTTTCCCAAAAACAGAATGACATGTCAAGGTCATGCCTGCTCGCTAGACAAAGCTTTCAAGGCTGATGATAAAAAATTTACACATGAGACATCAATGGGTATGTAACTTTTAATCCTGTTCAATATCAGTCTCCTATAGCACCATGAAGGCATAGAACAGCTTACTTTAATTAAACAGTATTCCGTCTTAAAATAATTTTAAACTTGAGTTTTTATCCTCAACATTTATACCTTTACTTCCCCAGCTGTAATTTGCATGAGACAGCCATCTTCAATCAGAAGGGCAGGGCACTGTAATACAAGCTTCTTTAGGTGTTTGCAGTGGTGTGAGCCAAATCAATCAGTTTTCTCTCACTCTGGGATGACATGTACCTACCATAGCATAGTCCAGTTGAAAACCTACTGAAATCTTGGGAGGAATTTTTCGGGGGGTCAGCAGGCGCGTTTGGTGGTGGGTCGGGTGGGAAAAAATGTTTTTCCGACAGTGGGTCAGGAACCCGCTGTCAACCCACCACCACGCTACTTTCCCAGATGTTGGGTCTGTCAGCATTGAAAAGACCCGACACGCAGTGGCGGAGGAGGCAATTTAGGTCATTATGACATAGAAACATAGAAACATAGAAGATAGGAGCAGGAGTAGGCCATTCGGCCCCTCGAGCCTGCTCCGCCATTCAATGAGATTATGGCTGATCATCCAAATTCAGTACCCTGTTCTTGCTTTCTCCCCATATCCCTTGATCCCTTTAGCCTTAAGCAATATATCCAACTCCTTCTTGAATACATTTAATGAATTGGCCTCAACTGCCTTCTTTGGTAGAGAATTCCACAGGTTCACCACTCTCTGGGTGAAGAAATTCCTCCTCATCTCGGTCCTAAATTGCTTATCCCTTATCCTTAGACTGTGACCCCTGGTTCTGGACTCCCTGACCATCGGGAACATCCTTCCAGCATCTAGTCTGTCTAGTCCTGTTAGAATTTTATAAGTTTCAATGAGATCCCCTCTCCTTCTTCTAAACTCCAGCGAGTACAAGCCCAATCGACCCAATCTCTCTTCATACATCATTCCTGCCATCCCAGGTATCAGCCTGGTGAATCTTCGCTGCACTCCTTCCATGGCAAGAACATCCTTCCTCAGATAAGGTGACCAAAACTGCACACAATACTCAAGATGTGGTCTCACCAAGGCCCTGTATAACTGCAGCAAGACATCCTTGTTCCTGTACTCAAACCCTCTCGCTACGAAGGCCAACATACCATTTGCCTTCTTAACCGCCTGCTGCACCTGCATGCTTACCTTCAGCAACTGGTGCACAAGGACGCCCAGGTCTCGTTGCACTTCCCCTTCTCCCAATCTATTGCCATTCAGAGAATCATCTGCCTTCCTGTTTTTGACACCAAAGTGGATAACCTCGCATTTATCCACGTTATATTGCATCTGCCATGCTTCTGCCCAATCACCCAACCTGTCCAAATCATACTGGAGTTTCTCGGCATCCTCCTCACAGCACACACGCTCACCCAGCTTTGTGTCATCTGCAAACTTGGAGATATTACATCTAGTTCCCTCATCCAGATCATTAATATATATTGTGAATAGCTGGGGTTCAAGGACCGATCCCTGCGGTACCCCACTAGTCACTGCCTGCCACTCGGAAAAAGAGCCGTTTATTCCAACTCTTTGCTTTCTGTCTGCCAACCAGTTCTCTATCCAAGTCAATATCTTGCCCCCAATCCCATGTGCCTTAACTTTACATGCTAATTTCTTATGCAGGACCTTATCGAAAGCCTTTTGAAAGTCCAAATACACCACATCCACTGGTTCTCCCTTGTCTATTTTACTAGTTACATCCTCAAAAAATTCCAGTAGATTAGTCAAGCATGATTTACCTTTTGTAAATCCATGTTGACTTTGATCGATCCGGTCACTTTTTTCCAAGTGCTCTGCTATTACATCCTTTATAATGGACTCTAGCATTTTCCCCACTACCGATGTCAGGCTTACTGGTCTGTAATTCCCCATTTTCTCTCTACCACCTTTTTTGAACAGTGGGGTAACATTAGCTACCCGCCAATCCATGGGTACTGTTCCAGAGTCTATCGACTTTTGGAAGATGACCAGCAATGTATCTACTATTTCTAGGGCCACTTCCTTAAGTACCTTGTTAACAGCCTGTAAAAGAGAATTTTGAGCTCACCTTAATATTTTACGAGGACGCCCACAGTTTCCACGCTGCTCGGGGATCATGACAGGTCAGCAGGTCGGGAGTTGAATCAGCATGGAATAATCTGATTACTTGACAGCTGCAAATGTGCTATAAAAGCTTCCATCTCACAGCTATTCACTTTCCAAGCTCAGAAGCTGTTGCTTACTGCATTTGGAAGACAGATTGAGCTTTATGTAGGTTGCAAGTGTTTGGAGAAAACTCTCTATCCAGTGTCACCTCATTGGAGCAACCTCTCTCACCATTGACAGATCGCTTCTGTCATCTCAACTTCACCTGCCATCTATTACATCAGAATGAGTACGGTTTATACTATCTCACCTTGGTCCTCAGAATCTGACCACGATCAGCTGCAACAGCAGCAGCACTAGGCATACCTGCAGCACCAACAACAAAAGTGCCAACCTTCTCCTCAACCACCTGATGCTCCACAGGGCTGAGGGCATCAGCGTAGGGCTGGACCGCGCTGGAGGCAATACCCCCCAACACTGGGTTTACAGGCAAAGGATGAGCTTCCTCAACATGACTGAGCAACAGTGCTTCAGGAGGCTCAGGCTACCGGGTCAGGTCGTCACAGACATTTGCAGATTGCTGGAGCAAGAGCTGCAGCACAGAGGAATGGGTAGACAACCCTTACCAGTAGCTGTCAAAGTCACCCTTGCCCTCAACGTCTTTGCCTCAGCTCCTTCCAGGCATCTGCAGCAGACATTTGCGGCATCTCGCAGTCGGCCTCCCACAGATGCATCACACAGGTTACCGATGCCGCCTTTGACAAGTTCGCCAATTATATCAACTTTGCCAATGATGAAGCCAGTGTTGCTGAGCGTGCGCTCGGCTTTGCGGCTCTGGCTGGTTTCCCACAGGAGCATGGTGTCATCGACTGCACACATGTGGCCATCAGGGCACCCCATCAGAACCCAGGAGTCTTTGTGAACCGCAAGAGCTTCCATTCCCTCAATGTGCAGCTGGTCTGCAACCATAAGAATATCATCATGCATGTGTGTGCCATGTTCCCTGGCAGCTGCCATCCTGTGCCAGTCCACTGTCCCTCAGCTCTTCACACCTCCAAACAGTCTTTCTGGCTGGCTGCTCGGAGACAAGAGCTATCCCCTGAAGACGTGGCTCATGACACCTTTGAGGAAGCCAACAAACGAGGCTGAGGAACATTACAATCAAAGCCACATCTCACCAGAAGTGTCATAGAGCAGACAATAGGGTTGCTCAAAATGCTCTTCAGATGCCTGGTAGTGGGCGCGATCGGTGGTGGGTCGGGACCCGCTGTGAACCCGCCGCCACATGTCTTTACCAAATGTCGGGTCTATCAGCGCTGAGCAGACCCGACATGCAGTGGTGGGGGAGGTAATGAAAATCATTAGTGGCTTGTTTACAGCCACTTATCAATGTTTTTTTCCTAGCTTTTTGAATTTGGCAGGTCGCCCACTGGTTTCCTGTTGTGTCTAGACCTCGTCCGTGAAGCTGAGGCGGGAGGTCAGTGGCCATTGAATCAGCTGATGAGTTGACAGCTTCAAATGTACAGTCAAAGCTCCCAGCTGATTGATACATGTTCCCTTAACCACGAGCTTCTCTAACCTGCATTTCCACTACAGATTCAGGATGCTGCAAGTCTTTACACAAGTCTCCATCCAGTCTGACCTCATTACCTCTCCCACCATTGACAGATCACTTCTGTCATCTCTACTTCACCTGCCATCTATTCCATCAGCATGGGTGCCCTTGAAATTCTCTCACCTTGGTCCTCAGAATCCCACCACAATCAGCCCCAACACCAGCAGCGCCAGGCACACCAGCAGCACCAGGCACACTAGCAACACCAACAACAACACCAACCTTCTCCGCAATCAACTGATGCTGCATAGGACACAGGGCTTCAGCAACCAACTACACCACTTGACACTATACAACCTGGCTGCCACATGATGCGCCAGGTTGGCACCACCCCACACTAACACCATAAAGCATCCCTACAATGCCCAAGCCACTTTTACACTCATCACCATTGCGGGGGTACCGTTATGTCTCACCATTCACTGCAACTCACTAAGCCACTTCCAAAGGTGCACACAAATCTGTTCAAGAACACAAAGTGTTCAAAATAAAGGTTTCAATGTTTGACAGCACATTAACAGAAATTTTACATGAACATTGGCTAAAACACTCAAGTGCCTACCCTTGTGTGTTGTTAGTTGGTATGATTGGACTAGGATGAGGGTGAGTGTGAGGGGTGGCTAGTGAGATGGGGATGTGATAATGTAGATAGAGAGGGATGGGTGGAGGTGCAAGGTAAGTTGGTGTGAGTGAGGATGTGCAGGAGTAGGGTATGGAAAGCAGAGTGATGTGAATGTGATGAGAGGCACAGCAGGATGAGGTTGAGTGTGGCTTTGTACTAATGTTTCGTGATCTACTGAGATCATTGAAATGTTTGCGGCACTGCACCCACGTCCTCCTGACCACATCCCTGCTTGTGCCCTCCTCTGCAATGTGCAACCAGGCTGTTGATCTCCTGGGGCGGTCTCTTCCGCCTATGGGAAGGGAAGAGGACCTCTCTGCGTGCTGTGACTCCCTCCATAAGCATATGGAGGAGTGATGGGAGAGCCTGGGTGCAGCCCTGCTCCTCTGTGCAGTGACTGTCAGTGTTTGCAGCACCTTTTGGCCATGGGCCCTTTAAGGAAACTGCTGATGATGTGTCATTAAGTGACGTCACCAGACCCGCTTCCTCTAATTGGCCGGGAAATGCGCTGGGTGGGCTTAACAAGTCCAATCTTGGGAAATTCATTTCAGAGGCCGGGATGGAGACAGCAGCGGGGTTGGGACCCGCCACCGACATCGCCCATCAAGGACCCGCCAAGGTTCGTAAAATTGCAGCCAAACTGTTTCCCCACCATAGCAGTTGGATGGCCTGAGGAGACTAGTTAAAAACTAGTTAAGAAGATAAAAATTTCAACATAAAACCTTTAAGTGCATGTTATGTTCAAATAAATATGAAGCATTCAAAACTGCTGTGCAAAATATAGTGAGTAAAGTGCAGTTATGTTTGACACATATAATATTCTTAAATAAATATATAATACTGTGTTTCTTTGGCATTATCAATACAATGTTCATTTGAGAATGAGTTGCTTCATCTTATCATAATCTAAGGTGCCCTCTCAGTTAATTTCTTACTCAGACTAAGATTATTAAACTACAATTTTGCCAATGATAGTTGATTGAATTGGCTTTGCAGCATTCTGCTTGCATCTCCAGAACATAACCCAAACTGTCAGAGCATGACCTCCTCATATGTTCTGCAGGGGTTAAATCTGTAGGTAAGGCATACATTTAGCTGAAACCATCTTGGCGGCACAACCTTCCCTGTTACAATAAAGTTAAAGGTCACATCAATACAATCTCAGTATTAAGCAGTGTTGACAGTATGTGGACATCAGAGCTGTAATTAAAAAGCCATTCAGCTGACTAGGAGAAATGCAATTTGGACCACAGTCAGTCGCTGCTTCCCAGCAATTTATTTAGCTGGGGAACATCCTCAGGCAAGGACTGGAGATGGCAAAATGATCTGATTCCAGTACTCTTCATGCATAGGAAATTCAGTTAAAATCCCTAATGTACCGACAAGTTAAATTGATGTTACGGCAGAGGTTGAAACACTCACTCGCACTGGAGGCAATGGTTCAGAAATAAATGACCTGAATTTTTAGTAGGATTTTGTAACTTATTCGTCACCAATTTCACTTTTAAAAAATTACACTTCAGAAAAGCTGGCTTCCCCTTTGTGTCACTGTAATTTTTTTCCTAAGCTTAAACAATTTATCAGACGTACAGTGTTGCATATGCAAGTGATCGACAGGGTCATTCTGACCTCTATGCTGCACATTGTAAGAGTGGTGATGTTACAGACACTCAAGATCAAAGATTGTTGGTATTTTTATCCTTAGGAATTGCACAAGACTGTTAAAGTGCGACAGATTTGTGTTAACAATCTACATTTGTTGGAAGCTAGACAGGGGAAGCCAGAACACTTCACTTGTGACCCATGAAGGGGGAATCTTAACCTCTGATGCGGAAACTTTCTCTGCTGTTGTACGATCGTTATTGTTTTTGCTCAATGGATGAAAATTTTGTTAAAATTTCCAAAGAAAAACGAGACAGCAATTATAAGAAAACGAATTTCTAAATGTATTATTATAAGCATACACGGTTCCATCATAAAAGGCATTTTGATTACAATATGCTGTTGTTGATATATACCTCTTTAAATTCTGGCTATATTAAAAAGCTGGTATCATTAGATGAAGGCGTGGTGATGTGATTGTGATACCATGAGATTTTTGTATCATTAATTATGCTTGCTGTTGAAAGTTTATTTTGTTAATTAAAAAAAAACAGTTTCAGGAATTGAGTCTGTCTAAAGGTTTCCCATTGAGGCACTAGCGCCCCTTTAACAACTCATGAACATTACACAAGGACACGAACAGCAGCAATTGCACATGCCAGCGCCGAAAGGCAAGGCATTCTGAGAAGGGTATCATTGATTTTCCATCTTTTTATACTCATCAGGATGACACACTTAAGAGATGTATGCTGTGTTACAAAACTAATCAATAATACAAATATTAGGACATTATTGAAAGAACTTACAGTACAATCTTTACATTGGATACTCAGAGCAGTGTTTAAAACAGTGAGAATGGTGTATGGGTTTCAAATTTTTATATTTAAAAGACACTTTCCTTATCTTTACATGCAGCGGAATGGACTTCTATACAAATGAACTGAAAAAATTCAGGCTTAAAAAGAAACTTGGCATTTAACAAGACGTACATGCATAACAGGTATAGGCTTGCACAGAGTCAAATATACAGTCAGTGCGTCGTGAATTGCTAATAACCATTTCTCAAATCTAAAGGAAAATATCCATTCAAATAAAGCAAAATTCAGAGACTGTATGAAAGAATTACCAATCATGATTAGCCAACAGTGAAGTATAAATGATATATAGCTTTATTAGGCTGACACCAGAGACTGTTCAGAGATATGTTTGGTTTGAGGTATGTTTTCTTTCACTGTTGTTTCAGTTTTACCCCAGCAGGTTTTTTTTCTAATATGACTGAAAGCCTTTATTCAATTATGAAGAGACTTTTGGAGGACCTGGAGAGGACTTACTAGTCTGGCTTACTTTGCCACAGGCCTCCCAGCAGATGACAAAGCTTCACAGTCGGTCTCCTACTCAACCTGATGACTCTGTCCTCGATGCTGAGTTCAAGTCAGAGAATACATTTTCATGGGAGCTGGGCATGTCAGACATAGCTGCCAGTTTTCTTGCCTCCATTTTTCTTTTCATCTTTTACCTACCATTTCTTCAGATCCGATCACATATCTGCTTCATTTGGCCCTTATCGGTTAGTATAGGCTTTTAACAGCATAGAATTGGGAATTGAATACTTGAGGGTTCAATGACTAAATTATAGGTGCACCACTTTTAAGCCCATTTGAGAATCCACTCTTCTATTAGAGTATCCTCCTAACACTTAATCCCATCTCAAATATTATCCCAGACTTCGATTATAATCTTAACCTCTTCAGAGTTTGTCCTGTAGTCATGCAATTGGAGAAGACATCTCAGGAGAAGTTGGTTTAGTCTCCTTTTTCTCAACAGCCGTAAGCTCTCCAATGTTTTCATTATCACAGCTGTCTCCCAGTCTCCTGCTATGACTGTTTCTTGCTGGAGATGGTCATAACCTGACACTTGTGTGGCACAAATGTTCCTTGCCACTCATCAGCCCAAGCCTGGAAATTTTCCAGGTCTTGCAGCATGCGGGCATGGACTGCTTCATTATCTGAGGAATTGCGAATGGAGCGGAACACTGTACAATCATTAGCCAGCAGCGAGCTAATTTAGGGAAGGTAGGGCTCCCTTTCCCAGGTCGGGAATCCCACCTTTAACACTTTAACTGTCCCCATGCTTTTGGGGAGAATTTCAGCCACTGCATTTTTTTTCAAATTATAAAATGACTCCAGTATTGTGGATATGATTTCCTTCTGTTTGTTCTGAACTGCATTCAGATTTTCACAGAATGGGAACTTCAGGATTAATTTCTTGACTAAGTTCTCCTGTTGAGGACCTTGCCCACCAGAAGCAGATATTGGAAATTTGGGCATGGCACACGATTTTCTGACCATTAATTTTAAATGGTTGGAGAACCTTACACAGCGTGCATCCAAGTTACTGATACATGCTGCAAGGCAAGTCCCCCGCCAAAACCACAAAGTCACTTCATATATAAAAAAACTATTTCATTTGGGCCCAGGCTGCATCTAGCTAAACTCAAAAAGAAAATTTAACTTCCTCTCAAGCTGGCTGGCTGCGGGTGGGAATCTGAGGCCTCGCATTCAAATCAGGCCCTGCCATTAAAGTCAGCAGGGCCTGCGGGAAAACCGGCCTCCCGGGTTTCCAGCCCACCTCGGAGGCCCACTGCCCCCAACCCGCCTCCCTTGAGAAAATTCCGCCCAGTGATTCAGAAGTGGCCACTTGAATGAATTTTTCTGCGTCCACCAAGATGAGAGATTTTAGCACCAGGAATGCAACTTTTTCACTTTTTATATCTTGTATTATCAAGCACTCCCAAGTCAGGTTTAGCAAAGCCTTGAAAGGGTAAAGCTCCTTTTATTCTGTCCAATGAGAGCCTTCTGTTCAGCATCATGGAGCTACATTTTTACTGACAAAATCACATGCTAATAACTTTCAAAATGTTCACTTACAGCATAGAGCAGAAGATTGCTTCTGGGCAAGGTAAAAGATTGATTTGTTATTTATTGGACTTTTATTTTACACTTAGGATGGCACAGGATTGCAGATAAGTTTTATTAATCTGCTTTTTGAGTTGCTTCGTGGGACTTCTCTTTAAGGTGTCAGAATAGGATTGTTAAATTTTCACAGGAGCTTGGGTGAATTATGTTCCAGAAAAGGTGAACTGAAAAGCAAAGCAACTGGACAACATGTGAGAAATGTCATCATCAGACAGGCAGCATTCTTCCATCTCCAACCTGTCACTGTTGTTTTTTCTGATTTTATGTTACATCCAAACAGCCAAAGTCCTGATTCACCTCTTCCCGACCAAATGATGTAACTTCTCATCTGTGCTAAAACTTGCTCTAAAGTAATTTCTTCAGGTGAAAGTTCAAGCAGTCAATTTTGCTCAGTAAAAAGCTACATGAAGATCCCTGCTCAGAGGTCTTCAATGATTCAATAGGTCAATGTACCATCGGGTGTGGTACATTTACCCAGATACAGACAATTTCCAGATTTGATCCCAGATTTAGGTAATTTCAGCTGAGGGGACGGGGCTGTCTAAATTTGGCCTTACTGTCCCTAGTCTAAGGAGGTGAGCAGCATAAACAAAGGCTTGATTCCTGCTTTGCTGACCTACATTGGCTCCCAGTCCACCAACGGCTCAATTTTGAAAATCTCATCTTTGTGTTCAAATTCCTCCATGGCCTCACCTCTATGCCTCCTCAAGTCCTACAACCCTCCGAGAACTCTGCGTTCCTCCCACTCTAGCCTCTTGTGCATCCCTTACTTCCTTCGCCCCAACATTGGTGGCCATGGGGAGGGGGGAGTGGCGGGCGTTGGGGCGGTTCAAGGGTGCTGCTCAACCCTTCTTCCCAAAGGCAGGTGCTGGAGATTCCAGCCACCATGGGCAGTTGGGCAACAGAAATGAGCCCAAAGTGTGCACTTGCACCTTCCTGTCCTATGCTAATGAGATGCCTTCCGAGTGGGGTCAGCGCCGGAGGACACTGGCAGGTGCAATACTGGCATAAACTCCGGGATCATGACTCACGTTTGCCTGCACAGTCTTTAACTAGCTGTTTTGGAAAGCTTGTCCTCATTTGGGAAGGAATATGAAATCCTGAGTGTAGTCACTTCTTATTCCCTATTTTAACTGAACATTTCCTGTGTGAATTCTTTCACCCATGGATAAAAAGATTTTTTAAACATTATAATAATTAACAGAAACATTTGTCTGACTGGCATAAAGTGCTGCTGGAATGATATACGGTATATCAGTAAATGTAACGACAGGTTTTATCTGCTCTAAAGGAGGAGTCATATTTTACTCAGCTACGATTACACGGAGCTTGGGGGCTGAAATGACAGACGATAACACGACCATAACTGTGGTTCAAACCGACTTTTCAAGTGATTTACATTCAGCATGTAGCCAAAGCCCTCATCGCGTGAAGACTTTTAATCCAAGTTCATACGAATTAAAGGCTTTCTGTAGTGATGTGTGCAGGAGCTGAAAAAGGGGGAAGAAAAGAGTGCAGGGAGGGGGAGGTCTACGATCGTTGGGCATGCTGAGTGTACAGTGCTAAAAAATAAGTTCTCAAAATAAACTGATTATATAAATTTGCTCAGTTTCAAAATGTGCCCTAAAATTAAAATCTAACCACTCTGCACGTGAAAATTAGAAAATTGCCTGAACATTACAAAAATATTGCTGATATTATGTCCGTATTTTTAGGAGGATATCTTTATTCTGAACAAAATTCAGATTTTCATTGGATGATGGTGAATATAAAAGTAGTTTCATTTGGGCCCAGTATCCATCCAGTGATTGGTTTTCCTTCAAGCTCACTTTCATTCATTTTAATTCAGTTAAACACAGGTATGATTAGATGATCTTTGTGATGCAGAGAATATGAGGTAGAAGCTCATCTTGGGATCAAACAGGACACTGTGGCAGAGCCACTGAGGGACTCTTAACAACTGTACATAAGTCCCTTTAACGATGTGTTAGCTACAGGCTAAATCTGTACCATTGTATATACTGTTTGCATGTACAGTGCGCGGTCCCTTTAAGAGCGCGGGCAAATGCGATGACGTCATGCCGCTAATCACGTGGTCACCCAAACGTGGGAAAAACATGATGACGTCATGACGCCATCCACGGGACCGCCCAAGCAGTCCTCGTGGAGCCTCCAACCTGTTAAGACCTGTATTCATAGTTCTCTTGCATCAATCTGTTTAAACTCGTTAGTTTGACATTAAAAACCTTTTTGATTGATTGCCTGCATCGAACTCAATCTCTAGATAGGAATTTGACCATTCCTACATTGGTGACCCTGACTTTTGTGAACGGATTTCGCAAAACGAACACAGCATGGAGGCAAATGCCATTTTGTTGAAGCTGCTGCAGTTCTGGGAGCAACAAGCGACCTCATGGTTCATCCAAGTTGAAGCCCAGTTCGCCCTGAGAGGCATCGTTGAGGATCAGACCCGATACTTATACGTGGTCTCCGCACTCGACGGCTCTACCGCCTCATGGGTCATCAGTCTTCTCGGGAACCCCCCAACTGACAGCAAGTATGAGACCCTCAAGGCGCGGTTGCTACAAGTTTTCGGGGTCACGAAATCAGAGCGCGCCCGTCGGCTGCTCGCTATGCCCGGGCTCGGGGACTCCAAACCTTCCGAGCTGATGAGCCAAATGCTCACACTCCTCGGCTCTGAACCGGAATGCTTTCTCTTCAATGAGTTATTCCTCAGCCAATTACCGGAGCAAGTGCAAGCAGCTTTGGCGAGATCCGAGGTCGAAGACTGCACAGCGCTCGCTGCCGAGGCAGACAAAATATTCGCAGTTACGCAACAGTACTGCGCTGCCACGAGGCGCCCATCCCCCACAGATGCCACCACAGCTCCTCAGCCCGTGGGGCTGTGCTTCTACCACGCGCAGTTTGGCGCGAAGGCGAGATGTTGCCGCCCTCCCTGCAGCTTCTCTCCAAAAAGAACAACAAATCCGTCTAATGAAGAATGGGTCTAACGCGTGCCCCGCGGCCGCGATGGCAATCGGCAATGCAGGCAAGCTGCTCTTCATCACAGATACCCTCTCCGGTTGTCGGTTCATGTGCGACACCGGAGCGCAGTGCAGCATTCTACCCGCGTCAGCTCTTGATGTACAGGCTGGGAGGCACGGCCTCCCCCTCGAAGCGGCTAATGGCGGAGCTATTCGGACCTTCGGCAGACGACGGGTCCAGGTGTGCTTCGGCGGCCAGTGGTTTTTCTGGGAATTCGTGACGGCCAAGGTTTCGCAGGCTATTCTCGGTGCAGATTTCCTGTGTGCCAACGGTCTCCTGGCCAATGTAAGGAACCAGCGGCTGATCAACGCGGCCACGTTTCACTTTATCCCTTGCCACCGTAGTAACACCATGTCGCGCACCGTCTCCTGCGCTTTCCCGACTCCGAATGAGTTCGCTCGCCTGCTAGACGAATTTCCAGACATGACCAGGACCACATTCTCCTCCACGGCCATGAAGCATGGTGTGGAACACCACATCACCACCACCGGCCCCCCGGTCCACGCGCGGGCCCGGCACCTCGAACCTGGCAAGCTAGCGGTCGCGAAGGCAGAGTTCACTACAATGGAACGCTTAGGGATTATTCGCAGGTCGAATAGTCCCTGGTCTTCGCCTCTTCGCATCGTTCTGAAACCTGGCAGCGGATGGCGGCCCTGCGGCGACTATCGGCGCCTAAACACCGCACCACAGCCTACCACTCACAAGCGAACGGTCTGTGCGAACGTTTTCACAGATCGCTTAAGGCTGCCCTGAGGGCCAGCCTCCAAGACGCTGGATGGGCAGACAAGCTGCCGTGGGTCATGATGGGCCTTCGCACGGCCCCCAAGGAAGATCTTCACTCTTCCGCAGCAGAGCTCGTTTATGGTCAGCCGCTGCAAGTGCCAGGGGATTTCCTGCCAACACCAACGGAGCCATGGTCCGCCTCACGCCAGCTTATCAGTCACCAGGAAGCAGACAGATGTTTCGTGGTGGTTCCCACATCGCATCACGGGTTTCAGAGCTCTCATGTTCCGGCGGAGCTGAAACAAGCCAACTACGTGTTCATCCGTCACGATGCTCACCGGGATCTGCTCAAGGCTCCATACACTGGTCCTTTCCACGTGTTAGAGGCAGGAGACAAAACCTTCAAGGTGGATGTCGGTGGTAAACCGGACCACATTTCGGTCAATCGTTTGAAGCCAGCACACCTGGACCTTAACCGTCCCGTCGAGACAGCACAGCCACCGAGACGAGGTTGGCCGCCCACCGTCGTCACGCCAGAACAAGTGCAACCACCTGCCAGACCGCCCGCCGTCCAACAGCTTCTGCTTCGGGAATACAGGAGTCGTTCTGACATGCTTGTCAGACCCCATCACCATTTGACTTTTTCCATTAAAGACAATTCTGGGGGGGCGCATGTGGCAGAGCCACTGAGGGACTCTGAACAACTGTACATAATTCCCTTTAACGATGTGTTAGCTACAGACTAAATCTGTACCATTGTATATACTGTTTGCATGTACAGTGCGCGGTCCCTTTAAGAGCGCGGGCAAACGTGATGACGTCATGCCGCTAATCACGTGGTCACCCAAATACGGGAAAAACGTGATGACGTCATGACGCCATCCACGGGACCGCCCAAGCAGTCCTCGTGGAGCCTCCGACCTGTTAAGACCTGTATTCATAGTTCTCTTGCATCAATCTGTTTAAACTTGTTAGTTTGACATTAAAAACCTTTTTGATTGATTGCCTGCGTCGAACTCAATCTCTAGATAGGAATTTGACCATTCCAACAACACCAGAATTGTGAGTGGTATGGTGCGGTCAGTGGCCTGGAAGGGGGATGGAATCGATGGATGGGTATGGAGTTCGTGGTGGTGGCAGAAGACAATGGCCTGTAGTTTGCGTTAGGTTGGACAGGTTTTTTAAGTGCAATTCCCCCAAAATCGGCCAAACCAGTGCAAAGAAAATTAAGCAATTAAGCAAATTACGCCCAGCGCAAATCGAGTTCCTGCGATCTTTTGCGCTAGTTTAAAAAAACATCGCGCTGGAAGCCAGCCCGCCCATAAACATAGAAACATAGAAGATAGGAGCAGGAGTAGACCATTCGGCCCCTCGAGCCTGCTCCGCCATTCAATGCGATCATGGCTGATCATCCAAATTCAGTACCCTGTCCCTGCTTTCTCCCCATATCCCTTGATCCCCTTAGCCTTAAGAAATATATCTAACTCCTTCTTGAATATATTTAATGAATTGGCCTCAACTGCCTTCTGTGGTAGAGAATTCCACAGGTTCACCACTCTCTGGGTGAAGAAATTCCTCCTCATCTCAGTCCTAAATGGCTTACCCCTTATCCTTAGACTGTGACCCCTGGTTCTGGACCCCCCCACCATCGGGAACAGCCTTCCTACATCTAGTCTGTCTAGTCCTGTTAGAATTTTATAAGTTTCAATGAGATCCCCTCTCACTCTTCTAAACTCTAGCGAATATAAGCCTAATCGACCCAATCTCTCTTCATACGTCATTCCTGCCATCCCAGGTATCAGTCTGGTGAATCTTCGCTGCACTTCCTCCATGGCAAGAACATCCTTCCTCAGATAAGGCGACCAAAACTGTATGCAATACTCAAGGTGTGGTCTTACCAAGGCCCTGTACAACTGCAGCAAGACATCCTTGCTCCTGTACTCGAATCTTCTCGCTATGAAGGCCAACTGGGCACGTCCCCAGATCAAATTAATCACCATGGCGAGTTTCCGCTAATTGCGCCCATTTGCGGGACTTTGAGGAGGCTCTTAAGATGAAGCAGTTTTTAGGTGCAAGGACACCAATAAACACCTTTTAATAGCTTTTAAATGTTGAAAAATATTTAACTTACCATGAAACTGACGACTGTACACCAATGAAATTAATAGATGGTTCTGTATAGTTTTTTAAAGTCATTTTCAGTTATTTAAAATGAGGTTACTCACAGGTGGTGGACTAGACACTCTTACTAAAAATGCTAATTTTTTGTGATAAACCCATTTTCTGCTGTATTAATAAAATGCATCAGGTTATCACTCTGAAAGATACCAAGGAATATTTTTTATTGCAATTTAAAAAAAAATTACATTCTAAAACGCTGCCCGATTGCGCTGGTTCATGGGAGATTTTACAGTCGGTGATATGCAAATAAGTTTGAACAGAAACTTGAACAAAAAATTCACTTCAGAAAACTAATGCAATTTTAAGCACAATTTGCGCCTGGATTGCCAATTGCGCCCAAAGCGAAAACTCTACCCCAATAGATATTTTCTTCTCAATTTTTAGTTGAAGGAAATTATGGTTTGTATAAGACTGGATGTCAGTCAAGTACTCTGACCTCAAAGGCCGTGAACGGGTCGAGAGTGGTGCTGGAAAAACTGGGTTTGATCAGTATGTGGACGCTGATTCCATGTCTTCAAATGATGTGGCCAAGGGGCAGAATCTAGACGATGCACAGGAAGAGATCTAGCCTGGATCCTTGGGGTCTCTGGAGGTGATGGTGCAGGAAAGGGAAGAAAAGCTTTTGGTAGGGATGGTCTCTATTTTGGAGACAAAGAAATCCATGAGGTCCTTGCAAATAGTTAGAGGTAAGGGTGGGGGTGGTAGGGGAGAAGGATTTAAGGAGGAGGCTGGTAGTAGTAAAAAGGACCTGGGGTTATTTTTGCTTCCCAAGTTAATCCTTTCGTACTGCACAGTTTTGGAGGAAGAGAATGAGGCCTAGTAGGCGTTGATGTGGTCTAGCTAAATTTGGTGATGGATGGCCAAGCCTGATGCACTGAGACATACTCAAGCATGCTTAAGTTTGTAGTCCTTGAACTTGAGGAAGTGAAGATGAAGGCCATACTAGGAAGAATGTTTGGAATAGGAGATGATGGTATGGTGCGTGGCCAGCCTGAAGTGGACGCCACACCCAGCAGTTATGAAGGAAGCGAGGTCCGGTTGATTTTAACTTAAGAGCCACGTTTGAATAATTGAGATCAGTGTCCCACTCAGGGCCAGCAGGCGGGAGTGGGAATTAAAACAGGAGCTGGCTGTCTCCGGGAACCTATAGGAACGGGCCCCAGCATAGAGTAAGTGTTGGAGGGGGTGGCGGGGATCCCAAACAGATGCCGGTGTGGAGAGGGAGAGGAATGGGCAAGGCAAGAGAGGTCTGAGGATTTCTTGCTACTCCTCTGAAGGTTCAAACATTTTATTTATCTTGGCCTCTTCTGGCCACTCTGCTGCACCGCACTAGGATTTTCTGGTGGCTTTGACACCGGGCGGGCCTCCCTGAGTCTTTGTAAAAATCACATTGCGGTGCCGATGACGCCATCGATCCGTGACTTTTACATTTAGGTTAGGCCCTCGATGGCCTGCAGTGGGCGACTCGGCCAACTTCAAAGTCGGTGAAGATAAGATGTTGCCAGGCGGGAATGGTGTGGCCTCAGGCCGGTAAATGGACTTGCCTGATCTTTACCCCTCCCACAATTTTCACAATTCAAATCGCTTTATTGGCATGATAAGTTACATCTTATGTTGCCAAAGCATCAAAATACATTTATGGTTTAGCACATAAACGCAGTTCTATTCATACAGTGTATAAACAGGTATATCCCTGAGTGTATAAATATACATTCGCATTGTTTATATATATTCTTTTCTTAGTTTACTGGTTGTCCCTCTGTTCATGGCAAGCTGTAACATAGTGTGCCGCCAGTGTTATACAGCTTCTCTCCTCTCCCAGTAGGAATGGGAGTTTCCATTCTCACTGGGCTAGGGGGGTTCAAATCGACCCCTTGCTGTCTGGGGAGGCACTAAGCAGCGGGAGAGAGGAAAATCAAAGGGTGGGCTGTTCTCAATCATCAACGAGCAGCACTGGGACACGAAGAATGGTGTATGACTGGAAGAACTAAAGGAGAAATAAAATATTTACAATGGAAAAAACTAGAGTGTATATTATTGCTAGCACGTATTTCATTTTAGAAGTATACACAATGAATGAATTATATGTTGTTTTCCATCTGTCTCCATCTATCAAAACAAAATATGACTAAGAACTTATTTCATTTACGTTTGTCAGCGTAGGTATTCATTTGAAACTCTTAGTGCTACTGCGCCAAAGACTTGTATTCAATCATTTGGTAGAGAATTACATATGTATGCATATTTAGAGCGCAGGACCTTTTTAGGAGATTGGTGCTCTGATACTGATGGGACACTGGGACAAACCAATGGCTAAACATGAGTCCAATACTGAAAACAATTACTTCTCGCCCCATTCCACTATTACAACAATTTAGAAAATAACAAAACATGGGAGAGCAGCAAATGCAGCAGCATTTTAGTTAGAGAAAAAGAAGAGGTCATTATGTTGGGATTTTTCATTTTTGGTTTTCTAAACATGGAAACAGCATTGGCCCTGCAGCCATACCACCCCTGAAATAACCATTTCTATGCTGCCAGGCCAAGGCTTGTGTGGTGTCTTATATAAAAATACAGCCGACAGCTCCTGATGCACTGTATTAAAGAACATTTGTTGCTCCACACCTTCTTCATAGCAGAACAGTGCAGGAATATAATATCCCCGTGAAGGTGGGGTGGGGCGGTGCAGTCATTAAAATTTATAAATGTGCTTCCATACCAAGAAATAGCACTGCCACACATCATGACACTAACACTATTCAGTGGTGGCACAATGGGAACAAAGGCTTGTCTTATTTCTTTAAATTATCTGCTGGAATTCTTTTGCATACAGTAAACCAGGACAGGTAAGCAAAAAGAGCTTTAGAGTGATTTGCATATACAGCCAGACTAGAATATAACTGCATACAACAGGGAAATACCAGTGCATTAGCCCTTGACTGCTGATAATGCACGTACAGATCACAGAGCAACAGAATTAGCTACAAGCTACCAGAAAGTGGCCACAATTCAAAGGGTTCATCAGGAACAAAGCAGGACCCGGCAAAACCTTTGCTTATATCACATTAGCATGCTGTAGCTGAATGTGTTTGAATTAATAAATGCGAGATCATCTTATCAGGATGTTAAAGGTAATTAAAGTGAACTCTTTAGATCCCAGTAATGAAAACAAAAATATTTTTTTTGATAAAATCCTGTAGCCTTTGGGTCAGTGTCAGTGAATCTAGTGATAATACACTACCATTATTTTTTTATGGATGCCATTAAGCAAATCCCAGTATTGAAATTTGAAATTCAAGAGATTCTAAGAGAGTTATGAAATCCAAAAGTGGATACCAGAGTGGGATACGGGTGTAATTAAGCATTCTGAGCTTTTACAAGATGGACACCCCGAGCCATGTGGAATCTATAATAAAAACAGAAAAAGCTGGAAATATTCAGCAGGTCAGGCAGCATCTATGGAGAGAGAAACAGAGTTAATGTTTCAGGTCGATGATCTTTCGTCAGAATCTATAATGTTAATTTGTGGTTATCGGGGCATTGTCACTTTATACAAAGTTTTGAGCGTTATAGGCTGGAGCAGCAGGATTTGAAAACTATTTCCTTGACCACTGTGTAAGTTGCTTGAATAGTCTGCAACAAGATGCAATACCTGCTGCACCACAAGCAATTCAACATTTTTCTCTCTGTAAGAACCGTGCTTTTTTTACTTCAATGACACTATACAAGTGCAAATTGCTGCATTTTTCCAGGAGCATTTCATTTTATTTTTACTTTTATTTATTCGTCGGTCAAATGATATCTTTGTTCAACAATCACATCATTCTGCATGACCTGTTCAGAAACTTGGCAAAATGGTACCTCTATCACTTTTCCCCAATGAAAATGCCCCTTTAACTAGGAGTCACTGCAATTAAAATCAAAGAGAGCGGAAAACTTTGATTTGTTTTTATTCATAACCAATAAACTATGTTGAATCAGCAAGCTTATGTTACATAGAATCATAGAATGGTTACCACACAGAAGGAGGCCATTCGGCCCATCCAGCCCGTGCCGGCTCTCTGTAAGAGCACTTCAGCTAGTCCCACTCCCCCACCCTTTCCCCGTAGCCCTGCAATTTTTTTTCCTTCAGGTGCTTATCCAATTCCCTTTTGAAAGCCATGATTGAGTCTGCCTCCACCACCCTTTAAGGCAGTGCATTCTAGATCCTAACCACTCGCTACGTAAAAAAGTTTTTCCCCATGTCGTCTTTGGTTCTTCTGCCAATCACCTGAAATCTGTGTCCTCTGGTTCTCGACCCTTCTGCCAATGGGAACAGTTTCTCTCTATCTACTCTGTCTAGACCCATCATGATTTTGAATACCTCCATCAAATCTCCTCTCAATCTTCTCTGCTCTAAGGAGAACAACCCCAGCTTCTCTAGTCTATCCACATAACTGAAGTCCCTCACCCCTGTAATCATTCTTGTAAATCTTTTCTGCACCCTCTCTAAGGCCTTCACATTCTTCCTAAAGTGCGGTGCCCAGAATTGGACACAATACTCCAGCTGAGGCCGAACCAGTGTTTTATATAAAGGTTCATCATAACTTCCTTGCTTTTGTACTCTATGCCTCTATTTATGAAGCCCAGTATCCCGTATGCATTTTGAACCACTTTCTTAACCTGCCCTGCCACCTTCAATGATTTGTGCACATATACCCCCAGGTCTCTCTGTTCATGCACTCCTTTTAGGATTGTACCCTTTAGTTTATATTGCCTCTCCTTGTTCTTCCTACAAAAATGTATCATTTTGCATTTTTCTGCATTAAATTTCATCTGTCATGTGTCCGCCCATTTTTACCAGCCTTTCTATTTCTTCTTGAAGTCTATCACTATCCTCCTCACTGTTCACTATACTTCCAAGTTTTGTGTCATCTGCAAATTTTGAAAATGTGCCTTGTACACCCAAGTCCAAGTCATTAATATATATCAAGAAAAGCTGTGATCCTAGTACTGGCTTCTGGGGAACACCACTGTATACCTTCCTGCAGTCTGAAAAACAACCGTTCACCACTACTCTCTGTTTCCTGTCACTTAGCCAATTTCGTATCCATGCTGCCACTGTCCCTTTTATTCCATGGGCTTCAACTTTGCTTGCAAGCCTATTATGTGGCACTTCATCAAATGCCTTTTGGAAGTCCATGTACACCACATTAATCACATTGCCCTCATCAACCCTCACTGTTCTCATCAAAAAACACGATCAAGTTAGTTAAACATGATTTGCCTTTAACAAATCATGCTGGCTTTCCTTAATTAATGCACACTTTTCCAAGTGACTGTTAACTTTGTCCCAGATTATTGTTTCTAAAAGCTTCCTCACTACCGAGGTTAAACTGACTGGCTTGTAGTTGCTGGGTTTATCCTGACACCCTATTTTGAACAAGGGTGTAACATTTGCAATTCTCCAGTCCTCTGGCACCACCCCCATCTCAGGAGATTGGAAGATTATGGCCAGTAACTCCGCGATTTCCTCCTTAACCTACCTCAGCATCCTAGGATGCATCCCATCCGGTCCTGGTGACTTATCAACTTTAAGTACATACTGCCTTTCTAGTACCTCCTCTTTATCAATTTTTATCTCATCCAGTATCTCCCCTACCTCCTCTTTCACTATGACTTTGGCAGCATCTTCTTCCTTGGTGAAGACAGATGCAAAGTACTAATTTAGTACCTCAGCCATGCCATTTGCCTCCATGCGTAGGTCTCCTTTTTGGTCCCTAATCGGCCCCACCCCTCCTTTTACTACCCATTTATTATTTATATGTCTATAGAAGACTTTTGAATTCCCTTTTATGTAAGCTGCCAGTCTATTCTCATACTATCTCTTTGCCCCTCTTATTTTTTTTTCCACTTCCCCTCTGAACTTTCTATATTCAGCCTGATTCTCACTTGTATCTTACTTATGTTATATGTATAGTCGATATTTAGTATTTTAAAATTTATGTTGTTCTGCATTATGTTTATTTTTCACAGTACTGTTTTGGTGAGAGATGGAAACAAGATGACGATTAGGAAGTCAGCAAGATATTAGTGGCAAAAGTTCAATTACCGTTCGACTTTTTTCCAGAAGTCTTAATTTTGTATATTCATGAGGTTGAATACAACCCTTATTAAACTTATTTCTTCCCCTTTTATAAGCATAAAGTTAAAATATTTTAAATGTGTTTGTAATGTATTATCACATGGTTTGTCACATGGTTTAGTATGAGCATGCTCAGTTCACTCTGGCTTAGTAAAGCAAACACATTGACGAGCAACTCATGTCTCTGTCCTTCATTTGTTCTACCCACATATATTACATTTTTGGCGATGAGAATGGGATCCCAAAGCCATTTGGGATCATGGAAGGACAGTGTTCAACCTCCGAGTGGAAACGTTTAAGGTGAATTTTTTGACACCTAAACTGAATTTTTGCGATGATTTACTGTGAATGCTCATGCAGAATCGTCTGTGCTTTGCCTGCACATGTATATATACACAGCAACAGCAGCGTTGATTCTCACAGGTACACAGGTAGCGTGCTGAGTCACTGTTCAACGAGATCGGGACAATCATGGCCATGTCTACGGAATTTATCGGAAGCCTCGGCATGTATGGCCGAGCTTGCGAACCATTCAATTCTTACATTGAGCGGATGGAGATTTTTTTAGGGCCAATAACATTATTGAGACCAAAGGTGCAGATGAGAATGTTCATGTTCAAAATAAAGTAATTCATGAATGGAAAAAAGCAATTTTTCTAACTAGGATCGGGCCAGATTTCTACAGAACGTTGACAAACCTACTCACGCCAGGAAAAGCGAAGGATGGGTTGTTTCAAGACATTGTCGAGAAACTCAAGGACCATTTTGACCCAAAGCCGTTAGAAATAGCAGAGGTTGGTACCAGAAACCAAAAACAAAGTGAAACCATCAGTGAGTACATTGTAGCTCTTAAGAACCTGTCTTTGCAATGTAACGTCGGCACATTTTAGGATCGTGCGTTGTGAGATAAGTTTGTGTGTGGACTGGTGGATGAGCGCACACAGTCCAAGTTACTGAACACTCCAAACCTAACATTTGACATAGCATGCAAAATTGCCCTATCTATGGCAATGGCATCTAAGAATGCTAGGGAGCTCCGTCCAACTCAAGTGACTAGTGTAGCTGAGGTCTACAGTCACAGATCCACCGCCAAACCTAAAGTTGTGAGACCAAGTCAAATGCATGATGGTGAGAGCAGTTCAGTGAATTGTCGCTGCAATGGAAATCACTCACCACAGACATGCCAATACAGAAATGCGAGGTGTTTTCACTGCCAGAAGCCAGGCCATATTTCAACAGTTTACAGAGCTAGATCTAAAGCAGGAAGTAAGAACCATTCTAGTGGCAATGCAAAGCAGCGACACCAAAAGGGAGGAATTCACAATATTGAAGTGGACGCACCTGATGTTGAAGAACTAGGCATCTACAGTATCTACGCTAGCAGTCGTGAGAAAGACTTCTGTACAAAACTTTTGATTAATGAGCAATATATTGATATGTGTATCAACATGGCGGCGGACTGCTCTATCATGAGTAAGGACACATATGAGAGTAAGTTTAATCAAATACAACTTACAAAGAGTTCTGTTGAGTTAAAAACCTACTCCAGAGAAATGCTAGAGAGATGTGGACAAATGGAATGTGCAGTTCAGCACAATGGACAGTCAGTAAAGCTGCCTATTATTGCAGTGACCTCATGGGCAAAGACTGGTTGAGAAAGTTAAAACTAGACTGGAAAAACATTTTCAGTGTAGATGCTTCAAAGGAGCGACTCGACACAATGCTGAACAAGTATAAAAGCATGTTCACAAACAGTTATGAGGGCATCTCTGGGTATGACACGCATATCCGCATCAAGTCCAATGTGAAGCTGGTCTATTGTAAGGCAAGGCCGGTCCCCTATGCGTTGAAAAGTCAGGTGGAGGAAGAGCTAACGAAGCTGAGAGAGAACGGAGTGCTAGTAAAAACTGACAAAAGTGAATGGCCTACCCCGATTGTGGTAGTGCCCAAAGCAGACAAAACTGTACGCTTGGGCGGTGACTACAAAGTTACTATCAACCAAGCAGCTGACAATGAGCAGTACCCGTTACCTACATCACATGATTTGTATGCAGCACTCCAAGTTTTCTCCAAGCTTGACCTGTCGCACGCTTACGCTCAGCTGAATGTTGACAAAGAGAGTCAACAGTATCTCACTATCAACACACACAAGGGACTACTCCTACACCAAGCTGCCATATAGTGTAAAGTCCTCCCCCAAAATCTTCCAGGCTATGATGGATAAGATTTTGCAAGGAATTCCAAACTGCTTATGCAATCAAGAGGATGTGCTGATCGCAACAAGCAGCGAGGAAGAAAACCTAGAAGTGTTAGATTTAGTGCTTCAAAGGCTGAATTCCCACAATGTCAAATTGAAAAGGAGCAAACGTGCTTTTGTGCAGCCAGATGTTGTGTACCTTGGTCTGAAATTTGATGCAAATGGCTTGCAACTAGTTAAGGAAAAGGTTAATGTTGTCATCAATGCTCCAAAGCCACAGAATGTGTCTGAGTTAAGATCTTTCCTTGGAATGGTCCAGTACTACATACGTTTCTTACCTGAGTTAGTGACCATGTTAGCTCCATTGCACGAGCTCCTCAAGAAGGATTTCCAGTGGAAGTGGACAAAAGTGCCACAGGAAGCTTATGATGTTTGTGAGGGAAGTCTCTCTAGCGATGCTCTACTTCTGCACTATGACACAGAGCGTGAGCTTAAGTTAGCATGCGAAGCTTCCAGTTATGGTGTGGGAGCTGTCAGAAGCCACGTAATGGATGACGGCCAAGAGAAACCAATCGCGTTTGCATCACAAACCCTCACAAAGAGCGAAAGAAACAACGTGCCAATTGAAAAAGAAGCACTCGCCATAGTGTTTGGAATCAAGAAATTCCAACAGTTCCTGATCAGCAGAAAGTTTACCCTGATAACCAATCACAAACTGCTCCTAGCAATATTGGGGCCCAAATCTGCCATTCCTGCAATGGCCACATCAAGAATGCAACATTGGGCAGTGTTGTTGTCACAATATGACTACACGATTGAATATCGTACTTCAAGGCAAAACGCAATCGCAGATGCCTTGTCCAGGTTGCCACATGAGGACTCGTGTTGGGAGTGAAAGTGAGATTTTCACACTTGGTGCAGTTGACAAAGACTTTCTCGTGAATGCAACTGAGATTGCAAATGAGGCACAAAAGGACTCAGTACTGAAAAGAGTGTATGAAAACACCTTGAATGGATGAACTGATCAGTGTATGGACACAGAATTGAAACCATTCCATAACCGTCATACTGAACTGTCTTGTGAGCAAGGTTGTATCAAGTGGGGAAACAGAGTGATGGTACCTATTTCTTTGAGAGATAGAATTCTGGCCAAACTTCATAATGAACATCCAGGGGTCGTCAGTATGAAACCAATTGCAAGAAGCTTTGTTTAATGGCCTGGATTGGACAGTGATCTTGAATCACTTGTCAGCAAATGCAGCGTTTGCCAAAATTGCAGAAACAAACCACCCAAAACTCCACTACAACCCTGGTCATGGCCAAGTAGACCTTTTCAGAGAGTACATGTAGACTTCTGTGAGAAAGCAAATTATTATTTCCTGGTACTTGTAGATAGTCACTCAAAGTGGATTGAAGTGAAACACGTGGGTTCAAATACTACAACTGAACATTCCATAGATGAGTTGAGGTCTATCTTTGCATGTCATCGCTTACCTGAAGAGCTTGTTTCTGACAATGGCCCTCTGTTTCGTTCTATTCTATTCCAAGAATTCATGAAACGGAACGGTATCAAAAACACTCTCATTTCACCATATCATCCAGCTTCAAACGGAGCAGCCGAAAGGTCAGTCAGAACAGTAAAAGAAGCTCTCAAAAAGCAAGTATTGCAGAGTTGTTCAGGACTCAGCATGAAGCAACGTTTAGCAAATTTCTCGCTGAAGTACAGAACTACTCCGTACACTACAACTGGATATAGCTTCCTTGATGAAGAGGAGATTGAGAACACAATTGAGTCTTGTTCAACCAAATTTGGCCTCAAGAGTTGAACAGCAACAGTTGAGTCAGAAATGTTATTATGACAGCAATCAGAAAGAATGCAGTTTCAAACAAAATGGCCCAGAAATTCGGGTCGGGGGCTTCCCGCGGGTGCAAGCCCCCGATCTGCACTTACCTAGCGTGCCGGCCGTTGAGCTCTGGGCCCCTGTGGAATTCTGATCCAGGGCCTGGTCCAGCTGCCGGCGCGCAGTGCTTGCGTATCCCAGGGGCGCAGTTAGTTCGATGCGTCCCCTGGGATCACGTGGGCCATGGGGAGCCAATCGGAGCAGGGAATGCTCCATTCATAAGTCTTGACAGGAAGTGCTGTCAAGACTTATAAATACTACGGCCCCAAAATAGCACTAAACCTTCAAATAAAATTTTTTTAAACATCACATTTTTTAAATGAACTATAAGTTACATGAAATAACTATTTTAAACAATAATTTAAATTTTTGAAAAAAATAATTTTACATTCTAACGGGGCTAAAAATAAACTTACCTTGCTTTAAAGTATTTAAAAATAATAAACCTGTGGAAAAAATGTTTTAATTTTAATTAATTCACCACTTACCTTGTAAAAAGCAGGCCTTACGCCTGCTTTTTACATTTCTAAATTCTGCAGGCTTACCTTCCCGGGAAAACCTGTAAAAAAAAATGAAATTTGATGCGCATGCGCAGCCTCTCCCGCGCACGCGTTCGACCTCTGAACCCCTGCTTTCAGAGGAACGGAAGTGCCGGTTTCCCGCGCATGCGCAGTGCATGCAGGAAACCGGCACTTCCATCGGGCCTACGGGTGAGTACCCCATGTGTACTCACCCGTGGAGACCCGAATTTCTGGGCCAATGAGTGTGTTCTCAGTCCCCCTGAAAAGTCGAGTTCACATAAGTGGGATGTAGGAACCATAGTAGAGGTTGGTGGAACCAAGAGATACTTGGTTGAAATTGGTGACAACATCTGAAGTGTACATGTAGATCAAATGATCTCGCTAGAGATGAACCAAGACATGATCTCGAACCACTTGATCATGAACTCATACATGAGTTTGACTTAGTTCAACTTTCAGTAACTTAAGTATCAGGTTCAAACAAGTCTGAGATAGAAACAGGACAATCTTAGAGTTCGGAACCAAAACAAAACAGCCCGAAAATTGGTTCAACACCAAAACCTTTTGTAAGGAGATCAGGAAAGCTCTGCAAACCTGTTACTGTATTAAACTGGATTTGTAGTCCATTTAAAAGAAAAAAAAGCCAGGAGTTTTTGTATTGTGGTACATGTAAATGCTGGGAAAGGTGTTGTTGTATTTAAGAGGGGAATACATACATTTTTTTTAGGGGAAAGCAGTGTAATGTATTATTACATGGTTTGTCACGTGGTTTTAGTATGCGCATGCTCAGTTCGCTCTGGCCTAGTAGAGCAAGCACATTGTCTAGCAACTCATGTCGCTGTGCTTCATTTGTTCTGCCCACAAATATTACAGTGTTTTTTTAAATTTAATTCTCATTCCATATCCTTTACATCCTTATCTAACTCCTGCCGTGTCTGTTATTGGTTACTCCTACTGAACATCACTATATGTTAATCAAAGGTGTTGCTATGGGTACCTGCATGGGTCCTAGCTATGCCTGCCTGTACCTCTTTTTCCAGTACATTGATGAATGTATCGGTGCCGTTTCCTGCTCTCGCCCTGAATTAGAACATTTCATTCACTTTGTTTCCAATTTCCACCCTTCCCTCACCTTCACATGGTCCATCTCCGACTCTTCCCTTCCCTTCCTCGACTTCTCCGTCTCCATCTCTGGGGATAGGTTATTGACAAACATTCAGTACAAGCCCACTGACTCCCACAGCTACCTGGACTACACTTCCTCCCACCCCGCCTCCTGTAAGGACTCTATTCCATTCTCCCAGTTTCTCCGTCTCCGCCGCATCTGCTCTGACGATGCCACCTTCCATACCAGTGCTTCCGACGTGTCTTCCTTTTTCCTCAACCAAGGATTCCCCTCTACCGTGGTTGACACGGCCCTCGACTGTGTCCGTTCTATCTCCCGCACTTCTGCCCTCACCCCTGCCCCTCCCTCCCAAAACCACGATAGAGTTCCCCTTGTCCTCACCTTTCACCCCACCAGCCTCCACATTCAACGGATCATCCGCCGCCATTTCTGCCACCTCCAGCGTGATCCCACCACTAAACGCATCTTCCCCTCCCCTCCCCTTTCAGCATTCCGTAGGGACCGCTCCCTCCGAGACACCCTAGTCCACTCCTCTACCACCCCCACCACCCCTTCCCCTTCGCCCGTCACCTTCCCGTGCAAGCGCAGGAGATGCAACACATGCCCTTACACCCCCCTTCCCACAGTCCAGGGCCCCAAACACCCCTTCCAGGTGAAACAGCAATTTACTTGTACTTTCTGCAATTTAGTATACTGTATTCGCTGCTCACGATGTGGTCTCCTCTACATTGGGGAGACCAAATGCAGATTGGGTGACCGCTTTGCGGAACACCTCTGTTCAGTCCGTAAGGGGGACCCCGAGCTCCCGGTGGCCTGTCACTTTAATTCACCACTTCACTCCAACTCAGACCTCACCATCCTCGGCCTCTTGCATTGTTCCACGGAAGTTCTGCGTAAGCTCGAGGGACAGCACCTCATCTTTCGATTAGGCAACTCTACAGCCCTCTGGACTCAACATAGAGTTCAACAATTACAGATCATAACCTTGGCCCCTATCACATATTATATAATTAATTATTTTTTTTAATCCACACTCTCGTCTGGCCTTTTTTCTTCACTCCCACATGGCAGCTGTCCTTCATTCTGCCAGCGCCATTCACACTTCATCTTGAGCCATCCTTTGTTCCTTTACCTGTCCCAGTACCACCTCCTCTTGCCTTCAATATCTCTTAATGTCTCTTTATCTCTCCTGCTTTCTATCCTATCACTGACCTTCCCTTTTGTTCTTTCATCCCCTCCCCCTTTTCCCAGCCCCCAACTTGCTTTAAAATCTATTCCCTTTCCTGCTTTTTTCTAGTTCTGATGAAGGGTCATCAACTGGAAACGTTAACTCTGTTTCTCTCTCCACAGATGCTGCCCTGGCCTGCTGAGTTTTTCCAGCATTTTCTGTTGTTATTTCGGATTTCCAGCATCCACAGTATTTTGCAATCACTACTATATGTTCCTTGATCTGTTCAGCTAACTGCCTGAGTGTTCCAACTGTTTTGACTAATCTCATTGTTGATCACGGCACTTAACTTTACTTACATCTTGTTTCCTCTGCAGCCAGATTGCCGAGAGATTGAAAGAACTATGAGGGATGAGTATTCCAGTGACGATGAAGGAATGGCGATATATTTCCAAGTCAGAATGGTGAGTAACTTGGAGGGGAACTTGGAGATGATGGTGTTCCCATGCGCCTACTGCCCTTTTCCTTCTAGGTGGTAGAGGTCGCGGGTTTGGGAGTTGCTGCCAAAGAAGCCTTGGCGAGTTGCTGCAGTGCATCTTGTAGATGGTACACACTGCAGCCACGGTGCACTGATGGTGCAGGGAGTGAATGTTTAAGGTCGTAGATGGGGGGCCAACCAAGCGAGCTGCTTTGTCCTGGATGGTGTCAAGCTTCTTGAGTGTTGTTGGAGCTGGCTGCACTCATCCAAGCAAGTGGAGAGTATTCTATCACACTCTTGACTTGTGCCTTGTAGATGGTGGAAAGGCTTTGGGGAGTCAGGAGGTGAGACACTTGCCGCTGAATACCCAGCCTCTGACCTGCTCTTGTTGGCACAGTGTTTATGCGGCTGTTCCAGTTAAGTTTCTGGTCAATGGTGACACCCCAGGATGTTGATGGTGGGAGATTCGGCGATGGTAATGCCGTTGAATGTCAAGGGATGGTGGTTAGACTCTCGCTTGTTGGAGATAGTCATTGCCTGGCACTTTTGTGGGGCGAATGTTACTTGCCACTTATCAGCATGGATTATTCGGGCATGGACAGCTTCATTATCTGAGGAGTTGCGAATGGAACTGAACACTGTGCAATCATCAGCGAACATCTCCACTTCTGACCTTATAATGGAGGGAAGGTCATTGATGAAGCAGCTAAAAATGGTTGGGCCTAGGACACTGCCCTGAGGAACCCCTGCAGCAATGTCCTGAGGCTGAGATGATTGACCTCCAACAACTACAACCATCTTCCCTTGTGCTAGGTATGACTCCAACCAGTGGAGAGTTTTCCCCGATTCCCATTGACTTCAGTTTGACTAGGGGTCCTTGATGCCACACTCGGTCAAATCAAATCAAATCAAATCAAATCAAATCAACTTTTATTATCATTGTTAGTGCACAAGTGCAGTACAACGAAATGTAGGCTTGCGGCTCCCGAGAGTGTACATTTAGATTAAGACATTTAAACGTTCAACATACATTTGGCTTGTAATGCATTAACATAAGCATAACCATAATAAAGTGCATTGGCAGATGTGCAGGCTTTAGAGTTTATTTGTGGAGTTCAGTAGGATGACAGCCCTGGGAAAGAAGCTGTTCCTAAATCTGGTCGTACGGGTGCGAATGCATCTGTAGCGTCTCCCAGATGGCAGGAGGGCGAACAGACTGTGGCTGGGGTGGGTAGGGTCTTTGATGATGGACCGTGACCTTCGTAAACAGCGTTTCTGGTATATGTGCTCTATGGTCGGTAGCCGGGTGCCGGTAATGCGCTGGGCAGTTTTGACTACCCGCTGCAGGGCTTTCCAGTCATAGTAGCTACAGCTGCCATACCATACTGTGATACAGTTTGTCAGGATGCTCTCTATTGTGCAGCGGTAAAAGTTAGAGAGGATCAGGGGTGACAGGTTACATCCCTTCAGCCTCCTTAGGAAATATAGGCGCTGCTGGGCCTTCTTCACCAGAGAGGAGGTATTGAGGGACCAGGAGAGGTCTTCCGTGATGTGGACTCCGAGGAACTTAAAGCTGTCCACCCTTTCCACCACAGCCCCATTGATGTGGATGGGGGTGTGACTTCCGCCTTTAGACTTCCTGAAGTCCACAATGATTTCTTTGGTTTTCTTGATGTTCAGGGCCAGGTTGTTATCGGCGCACCACTTCACGAGATGCTGGACCTCCTCCCTGTAGGCTGACTCATCGTTGTTGGTGATCTGGCCTACTACCGTGGTATCATCCGCAAACTTGATGATGGTGTTGGAACCATGAACAGCCACACAGTCGTGGGTGAAGAGGGAGTAGAGGAGGGGGCTCAGCACACATCCTTGTGGGGCCCCCGTGTTCAGGGTCAGGGGGGTCAAGGGCAGTCACTCTCACCTCACCTCCGGAAGTCAGCTCTTTTGTCCATGTTTGGACCAAGGCTGTAATGAGGTCAGGAGCCGAGTGGTCTTGGCAGAACCCAAACTGGGCATCAGTGAGCAGGTTATTGGTGAGTAAGTGCTGCTTGATAGCATTGTCGATGACGCCTTCAATCACTTTGCTGATGATTGAGAGTAGGCTGATGGGGCGGTAATTGGCCAGATTGGATTTGTCCTGCTTTTTGTGGACAGGACGGCCTAGAAATTCACTTGGGCGCGGGCAGCTCGCTCGCGCCCAAAAGTTAGCGCTGGGCGGGGAGGCATTAGCGCACGCCGTATATTCGTCTTCTGCGCCCCAATTCGGAAGCGGGCGCTATACCAGGGTGTGCCCGCCTCCGTTTGGGGCGCTGCAACTGAATATCGGCGTGCTAGTTGCCGCAGCGCCACCCGATGCGGTGCGGCAGGCTGCGGTACTGCAGGCCTCCTCCTTCTCTTAAGGGAGAGGTGCCTGCAATGGCCGGAGCCCCGATCGCGAGTGCCGGCAAAAGAGCCCGGCACAACGGAGAAGTGCCGGGCTCCACGGAAACCAGCCGGCAATGCCGCGGGGGGGGGGGGTGGAGGAGGCCGGGGAAGGAGGTGCGGGCAGGTGGCCGCCGAAAAAGCGGCCGGCCACACCTTCAGCTTTAAAGCGCCCCACTATGGCAGCAGGACGGCCCCGTTTTCTGTTCGCTGTTTGCGCCCGCTTCGGAGGAGGCGGGTGCAAATAAATATGGGGATCGGCGCGGTTTTGGGGCGTTACGGGCCACCGCGCACACCGATGACGTCATCGGTCCCGGCGCAGCGCTAACGGCTACCGCCGCCAATACCGCTGCACTCAATTTCCGCGCTACCACCCCGCCAGCGCAAAAGACCTCTTTAGGCGCTAAGTGGGCGCAAGGCCCACTGAATTTCTAGGCCGACATACCTGGGCAGTTTTCCACATTGTCGGATAAATGCCAGTGTTGTAGCTGTACTGGAACAGCTTGTCTAGAGGTGTGGCTAGTTTTGGAGCACAAGTCTTCAGCATGACAGCCAGGATGTTGTCAGGGCCCATAGCCTGTGCTGTATCCAGTACGCTCAGCCATTTCTTGATATCACATGGAGTGAATCGAATTGGCTGAAGACTGGCTTCTGTGATGGTGGGGACCTCAGGAGGAGGCCGATATGGATCATCCACTCGGCACTTCTGGCTGAAGATGGTTACAAATGCTTCAGCCTTGTCTTTTGCACTCACGTGCTGGGCTCCGTCATCACTGAGGATGGGGATATTCATGGAGCCTCCTCCTGTTAGTTGTTTAATTGTTACAACCATTCACAACAGGATGTGGCAGGACTGCAGAGCTTTGATCTAATCCGTTGATTGTGGGATCGCTTCGCTCTGTCTATAGCATGCTGCTTCCGTTGTTTAGCATGCATGTAGTCCTTTAGGTATGCCTGGTGCTGCTCCTGTCATGCTCTTCTACACTCCTCATTGAACCAGGGTTGGTCCCCTGGCTTGATGGTACAGGTACACTATCCCTTATCCGAAAGCCTTGGGACCAGCTGAGTTTCGGTTTTTGGAATTTTTCGGATTTCAGAAGGTATTATTATAAGACTGGGAAATTTGTATTTAATATAAATTTTAAAAGTTCAGGCTACCTCTTGCGACTGTTCCGTGTCTCATTCCCCTTCCTGCTTCTCTGGAAAGCCGGATATCGGCTGACTCCTACTAAGCTGGCCCGCAAATCAGGTCGGGGGTCGGGTGGGGGGGGAGAAAAGAATATCGGACGGGCCGCGGTTCAGGTCGGGGGGGGATCGGTGGGGGGGTGGGGTCGGGGGGGAGAAAAGAATATCGGACGGGCTGCGCGGGGGGGGGGTCGGGTCGGGTCGGGTGGGGGGGGAGAAAAGAATATCGGACGGGCCGCAGTTCGGGTCGGGGGTCGGTTCGGGTCGGGTCGGGGGGAGAAAAGAATATCGGACGGGCCGCGGTTCAGTTCGGGTCGGGTCGGGGGGAGAAAAGAATATCGGACGGGCCGCTGCAGCTATCGGACGGGCTGCTGTATTGTTGGGTTCACTCTCCCGGTACCTCCTTCACACTGCCCAGCTCGGCCTGCAATCTCCTACCCAGGAGGGAACTCTGTGACCCTCTGCCCTGCTCAGCGTAAGTTGTGCGCCACTCTGGTCATGTCGTGCGCACGACTTACGCTGAACGAAAAAACTTTCGGTTTTTAGAGGTTTTCGGTTTTCAGAAGTTCGGGTAAAGGATAGTCTACCTGTAATGGTAGAGTGAGGGATTTGCCGAACAATGAGGTCACAGATTGTGCTGGGATACAATTCTGCTGTTGTTGATGGCCCACAGCACCTCATGGATGCCCAGTTTTGAGCTGCTAGATCTGTTCTGAATCTATCCCATTTAGCATAGTGGTAGTGCCACACAACATGATGGAGGGTGTCCTCAGTGTGAAGACAGGATTTTGTCTCCACAAGGGCTGTGCGGTGGTCACTGCTACCAATGCTGTCATGGACAGATGCATTTGTGACTGGTAGATTGGTGAGGATGAGGTAAAGTAGGTTTTTCCCTCGTGTTGGTTCTCTCACCACCTGCCGCAGGCCCAGTCTGGCAGCTATGTCCTTCAGGACTCGGCCAGCTTGGTCAGTAGTGGTTCTACCGAGCCACTCTTGGTGATGGACATTGAAGTCCCCCACCCAGAGTACATTCTGTGCCCTTGCTTCCCTCAGTGCTTCTTCTAAGTGGTGTTCAACATAGAGGAGTACTGATTCATCACCTGAGGGAAGGCGGTAGGTAGTAATCAGCAGGAGGTTTCCTTGCCCATGCTTGACCTGAAGCCATGAGACTTCATGGGGTGTGGAGTCAATGTTGAGAACTCCCAGGGCCACTCCCTCCCGACTGTATATCACTTTGCCGCCACCTCTGGTGGGTCTGTCCTGCCAGTGGGACAGGATATACCCAGGGACGGTGATGGAGGAATCTGGGACATTGGCTGAAAGGTATGATTCTGTGAGTATAACTATGTCAGGCTGTTGCTTGACTAGTCTGTGGGACAGCTCTCCCAATTTTGGCACAAGTCCCCAGATGATGGTGAGCAGGACTTTGCAGGGTCGACTGGGCTGGGTGTGCCGTTGTCGTGTCCGAAGTCAGTGCCGAGGTCGATGCTGGGTGGTCCGTCCGGTTTTATTCTTATTATTGTTTTATCATAGCGGTTGTGTACAACTGAGTGGCTTACTAGGCCATTTCAGAGGACAGTTAATAGTCAACCTCATTGCTGTGGGTCTGGACTCCCCAAAGCCTTTCCACCATCTACAAGGCACAAGTAAGGAGTGTGATGGAATACTCTCCACTTTGCTGAATGAGTGCAGCTCCAACAACACTCAAGAAGCTCGACACCATCCAGGACAAAGCAGCCCGCTTGATTGGCACCCCATCCACTACCTTAAACATTCACTCCCTCCACCACCGGCGTACCGTGGCGGCAGTGTGTACCATCTACAAGATGCACTGCAGCAACTCACCAACGCTTCTTCAGCAGCACCTCCCAAACCCTCGACCTCTTCCACCTAGAAGGACAAGGGCAGCAGTTGCATGGGAACACCACCACCTTCAAGCACCCCTCCAAGTCACACACCATCCTGACTTAGAAATATATCGCCGTTCCTTCATCGTCACTGGGTCAAAATCCTGGAACTCCCTACCTAACTGTACTGTGGGAGTACCTTCACCACACGGACTGCAGCGGTTCAAGAAGGTGGGTCACCGCTACCTTCTCAAGGGCAATTAGGGATGGGCAATAAATGCTGGCCTTGCCAGCGACGCCCACGTCCCATAAATGAATTAAAAACAAATATAGGCCAAACCAGGTAAGGACAGCAGATTTCCTTCCCTAAAGGACATTAATGAAACAGATGGGTTTTTATAACAATCTGATAGTTTCATGGTCACCATTACTGATACGAGCTTTTTATTTCAGAATTTATTGAATTAACTGAATTTAAATTCTCCAGCTGGCGTGGTGGGATTTGAACTCACGTCTCTGGATCATTAGTCCAGGCCTCTTGACTACTAGTCCAGTGACATTACTACTACTAATGCATTGTACATTATTACAATGCATTGCATTATGGGACATAGATGTCAGCACCGATTGGTTTGTTGGCTTTACATTACAGATATGCTGACTGTAAACTGGCACAAAAGCAGGGGTCTTTGAACTGTGTTTTGATAATATTGGAATAAAGGCTGCAACAAATAAATGGAGTTCAGAGCATGTGCCACAATGTGAAACAGCATTTTCAAACCTGGTTTAGTTTCACAGAAAGCTTATAAAACAAACCTGGCTTCTTGCCGTAGCTCATGCAAGACCTTACAAGCACACCACAATATATCTTCAGATGTGGCAATGTCATTAAAGTTACGCGGCAAGTTGACAGGAAGAAAATGACAGATGTGCTTCCCCGAATCAGGCAGGCAAGCTCATGTTAAACATCTAATTAATTTGTTTATGCCCTGAGGTGAACATAAGCACCACAATGGAATTTGCCAGGTTGAATACCTGACATTAACTTTCAAGTAGCTATCTGGTTAGCCCGGCCTAGTTGAGCAAGTGGTTGGTGCTTCATCCTGCACATTCATATAAAGAGCATTGTGTATCACAGAGTGCTGTACAAAGTGTGACTGTAAATGGTTTCCTTCATATGAAGCCTTCCAGGTTATTCTTTAAAAAACTGCAATTAATTATCTGGTAACAAAACATCTGACATTCAATGCATTTTATTTGTGAAGGCCCAGCTTGTAGTATAAACAAGGAAGAAGAGCTGAGGAGCTCTGACACTAATTGTGTTTCAACAATATAACTGAAGGTCCATCTGGTCTAAAGAGGTTTAAGAGTTCAATTAATAACACAAACTTATTCAGCAGTTGGGCCATTTTTCCAAGGTATTTTGCGCCCAGTGTCAGCAAGTAATCCCCCGTCCAGAACAGCATGGTTAACATGCCCTTGCCACTGCTCCAACAATGTGCCTCACACCTTTCATAACATCAATCTGCTGTCAGCTTAACTGTTGAAACTAGTGGCAGATTGATGCCATAAATGTGGTGCATTTGTTACCTTCAGCATCTTCCGACGGGACCCCACTGTGGGGGTGCGTTGCTGAATATCAGAGGTGTGAACTGCAGCCCTGGCTTTGGTCTCAGTGTTAAAATAAACAGAAGCAGCATTAAAAGTGAAGGCAGTGGTTTCCAAAGATATATAGCTGCTGCCACCAGCCTGAGCGGCTGAAGCCCTCCCATCTCCTACCTGAATAAAATACAAACTTCAAAACATTTTCTTCTTTTGTACATATAAGGATGTTAAAGAGCCATTGAAAAAGTAGGGAATTAGTTGATATGTTTTCATAAACTCTCAACGTCGCCATTATTATTATAGTAGTGTCCAAGCCAATACTGAATGCCACAGTAAAATATTAGGTACTTCTAACTTGTTATTTTTATTTAATTCATCCAGGTTTTCTTTGTATGGATTTACTAAAGACATTGCTGTTGGGAGTGTTTTCATTATGTCCTGTTATTTTGAGTTACTTCTTTTATTGTACAGCTTAACATTGAAAATATAACTACTATTTAAAGAAACATAAAAGTCTAAGCTTTAAACAAAATCATGGCAACATCCACGGTATGGGTAACCTGTTTTTACTACATGGCTGGGCCATGGCTCAGAGAGTTACAGTCTATAGAATTGTATAGTGAGAGTTTCTCTCACTTTTTCCAGTTGGAATGTGTGGAGGCAGCTTGTGATTGTCAAATCTTGCTTTTAGCTGACGTCAAGAGAGAGCAGTTCACTGGCTTTACCCTGTCATTTTACACAGGCTAACTTTCTTTATCAGTTACCCAATAGCATCAGTTGTAGAAATCTTTTCCTCTTCAACTGTGAGGAATGTTGTTCCCAAGGAAAGCGGCAGGGAACTTTTTCTTATTTACAAGCTACAGTGTGCATGATAAATCAAATGATCGTGCATCTATTACTAATTTAGAACCATGGAAGTCTACAGCACAGGAGCAGGCTGAAGTACTTGTACCGTTTTGGGTTGTGTTTGCTGAACAGTCATTCTGTTAGCTAAGCCAAAAGCTGCATAAAATGTAAAGGGCGAATAATACAAACAGGTTGCACAGTTACCGTGAGGGAGGGGCAGAGCTAGCTGTAAGACGAGCAGCTTAGAAGTCCCAGGTATCCCAAAGTATAAGTAGCAGTTAAAGCAGATCTAATAACAACCCTGCCATGAAAAATTCAAATCCTGCACCATCCTTGTGGGTTGGGGGAGGGGCGGGGGGGAGTGCGGATTTCCCCAGGTTCAATACAGTCTCGCTTTATGTGGGAAAAATGGAGTTCGAGGAGTGGATAATAGAAAGGGAATGTGAAAGCCTAGGGTGCAAAGTAACTCAGCAGGATATAATGAATAGGTTTGACCCAGTAAAAACTGAAGAGGGTCGGTGTGCAACTGCCTCCTTAGCTGCATCACTCTTGTATTACTCGATTTAAGAGGATAAAAGAGGAATTAGTCAAGTCAAAAAAGGCAAACATACAACTGGCTCAGAAGTTTCAGGCTCGGCAAACCGCCTCACAAACAGAATTCCAACAGTGAGTGGATAACGAGGTCCAAGATAAGGAAACTGTTTTTGCTAAAAGAGAGGCAGTGCTTAAGCAACAACTGACTCCAAAAAGAACTGGAGTTGATACAACAGTTAAACCAACTGTTGAAAGAAAACAACAGGAACTGGAACGAAGGAAGTTCCAGATAGAGGAGTTGCACAAAGCAACTCAGCTACAACATAAGGTTTGGTTCTCTGAATATGACCAACCGAAATAGAGGAATAGCAAAAGGCCCCAAGCTGATATGAATGTGTTAAGGAAATTGCGGAGCTGTAATCAGGCTCTGTTGGTAACTATCTCCAGGATGGAAAAGGGGACAGTTTTCAATCACCTTCACTAAAAAGACAAGTTAGGTTTTCACCAATGGGCTTTTCTGAAAGGAAGTCTCCTTCCAAGGAGGAGGAGGAGGATCTCGGAGTTCTGAAGAGCAAATAGTATTGCCCCAGTGGGCTGCGGACGGTGTGTTTCAGGGACTGCAGTTATAGTTGATAGAAGGTGGTGAGGAGAGAATAGAACCTGAACCTGCCGATATAGGGGAAGAAATCGGGATAGAGAGGGTGACCCCGTATCCTGAATTTGAGGACCAAGTAGATAAACAGATCCAAAACATGGACTTGCTAATAACTGAAGAGCAGCCTCATGGTTTGTGCCAGTTATTTTCTGATATATTTACTAAAGACTCCTATGACAGTGGTGAGACCAGTACACATGAGGTTCGAATTCCTACGGATTCGAAGGACCCATATGTGTATGTGAGAATATAAAGTGCCCAAAGGCGCTCATGAAGCAATCCACGACACCTGAAAAACCTTGTTGGAGCATAATATTATTCAAGAATGTAATTCTACTTATAACACTCCCATCTGGCCAGTGATAAAGGCAAATGGCAAGTGCAGAATTATAATAGACTATAAGCAATTGAAGCACCATGTCCCTCTGTCATGCTGGCTCATGGCCCACTTAAGTCAGAACCTAGCCACACTGACGGGAGCACATTGTTTCACTACCTTGGATGTGGCTAATGGGTTCAGGAAATTGCGAGTGCACCTCAAAGACCAGCATAAGCCTTTTTATTTAATAACTGCCAGTATACTTGGATACAATGTTCATTTAGACATGCCATTTCCCCAGTGGAGTTCAACATCTTCCTACACCAAGCCATCCCCAATGCTGAAGATAGAGGTAACCTTATATATGTCGGTGACATTGTAATAGGTCGTCAGACTGCATCGGAATAGCTGGTGGAATTAAGGCATGTATTAGCTCAGCTAAAACAGATGGAGTTAAAATTGGAGACACCAGCGGTGGAACATAAAACAGCGGGGGAACCAGCGCTGACCTGATTGGAGACACCATTGACAATTTCAAAAAAAAACAGAGTGACGTCACAGGGCAGCAGGTAGGTGATTGCTTGGTGAGTATTAAGGGTTTTTTTCTCTCTAACCTAGGATAGTGGTTTAAACTGACCGGGAAACTATAATGTACCGTATTAATTTTATAGCTTAACTAGTTAAACTATTTAATATAACTATAAATAATTGTTGAATAAAGACTTTAACTAATTAAATAAATAAAATAAGGTTAGTCTGAGATATGGTAGGGCAGGTTGTGTATCTGGACTGCAGTATGTGGGAGTTTGTGGACGGCAAGACTGTCCCGATCAAACACGTCTGCAGGAGATGTCTCGGTCTCGAATCTCTCCGGCTCAGAGTCATTGAGCTGGAGTGCGAGTTGGAGACACTCCGACACATAAGGGAGGGGGAGGAATTTCTGGACAGTTTTATCCAGAATACAGTCACACCCCAGAGGAAAGCACAGGTTCAGGAAGGGGAGGGTGTGACTGTTAGGGAGCCAGATAGTGAGGATTTACGAGAGGTTGAGAAGGAGGTCCTGCAGACACTGGTCCTATCCAACAGGTACAATGTACTCACTACCTGTGAGGGCAAGGAGAAAGACTGTGGGGAGGACAGCCACAATGCGGACCAAAGCACCGTGGCTCAGAAGGCTGTCCAAGGAAGGGAAGAGCAGAATAGAAATGTGGTAGTAATAGGGGACTCTATAATTAGGGGGGATAGATAGCGTCCTCTGCAGCCATGAACGAGAATCCCGAAGGGTGTGTTGCCTACCTGGTGCCAGGGCAAGGGATATCTCACGACAGTTGGAGAGGAACTTGCAAAGGGAGGGGGTAAATCCAGTTGTCGTGGTGCATGTTGGAACAAACGACATAGGTAGGAACAGGGAGGAGGTCCTGCTGAAAGAGTTTCAGGAGATAGGCTCTAAATTAAAAAGCAGGACCTCGAGGGTAATAATCTCTGGATTATTGCCTGAGCCATGTGCAAATTGGCATAGAAGCAGACAGATCAGGAGAATTAACACGTGGCTAAAGGGCTGGTGTGGGAAAGAGTGGTTCCTTTTCATAGGACACTGGCACCAGTTCTGGGACAGGAAGGAGCTGTACCGATGGGACGGGCTCCACCTGAACCGGGATGGGACCCGTGTCCTAGCAGAAAGGGAGGTGGCAAAGGCTTTGAACTAGGAAGAAGTGGGGAGGGATCTACAAGAAACATAAGCAGCCTAAATATAAACAAAACAGGAAAAGTGAGTATAGGAAAGAATAAAGTAAACAAGGGCATTGACGGTAAGGGAGCAAATAGAGTTATAGAACAGGAGTCTAAAAAGATGGTTAAACATAAAGTGAGAGGAAATCCAATTAAAAAATGAGTCAAACCGTCTGTATAACAATGCACACAGTGTCTGTAATAAAACAGGGAACTGGAGGCAATCATGCGTTGGGAGGAACCAGACATAATAGGGATTACTGAGACATGGCTATAGAAAAATCAGGACTGGGAATTAAACATTGCAGGGTATAACATATTTAGAAAAGAAAATGAGGGAAAAAGGGGAGGTGGAGTAGCTGTCCTTATTAGGGATAACATAATGGCAGTGGAAAAAAGTGACGCAGCTATCAGCAAGACAAAAATAGAATCCATATGGATAGAGATAAAACATAATAAAGGATTGATCACACTAATAGGCGTAGTCTACAGCCCACCTAATAGTGGAAGGGAGGTAGTGGAAGAAATATACAGACAAATTAGAGAAATGAGTAAAAAACATAGAATAATAATCATGGGGGATTTCAACTACCCCGATATTAATTGGACAGAAGAGGTAGGTAAAGGGAATAAGGGAATGGAGTTCCTACAATGTCTACAGGACTCCTTTCTAACCCAATATGTAAAAAGCCCAACAAGGGAGGATTCGCTATTTGATCTAGTAATGGGGAATGAGCCAGAGCAGATAAGAGAAGTAAAAGTAGGGGAACATATAGACAATAGTGACCATAATATAATACACTTTAAGATGATAATAGAGAAGGACATAAGTATGACAAAAAAACAGGTTAATAGATTGGAGAAAAGCTGATTTTGAGGGGCTGAGAATAAAACTTGGGAAGATAAAATGGCCAACAATATTGGCAAATAACAATGTAGAACGACAATGAGAAACATTTAAAACGGTGTTCAACAGAGTACAGGAAAAATATATTCTGCTAAAAGGAAAGAACAAACTAAACACTAATGAGACTCCATGGATGAATAAAGACATAAGGGAACAATTGAGGGTAAGGAAAGAGGCATACATTAAGTACATAGATAGCAGGGGAGTGCATGATAAGAGAGATGTCAAAAAAACAATTAGGAAGGCAAAGAGGAACTATGAAATTAAATTATTAAGGAACATAAAACAAAATAGTAAAATATTTTACAGGCACATCAATAAAAAAAGTAAGGTTGGGATGGGAAAAGGGCCATTAAGGGATAGACAGGACAATACAACAGGTAATGATAGGGAGATAGCAGAAATATTAAATCATTATTTCGCTTCAGTATTTACCAGGGAGATAGAACAGGTGGACATGACATTGGATGATGAGATGAGTAATGAGATAAGTGCATTTAAAATTTTAAAAGGGGATATATTAAATAAACTAATCAAACTCAAAGAGGTTAAAACCCCTGGTCCAGATGGATTATATCCACGCATTTTAAAAGAATCTAGGGAAGAGATAGCAGAAGTATTACTACACATATTTAATAATTCGTTAGAAAAAGATGTCGTGTCAGAGGACTGGTGGATAGCTAACATAATGCCTATATTTAAGAAGGGAGATTGAACATGTCCAGGGAATTATAGACCGTCAGCTTAACATTGGTGGTAGGAAAAATAATGGAATCCCTACTAAAGGAGAGAATAGAAGAACATCTAGAAACAAAAAGTATAATAATGAATTGTCAGCATGGATTTCAAACGGGAAAATCTTGCTTGACCAACCTTACTGAATTTTTTGATGAGGTAACAGAGAGAGTAGACAATGGTAATGCAGTAGATGTAATTTATCTAGATTTTCAAAAGGCCTTCGATAAGCTACCCCACAATAGACTAATAAATAAGGTCAGAGAATGCGGAGTCAGGGGACAAGTAGCAGAATGGATCGCTAGCTGGCTTCAAGACAGAAAGCAGAGAGTAGGGGTAAAGGGTAGTTATTCACAGTGGCAGAAGGTGGGTAGTGGTGTTCCACAAGGATCAGTGCTGGGACCACTGCTGTTCACAATTTACATTAACAATTTAGACTTTGGAATCAAAAACACAATTTCTAAATTTGCGGATGACACCAAATTGCGGGGGATAGTCAATACTGAGGAGGACTGCAACAAATTACAGGAGGACATTAATAAACTTGCAGAATGGGCAAATAATTGGCAAATGAAGTTCAACACAGATAAATGTGAGGTATTACATTTTGGTAGGAAGAATAGGGAGGTCACTTATCACTTGGAGGGTGCGAGTCTAGGTGGGGTAGAGGAACAAAGGGATCACGGCGTACAAATACACAAATCACTAAAAGTTGTGACACAGGTTAGCAAGGCCATAAAAAAAAACAAGCACTAGGGTTTATTTCTAGAGGGATAGAATTGAAAAGTAGGGAAGTTATGCTAAACCTGTATCGACCCTTGGTTAGACCACACTTAAAGTACTACATGCAGTTCTGGTCGCCATATTATAAAAAGGATATAGAGGCACTGGAGAGGGTGCAGAGAAGATTTACAAGGATGATACCAGAAATGCGACGGTTTTCATATTAGGAAAGGATGAACAGGCTGGGTGTCTTTTCTCTTGAAAAAAGGTGACCTAATAGAGGTTTTTAAAATTATGAAAGGTTTTGATAGAGTGGATACAGAGAGAATGTTTCCACTTGTGAGGAAGAGCATAACTAGAGGCCATCATAAGATAGTCAACAAAAAATCCAATAGGAAATTCAGAAGAAACTTCTTTACCCAAAGAGTGGTGAGAATGTGGAACTCGCTACCACAGGGTATGATTGAAGCGAATAGTATAGATGCATTTAAGGGGAGGCTGGACAAGCATATGAGGGAGAAGGGAATAGAGGGCTACACTGATAGATTCAGTTGAGGAAAGACAGGAGGAGGCTCGAGTGGAGCATAAACGCTGGCATGGACTGGTTGGGCTGAATGGCCTGTTTCTGTGCCATATATCCTATGTAATCCTATGTAAAAATAGCCATGATGAAAGGCCAGTGGTGTCAAATCCAGGTGAAGTAAAGGGGATACACCATTGGGCCGGAAGAACATCATGCATGATAGGAAACAGTTGAGTGACCAGCAGCAGAATACACGTGCTATCTCTGTTACAAACAAAACAGAGTAGCCAATAAAGTTTACTTAATTCCCTAATCTGATTAGGTAAGGAGATAGACATTTGTTTACTGGTTACAGTACAAGTACATGTTTTAAACTAAAGCCGCTGATGACTCCAATATCTAATACTAGTGTTAGGGTAATATAGAGTGAGGAACAGACTCCAAAAAGAACAAGCCCTAGCTTTGGCTCAGATGGCAGGCCAGAGACCAAGTGAATAACCAGTTTGAAAAGTATTTCAGTTTGTTATAGTATTAATTTAAGTATTAACCAATACTACAGAAGTGTGAATTCACTGATGTTCTTCTAAGTACAGTTCTGAATAGATGCAACCATTCCACCTTTAGAGCCAGTATAGCTGGGCCAATTGTGTTACTTAATCATAGTTGAGTGTATCCATTATTTTACAAGTACTCGAGCACCATCATGTGTTATATGCAATGATAAGGTGACACATATGTCAGATGTTATTCTGCTAAGGTATACGCCTCGTTGGAACAACTTATCCTTCCAAGAGGAATGGGGGGAATGTAGGAACAGTGCCCAGTAAAATTGCTGAAGAGTTACCTTTGAGATTCGTAAGGGGAATACCCTGTAAACTGCCTGAGGCTGTCCGTACAATATGGAGTTCAACTGTTGAACTGAGTGCTAGGAAGTAAACCGTGAATACAGGCTCTTAAGCAATTAAATCATAAAGTTATTATCCCAGGCTCGGGTCTAGAGAAGAAGTCCTTAGTGAATTGTAAACAGGTCATGACTCCTCATATTTGTGCAGGCCTCTTTGTTAAAAGTAAGGTTGTAAAGTAGGTGGGGTTGTAAAAGTGAAGTCAACCTGTCTGAAAATCCATGTTTTAGTAGTGACACATTGGGGATGATTGGCACAAATAGGGGTGAGCCCTTCTGACACGTGGGTCACTCAGAAATAGAGTTTTCTACATCTTTACTAGAAATAGCAGTCACTTAGGCCGGAGTTTTGCTGCTGCTCAGAGGGTGGGTTTGGAGGCAGGTCCGCTGTCAAAATAGCAAAGATTAACAGCGGGTAGGAAACCCGCTGTCAACCCGCCTCCACGCAAGTCTCCCAGGTGTCGGGTCTGTCAGCAGAGAACTGACCCGACACCAAGCGGCAGGGGAGACAATTTAGCTCATTAAATGGCTTGTTAATAGCCAATGTAATGGTATTTTGAGACTTTCTTCCAATTTTACGTGTTTCCCCACGGGTTACTCGCTGCTCAGGGAACACACCAGCTCATCCTGGTGTGAGTTGAGTCTGCTCTGATGTTTCTGATAAACTGACAGCTGCAGAAGTGGTGTGAAAGATGCCATATTGCAGATGGTCAGTTTCAGAGCACAGAAACTGTTGGTTACTGCATTTGTAATATATATAGAGATTTCTTTAGCTTGCAAGTGTTTAGAGGCAACTGTATGTCCAGTGCCACCTCATTGGAACAACCTCTCTCACCATTGACAGATTGCTTCTGTCATCTCACCTGCAGCTGCCATCTATTGCAGCATCATCGGTGCCCTAGAAACTATCTTACCTTGCTCCTCTGATTCTTTCCACGCTCAGCCCCATCACCAGGCACACCAGCAGCACCAACAACAACACCAACCTTCTCCACCATCACCTGATGCTGCACAGGACACAGGGCATCAGCCCCTGACAACATTGCTGCCCGGGAGGCCAGCGATGGCATCACCATGGCCAGATTTACTTCACTTGATGCTGTAAACCCTGGCTTCCACATGATGCACCAGGTTGACACCATCCCACACCAGCACCGTAAAGCATCCCTATAATATCCAAGCCAATCTATGCACACTCATCACTATAGCGGGGGGAGGGAAGTTATATCTCAACATTCACTGACACTTCTCAAGGTGCACACAGATCTGTCCAATAAGGGGCAGTGTTGAAAATATAGATTTCAATGTTTGACAACACATTATCAGAAACTTCACATGGACATTGGCTAAACCTCTCAAGTGCCTACTCTTGTGTGATGTTAGTTGGTACGCTTGCAGTAGGATGAGGGTGAGTGTGAGGGGTGGCTAGTGAGATAGGGAAGTGATAATGTAGATAGAGGGGGATGGGTGGAGGTGCAAGGTAAGTTGGTGTGAGTAAGGATGTGCAGGAGTAGGGTATGGAAGGCAGAATGATGGGGATGTGTTAAGTGGCACAGCAGGGTGAGATTGAGTGTAGCTTTGCAGTAACATTTCGTGATCCACTGAGATCATTGAAAGGTTGGCGCCACTGCAGCCAGGGACCTCTGACGACATCCCTGCTTTTGCCCTCTTGTGCAATGTGCAACCAGGCTGCGTTGGTATCCTGGGGAGGTCTCTTCTGCCCTTGGAAGGGAAGAGAACCTACCTGCGTGCTGAGGGAGTCATTGGAGAGCCTGGGTAAAAGCGTGCACCTTTGTGCAGTGCCTGTCAGTGTTTGCAGCACCTCAATGCTGTAGAACACTGACAGCACAACTGTCAAACTCAATGTGGCCATGGTCCCTTTAAGGAAACCGGCTGATGATGCATCATCAAATGACATCATCAGGCCCACTTCCTATTAATTGGCCGATAACCCCGCAGGGCGGGCTTAACAAGGCCAAGCAAGGGACAATCTCTTTGACAGAGCGGCTGCAGCCAGGAGCGGGACCAGAACCCGGAAACCAGCTCTCCCGCCACCATCCCGACACCGCTGATAAAATCCAGCCCTGAGTCTCTCAGTGGCAATCAGAAGAAGACTTTTATTTCCTTTATTCTTTATGTGTAAGAACTTTTACCTAGCAGGTGTAAGAGGTATCATTATCAGAACAAGGTATCTTTAAGGGACGTTTTACTACATTAAAGGCATTATATAAATACAAGTTGTTGTTGTTGTTAAGGACAGAGGGCTGGATTTTGATACTGGAGGCGTGTAGGAGGCAGGACTACAACTTTCGGGGTTGTAGTCCCGCCTCCATCGAGTTGTGGCCAACCCACACGATTTTCACTTGATTGACCTTGTTGAGCCCACCCAGCGGGCTCAGCAGGCCAATTAAAGGCCACCCGGCAACAGGTGACGTCACAGATTGACATTTCATCTGTCAAGAGCTTTTGACAGATGAAATATCAGCGTTTGACAGCTCTTTGAAGCTGTCAAACACTGACAATCTGTACTCCAAGTTAATTCCTTCCTCTCAGGCTGATTTAGAGATCTCTCCAGAACAGAAAGCTGAATGCTGCAACTTTTGACAGCTCGCGGCCATTCTGCTTTCTGTGCCGGTGAGATGAGGGACTCCCGAGACCTGAAGGAAGGAAGGCTGTAAAGGTAATTAAACTTCTTTAAACACTTTACACACACCAAACACACTTACCTCTGCACTCATGCACCCATCATTCACCTGAACACCAGACATCTCGACCCCTCCAAGCCCTTCAGCCCGACGGTCCGCCTCACTAACTTGGCGTGGTTTGGAGCCGTCGGGAATCCCACACTTCAGCAATAAAAATAGGGATTAGGCTAAAAACTGCCTGTTAACTACCTGTTAACAGGCAGTTAATTGGCACTAATCCCCTTCCCGCCTCGGGGAGGCGGGTCCCAGCACAGGTCGGGTACCCGCCTCCTTTGAAACTGGCATGGAGGCAGGTTGGGGGCGGGATGGGTTCATGCCCCCCGATTTCGAGATTTTAACCCCCCGCACGCCTCCAATCCCGCCTCCACGGCCCAATGAATATCCTGCCCAGAGTGTCAGAGGTTAGGAGCTAAATTGTGGCTACGCCGGCCTTTTAGGCAAAGCTAAGAGTGTCACTTAATTGTCAGTAATCTGAGAGCAAGAAAGGTGAAAGGGAAGCCAAGTCAAATATTGTCATTCGTGTGTACGGTGGATTCAGTCGGAACCAAAGATCCAAATGAAACAGATAACTCTGACATGAAGGGATTCATCAACTCAATACACCAGAAGCTAATGCCTGCATCCCAGAGAAGGAATGAGATTGACTGAACCACGCCTCTCATGAGCATGAGGTGATGTAAGCTCTGAACATTGTTATTCACACATATAGAATTGAGCTATTTGATAGACTGGCTATTCAAAGCTGTTAACTTGTCAGCTATCTAAGGAATTATTCTAAAAATAATAACCCCAATTTATAAGCTCAGACTCGGGTCACTGCTATTGTTAATGCTCAGCAACCGTTACTGCTGATTTACATTGAATTGCCTGTTTAACCTTTGCTACTTGTTTTTTTAAGTAACTCTGTCCATTAATGATATGCTACTCAACTGCGAGGAAACTCTGATTACATTTATGCATGTTGATTTACCCAACTTTAACTTTAAGTTGTGATTTGTAACCAATAAATAATGTTTAGTGCATGACTTGTGGTCTGGCTTCTTGATGATTTCTCAAGAAAGAGTGAGTTCCCCCACTCGGCAGCTTGAGGGTAAACTAATCGAGGGTTAGTAAATTAAATTCATTTTGATCTGAACTGTGTTAAATGTAAGACGGTATGGCGAGCAGAGTCAGGCATCATTCATCCCATGACTTATGCTGGGAGGTAAAACCCTCAGATGGTTCCTTAGAGAGGAGTTAAAGGAGGGCGTTAAGGATTCGTCTGGTTTCTTACAACTGATTCCCCTACCAGAGGCAATAATTCTTTCCCTATTCACTCCATCAAAAACCCATTTATTATTATTATTATTATTATATTCATTTTGAGAAAAAAAGATGCAACGAACATGTTTCAGCTCTGTAGCTGGCTCGTAAATATATCTAGTCGGAACCATACTAAACAGAAGAGTCCCAGTTTTGATCATGGGCTGTGCTGAGTTATCTGATCTCAGATGGGCCAGTGGTAGGGGTCCTACAATTGGTCTCAGTGCGCCTGAGTTAGAGAGGTGGAAATCGGCCAGGGTTCCTGCTTCTGACTGCTTTCAGTGTCACCTGAATCTTCCATGAAGAATAAGCAATTTTAGCTAATTCCCAAATGAGACTAAAGATATTGGCCCGGATTTTGTGGTGGGTAATGACGGCGAACTGTCAGTGTTCACTGTCATTACCCCTCTGAAACTGACTGTAACTTCAGGATTTAGCGCATGCGCATCTAAATGCGGAAATCCTGACGTTGCGGTCAGTCATTCACTGCTCTGACATTGGCTGCGCTGTGGACCAATCCCCTCGACCCCCTTCCCCATAGCCGGCAATCAGCGAAATCAGTGGAAATGATATTTCAGCTTCTACCTTAACCTCATGTGTATGTCCCAATCTTTATTTCGCTCTCTGTAACATTTTTTAAAAAGTGCAGGTAATCAATGCTTTTCATTTTCTGGTTTGCTGTCTATGAAAATTCTTCAATATGATTGGCTGCTTAGACAGCTTGATGATGTCACGGCTGCATCGTGCTCAGAATTCCCAATTGACAGCGCTACAATCAATTACACATCGAGAAACCTAATGTTTTCACCACAGAGATCGCGAGACCTTTGTGGGCAGCTTTCTTCACGGTCAGCAGCGATCGCCGTCTAATTGCCGCTGACCGCAAATTATGGGCCGATATTTATGAATGTCCATGCATAAGCTCAGTATGTGGCTAACAATAAACTATGGAAGTTAAAGTTTCTACTTGACACAAATGTATTTTCAACCTAGAAGTGAAAGTTTCCAGTTCTCTGTTTGTTCACTGGCATCTGTACATGTTCTACTTTATCTACTGGTGCAAATGTTAACCAAGTCTTTGACAATAAACAATGGCTCCTGTGGCATCAGGAGCTCTTTCTCCTCCTGGCTCCACAGGAGGGTTTTTTGAAGAAAAAAGTTTTAACACTTGTCCTTCATTGGCAGCCACAGGGACTGGTGAAGAATCCTTTGCAGATCAGACCTCACACCTGCCCCGCTCGTTACTGACAAATTGTGAAAAGTGTTCCTTTAACAGGGGTTAGACCCCAAATTTACATATTTAAGGGATCTAATGTCTGTTTTAATCATCCACTTGTGACATATAAAGAAAGGGCCCCACAAATTTAGCAGTGGGACCAACGCTTGCGCAGATTGGGTATAGGATGCCCACTGCTAAATTGTTATTGACGTAAGAAAACTACTAGGCACTTGGTCTGAGTATTAAACAAGGCTTTAATCAACTGTTTCACAACATGGAGGTCAAGTTGTCCTTCACTAGTTCCTGTTTACAAAATGTCCTGAGCAAGCTGGGCCCATGCCCGAGTATTTATACTCTCCCTGGACAGCACCACCAGCAGGCCGCTCAGTATTATTCCATAAGTCATTTCTACATGAATGGCAAGATTCTTGTCATTCTTCCCGCCTGAGAGATTGGAAGTCCGGCGACTTCTTTCTAGCAAATTAGTCGGACTACGAATAGCCGCAGTCGTTTGGATCTCCACTTGTGGCAGGAAGGCACGTCTCCTCGGACTGTGTCTTGGTCCCTGGGTCACTTGGTTCGTACCGGCGGGCTGGCAGGGCCAGTGTCGCCTTGATCGACCTGAGGGGGACTGGGGAGATCGTGACTCCGGGTGCGGGTCCCTACAGGCACAGAGCTGGCTTCATCCTGCTCAGTAGCCGGTGATTGAACAGCGTCCTGGCTTCGGGTGGCCATCCTGCGGGGAGCGCTCTGTTACCCAGGTTGATCCGGCGGAGTAGCTGGCAGATCCCGTGATGTCCTGGGTAGGGCATCATCCTCGGAGGAGCACAGAGTATTAGCGTCGTTGATATGGATCCCCCTATCGATTGGGTCCGTGGGACCGGTTGGACAGGGAGCCAGATCCCGAAGTGAAACTGTGGACTCCCGGCCATCAGGGTACTGCAAGTATGCATATGTAGGATTGACGTCCGTTAGTTCCACCTTGTCGATGAGGGATTCACTCTTGGAGGATCAGATGAATCTTCGGAGCAGCACGGGCCCGGGAGCTGTCAACCATGATGGTAGGGATGTCTCATGAGTGGAGCGACGCTGGAACCCAAAGAATTGTTCGTGAGGAGTAACATCGGTGGATGTAGAAAGAAGCGACCTGATGGAATGCAACGCGTCAGGGAGCATAGTTTCCCACTGCTGGTCTGGTAGATTGTGTGACCTCACTGCAAGATGAACAGCGTTCCAAATGATAGCGGTGTATCTCTCAACCTGTCCGTTTCCAATAGGATGATATGGTGTTGTTTTACTTGTGGCAATTCCCCGTTGGGAAAGATAACTTTTGAGTTCACTTGACATGAAGGAGGGACCCCGATCAGAGTGGATGAAATTGGCCATACCGCAAAGGGAAAAGACCTGATTGAGGCATTTGATCACTGTGGAAGTAAGCATATTGGGACAGGGGAAAGCAAAGGGAAAGCGTGAATATTCGTCCACCGCAGTAAGCAAGTAGGTGTTTCGCGTTGAGGAAGGCAATGGCCCTTTAAAGTTGAAAGGATTCGCAAATTTCATGTCTCTCCCCGCCCCCCCCCCGAAGATTTACTTTTGGTTTATTAAAGAAGCCCTGGTTGGACTGAGTTTGGAATCCAGGGCTCAACAAGATGGCTTCGGTCAGCCTCATGGCCAAAGCCTGTAAGTTTCAGTTTGGACTGACAAGCTTGTATTCTGATGACTGTGAGAAGGAACTTTCCAGAAAACTCGAATGCAGACAGACCTTTTGCATTTATGCATGAGAAGCAAACCCAGTGGCATTCGGGCCTCTGATTAAAAATCATCAAGGTTGTTTGCACAAACAATCAAGAGCAGGCAAGGCCTATTCAAAATGTAGTGGGACAAGCTTAGCTGCATTCAGGCCTTCGGTTAGAGAACATCGACACTGTTTACAAACGATCAACGGGGCATTCAGACTGGAATGGCCCCATCACGAAACCAGTCGGACAAAGGGGAACACTGATGAGGCATTTAAAACCGATTACCGGCCATTAGGTTGATGGGCCCAGATCGGTACCTTTTGTATGATTTTCAATACGTCCAGATCAGACAAAAGAAATGAGCTGATCTGGCAGGAGATAAGGGCTACCGGGAACGGTATAACTAGTCCCTCGGGAGGCCATTTTTCACTCTCTCTCTCTCTCTCTCCCACCTCGCCTCCGGTGCCCTGCCGTATCATCAACCCAGCGAGAGGATCGTCGACGAAGAGCCCGTCCAGGGAAGTAGGATACCCGCAGTTACCTTTGAATTACTGGGGTATCTCTGTTTTGGGGCGGTGAAAACCTAAAACATCAGCAGGCAACAGGGCACGGAGCAGGCATTTCAATATCCTAGACTGGTGAGCATCAACTTTCTGGCCCATTACAAGACAATCTAGATAGATGTAAAAGGGTGGGAGTTAAGGGGAATTGCTAAAGTGTCATTTTAGTCATTTTCCCTCGATGTGTCCATTTCTCCTCCCCCGTTAAATATAATTGTGTTGCATCCATAGTGATTTTTCTCTGTATAGTAATTGTTTCTCTAATTTTAATAAACATTGGTTTTCTTTGCACCGAACCACTGGTCTCGTTTGTCTATATCACTACTTGTAAATAAGTCCGGTGGTCAGAACCAAAGGGGAAGCGATTCGAACTGCACGGGGCTGGAGCAGCTCAGACACGACTGACTGGCCAGACATAAACCCCAAACCAAAACCCCCTGCAGAAATGGCGACCATGGCAGGACCATCGGCGACAGTGTGCGATATGACAGACAGTGGTACGGAGGGAGAAACCGCAATGGAAGAGAGGTTGTCCACTTATGTGTGCAGAAAGGTCAATATTGCCAAGAAATGGGTGGGCACTATGTCAAAGGCCGAGTGTCCCATAGACGCTGCTGCCCAGTGGACGGCGAGTAAACAGCATAAGAGGGCAATTGAAAAGGCAGTCTGGTTAATGTGTTACAAGAAACAAGTCCTAGTGCTGGACAGTGTTGTAGCAGCACAGGCCGCCAAGCTCAAGAAATTGGCCCTAGAAATGCAGGATAAGGTTTTAGCGGAAGAAAAAATGCTAGTGGCACTTCAGGCGTTAAGCCAAGAAAGAGCGCAGACGGCAAGGGAACACCAGGCAAAGATAGATTGCCTGGAGGCCCGGGCCGACGAAGTGCAATGGGAACATCAGGCAAGGGTAGAGCGTCTGGAATACCAGACCGCTGAAATTAAAGCCAGCGTTAGGCGCAAGATGGAGCACTTAGAATACCAGGTCAGAGAGGCGAGGGGCAGCGAGATAAGGCTGCAGGACACGATTTGCGACCTCACCCAAAAATTAAAAGAGCAGGAGGAGAAAGTAAGGGAGGTAAAGGCAGCATACAAGCTAGCCTGCGACTGGGGTTTCAAGGAGGCAGATCACGGGCCCTGTAGGGGGGAGATAGAAAGCTTGGGCATGGCCTTATTGAGGGCGAAGGGCATGGTATGCCTCATCAGCCCGAAGGTGGGCCAGTCGGGCTTTACCGGCAACCCAAACAGAACCGTCCCACAGGCAGCACCCAGGACAAAGTTGGCTAGGGAATCAGAGGTCCCACGACCGCCACCCATAGCTCCGAGTTTTCAGGAGTTCTGGCAGCAAGGGGGTTGGAGGATGAAGTGGTAGGGGAAGCACAGCAGGCCCCGCTAGATAGATCGGGACCAGGGCCGGTGTACCCCCTCCGACAACGGAGGTACGACCTGCCCGTTGATGACGAGGACCCAGGGGCCAGCCAAAATCAGTTTATGGTGCTGCATGGCACCCAACAGCTCAGGGCCATGGTTAGTCACATCCCCAAGCTCACCGAAAAGGGAGACCCCTCTCTGCATTTCAGGGACATAGAACAGGCAGTGTGCGTTAATGACTGCGATGACACAGAGCAAGCTAAGATGCTGCTGTTTTCTCTGGGGAGTGATCTCCTCCAGACCCTATCTGATGAATGTAAAAAGGGGCAGAAAGATTATGAGGATTTGAGGAATGAGATATTGGAGGCCATGGGACTCAATGACGGTAGTCTGTTTGCCCGGGTGGAAAAAACGGTACAGCTCCCAGGGGAATCCCCGCAGGCGTTCGCAGACAGGCTGTGGCCAGTCTACCGGAGCGCATGCCCAGGAATGCCAGCGCAGACACTACTGAACCAAGTCCAATTGACCCACTGGCTCCGTTGTCTAATGACAAACTGCCTGCCCCAAATCCGAGCCCAGGCTGCGGCCTGGTTTGACCCCAGTAGCCCCCAGACCACCGAGGAAAGGGTGATCCGCCAGCTCACGATAGCATTAAAAAATATAAGGGGTATTGAGACGCCCCAACCCAAGGGGAAAGTCCATGAGGTTAAACCTGAGAGCCAGAATAAGAAAGAGTGGCACCAGGAGGGGAACTGTCCCTCCCAGACTAAGTTAAACTGTTACGGGTGCAGGAAGGATGGCCACCGGCGCAAGGATTGTAAAAATCCATGGAAAGGCAATAAAGTAAAGAACTCCACAGCCCCAGCCCAGAAGGCAGAGACGGAAATTGCTCCCACTGCGATCGAGTCATTTTTAGAGACCATACGATCTCTCCTCCTGGCCAGCCAGGGGAAAATAGCAGCCACCACCAGTGTTGTAATCCCATCAGCCCCATACAACCCACAGCAATGACTAGAGCCTGTCGACCTGTGTCCCCCAGAAAGACACGCATAGGAAGAGACCTTCTGTAAAATGGAGGAATACCTGCGGTGCCAGGTTGCGGAGGCTAACTTAGTTGAGCAGGCTTTAAGGGAGGAGAACGCTAGGTTAACAGTGAGGGCTGGCAGTTTAGAGGGTCAGCTAAGGGTTTTTAAAATGGTTCATGACCAGTGTGAGCTGTTTAAGCCGGAGGCAGGGAAACAGGCAGCTGGGATTCAACCCGAGGTTAGAAATCCTCAGCCCGCAGCGGGTACGCGCACGCAGGCTGCACACACAGGCGCAGTCACGTGCATCAAGGGAGAAATTCCCCAGCACTTTGTCCAGACCACTCCCCCTCTCTTATGGGATTCCGAGGAGAAGGAGCCCGAATCATATGGCCCCGAGCCTGAACCAGGTTTTGAACCTGGAGGGGAAGACCCTCAGCCACCGGCAGCCAGTGGCAAGGGATTGCCCGTCCCCAGTTCAGGTTTGGGAGGGGAGGGACCCAAGGGAGAAGGCCCCCAGCCAGCGAGGACTGTGACCCGAGCCAAGGGTCCGCTCGCCAGGGTAGCCCCACCGGTAGGACTCCCTAGGAGGTCTCCTCGGCCACCCCAGCCCAGAAAAGTATGGTCACCGGCTCTTCAATTAAAAAGGGCGGCCTCCCGTGTCAGGGAGAAGCCGAAAGACAGAGGTCCCCAGCCAGCAGCCATAAGCTGCGAGGGACCAGAAGTGGAGATCAGTGCAGCCACGCTGCAGGGAGCAGCCTGCAGCAGCCCAAACAGGGATTAGGCTGGCCGCCCGGAGACGGGCGGCAGTTGTATATAGTTTAGGTAGTATAATTTTAAGTAATGTGTATAAAGTTAAGTTAGGGTGTTTTAATTTAATTCTATGTAAGGAACCGGTAGCCTATAAGTTTGAAGTATGGAACCGTTCCAGAGTGCTGTCTACGTGAGCCGAGGTTGCGGTACCTGATTACACTTCCCCCGAGCCAGGGAGCCTCCAGGGAACCTGGCTAGATGCTTTTATGTCTTTTTCAGAATTTCAAAATGTACAGAGGCATAATCCTGCTCGCCCTGTTCGGCTGAGCCTCGCGAGAAGGGGCGATGTCGAGGACCATCATATCTTCGGATGCTCAGGGAAGAGAGCGCCCCTAGCACACGACGGAAGTGGCCTACGGGAGGCAGATGAAATCACCTCGTATGTCCACGAGTGGAGCTGGCCAGGATGGCTGGGATCCAATTCAACCCAGTATACTAGTGAGACCGGCTTCACGTATGGGGAGGCCTCCCTTCAGTGCCCGAGGATACGAATCGTCACCCCAAGGATTAGCGTCACCGTGGGCAAAAGAATATGTTTGACGTGTAAAGGGAACGTTCCCCTGGATAGGTGGTGGTGGCTCAGAAAGTTAAGCAAAGACATGGGGAACCCCAGGGTAGAGTGGGAAAGGTTAGGGAATAACACTCACAGGACCATTACAGGGACCCAGGGAGGGTTAAGTGTGTGCTGGGGTAAATGGTGGGAACCGGATCAGGGGATCTACGTCTGTATGTGGGGATCAGAGAAGGCCTGCCCCACAGGTATTTCCATCATTTTCCACAGCCAGTGGCAAGATAACGGGAGGGGGATGGACTGGGAGTCTCGCCTGGATGCATGCACGATCCCATACTCCCCAATCTCGGTAAATGCCACTGAACTAGTGACCCGCCCTCGACGGCCCCTGCCCACGACCCTGACATCATGGACAGTAGCAGAGGGATGACCCGCCACCACCAAAGGACCAGGGAACGGCCTGGTGCTAGTACCCACAGACCAGGTGCTGTACCAAGGGGTGCATTACGCGGCGGCCTCAGTGATTTTAAACCTCACTGAGGTACACTTACCCGCGTGCTGCCCCGCAGAGACTGCCAAATTGTATCAAGCCCTATTAACAGAGATGTTTCGAAAATTCCGTGAATTTGACTTTTCGGAGGTCAATAAGGCCGCATTGTAAACTCACCACGAGATTTGGGACGGGGTTGGGAGGCAAAGAAGGGGTGTTTTTAATGACGTTTTAACTGGTTTTAACACGGGGTCCTCGGTCATCAACAGTTTAGATGACATCGAGCTGCAGACCCAGATTAATGGTCTAAAAATGCAATTAAAGGGTATTTTAACTGATGAGAATAAGGTGGTAAGTTCTGAGTTGCATGAAGACCAGGCCATGACTCTCCATTTGAAGTAGATCATTGCGGAGCTGGAAAAACATGCAAAGACGGTAAATGCTCTCATCAGGGAGGACAGAAATGCTTCTGACCAGGCTGCGCAAAATGAGGTGTGTGTGCTGTATGGGGCATGGTTGCTGGGTGAGGGCCGCAGCAATCTGGAGGATTTAAAGCAAGGTTTAGACCCCTCCTGGACTAGCAACAAACACCTCGCAGCCCTCCACCCTTTTGAGAACGCAGTAAGCCCGTGCCAGCTCCGGTTAGCTTCTGAGGCCTACCCAGTCCCAGTGGACTGTGGGCGGTCCATCCACACCGTCATGGGGATAGTTGTAAGAATGCCGGTCATGGGCGGGACGGCCCAACCCGCACTGGTATACAGGGTGGAGAACATTGGAATCATTCAAGGGGGTGCACACATTCGTTTTGCAGCTGTCCCGCCCTATGTCATAAAGTGGGAGCACGCTATGACGGGTAGTGACCCCTCGGGGTGCCGTAGCCAGGGAGCACACATCATCCTGTGTCCCCAGCACTTGAATGCCTATTCGAAACCACAATGTGGGTTCAGAGCTGCTGACACGAAACCTATAAATTGTACCATGGAAGCCATGGCACAAGGCCATGTCCCCCCACAGGTAGCATATATAGGAGGTGGGACATATTGCGTCACCACAGGAGTGTCTCACTACCAGCACGGACAGCACAGCTGGTGCGTGGTGAGTGACAGCAGCTTCTGCTTCAAACCCGAGGCAGAAGTTCAAGTGGCACAGATACGAATTGTCCCCATTCCTGAACCGTCCACTGTTCACCTCACTGTGGAGGAGAGTTTTACCCACCTCCAGAAATATGTCGCCCACTTCGGTTACCCGATTCCCCCTCTCCCAGAGCACCTTACCAAATTATTAAAAGCCGTTCTAGTATCACAAAAGCACTTCTACACTTTGGAACAAAAGGCTGTACAGATAGGGGCCCCGCCCTGGTGGGATGTTTTTGAAAGTATAGAGGTCCCCTCCTGGATTCGAATGGCGTCCCACATCTTAGTAATCTGTCAGCTAGGGATCGTCCTCTACCTGGTTTGTGTCCAGTGTAGGAGAAAGGGTCCTGGGGTAGAATTTAAAGCGAAAAGGTTGTGGAAGAACCAGTATGCCCGGGTGGAAGAAGAAACACCCATGTGAGTTTTGTGTCGTATCACTACCGAGTGATGGCCGATTCGTATGTTATTTTAATAAAGCTTGTTCCTTCCGTTCGTTATTTTTAATAAATATGGTTTTGGCCTGATGTTGATTTTATTAAAGATTGTGTGTTGTAATAAAGTTTTATGATGTCCCAAGTAGTGCAGAGGTGTTGCACCCCCTCCGTGCTTGGATTATTGTAACAGATCATATTTGTTATTGATAGATGCCTGCCGTGCACTGCCGTTTTCTCTAAGTAAGGGGAATGTATGTGTTGGGGGATCGTGAATAGATAAATATAGGGGAAGGTTGTTTGTGGGGGGTCAGAAATGTTGCTCGCCTTGATTGGACACTTCAAGCAAGTTGCAGTATCCTAGGGGGGACTGAAAGGTTTTGCAAATTTCATGTCTCCCCCCACCCCCCACCGAAGATTTACTTTTGGTTTATTAAAGAAGCCCTGGTTGGACTGAGTTTGGAATCCAAGGCTCAACAAGATGGCTGCGGTGAGCCTCATGACCAAAGCCTGTAAGTTTCAGTTTGGACTGACAAGCTTGTATTCTGATGACTGAGAAGGAACTTAACAGAAAACTCGAATGCGGACAGACCTTCTGCATTTATGCATGAGAAGCAAACCCAGTGGCATTCGGGCCTCTGATTAAAAATCATCAAGGTTGTTTGCACAAACAATCAAGAGCAGGCAAGGCCTATTCAAAATGTAGTGGGACAAGCTTAGCTGCATTCAGATCTTCGGTTAGAGAACATCAACACTGTTTACAAACGATCAACGGGGCATTCAGACTGGAATGGCCCCATCACGAAACCAGTCGGACAAAGGGGAACACTGATGAGGCGTTTAAAACCAATTATCGGCCATCCAGGTTAATGGGCCCAGATCGGTACCTTTTGTATGATTTTCAATACGTCCAGATCAGACAAAAGAAATGAGCTGATCTGGCGGGAGATAAGGGCTACCGGGAAGGGTATAACTAGTCCCTTGGGAGGCCATTTTTCGCTCTCTCTCTCTCTCTCTCCTGCCTCGCCTCCGGTGCCCTGCCGTATCATCAACCCAGTGAGAGGATCGTCGACGAAGAGCCCGTCCAGGGAAGTAGGATACCCGCAGTTACCTTTGAATTACTGGGGTATCTCTGTTTTGGGGCGGTGAAAACCTACTACATCGGCAGGCAACAGGGCACGGAGCAGGCATTTCAACATCCTAGACTGGTGAGCATCAACTTTCTGGCCCATTACAAGACAACCTAGATAGGTGTAAAAGGGTGGGAGTTAAGGGGAATTGCTAAAGTGTCATTTTAGTCATTTTCCCTCGATGTGTCCGTTTCTCCTCCCCCGTTAAGTGTAATTGTGTTGCATCCATAGTGATTTTTCTCTGTATAGTAATTGTTTCTCTAATTTTAATAAACATTGGTTTTCTTTGCACCAAACCACTGGTCTCGTTTGTCTATATCGCTACTTGCAAATAAGTTCAGTGGTCAGAACCAAAGGGGAAGCGATTCGAACCGCATGGGGCTGGAGCAGCTCAGACACGACTGACTGGCCAGACACAATCCCCAAACCAAAACCCCCCTACAAAGTCAATGCTGAGTTGCTGTATAGGCTGTGTAGCGTGTATGAGTGAGCCATCTGACGGACGGAAGAATTGCGGTTTTAATTCCGCGCAAATTCTACAAGTGGAGCATGTTCTTTTCACGTCTTCCATAGAAGATGGGAGATTTTTAGATCGCACCAAGTGCAACATACGGGTAATGCCAGGATGGCATAAGTCAGTATGAAGATACGCAAGAGTCGAAGTTGACATGGAAGAGCAGAATGCACGCATGAGGGTATCCGGGGCCACATTCTCTTTGTTGGGTCGATAATGTATGGTTATGTAAGGTGGCCAATTCCATCCTCCAGAGCTGTATTTTGTTATTCTTGATCTTAGTGCGTTTCCGGTTATCCAGCATAAAGGCCACAGAGCGCTGATCGGTTATAAGCGTGAAATGGCGACGAGCGAGAAAATGACTCAATTTACGTACTGCTTCGATGATAGCTGTAGCCTCCCTCTCTACAGGAGGATAATGGCGCTCGCTACCCTGCAAAGTTCTGGACAGAAATGCAACGGGTCGACCACCTTGATTCAAGGTTACCGAGATCGCCACTTCCGATGCATCGCACTCGACCACGAAAGGGAGATTTTCATTGATGGAACGAAGCGTGACTTTTTCCAGTTGTTGCTTGAGGAGGTCGAAAACTTAAATAGCCATTGCCTCCAACAGAAATGACTTCGCGTGAAGCAGGGGTTGGATCTTGTCAGAAAAATGACTTCGCATAATAGGCAAACATGCCGAGGGCCCGACGAAGAGAGCCGAGATTCGTAGGAGGAGGGAGCTCCTGAAGCGGACGAAGTTGCTCCGGATCCGGTTTGATGACACCATTGCCCACCCAGTAGCCAAGGATGTTGACTGATGGTACTGATTTCACAGATTTGGACTCAATTAAGGTTAAGTTGTGACGACGGAGAATGTCAAGAAATTTCTGGAGGTTGGCATCATGCTCCTTCTGGTCATGACCAGCAATGGTGATATTATCCGGATATGGAAAGGTGTCTGTTAAGTTCTCCTGTTTGACTAGACTATCCATTGCCCATTGAAAGAGGGCCACCCCATTGGTGACCCCAAATGGAAGGCGACAAAACTGGTAAAGCCGGCCATTGGCCTCAAAGGCCGTATACTTTTTGTCAGAGTCCTTTAACGGTACTTGGTGGTATGCGCTCTTTAAGTCAAAAGTTGAAAATACCTTGTAGTTGGCAAGGTTATTGACCATGTCATCGATGCATGGTAGTGGGTAGACATCCAGGTCAGTATACTGGTTAATAGTTTGCGAGTAATCAATGCAAAGACGTTTCTTGTGTTGCTTCAGAGGATTTTTAACAACGATGACTTGAGCCCGCCAGGAAGATGAACATGGCTCAATGATACCGTCAGCTAGAAGGCGAGAGATCTCTGCCTCGATAAAGGATAGATCATCCTGGCTGAAACATCATGATTTAGTGACTATGGGCTTACATCGGGGGGGAAAGATTGGCAAACAAGGAGGGCTCATCGAGCGAAGCTGCCAAAAGTGCACAAAATGGTACTTTGGAAATAGTAAGCTCTGGCTTTGACCCTCCAAACTCGAAAGTGAGTCTTTTGTGTTGTTTCTGGAAATCCTGTCCCAGGAGCACATCACTGCATAGGCTTTTGAGTACCCCGAGCCGGGTGGAGAAATAAGTGCGACTGTTGAGAATAAGGTCGACAAGACAAAAGCCGGAAGAGTTGGTGGTCAGTGTCGTCAGAGGCATTGCAATTTCCCTGTCTGAGGGGTAAATACGCAGTTTTAACTGACTGACAGCCTGCTCACTGATGAAGCTGTCAGAGCTGCATGAGTCAATTAGTGCACTCAAAATGTGTCCATTTACCAAAATCTTCGTGGCTGCATGGGACAGGCTTTGGGGGAAAACAGCTGTGATGGGAGGAGGAGCAGTTTTACCCTTGACAGCTGTAACCTTAGTAGTGGCTCTTGGGGGAGGAGCAGTTTTATAGATAGCAGCTGCAAAACTAACAGGGGCTCTTGACCGGTATACCTTAGAAAAGTGACCTTTCTTACTAACAGAGGCTCTTGATTGGCATACCTTAGAAAAGTGACCTTTCTTACTGCAATGATTGCAGATTGCATTACGGGCAGGACAAAATTTCCTATAGTGGAATGCACCTCCACAGAGGAAACACTTCCTTCTAGATTGCCAAGATGCCGCTAGGGCAGCGTCGCCATCCGTGAGGGCTTCTAGGGTAGGGTCATCATCAGCTAGGATAGAATCATCATCAGTGAGGGCTTCTGCCCGAGGCCCATCAGAGGAGTCACCAAAAGTGATAGCAGCTGTCCGTGCATGTGGTAAATGATAGGCATCTGCATTTTTTTTTGCTAAGTCCAGAGAACATGCCCGGTCATAGGTAGCTTGTAACTCAAGGGTTTTATTCTCCAACAGACACTGGCGTATGAAGAGAGACGCAATTCCGTGAATAAAGGAATCACGAATTAACTCCTTCTGGTACTGCTCAGCTGAGACAGCTTTGAGATTACAATCCTTGCTGAGCTTGCGAAGCTTTTGAATGAATTCGTCAAGTGATACCCCAGGTTGTTGTCGAGTTGTGGCCAATAGATGCCGAGTGAAAATTTTGTTTGGGGCCTTAACATATAGTTGCTGTAGTATTTGGATAGCGGAGCCATAGTCTACACAGTCTTTGATATAGTCAAACACATGAGGGGATACATAATTGGCAAGTATCTCTAACTTATCAGGAACATTCTCACCACACACCCTGAGGTAATTGCTGAAGGTACGATACCAGTGTTTCCATACCTTAGCAGTTGTAGGTGAATTCGGGTCCAGGTCAAGATGGGCGGGTCGGAGTAGTTTCTCCATGATGGATTGATTACTACCTCTGGTTCCCTTCTACTGTTTGAGTCGTAGTCAGTTCCCAAAACCACTCAGAGCGTGGAGCAGGTTCAGTTGATTAAATTGACGTAAGAAAACTACTAGGCACTTGGTCTGAGTATTAAACAAGGCTTTAATCAACTGTTTCACAACATGGAGATCTAGTTCACTAGTTCCTGTTTACAAAATGTCCTGAGCAAGCTGGGCCCATGCCCGAGTATTTATACCCTCCCTGGACAGCGCCACCAGCAGGCCGCTTAGTATTATTCCATAAGTCATTTCTACATGAATGGCAAGATTCATGTCAGTTATGCTTTGTGCCTGTTTTATGCCCGAAAATAGGCACAGCACAGATCAATGTCTACTCCATTATCTATACATATATAATGGAAGGTGCAGGACTGAAAAAGACCATTGCGGCCCATCTGGCCTATCCTGCCAATTTTTCACATCAAAGTGAAATTCTTAGCTCTAAATAATAAATATTTAAAGGCATGGTGCTCCATAATGAAATTTCTCCAACTAATTTCGTCAGCTATACTGAGCTCATCTTTCAATCCAGTTGGGTACAGCAGGAGTGAGGTTCTTGGGAATAAAACCTGAGTATGGCAGTGAACTTGGCAGATTGGATAGTCTTTTCTTGACCCTTCCTTTTTATGTTAGGAGAGGTTTCTGTAGGAGAGATCAATTTTGAGTAACATTTGGTTTGTATACCAACAGTGTTGAACTGTACATTTCACCTTGAGCTGCCAGTCAGAGATTCCTAGCCCAGGATCAGAAAGCAAAGGCCAGCTCTCTGTTTCTAAAATCAAGCTTCACGCTAAACAGATAGAGTGATGAGTACAGTCATTCAAAGCTTTCCCGTACATGGGGGATACTTAACTATGAAACAGTGTATCTAATATGGAGAATGTTTGGTATTTTGTATGATGCATACACACATGAAATCAAGTGGTATTGTATCTCAGACATTGTTTATCGGAGATCCTAGCTTTTCAACTGCCCACAATCTTTTCACACACTGCTAGGCAGAGGCAATTACAGAGTACCTGTAACACACAGACAAGAATAAGCAGATGGCATATAACAACAAAATGGCATATGCACAAGATGCACTAAGACTGGTCTGTCATTGCCAATTGCTCACATTTCATTTTTGATGACAAACAAGAATTTGTAGCTCTGGCTAATAATGGTAGCTTTGAATTCTTGTTGTATTTAGAACTGCCAAACGTCACTAAAGATTACACAATTACTGTAAGATCAGAAGTTAACTACTGGAGTGCATCTATTTCACTTTTGAGAATAGCTAAAAGGAAACTGCTTCATACAATGCTTTTTTTTTAATTCATTTATGGGATATGGGCATTGCTGGCAAGACCAGCATTTATTGCCCATCTCTAATTGCCCTTGAAAAGGTGGTGGTGAGCTGCCTTTTTGAACCGCTGCAGTCCGTGTGGTGAAGGTGCTCCCACAGTGCTGCTAGGGAGCGAGTTCCAGGATTTTAACCCAGCGATGATGAAGGAACGGCGATATACTTCCAAGTCAGGATGGTGTGTGACTTGATGGGGAACTTGGAACTGGTGGTGTTCCCATGCGCCTGCTGGGAGGAAGAGGTCGCGGATTTGGGAGGTGCTGCTGATGAAGCCTTGGCGAGTTGCTGCAGTGCATCTTGTAGATGGTACACACTGCAGCCACAGTATGTCGGTGTTGGAGGGAGTGAATGTTTAAGGTGGTGGATGGGGTGCCAATCAAGCAGGCTGCTTTGTCTTGGATGGTGCCGAGCTCCTTGAGTGTTGTTGGAGCTGCCCTCATCCAGCCAAGTGGAGAGTATACCATCACACTCCTTACTTGTGCCTTGTAGATGGTGGAAAGGCTTTGGGAAGTCAGGAGGTGAGACACTTGCTGCAGAATACCTAGCCTCTGACCTGCTCTTGTTGCCGCAGTATTTATGTGGCTGGTCCAGTTAAGTTTCTGGTCAATGGTGAACCCAGGATGTTGATGGTGGAGATTCAGTGATGGTTATGCCGTTGAATGTTATGGGGCGGTGGTTAGATTCTCGCTTGTTGGAGATAGTCATTGCCTGGCACTTCTGTGGCGCGAATGTTACCTGCCATCATTGAGGATGAGGATATTCATGGAGCCTCTTCCTCCCGTTAGTTGTTTAATGGTCCACCACCATTCACGACTGGATGTGGCAGATTTGATCTGATCCGTTGATTGTGAGATCGCTTAGCCCTGTCTATAGCGTGTTGCTTCCACTTTTTAGCATGCATGTAGTCCTGTGTTGCAGCTTCCCCAGGTTGGCACCTCATTTTTAAGTACGCCTGGTGCTGCTCCTGTCATGCTCTTCTACACTCCTTGTTGAACTAGGGTTGGTCGCCTGGCTTGATGGTAATGGTAGAGTGAGGGATATGCCGGGCCATGAGGTCACAGATTGTGGTGGAATACAACTCTGCTGCTGCTGATGGCCCACAGCGCCTCATGGATGCCCAGTTTTGAGCTGCTAGATCTGTTCTGAATCCATCCCATTTAGCACGGTGGTAGTGCCACACAACATGATGGATGGTGTCCTCGGTGTGAAGATGGGACTTTGTCTGCACAATGACTGTGCGGTGGTCACTGCTACCAATATTGTCATGGACAGATGCATCTGCGACAGGTAGATCAGTGAGGACGAGGTCAAGTAGGTTTTTGACTCACGTTGGTTCTCTCACCACCTGTTGCAGGCCCAGATTTCAGGACTCGGCCAGCAGTGGTGCTACCAAGCCACTCTTGATGATGGACATTGAAGTCCCCCACCCAGAGTAAATTCTGTGCCCTTGCTACTCTCAGTGCTTCTTCCAAGTGGTGTTCAACATGGAGGAGTACTGATTCATCAGTTGAGAGTACGTGGTAATCAGCAGGAGGTTTCCTTCCCCATGCTTGACCTGAAGTCATGAGACTTCATGGGGTCTGGAGTCAATGTTGAGGACTCCCAGGGCCACTCCTTCCCGACTGTATACCACTGTGCCGCCACCGTTGGGACAGGACATACCCAGGGATGGTGATGGAGGAGTTTGGGACATTGGCTGAAAGGTATGATTCTGTGAGTATGACTATGTCAGACTGTTGCTTGACTAGTCTGTGGGACAGCTCTCTCAAGTTTGTCACAAGTCCCCAGATGCTGGTGAGGAGGACTTTGCAGGGTTGACTGGGCTGGGGGTGCCATTGCCGTGTCCAGTGCCAAGGTCGATGCCGGGTGGTCTGTCTGGTTTCATCATTCTTATTATTGTGTTTCATAGCAGTTTGTTACAACTGAATGGCTTGTTAGGCCATTTCAGAGGGCAGTTAAGAGTCAACCACATTGCTGTGGGTCTGGAGTCACATATAAGCCAGACCAGGTAAGGACGGCAGATTTCCTTCCCTAAAGGACATTAGTGAACCAGATGGGTTTTTACCACAATCCGATAGTTTAATGGCTACCATTACTGATACTAGGTTTTTATTCCAGATTTATTTAATTTACTGAATTTAAATTCCCCAGCTGCCATGGTGGGATCTGAACTCATGTCTCTGGATCATTAGTCCAGGCCTCTGGATTACTAGTCCCGTGAGGTTACCACTATGCTACCGTTCCCGTGGCATTGTTGTGGCATTGTCTACATTAAAAACGGGCCTGCGACAACAGCTCAAGAGTAGGTACTTCTAGTCAAATTACAAATACCCTGTTACATGTTTTGTGATGGACACATCAAAATCATTAGCTTTAGTATATCCCATTGTACGCTTTGTGACAGGTGTAGTGGGCTGAGTGATTGAGAAAGGAAGGAGTTCACAGTCGGCTGTTCCTCAGATAGGAGCACATGACTGAGGAAAACAGTACAATTGGCAGCATGTGCACAATAAACTGGGAAGGGGAATCAATCTAAAATATCACACAGATATATAGCAATATATACACGTATAGCAATATATAAAATAAACAAGCAGCTAAGAGTAATTACAAGACTGTAATCTAATAGAAGAGGGGGCATGGGTAGTATACCTATGCAGGAGAATGAAGCACAAAGTGATTTATAACTGTTTCCTGAAAACCAAAATTAGATTATAGCCTAGTAATCACTTTCTGCTATTGATTATTTTTAAATAAAATTTAGGTTTAATTTTACGTGAAGGTTTTATTCAATTTAAGGCCCATTTCACTGTAGTAGCGATTATTCATACCAAAGTGAAGTGCCAGTATCCAGTGATGTTCATTAACAATTAATGAATAATGATTGTGACATAATTACTCCAAGTTTGAGGAATAACCTCACTTGATTATAACAGATACAGCATGTAGCCATTTTCACAAAATTTACCAATGTGTGAATTTCAACCTTGTTCAGAGGGCGATATCGCTCACTGAAAGGATTTCCACCTTGTTCAGAAGGCGATATCGCTCACTGAAAGGATTTCAGCCTTGTTCAGAGGGCAATATCGCTCACTGAAAGGATTTCAACTTTGTTCAGAGGGCGATATCTATCGCTCACTGAAAGGATTTCGACCTTGTTCAGAAGGTAATATCGTTCACTGAAAGGATTTTGATCCACCACAAATTCTAGAATGGATGTTCAGTTATGAGAGTATTATGCTGGGGGTTTCAGACTTTTAACCAAGTTACAACTCTTATACAATGATTCTCATTGCAAGAAGACCTGACTATTTCATTATGCATTCACCTTTGCAAGATGAGGTGTCTGAGTGTCGCATATGTGTGGATTTGGCAGTTTCCTTTTATAACTGAAGAGCAGAAAAAACCCTTTGATCTAAAGATCAAATGTTTCATTTCATCAATTGATGGGGAATTATTAATTGTGCTTGGATCAATGCAGAAAGTTTTTTTCCCTGCTGTGAATCCTGTCCAGTTCTATACTTTGATAATAGTATGTGATAATTTCAATAGTATATTCAGCAATATTCTTAGCTTGTCTGGGAAGCTCTATTTCAAAAGCTGTAGTTTGCTTCAGTTCAGGGATTCTCTTGAAATTCTGTTGCATGACTAGGCAAAAGATTTCCATTTACCACTCTGTAGTGCTTTACAATATGTCATGCCAGTACCAAAAGTTGTACAAGAAGACTATCAATGAACTTTGCCAGAAGTCAGAGCCTTACTTAGTGAATCCTCAGAAACTGAAGGCTGCTGATCATTCACTGAGGGCACTATTTGAGATGGCCATGGTGATCGACATTGGGGAGCTCTGGCCTTAGATGGGTCTGGCTGCAAACTGCAGCATCTTGGTGGCGGTCAGGGCAGTCTGGCACCACTTCAGAATTTGTGATGACAGCAACCAGTAGCACTTTACAGCCTGCACCTAGCAACAGTGGGCTGCAAGGAGTGGGTATAGATGTCACTGTCTCTCTGGAAAGTGATAGTGAGTCCGGTTCCTTAAGGCCCCCTCCAATGTCTTTACATGAAAGAGCTTCAGACATGGACCAGGCTCTCAGAAGCTGGTCCCTTTGGGACAGCAACTATCCTGAGATGAGCGTCACCTCAGGACTTTAAGGCGCCAGGGAAACCATCCCAGCCACCTATCTTCATGGCACGTAGGGAGTACTGAGAAACACAACTGCTAAATTTGAGGATGACATCAAATTGAGGTGGATAGTCAATACCGAGGAGGACTGCAACAACTTACAAGAAGACATTAATAAACTTGTAGAATGGGCATATAATTGGCAAATTAATTTCAACACCAATAAATGTGAGGTACTACTCTTTGGTAAGAAAATTAAGGAGATCACATATTACTTGGAAAATAAGAATCTAAATGGGGTAGAGGAGCAAAGGGATCTGGGAGTACAAATACACAAATCACTAAAAGTAGCAACACAGGTCAATAAGGCCATAAAAATAGCAAACCAAGCACTAAGGTTTATTTCTAGAGGGATAGAATTGAAAAGTAGAGAAGTTATGCTAAACTTGTATCGAAGCTTGGTTAGGCCACACTCGGAGTACTGTGTACAATTTTTTATATTCATTCACAGGTTGTGGGCATCGCTGGCAAGGCCAGCATTTATTGCCCATCCCTAATTGCCCTTGAGAAGGTGGAGGTGAGCCGCATTCTTGGGCCGCTGCAGTCTGTGTGGTGAAGATACTCCCACAGTGAATTTTTCGTAGCGGTTTGGTACAATTGAGTGGCTTGCTAGGCCATTTCAGTGGGAAGTTAAGAGTCAACCACATTGCTGTGGGTCTGGAGTCACATGTAGGCCAGACTGGGTGAGGACGGCAGATTTAACTTCCCTAAAGGACATTAGTGAACCAATTGGGTTTTTACGACAATCTGGTAGTTTCATGGCAACCATTACTGATACTAGCTGTTTATTCCAGCTTTATTTAATTAATTGAATTTAAATTCCCCAGCTGCTGTGATGAGATTTGAACTCACATCTCTGGATTACTAGTCCAGTAACATAGCCACTATGACACTGTTCCTGCAATTCCGGTCATCATATTATAAAAAGGATATAGAGGGTGCAAAAGAGATTTACATGGATGATACCAGAAATACGAGGTTATACATATCAGGAAAGAATGAACAGGGAAGGCTGATGGATGACCTAATAGAGGTCTATAAAATTATGAAAGGTTTTGATTGAGTAGACATAGAGAGAGTGTTTCCACTTGTGGGGAAGAGCAAAACTAGAGGCCATCAATGTAAGATGGTCACCGAGGACGCAATTTTGACGGTACTCAGTGGACGGGATGGGTGGCGGGTCAGCTGTGAACCCGCTGTCAAAACGTGCACACCTGCATTTCCCGATGTCGGGTCTGCCAGCACTGAGCAGACCCAACTGGCAGCAGCGGGGGATCCAATTCAAATCGTTAGTGGCTTGTTTACAGCCACTTATCACTGCTTTTTTCCCAGCTTTTTGAATTTGGCAGGTCGCCCACTGGTTTCCCGCTGTGCCTAGACCTTGTCTGTGATGCTGAGGAGGGAGGTCACTTGCCATTGAATCAGCTGATGAGTTGACAGCTTCAAATGTCAAGTCAAAGCTCCCAGCTGATTGAGAAATGTTCCCTTAATCACTAGCTTCTCTAAACTGCATTTCCACTACATATTCAGAATGCTGCAAGTCTTTACACAAGTCACCATCCAATCTGACCTCATTACCTCTCTCACCATTGACAGATCGCTTATGCCATCTCTACTTCACCTGCCATCTATTCCATCAGCATGGGTGCACTTTATACTTTCTCACCTTGGTCCTCAGAATCTGACCATGATCAGCCCCAACACCAGCATCACCAGGCATACCAGCAGCACCAACAACTACACCAATCTTCTCCGCAATCACCTGATGCTTCACAGTACAGAGGGCATCAGCACCCAACCACATTGCTGGCCGGGACGCCAGCCTCACCATGGCCACGTTTACGTCACTTGATGCTGCACACCCTAGCTGCCACGTGATGCACCAGGTTGGCACCACCCTACACCAACAACATAAAGCATCCCTACATTGCCAAGCCATTCCTTTCACACTCATCACCATTGTGGGGGGTACCATTATGTCTCACCATTCACTGCAACTCACTAAGCCACTTCCAAAGGTGCATACAAAGCTGTCCAAGAATGCAAAGTGTTGAAAATAAAGATTTCAATGTTTGGCAGCACATTAACAGAAACTTCAAATGAACATTGGCTAAAACACACAAGTGCCTACCCTTGTGTGTTGTTAGTTGGTATGATTGCACTAGGATGAGGGTGAGTGTGAGTTGTGGCTAGTGAGATGGGGAAGTGATAATGCAGATAGAGAGGGATGGGTGGAAGTGCAAGGTAAGTTGGTGTGAGTAAGGATGTGCAGGAGTAGGGTAGGGAAAGCAGAGTGATGGGGGTGTGATGAGTGGCACAGCAGGATGAGGTTGAGTGTGGCTTTGCAGTAATGTTTCGTGATCTACTCAGATCATTCAAACATTTGCATCACTGCAGCCAGGTTCTCCTGATGACATCCCTGCTTGTGCCCTCCTGTGCAATGTACAACCAGGCTGCATTGGTCTCCCAGGGAGGTCTCTTCCATCCATTGGAAGGGAAGAGAACCTTCCTGCATGCTGTGACTCCCTCCATAAGCATATGGAGTGAGTCATGGGAGAGCCTGGGTGCAGCCATGCACCTCTGTGCAGTGCTTGTCAGTGTTTGCAGCACCTCAATGCTGTAGGACACTGACAGCACAACTGTCAAAATAAATTTGCACATGGTCCCTTTAAGGAAACTGGCTGATGACACATCATCAAATGACGTCATCAGACCCGCTTACTCTAATTGGCCGGCAAACTTGCTGGGCGAGCTTAACAAGCCCAATCATCGGAAAGTTATGTCGGAAGCCGGGATGGTGGCAAGAGCAGGGCCGGACCCGCCACCGATGTCGCCCGCCACAGACCCACCAAGGTAGGGAAAATCGCCACCCAAGAAATCAAATAGGGAATTAAGAAGAAATTTCTTTACCCAGAGAGTGGTGAGAATATGGAACTCGTTACCACAGGGAGTGATTGAAGCAAATAGCATAGATGCATTTAACGGGAGGCTAGATAAGCTTATGGGGAAAAGGGAATAGAGGGTAATGCTGATGGAGTTAGATGAGGAAAGACGGGAGGAGGCTCGAGTGGAGCATCAATGCCAGCATGGAGGAGTTGGGCCGAATGGCCTGTTTCTGTGCCATATATCCTATGTAATCCTATGTACTTTGAAGGAGTAGTAGATTAGGAATTGGAGTAAATAAATTCGCTGGCACAAAGCGTAGTCAAGATGTTAAGAAGTAGTTGTAGAAGTAGTTGTAGAAAGGGAGAATATATTGTGTTGGATTTATTGGTGAACGTAAAGTAAAAGATAGCTTGATCACATAGAATTGTGAATTTATTTCTGTGTCTGCTTTCAACTTTGAGGAGTTGGATGATGATAGCGGAAATGTAGAATTCTATATTAGGAAGGATTTTGCAGAAGTCTTTGAAATTGAGTAACTTTTTAAACATAAGAACATGCGAAATAGGAGCAGGAGTCGGCCATTCGGCCCCTTGAGCCTGCTCCGCCATTCAATAAGATCATGGCTGATCTGATTTTGGCCTTAACTCCACTTCTCTGCCTGTTCCCCATAACCCTTGACTCCCCTGTAGTTCAAAAATCTGTCTATCTCCGCCTTGAATATATTCAATGACTCAGCCTCCACAGCTCTCTGGGGTAGAGAATTCCAAAGATTCACGACCCTCTGAGAGAAGAAATTCCTCCTCATCTCCATCTTAAATGGGCGACCCCTTATTCTGAAACTATGCCCCCTAGTTCTAGATTCCCCCACGAGGGGAAACATCCTCTCAGCATCTACCCTGTCAAGCCTCCTCAGAACCTTATATGTTTCAATAAGATCACCTCTCATTCTTCTAAACTCCAATGAATATAGGCCCAACCTGCTCAAGCTTTCCTCATAAGACAACCCCTTCATCCCAGGAATCGACCTAGTGAACCTTCTCTGAACTGTCTCCAATGCAAGTATATTCCTCCTTAAATAAAGAGACCAAAACTGTACGCAGTACTCTAGGTGTGGTCTTACCAATGCCCGGTACAGTTGTAGCAAGTCTTCCCTACTTTTATACGCCATCCCCCTTGCAATAAAGGCCAACATTCCATTTGCCTTCCTAATTACTTGCTGTACCTGCAGGCTAACTTTTTTGTGTTTCAAGTTCGAGGTCACCCAGATCCCTCTGTACTGCAACATTCTGTAGTCTCTCTCATTTTTTGAATAATATTTTGCTTTTCTATTCTTCCTACCAAAGTGGATAACCTCACATTTTCCCACATTATACTCCATCTGCCAAATTTTTGACCACTCGCTTAACCTATCTTTATCCCTTTGCAAACTCTTTGGGCTCGATTTTGTCATTGGGGGCGGGTTGGGGCGTGTCAAGTGGTTTTCGTGTCAGGACCTCGACTCCGATGTGAAGTGGGAAAAAAGTGCGATTTTGCCCTAATTGGGCACTTGATTTCCAGCGTGTGGAAACCACTGGCCCAATGAGTCTTTTCATACAGAAAGTCGCCTCCAATGACATCATCAATGCTGCTGGATTTAAGGCTTGCAAGCAGCCTTGCTTCTTCTGCAGACTGCAAACTTTATGCCCATTGTTGTGATCACTTCATTCAGCAACTATGTCCAGCAGTAGGCCAAAGTGTGTTCCAAGGTTCGATGAGCCCTCCCTCCAAGCTCTGGTGGAGGGAGCAAGATCAAATAAGGAGGTGCTTTTCCCTTCCTCAGGGAGGAAAAAGCCTCCCCAGCAGACTAAAGCTGTGTAGATGCAAGTGACCCAGGAGGCCAACTCAATCGCTATGTACCGCAGAACCTGGTTGCAGTGCAGGAAGAGGTTTCATGACCTTCTCCGCACAGGAAAAGTGAGTATGACTTTCCATCACCCTCAATCTGATCCCCATCACCTCTCCTCACCAGCACTCTGCTTTGCCAACCTCTTCCTCCACATCCCACTTGGCACTTACATCCCTGCACCCTTACCCATTCCCTCTCTCTCTATGGTCACATTCACTTAACTATTCGACCATGCAGCCCTCACACTCCCCATCCCCCTCTCAAACAGATATACTGCTTTGGATACTGATGGGGGGGATGGCTTACCAGGGGAAGGCAGCAGCAGCCAACTTCCTGGCACCAGGGGTGGCTCTGCTGCACAGGACGGGAGGAAAAAGAGGGGGAGAGCTATAGTAATAGGGGATTCTATTGTAAGGGGAATAGATAGGCGTTTCTGCGGCTGCAAATGAGACTCCAGGATGGTGTGTTGCCTCCCTGGTGCAAGGATCAAGGATGTCTCAGAGCGGCTGCAGAACATTTTGGAAGGGGAGGGTGAACAGCCAGTTGTTGTGGTGCATATAGGTACCAACAATATAGGTAAAAACCGGGATGAGGTCCTAAAAGCTGAATAAAGGGAGTTAGGAGGTAAATTAAAAAATAGGACCTCAAAGGTAGTAATCTCAGGATTGCTACCAGTGCCACATGCTAGTCAGAGTAGAAATAGAAGGATATTTCAGATGAATACATGGCTAGAGGAATGGTGCAAGGGGGAGGGATTCAAATTCCTGGGCCATTGGAACTGGTTCTGGGGGAGGTGGGACCAGTACAAAACGGACGGTTTGCACCTGGGCAGGGCCAAAACCGATGTCCTAGGGGGAGTGTTTGCTAATGCTCTGGGGGAGGGTTTAAACTAAAATGTTAGGGGGTTGGGAACCTGAGCGGGGAAACAGAGGAAAGGGAAACAAGGATAAAAGCAAAAGACAGGAAGGAGAAAAACAAAAGTGACAGGCTTTAAATTGAACATGGCCACAGTAAATAATAATTCTAAAAGATCTAAGAGTGTTAAAAAAACAAGCCTGAAGGCTTTGTGTCTTAATGCGAGGAGCATTCGTATTAAGGTGGATGAATTAGCTGCGCAAATAGAGGTAAACGAATATGATATGATTGGGATTACGGAAACATGGCTCCAGGGTGGCCAAGGCTGGGAACTCAACATCCAGGGATATTCAATATTCAGGAAAGATAGGCAAAAAGGAAAAGGAGGTGGGGTAGCATTGCTGGTTAAAGAGGGGATTAACACAATTGAAGGGAAAGATATTAGCTCTGATGATGTGGAATCTGTATGGGTAGAACTGAGAAATACCAAGGGGCAGAAGACGTTAGTGGGAGTGGTATATAGACCTCCAAACAGTAATGCGGAGGTCGGGGATGGCATTAAACGGGAAAGTAGAGAAGCGTGCAATAAGGGCACAGCAGTTATCATGGGTGACTTTAATCTACATATAGATTGGGCTAACCAAATTAGTAACAATACTGTGGAGGAGGAATTCCTGGAGTGTATATGGGATGGTTTCCTGGACCAATATGTCGAGGAACCAACTAGAGATCAGGCCATCTTAGACTGGGTATTATGTAATGAGAAAGGATTAATTAGCAATCTTGTTGTGCGAGGCCCCTTGGGTCAGAGCGATCATAATATGATAGAATTCTTCATTAAGATGGAGAGTGAAATAGTTGACTCAGAGACTAGGGTCCTGAATTTAAATGAAGGAGACTACGATGTTATGAGGTGTGAGTTGGGTAGGATTGATTGGGGAATGTCACTCAAAGGGTTGACGGTGGATGGGCAATGGCAAACATTCAAAGATAGCATGGATGAACTACAGAATTTGTTCATCCCAGTTTGGCATAAAAATAAAACAAAAAAGGTGACTCAACCGTGGCTAACAAGGGAAATTAGGGATAGCATAAGATCCAAGGAGAGGACATATAAATTGGCCAGAAAAAGCAGTAAACCTGAGGATTGGGAGCAGTTTAGGATGCAACACAGGAGGACAAAGGGATTAGTTAAGAGGGGGAAAATAGAGTATGAGAGTAAGTTTTCAGGGAACATAAAAACTGACTGTAAAAGCTTTTATAGATATGTGAAGAGAAAAAGATTGGTGAAGTCAAATGTAGGTCCCTTGCAGTCAGAATCAGGAGAATTTATAATGGGGAACAAAGAAATGGCAGACCAATTGAATACATACTTTGGTTCTGTCTTCACAAAGGAGGACACAAATAACCTCCCAAAGATGTTGGGGAACATAGGGTCTAATGAAAGGGAGGAACTGATAGAAATCAGTATTTGTAGGGAAATGGTGTTAGGGAAATTGATGGGATTGAGGGCTGATAAATCCCGAAGGCCTGATAATCTACATCCTAGGGTACTTAAGGAAGTGGCCCTAGAAATAGTAGATGCATTGCTGGTCATCTTCCAAAATTCGATAGACTCTGGAACTGTACCCATGGATTGGCGGGTAGCTAATGTTACCCCACTGTTCAAAAAGGGTGATAGAGAGAAAATGGGAAATTACAGACCGGTAAGCCTGACATCGGTAGTGGGGAAAATGCTAGAGTCCATTATAAAGAATGTAATAGCAGAGCACTTGGAAAAACGTCAACATGGATTTACAAAAGGTAAATCGTGCTTGACTAATCTACTGAAATTTTTTGAGGATGTAACTGGTAAAATAGATAAGGGAGAAAGAGTGGATGTGGTGTATTTGTATTTTCAAAAGGCTTTTGATAAGGTCCCGCATAAGAGATTAGCATTTAAATTTAAGGCACATGGGATTGGGGGCAAGGTATTGACTTGGATAGAGAACTGGTTGGCAGACAGAAAGCAAAGAGTTGGAATAAACGGCTCTTTTTCCGAGTGGCAGGCAGTGACTAGTGGTGTACCGCAGGGATCGCTCCTTGGACCCCAGCTATTCACAATATATATTAATGATCTAGACGAGGGAACTAGATGTAATATCTTCAAGTTTGCAGACGACACAAAGCTGGGTGGGCGTGTGCGCTGTGAGGAGGATGCCGAGAAACTCCAGGATGATTTGGACAGGTTGGGTGATTGGGCAAAAGCATGGCAGATGCAATATAACGTGGATAAATGTGAGGTTATTCACTTTGGTGTCAAAAACAGGAAGGCAGATTATTATCTGAATGGCAATAGATTGGGAGAAGGGGAAGTGCAACAAGACCTGGGCGTCCTTGTGCACCAGTCGCTGAAAGTAAGCATGCAGGTGCAGCAGGCGGTTAAGAAGGCAAATGGTATGTTGGCCTTCATAGCGAGAGGGTTTGAGTACAGAAACAAGGATGTCTTGTTGCAGTTGTACAGGGCCTTGGTGAGACCACATCTTGAGTATTGTGTGCAGTTTTGGTCGCCTTATCTGAGGAAGGATGTTGTTGCCATGGAAGGAGTGCAGCGAAGATTCACCAGGCTGATACCTGGGATGGCAGAAATGAAGTATGAGGAGAGATTGGGTTGATTGGGCTTGTACTCGCTGGCGTTTAGAAGAATGAGAGGGGATCTCATCGAAACTTATAAAATTCTAACAGGACTAGACAGACTAGATGCTGGAAGGATGTTCCCGATGGTCGGGGAGTCCAGAACCAGGGGTCACAGTCTAAGGATAAGAGGTAAGCCATTTAGGACAGAGATGAGGAGGAATTTCTTCACCCAGAGAGTGGTGAACCTGCGGAATTCTCTGCCAAAGAAGGCAGTAGAGGCCAATTCATTAAATATATTCAAGAAGGAGTTGGATATATTTCTTAAGGCTAAAGGGATCAAGGGATATGGAGAGAAGGCAGGAACAGGGTACTGAATTTGGATGATCAGCCATGATCTTATTGAATGGCGAAGCAGTCTCGAGGGGCCAACTGGCCTACTCCTGCTCCTATCTTCTATGTTTCTATGTATCACTGTGATGCAATGACAACAACTTACAACACACAGGGAGGGCCCTTTGTCTCCTTCTAAGCATCTATGCTATGGATTCTCTACACTCACTCCTTCATTCTCACTCAAACTCCACTTTTGTCCCTCATTGCAGGAAAAGAGAGCCCACAATACGAGGGAAAGAGTGAGGACAGGAGGAGGGCCACCCTCAGTAGCCCAGCTCACCACCTCAGAGGAGGCGGCCCTGGAAATCGCCAGTGTCGAGAAAGATTTGCAAGTGAGGGAGGGACAGACGGGCGCATCACAGCAAGCTGGTGACAGAATAGTTTGGCATCTCTCTCATTGACATTGCATGAGTGACTGATAATGATTCTGATGCTCTAACAGATTGACTTATGATCATCTGCACAATTCAATGTGCATGCAACCTTGACCTCACATCTCTAACTCTTTCCTTTACTCCCCCACAGGACAATCGAGAGCCCCCGTCCCCACTGTCCAGGAGGAAGAGCCTGAGCTTCAAGACTCCTCAGAGGAAGCTGCAACCTCTGAGGGCGCAGCGTCAGCAGAATTTAGCACACCCAGCACCAGCACAGACACTCACACCTCGATGGGACCTTCGCGAGACAGAGTAGTGTTGTCACCTGGTGTATCACAGCTCACATGTGAGCATCAGCAGATTGTGGAGACAGGGACAACGGTGGAGAGTCCTCGTCGGAGGGCGCAGGACTCTTCCAGCTCGGCTCAGCTGCATGTTGACCCTGTGCCTCTGGGTGCATCCAGAAGGAGAGCGGTGCTGGAACTCCAGGAACAGGTGCAGGAGTCTCTGGCAGGTTTTATCTCCAGGGTCGCTGTGAGTGTGGAGCGAATGGAGGAATCCATTGTGAACATGAGCAGAGCCTTTGTGGAGACATTGGTGCATGAATGCATCACCATGGAAAGGATGGCAACCTCCGTGGAAAGGATGGCTATGGTAGAGGAGAGGATGGCTATGGCCATGGAGGAGCTAAGTCGCCAGAGCGTTGAAAACATGGTGATTGTTCAGAATTGATTGGCATCTCTTGAGGAGCGATGGTCAGCTATTGAGCATAGAAATCAAACCTTCATGGAAGTCCGCTGGAGTAGAACTTCCAGTGCAGAAACGGATCCTCATGGCCCCCCTGAAGTGCATCAAGATGCTGTCAAGCCACTTGCTATCTCTGAAGTGGGCTGACCCATGAGAGGGATGTTGATGGCAGACAACAAGGGAGTGGGGGCTCCTCTCCAAGCGCTCACACGACCATGCCACTGCAAAGCCCTCGGTCAGAGTCCCACCAGAGTCCTCACCCAACTGAGATGGGCACCTCATCCCCTGCACAACCACAGGAACAGCAGACTGTTGCCGAGCCCACACAGGTTCGCAACCCCAGAGGACGGCCGCCAAAGGTGTCGAGACAAGAGCAGCAAGAAAGTGAGCAAGAGGCCTCCACATCTGCTGAAGCCACAGGGGAAGCACCATGTAGCAGCACGCGTAAGAGGAAGATAATGCACAAGTAGTCACAAGGGTAGTCACTTGGGTGTTATGTTGTGTTTATTTTTGAAATGCCATCAGTTGCTTGTTGTGATAAAAAAATTCTGATGGCAAACTGTTGAAGTTGTGGCCAGTGTCATTTCGCAAGTGGGACTTCCACATTGAGGGCTTCGAGCGACTTGCAATTGTCAGTATAGTGGTCAGAGTGATAGGAATCCGCAGGTTCTTGTCCATTGTTGATGTTCTGGTAAGAAGGTGTGAGGCCTTATGCAGGCTAAGCAAATCTGGCCAACATGAGTGCATCCCTTGCATCCCGGGCAGCAATGTGGTCGCGCGCTGGCACCTTCTGGCCTGTGCAGCTTTAGGTGGGTGAGCAGCAGCTTGGCGCTCCTGTTGTTGCTACTGCTGTTGGTGGTGCTGTTGTTCATGGTTCTGCTGCTGCTGCGGCTGGTCTTCGTCTGAATCTGATGTCCAGGAGGAAAGGAAATAAATGGTTCCCATGCTTCTGGTATATGCTTCAGTTGAGGAAGCGCTCAGTCAAGGTGGGGAGAGGGGTTTCCCAGGAGGTCACACTGGAGATGGGTATCAGGCTCCAAACTTCCACAACAATGAATATGCCTGCTAAATGTTCCCCCAGACCTGAGACAACAAAGTTCTGCCTGTAAATGATCATTGGTGAAAACTCCTTTTTAATGGTGGAGCTGCAGCTGTTAGTAAGCAATCCACTTGTGAAGCCGCCAGGATTAACTGGTGTGTTCCAGAGGAGACGTGCAGGATGGGGGAAAAGTGTTAAAATCAGAAAGGCCTCTCAAAATGGGATTATAGAAGCAATTAACTGGTTGTTAAGGGCCTTAAGGGTCTGAAACCCCGATTCTGGGAAAATTGCTTGGAGGCGGGATCGGAGCTGCATGCCATTTTTTGCCATTTTAACACCTCACACACTTCCAATCCCGCCTCCTCGGGCCTGGCAAAATCGAGCCCTTTGTGTCCTCCTCACAACTTGCTTTCCCACCTATCTTTGTATCATCAACAAATTTGTCTACAGTACACTTGGTCCCTTCAACTAAGTCATTAATATAGATTGTAAATAGTTGAGGCCCCAGTACTGATCCCTGTGGCACCCCACTAGTTACAGTTTGTCAACCTGAAGATGATCCATTTATCCCGACTCTCTGTTTTCTGTTTGTTTGCCAATCCTCTATCCATGCTAATATATTACCCCCAACACCGTGAGCTCTTAACTTGTACAGTAACCTTTTATGTGGCACTTTATCGAATGCCTTTTGGAAATCCAAAAACCCTACATCTACTGGTTCCCCTTTATCCACCCTGCTCGTTACATCCTTAAAGAACTCTAACAAATTTGTCGAACACGATTTCCCTTTCATAAAACCATGTTGACTCTGCTTGATAGTATTATGATTTTCTAAATGTCCTGCTACTACTTCCTTAATATTGGATTCCAGCATTTTCCCAATGACAGATGTTAGGCAAACTAGCCTATAGTTTCCTGCTTTCTGTATAACTCGTTTCTTGAATATGGGCATTACATTTGCGGTTTTCCAATCCGATGGGACCTTTCCAGAATCTAGGGAATTTTGGGAGATTACAACCATGCATTCGCTATCTTTGCAGCCACTTCTTTTAAGACCCTAGGATGCAGGCCATCAGGTCCAGGGGACTTGTCAGCCTTTAGTCCCATTAGATTGCCGAGTACTTTTTCTCTAGTGATAGTGATTGTTTTAAGTTCCTCCCTCCCTTTTGCCCCTTGATTTTCCACTACTATTGGGATGCTTTCAGTGTCTTCTACCGTGAAGACAGACACAAAATATTTGTTCAAAGTCTCTGCCATTTCCTTGTTTCCCATTATTAATTCCCCAGTCTCATTCTCTAAGGGACCAATGTTTATGTTAGCTACACTTTTCCTTTTTATATACTTGTAGAAGCTCTTATTGTCTGTTTTTATATTTCTTGCTAGTTTACTCTCACAATCTATCTTCTCCCTCTTTATTATTTTTTTAGTCACCCTTTGCAAGTTTCTAAAAATGTCACAATCTTCTGGCCTACCACTAATCTTTGCAACATTATATGCCTTTTCTTTCAATTTGATATCCTCCTTAACTTCCTTAGTTAACCATGGATGGTTCATCCTTCTCGTAGAGTCTTTCTTTGTTGAGAGTTATGAAATATCTCCTTAAAAGTCTGCCACTGCTTATCTACCATCTTACCTTTTAATCTATTTTCCCAGTCCACTTTAGCCAACTTTGTCTTCATACCCTTGTAATTGCCTTCATTTAAGTTTAAGACATTAGTTTCAGACCCAAGTTTCTCACCCTCAAACTGAATGTGAAATTCTATCGTGTTATGATCACTCTTCCCTAGAGGATCCTTTACTATGAGATCATTAATTAACCCTGTCTCCTTACACATTACCAGATCTAAAATAGCATGTTCCCTGGTTGGTTCCTCAACATATTGTTCTAAGAAATTGTCCTGAATGCACTCTATGAACTCATCCTCAAGGCTACCTTTGACAATTTGATTTGTCCAATCTATATGGAGATTAAAATTGCCCACAATTATTTCTTACAAGCCCCCATTATTTCTTGATTTATAGTGTGTCCTACTGTTAGGGGACCTATAGACTACCACCAGTGACTTCTTTCCCTTATTGTTTCTTATCTCCACCCAAACTGATTCTACATCTTGTTCTTCCGAGCCAAGATCATTTCTCACTACTGTACTGATCGCATCCTTTATTAACAGAGCTACCCCACCTCTTTTTCCTTTTCCTTTCTGCCCATCCTTCCAAAATGTCAAATACCCCTGATATTCAGTTCCCAGCCTTGGTCACCCTGCAACCACGTCTCTGTAATGGCTATCAGATCATACCCATTTATTTCTATTTGTGCCGTCAATTCATCTATCTTGTTACGAATGGGTAAATTTACTCATTCCACTTGGGGAGCCACACTTTAAGAGAGCGTGTGTCAGAGATACTACAACACTGTAACTCTGTTTCTCTAACCCACATTCCCTTCAAGTCCAACTCCACACTAGAAGCATGGGAATCAATGAATTTACCTTTATATCTGCAATGGTAAGTTGTGCAGGGATGCACTGGCAATGCCCAGTCACAGTGATGCAGGAGAAACAAAAACGAGCAGTAGAGACACAGGGTCAAAAATGTACACTAAATGTTCAGTGTTGACAGGAACTAAGATGACTTCTAAAGAATGTAAAATCAATCATTTCTGATTAGCTGCATTGTAACAAATGTCATTGATGCACACTCCAGTACAACAGAAATAGTATTTCTTCTCTCCATTGAGACAGTCTAATTACTAATATTATTTATGGTACTATTTCTCTGATAATCAGCTTCTTATCACAGTAATTTCTATTCCAGAAAAAAGCCAACTGAAATTTTAATCACTTAAGAACATTTAAAAAAAATAACTTGTGTGTGGGTTTTCACTGCTGCAGAGACATAGCAGTGATGGATGACAACCAGTAAGATGGGCTGTTGCTATGGAACGTTGCCAGGCTTTAAGTAGCCTTGGGTCCCATCATATTCAACAGGTGGCAGACAGAGGGTCCCAGGGCTATTTTCATGGTATGAAACGGCATTCTGGATAAGGACTAGAAAAAAAATCATGTTTCATCGCAAACATATTGCAGCTTCTTTAACCCTATTTAAACCTCTGTACAGAACATTTTTCAGAGCTCACAGCCATGAGGCTCACAAAGAACATAAGCCTCAAGGGAACTGGAAGACTTTGACACAGGTAATATAACAAAATGGTCTCCAATGCTTCACAATGATAGAGAATTAGCTATGTAACAGCTGACAAAAACAGATGTGCTCAGTTCCATAACCAAATAGCAGACCAGTTGGTGGCTTTTAGGCACACACACACAAACTCTGGGCTTGGCTGAGAGTGCCATTATTTTTAGTCACATTTCAGAGGTGTTCTTCCTGACTGGCAGGCGGCCAGCTTTGCTGAAGCAGCATTATGATCTCAAATGTTCTTCACAAGTTCAAATGCAAATAAGGTGCTTCCTCTTTGCTTTACCAGATGACACAATGCTGGTGGGGGGTGAGGGGGAGGAGAGGAAAAAGTAACTCACTTGCTTACTACTAGAAGGTGATTGACCTTTGTGTGACAGTAGAGTGGAATCTCATGATGCCATATTCAAGTATGAACAGTGTTTAGGTTTATACCACATACATGAAGAGCATTTGGGCTTCATTGTGACACTGAAATTATGCAATTGTTTTATGTGATTTAAAAAAAGACTTTTATGTTAAATCACTGCAGGGGACACCTCATGAAAGTATAAATCAGCTCCTGGTAAAATGGCTTCCATTCAACATTACTTGGCTACACCTCAACTTGTGTTATGCCAGTTGATCCATTTATGCCAGACAGTTACTGACATGACAATATTTAAAATGACTTGTTACTTATTGCTTTAACGCACAGTGCTAGTGAATATCACTTGTATCGTACAGATCAAAGACAAGGAGCTCACCTCTATGCGATTAACATTGGTGATAATGTAGACCAAAGCAATCACATGCACCACAGCACAAAAGAAAAATCTGTTCTATCTGGCAGCTTGGCATGGAGTGTTTCTGGATGAATATGTAAATTAGAAAAGGGATGGTTTAACGCCAAACATTTTTTTCACCCGAGGGTGCTCGGTGAGAAGGAAGGACGGTCGCCGTGCCAGCAGTTAAAAGGGCCATCCTCCCTTTCTCATGCTGATAATGAACTGTTAAGCAAAAGGAAAATTGACACAAGACCTATTCAGAAACCCCTGTAATATTGTAAACATTGTTTTTAAAGGTGGTGGGGGTGGGGGTGGGGGTGGGGCGGGACAGAGGGGGTGGTTACCAGCTGGAAGTGGAAGTGGCAGAATTACAACATTGCCACACATTCTCCAAGACTTTCGTATGTGTGCAGATGTGCAGCACATGGAGGGTGACAGACCACTAGAGAAAGAATTGAAACTTACTGCTGGCACTGGATACAAGACATTCATTCATATTTTCCTTGGTCATGGCCCCTCCTGGAGGAATGATCCACGACAATTATCCATTGGTGCAAGAAAGGAGAAACAGATTCAACTTTGGCTTTGCATCTTTGCCACATTTTTTCATGCTACGTGTTGTGGCGCTTTGTTGTATATTTGGCAACATCATAAAATTATAAAGCTATCATATGAAGATAAGAAAGGCAAATAAAGCAACTTTTTGAAATTTGCATTCAATAATGAATTTTATATTTTGACAAAGTTTTATCTTAAATGGTCCCCAAACTGAAATACTCTTTCTGGATAATCACTCCAGAGTTACAATTAAAGATAATATTAAAGATATAGGTTTGTTTGATACCACAGAATATCAATAGTATTTAATAGCTGTTCACTAAATTCTAATTACAGCCATCTGCTGGTCCCAGAGGAAACCACTCCAATTATCAGTAACTGTTTGCACTGCAATCCAAAACCATTGGTTTTTAAAGCCTCTGTGTCATCTGTTTTCAGCTCCCATGCAGGAAAAGAGATGACAGGAAACAGTCAAGCATAACAGCATCATCAGTGAGTGTCAATACCATCATATGGACTTCTGGACATGCCCTGGGTGTACTTGTACTGTGGGTGAATTATTTCAGACATCACCCTACTAGAGACTGCTTCCAAAATAGCCAGTGGCATGATCAATATTTTTAAGACATTATTTCAACTCTAAAGAAATGTTTTCCTGAGGTGATATAAAGTGGTAGTGTATCGATATGCTTCACCATGGCTTGGTAGCATAATTCTCCTGCATAAGCTCCCACAGGATGAGTGACCAATTTCAGCCTGGCTGTCTGGGGGATGCACTAAACAGAAATAAGGTGATTTCCCTGAGGTATGGAAGGAATGTTAAACAGCTAGTCAACTATTGCATTTGTACTCTTCTTTAGGGGATGATTACGCAGCATCACCAGTAGAATTCCAGGAACAGGCCATGCCCTCGTCCATTTGATCAGAGAATGATGAGTTGGTTAAGTAGGGATAGACGTTTTGAGAAATGCTTCTTGTTCTTCTTTACAATATGTACTATTTACTTCATTTGTTGATAGATTCCAGCTGATATGTATAAAAGTAGCACAAATGAGGCAAATTCAATACTTGAGTGAGGTACACAAGTTAATTAGCTGTAAGCTTTCTTTTTTAACATTTTAAATGGGTACAATCTCACATGGGAAATGTTGTCCATAGGGACAACACAATACAAATGTTACTTTTGAATGTTGAAACCTGAAACCCTTGGCCTTGACATTCATAGTTGCTGGCAACATATGGACTTCTTCAAGAATCAAAGAGTTACCCTGCAGTAACAACACTGTACTCAGTCACTTAACATGCAGGGAATAGCACTGATCAAACCCTTCCCTGTGTTTTTGTGTTGTAATGCATTGTTACTCGTCTCATTATTATAACATTTCACATCAATTATAATTTTGTACGGTAGCATATAATGCAAAAATACTATGTTTCTTATATGGAAAATAAGGGAGTTGTAGACCCAGAGATAACACTGGTAAATGCTGGCTGAGATTGGGCTGAGAGATGCATACACTGCAGACAGATCACTATTTATCCTGCAGGCTGCTACTTCAGATAGCCATGACCCTGAGGAGAACCAGTCAACAAAAAAAGACAGACAACAGGAAGTGATTGGTATGCAACCCTGAGCTTCTTCAAAACACCTTTGACCTTTAGTTTGACCTGCAAATGACAGCACAGTGCCTGCACCTGATCAGGCAGCAAACTCACTTGAACTAGTCAGGAAGGACAATGCAGCCTTGCCACACCATATTAACTCCTATTTGGAAAATAACAGATGTGGGAAGGCAAAAATGAAACAAAACAAAAAAAACTACTCTATATAATACATACACAGCAAGTATAAACCAAAAAACAAATCAATTCTGAAATTCCTAATATCCAAAAGCAGGATTAAGATTAAGACATATCACTAGAATATATTACATATTAGTAACTAGAATGCTGCATTATAACTCATTAATGACTTAAAATTGAGTACATTAAATCAACTCGATGCACTTCCTACACTTTCCTTACTTATTTTCTTGCCTGACATTATTTTAGTGTTATATTCAACTATCTCACACTGTATTTTCTCAACTTGTTAATCTTGAAGTATCTCTTTGCTTATATAGGCTGGGTTTCTTTTCTTATTGAAAATGGTGGTTGGTTGTGCGCCAATGAAATCTCAGTCTGTTACCAATATATAGGGCATCCGGACATCCACAGGCCCAGCAGTGCATTCCCGACCCAAGTTGGCCAGGGGTCCAGCGGAGTGGATGAGAATTGGTCTTCAGTTTTGTTGAGCCTTTTTGGAACAGAGCATTGGTTCGTCCCAAGCATGGCCCACACCAGGAACTCCTTTGGCCCTGGATGTATTGATGGACCCAATATTCAGGTCTCTTCAGCAGTTGAAGCTGGGGCCAAAGAAGTTTCCAGGCCTGCCTCTTAACCTGGACCTCCTATGAATCCCAGCAGCACAATGCTTTTGGGCCTCTCCCATAAAAGGCTGATTGGGCAGTCAAATAGCCATTGGCGTCCCTGTCACTTTTCCGCACCCCACACCACCCCCCCCACACACACCCACTCCCCCCACACACACACACACACACACACAACACACACACAGACACACACACACCGCTCCCCACCACAGAGGGTGCTCAACATTTCCATTTAAATAAGGTGATCTTGCATTGACATTGCATACTCCAACTGGGTCAGGCCTGCTGCACCACATGGTCCAAATGGATTTCCTGATGTATCTATACATTTTTACACCATCAGTGACATGACTGCATACAGAAGAAAAAAAGTTCCAGAGATCTCTAAGCATGTTTTCTACTTGTATCATAAATATGTATGTTGAAAGTATGGACATCTCTATATAAACAGACTGTAAAATAGCAGAAATGGAGACTTTAATTTGTTGGAATGCTCCTGTATTTAATGACCCTGTCTATAGATAATCATTGATTTTATATTATCATACTTGTTTTTTTAAAATAATTTTCTCTCCCTCCTTTCCTCCACTTCTCTCCTGGGGATGCTGACTCAAGCTACATGTGACAGCCCTCCAGTATCTCACCCAAGTGGGCATACTTCATGTGTTACCCTAGTTAGTGAGTGTCAACATGAAGAACGTCACAACTAATTCTGGTCCTGTCCTCACTCAATGTTCACACATGCACTTTCCAACCACCAGTGATCAGGGATGGGGCTGTTGGCTAATCCTTTTCGCCCTAACCCAGGCAGCCAAACCAAACTGTAATGCTCTCACTGCTACCCAAGCTGAGGTCATTTTATACCACTGGCTCTTTATAGTATTACCATTTTACACCATTCGCTATTTATCATATCATTGCTTTTCTAACATTCTATGGCGATCATTTTGACTTCAATGGAAATAAAAAGTGGGAGAGATGTAAATTGGGCTGCTGATTTGCTATCACTTGTTTTACCCAATCGCACAAAGTTGAAATTACTCCTTATAATTTTATACCACTGTCTCTTTATATCGCCATCTTTATACCATTCTCTCTTTATAGTATCACTACCTTTGTGCCATGACTGTTTACCACAATTGTTACAACAGATTTTATCTCATCTTATTTTACATTCTTTTCCACTTTCAGCTTTAGTTGCAATGTGTTAGGTTTCATTGGCTCACAGGAAGCATCCTTTTAGATATCCTATTGTAAAAAAAAACCGACACATACATATAAGATCTTTTTATAATACAGGCGTGTATTACTATGCTATGTTATAATGTTCTGCTACAGTCTTTACTTTACATAATTTATGCAGCTGCAGGGACTGGGACAACTTTTCTGCGTGTCCCTCAGTCCCTGCAACGAGCACACTCACAGCTATAAAACAATACATTTGAATAATTTGTTACAGAGCTAGTTTCACTCTCTGGCTCCATGAGTCATTGGGACTCTAAATATTTAAAGAGGTGTGAATAGATTTTAACATCACGGGCCTTACTGCCAAAGGTTCTGACTTGAATGGGTCAGGGAAGGTCGCTGAGTGCAAGACGGAACCGAGAGTACCAATGCAATTTAAAAACAAATGAGGGGATTTTGAATATGTCAGCCAAACACTTGTGGGGAGAGGTGAATGGCAGCTCACAGAAAGTACCAAGGACAATTAAAGTGGCCTTCATGCTCATTATTACAGTACTCAAAGTTAAAGAATGCATTTCTTTTTAAATAACACTTTATACCACACATACATGACATACATGCATATCCGTGATTTCAAACTATTTGGTGTATTGTTAATTCAAGACATTTCAGCTTGGTGTTCTGAATCTTAATCAGCTACAGATAATACAAATACGGTCTTATAGAGCAAATCTGTGATATAAATAACTGGAAAAACTAGCAATAAAAAGGCAGAAAATTGTTGAAGGCATTAAGAACATCCCCAATTGTCACCATTTTCATAAGAGTACAAAGAGTACCCAGGGGTTGGTTAATGCTCCGTGTACACACACATTATATGCATGTGAAACATTAGAATTCCCATCATTTATTTGAAGTGCTCTTCTGGGAGGAGAGATAAAAGGGTACTCTTTGTACTATATTGCAAACGATCACAATTATGGATTGCCGATTTGAAAGTTTAAAAAACAATAACTATTTTCCTTTATATAAAAAAATTAAAAAGTTGGCTAGGTGGGCTGGGTGGTGTAGTGCGTTAAACCACTGCTCTTTTATTTCTGGACCGCATGTATAAGTCCACCCCTGGCCGACAGGATAAAAATTTTCTCTTGTCCACTGTGAAAGGCGAGATAAATTCGGTCAGCCTACAGGCAGAAAGGAGTGAAGCTTCCAGACAACTTTAGGTTTGCATTTGCATTTTGATCCTTGAAATTTGTGTTACTCATAGTTGAAACCAATTTTTTTAAATGCCAGAAGAAGAATGAGGTAAATCCCCGAGTTGGGGAGTTAGCAATTTATACAAGTTCTGTAGTTTATACAGTCTCCGCCCCCATTCATAGAAACATAGAAAAATAGGAGCAGGAGTAGGCCATTTGGCCCTTCGAGCCTGCTCCGCCATTCAATATGATCATGGCTGATCCTCTATCTCAATACCATATTCCCGCTCTCTCCCCATATCCCCATTCTCAGCTCATCTGCTTCTGAAACCCTCATCCATGCCTTTGTTACCTCCAATGCTCTCCTGGCCGGCCTTCTACCTTGCACCCTCTGTAAACTTGAGCTCATCTCAATCCTTATGTGGCTCGGTGTCAAATTTTGTTTGATAACGCTCCTGTGAAGCAACTTGGGACATTTTATTACATCAAGGGTGCTGTATAAATGCAAGTTGTTGTTGATGATGATGAAACAAAAGGTGAATTTACATGGCAGCTACTGGTCTGAGACTGTTGGCTGCTGTTCAGGTTCCCTCCAGCTTACACTGCAGGTTCCTGCATGGTTGGAACTGAAAATGTCCTGTCAAGGCAACAGCTCTGTGCATACCTGGATGCATGCAGTGCTGCTTCCCAAAAGTCAAAAATGTTAATGGCCCAAAATTTACGGTCGGAGTCTTCCCGCAGGCGGATGCCTCCGACCAGCAAAAAATCCACAAATTTACCTGGTGGCCCAGGAGGTACGGAGACTTGCGCTCCTGGGCCTCTCCGGGTACGTTTGGGCAGAGGTCCACGTATCCCAGGGGCCCGTGTGGTTCGCAAGCACCCCTGGGATCATGTGGGCTGGCCCAACCAATAAAAGAAGGGAGCCCCCATTTATACTTATGGGAGTTCCATACATACAGAATCCCCATAAGTATGAATGTGGGTCACTTAAAAAATGCACGAACACGCAAAATAATTTTTTTTTTAATTACATTTTTAAAATGAATTAAAATGCCATTTAATTAAATATTTTAAACAAAACTTTAATTTTTTGGAGAAAAAAATTATATGTTTCAACAGGGCTAAAAATAAACTTACCTTATTGGACAGGGTTTCTAATGTATAAATGAGGGATAACATTTTATTTTTCTATTTTTTAAAACTTTTATGCTGGTAAAACCCGGCCTTACGCCTGCTTTTATCAGGTGTAAGAATTTCACAGGCATTCAATGGGCGAAAGTTGGGCAAATAGCGCAACTCTCCGCCCGCGGAGGCCCTTTTACTGGGGATGCAGATCATCTGTCAAGAGAATTCTTGACGGATCGCAAGTTTCGGGTTTTCGCACATGCGCTTCGCATGCCTAAACTCGGAACTTGCGCGGTCTTTATGGGCGCATGCGCACCTTGTACGCACCGATAGGGGTCGCAAAATACAGCCCAATGTTTATAGAGGAGGGATGAAAGAGTTCCCACTCTCTAAACACATAAATGAAAGTTAGACAGGTTTCCAAGTGCCCCGAATAGTTTGCAAACCAGGTTTGACACCGCACTGGATTTGCATTACATTCAATGTCAAACTGAAGGGGTGTATGCCTGCATTCTCCAGGGAGTCTTAACCTACTCACTCCAGAATTTGAGACCTAGGTTTAGACTGCTAGTTTAAGGTCAATGTGAAGTGGAAATTGCTTTGCACTGATGCTAACTGGCAGCCACGTAGTATTTGAGTCTGAGGCAGCCTGAGATTTAAAAAACGGAAGAGTGCTTTTAGGAGAATAAACTGAGTAAGACAGGGTATAGCAGTTACAGAAGTCCCATTTAGTAAGGAGGCCTGTCGCACAGAAAATATCATAATTGTATTAGCTACGTCAGTAGTTCTAATTTGAAATACATTTCAATTTTTGCATGTTTAATTATGCCATCATATTAATAAATGAACACGCTGCAACACTTGCTTCCTTAAGTCTGTGATTCCCCGGGTGATGACTTCCTGACCTTGTCTAAGATAGACTGAAATGCAAAGGAAAGGAAAAATCACAGACCAAATCACCCTGTGCTGCTGTCATGCGCCCCCTTGAGGCCTTTTATATCAGAGGATGGATAAAGGCCATTGACAACTATCCTGTTCTCTTGGCTGGGGAACAGTTGAGTAATGGGGGAGGAAAGCACCTTAAAACAAAGGAGAAAAATAATAAATAAAATAAATGCATTGTAAAGTCTTACTTTTTAAGTATTACTTTATTCCTATTAAATTGAATACTGGGTATCAGCTGCATAATCTGAACACCCATTTTTATTTTGTAATAATAAATAGATATTAAGTAACAGATTACATTGTGTCTATAAAAGGATGCTAGATTTTACATCTTTATTTAACCTGGCTCACTTCATTTTAAATGTAAATTTAAGCAAAATTAATAATGACATTTTGTCCAGCACAGGGTTAATACTAAAAGCCAGAAGGCTGTGGCTATTTTTTTTAAAGTTACAAAATATTTACAAGTTGTCATGTTGAATTTTGACAAAATATATTGTTTTAACATTGAAACCTAGCCTCTAATCATTTACCAACTGGGAGTTCAAGAACTGTTGACAAGATGCTATCTTGCACACTTCTGCCTGTGCGCTCCGCACTCTATTGAATGCATTGACTGACAGTGCCTGTGCTGCCCCCGCACCATGACCCTGTTAAAACAAGGCGCCTCAGCTCCTTAAATACCACACCTGCAGCAAAGCGTCTCCTCTGGGAATCTCCGTTCATTAGTAAACACAACTCTGCCACATCAAAACTTTCCACTTTCCCCAGCTACATTTAACACATGGGTCCCTCCCCTCTCCCCAGGCTTCTTGCAACTATCTAGGGAATCTTTCACTTTTTGTCCTTTCCTGACCCTTCTGGACCACATTCTGTGTTCTTATTCACACCATCTGCTCACAACGGAGGTAAAACTTCCAGCCCAAAAGGAATTGTTTGTTTGTTTTAACACTTAGTTAACACTAGATAACACGTGTTGTCTTGTGTCCGAGTATATCTACCGGACTATAAATTACAGTTGTTTATATTTTGAAGAAGGAATTTCAAAAGGGAGAATATTATAACAGCTTCCATCTGGAGCCCCTTCCCCCTCCCTCCCTCTTCCAAGCAATGGTACAATCTACTAATTCTTGACAGAAGTCCTTCTAAAGAACTGCTCAAGCCTCACTAAGCAGCTGTGAGTTAGGTCATTTTCCCATGAGTTTTACATGCGAAAACTGGGCATTAGCAGGACCTCAAAGGGACACCATCTGTCCCCAGCAAAAAAGGTTCGTGACACCTTCTGTGGTGCCAACAGACCCTGATGAACCATAAAGGAATGCAAGCAGAGTTTGTGATCCGATTGCTGATTCGCCCAACAATCACCTCAGCGACAGCCCAAACTATTCAACTCTGCTGCTGTTTTATCTACCCACCACCGCCACCTCCATCCCACCCCCGCATCCCACCTCCCCCACCCCAGACAGCAAAAATCAAACACAATGGATGTATCTTTAAAAATAATGTAAGGATATGGACTGAAATTCCCCACTAAGTCCAATGGCTCTCTGACTGAATGTTGTGGTTGGTACTGCTAACAATGTAATTGTAGGATGCTGTTTCCAGGTGCTTTATACTTCCTTGCTCGAACACTTCATGTAGCTTTCTAATGAAGCAATATTAGCCGTCTGTCTTTGTTGGTCTGCAGATATGTGGGCCGAGTGAAGGGCAATTTTAATAGGTTCAGTTTGTTAGTGTAGGAGCCTATCGTCAGTTCTACAGTGTATTTGCTATTAAATGGAACCTTGATATTAGACAGAGTGAGAGAAAAGACAGTACACTTTAATTTAATTCCAGAAGTGGCATGTATAATGCTGTACTGTGCTACTGTCTGCAGCTACTGAAATCTCTTCCATTCAACTGGTTAAGTTGCTGAAGTCAGTGTAAACGAACGAGGCAGAACTCAATATCGCATCAGTTGAAAGATTATTTTGGGATATTAAAGTAAATCTGTATCTCTCCTCTTAATAGCTGTAATCCATTAATTTAGGCATTCAATGTGATGGGCCTGTCATGAAGCTCATGGTGCTCATACTGCCATTGGGCCAAAGTGGGTTCATTCCTGAGTCCCAATAGAGTGAGTTACCTATTTCAGCTATTACACTGTGAGGAAGTGGTAAGTAAAGACCAGGTGGTTTTATACAAGGAAAATGGGAAAATCAGGGAGCAAGGTCACTTCTTCATACAATTCCTATCCAGTGGTTATAAAGCAAGTAGCTCTTGGAGCAGGTTTGACTGCTGGGTGGTGGTGGGAATGGGGAGTGGGGGGGGGGGGGAGTGTGTGGTACAAGAAGCATTCAAAGGGGAAAGCAAAGGAAAATCATAAAAGAATTTAGCAAAAAGGAAAATATTGAAACTCAGTCTAATGATGGAATATTAAGAATTGAGCTACCAGTGAGCATCACATCACTTACTGGGCATTTCTCCATATTTGTCAGGCATGGAATTTTTTTTTTTAATGCGTGGGAATTTCCTCAAAAAATGCCAAAAGGAAGAGTGACAAATTTGAATTTACGTGCACAGCTTTGAGCGTTGAGAATATAAATGAATGCTGGATGCATGAGTGTGCAAGCAAGGATCTTTGTTTTTTTTCATGTATGCACTGTGTTGCCAGACTCTCACGTGAGGGAGCTTACTAAGAATTCCAATTAATGCCAGTTCAAACCAATCCTGGCTTCACCAGCTCCCTTATAGCCCTAACTGTAACATGCTGAGGTGTCCTCACTTGATTATGAATGGACAGTCAATAACCAATCAAAATGCAAGAACGTGACAAGTAAAATAATTGCTTGATGATAGGCTGTTGGGAGTACTGTTAATTGGAAGGTACAGTTAGACTCTCTTCCCTCAGTAAAATAATCTGTGTATGCACAACAGCCGAGCTAAATGGTGGATTTCAGCACTACAAGAAATATAGTTATGTTTGGGAATTATAAAGTGTTTGAATTTGAGTCCATCATAAAGCAAAGTTTAATTTTGTCATGGGCGAATGGTTTTTCTCAGAGACAGCTGGGTTATAGTATAGCTTCATGTTTTGAGTGCAGGTTAACTAATGGCAAAAGGCAGAAATCCTTGATAGTGCTGAAGCAGCCTCTTCCCATTGTCTTAAGGGGAAGTTGATTACCCGAGGCCAGGATACTTGGCTATTCCTCGAATACTTCTAATTGTAACTATGGTGATGGACGTAGGAAGAGCACGCAGTAGGGTAAATAGTTTGTGGCAATTACTTTCTTGACAAGGCTGAATTTCAGACCTCTTCCTCTTCTTCTGCTTAATCCATGTGATAGTGGCCAGGGTTTTGCTGTTTTACCTTTCTGTGTCTCATTACCCAGAGTTGTGGGTCTAATAAAACAGTTGATTAAAATTCCTCAACTTTGAATGAGTAAAATCATGTTGAATGTTGCTTATCGTAAAAACTTACAGAATGTAGTGAGGAGCAAGCCCAGACACACTTGGCAGGACCCATTTTGCTACTAATACAATCAATTCCAATTGGATCCAGGATTGGTATGGATTTTAAGTAATAATGATTTCTAATAGGCCTGATTCAGTACCACATTAAGAAGTCAGCAAGTGCTGCTCAGTGCTCCTTTCACTTGACCACAGAATAACTTTTCAAAACTCAGCTCCAAAAATCATATTTTGTGTCCCTGCAAAGGATTTATTTTAACACCCATTTCAAATGCACCAGGCTCTGTTTATAACAGCTGCTTCAGAAATTCACTTCAAATCCTGCAATCATTGCTTATTAGTCTGTAAAATCATGGCAACTGATTTCTGCCCCAGTACCATACAATCATAATTTGATGTAGGGAGGTATTATTTTTATTTCAAACACGAAGTGTAATCCTTGCATGCGGTAGTGGAATCCCACACAAACAGATCTTCAGGATGAACTGTTCTCTAATAAATCTCATTGTAATAAGCAGGTCACTTTTGCAGTGACAGTTCTGTGAAGATTTTGGTTTTGTTGCCAAATTTAAGGGAAGTGTACAGCATGAATTGACAGCAAAGAAAGTGCTACTGACAGATAAAATCTACAAAATAATTAATGGGGACCCATTGAATAGAAGTAAAACCCTGGGAAACAAACGAAAATAGAATAGCTGACAAATGCCTGTGTGTATGTGTGTGTGTGTGTGTGTGTGTGTGCCAAACAGCACTTTTCAAAGATATTTATACTATGGGCTGTCCTGTCCAACCCATGAGATAACACAGTCAGAAGATATGATATTCACACAGCATTTATTTTCCCCTTCCTTATATGGGTACACAAGGTCACACTGCTGACTTAAACTCCAGCAGCTGTTCGCAAAGCATCCACGTGCTACAGAACAAATGTTGCCTTGACAACCCCACAGACACTAGTGAATGCACTGCAAAATTTTGCATGACATCACTTGCTACTGCATCATATCAATCCGCCAATAAGTTTGCCAGTATTTTTTACGCTGAGCTCTAATACTTTAAAACACTTTTAGTGTCGTTTTCTCTGTCTATTTTTCAAATATTTATCCACCCCTCTTTTCATGCTGTTAACTCCTTGTTTGGGTATGGTTTCATGGGTGGCAGTTCCCCTCCGGGGCCCAAATAGCCATTCGTCATTGAAGGGACCATGCGCAAATTGATTTTGACAGTGTGCTCTCTGTGTTCTAGAGCACTGAGGTGCTACAAACACTGACAAGCACTGCACAGAGGTGCATGGCTGCACTCAGATTCTCCCATGACTCCTTCATATGCTTATGGAGGGAGTCACAGCACGCAGGGATGTTCTCTTCCATTCCAATGGGCGGAAGAGACCTCTCCAGGAGACCAACGCAGCCTGGTTGCACATTGCACAGGAGGACACAAGCAGGGATGTGGTCAGGAGCACTGGCGCAAAGCTAGAATCATAGAATGGTTACAGTATGGAAGAAGGCCATTCGACCCATCGAGTCCGTGCCAGCTCTCTGCAAGAGCACTTCAACTGGTTCCACTTCCCCACCCTTTCCCTGTAGCCCTGCAAATTTCTTTCCTTCAGATACTTTTCCAACTCCCTTTTGAAAGCCGTGATTGTATCTGCCTCCACCACCCTTTCAGGCAGTGCATTCCAGATCTTAACTACTCGCTGCGTAAAAAAGATTTTTCTTACGTCGCCTTTGGTTCTTTTGCCAATCACCTTAAATCTGTGTCATAGACATAGAAACTTAGAAAAATAGGTGCAGGAGTAGGCCATTCGGCCGTTCGAGCCTGCTCTGCCATTCAATATGATCATGGCTGATCCTCTATCTCAATACTATATTCCCGCTCTCTCCCCATATCCCTTGATGCCTTTTGTGTCTAGAAATCTATATATCTCCCTCTTAAATATATTCAGTGACTTGGCCTCCACAGCCTTCTGTGGTAGGGAATTCCACAGGTTCACCACCCTCTGAGTGAAGAAATTTCTCCTCATCTCAGTCCTAAATGTCCTACCCCGTGTCCTGAGACTGTGACCCCTCGTTCTATTACCCCCAGCCAGGGGAAACATCCTCCCTGCATCCAGTCTGTCTAGCCCAGTCAGAATTTTACACGTTTCAATGAGATCCCCTCTCATTCTTCTAAACTCTAGTGAATACAGGCCTAGTCGACCCTATCTCTCCTCATACGACCGTCCTGCCATCCTCTGGTTCTCGACCTTCTGCCAATGGGAACACTTTCTCTCTTTCCACTCTGTCCAGACCCCTCATGATTTTGAACACCTCTATCAAATCTCCTCTCAATCTTCTCTGCTCCAAGGAGAACAACCCCAGCTTCTCCAATCTATCAACGTAACTGAAGTCCCTCATTCCTGGAATCATTCTCGTAAATCTTTTCTGCACCCTCTCTAAGGCCTTCACATCCTTCCTAAAGGGTGGTGCTCAGGATTGGACACAGTACTCCAGTTGGGGCTGAACCTTTCAATTATCACAGTAGATCACAAAACCTTAGTACAAAGCCACACTCAACCTTGTCCTGCTGTACCACTCATCACATCCCCATCACGCTGCCTTCCCTACACATGCTTACTCACACCAACTTACCTTGCAACTCCACTCATCCATCTCTATCCACATTATCACTTTCCCATCTCACTAGCCACCCCTCACACTCACCCTCATCCGAGTCCAATCATACCAACTAACAACACACAAGAGTAGGCACTTGGGTGTTTTATGCAATGTTCATGTAAAGTTTCTATTAATTTGTTGTCAAACATTGAAACCTTTATTTTCAACATTTTGCATTCTTGGTCAGATCTGTGTGCACCTTTGGAAGTGACTTAGTGAGTTGCAGTGAACGGTGAGATGTAACGGTCCCCCCGCAATGGTCATGAGTGTGAAAAGAATGGCTTGGACATTGGAGGGATGCTTTATGGTGTTGGTGTGGGGTGGTGCCAACCTGGCACATCATGTGGCAGCCAGGATGTACAGCGTCAAGTGAAGTAAATCTGGCCATGGTGAGGCCATCCCATGCCTTACGGGCAGCAATGTGGTCGGGTGCTGATGCCCTCTCTCCTGTGCAGCATCAGTTGATTGTGGAGAAAGTTGGTGTTGCTGTTGGTGCTGCTGGTGTGCCTGGTGCTGCTGGTGTTGGGGCTGATCATGGTGGGATTCTGAGGACTAAGGTGAGATAGGTTCAAGGGTATTGATGCTGATGTAATAGATGGCAGGTGAACTTGAGATGACAGAAGTGATCTGTCAATGGTGAGAGAGGTTGTTCCAATGAGGTGACACTGGATAGAGAGTTTACTCCAAACACTTGCAACCTGCATAAAGCTCAATCTGTCTTCCAAATGCAGGAAGCAACAGCTTCTGAGCTTGTAAAGTGAACAGCTGTGAGATGGGAGCTTTTATAGCACATTTGCAGCTGTCAAGTAAAGAGATGATTTCATGCTGATTCAACTCCCGACCTGCTTTCCTGATGCGATCCACGAGCAGCGTGGACCCCGTGGGCGACATCATAAAATGTAAAGGTAAGCTCAAAATACTTCTTAATTCTCTGTTAACAAGGTCATAATGACCTGAATTGCCTCCCCTGCCATTGCGTGTTGGGTCTGTTCAGCGCCAACAGACCCGACATCTGGGAAAGGCGCATGGCGGCGGGTTGACAGCAGGGTCCTGACCTGCTGTCAAAAATGTTTTTTCCCACCCAACCCACCACCGAATGTGCTCGTTGACCCCTGAAAAATTCCCCCCAGTGTGTTGCTCAAGGAGGCGATACTCAATGCAAGACATTCTGACAGATAATTGGGAAGGTGAATAATGTTGGTTTCACATTGTTCATATTTTTTGTATTTACACTTATTAGGATCATAGAATTGTACAGCACAGAAGAAGGCCATTCAAACCCATCCTGTGCAGGCTCTTTTAAAGAGCTATCCAATTAGTCCCAGTCCCCTGTTCTTTCCCAATAACCTTGCAAATTTTTCCAGAAAGGATACTTAAAGTTAGAGGCAGATCTTTGTTGTATAGGCATGGAGTAGAGCACAAATCACAGGCATTGGTTGTCCCTAACTGAAGTACTGTGTGCGGTTTTGGTCACCGTATTCCATGAAATGGTACAGCAAAGGACTACTGGTCTAGTACTTAGCTTCAACACCTCAGCTACAGAGACTGTAGAAGCTGAGTTTGGTTACACTAGAGAAGACTGAGGGCATGATCTTGCCAGCCCTGGGGAGGCGGGTTTGGAGGTGTGACTGCCGGGAAAATGGCAGAATCTGGGGGCGGGTACCCATCCCGCCCCCAACCCGCCTTCGTGCCATCTTCCCAGGAGGTGGGTAGCTGATCTGCGCTGAGTCCCATTTCCTGGAGGCAGGAAGGGGATTACAGCCACTTAACTGCCTGTTAATAGGTAGTTAACAGGCAGGTAAGAGGATTATCCCCATTTTTTCAACAGAGGCGTGGGCTTCCCGACGTCGGGAAACCCCGCCAGTGTGACCGAGGCGAGCAGTGGGTCTGCGGGGGTCGGAGGGGTGCAAAAGTGCGCTGTGAAGGTAAGTGATGGGTGCAAGTGTGGAGAGGTGAGTATGTGAGGTGAGTGGAAAGTGATAGAAAATGTTTACTTACCTTTGCTTCTTCCTGCAGGCTTCAACAGTTGGGGATGCGGAGAGTCTCGCATCTCACCGGCAGAATTGACAGATGGCTGCTGCATTCTCCGATGTAACATCCATCTAATTTCTGCTCACAAAAGAGGTTTGATGAGTTTTGAATACAAGGACTCATCAAACAACATAGAATGTCAGTGTTTGACAGCTTCATAGAGCTGTCAAACGATGACAATTCATCTGTCAAAAATGTTTCTGTAACCGGCTTCCCCTTAATTGGCCTGCTAAGCCCACTGGGTGGGCTTAACAAGGTCAATCAAGGGAAAATAGCGTGGGTTGGCCAGAAGTCGATGGAGGCGGGACTAAAACCCGATAAGCAGCAGTCCAGCCTCCAACGCGCCCCCATTGACAAAATCGCCCCGAGTGTATCTTATTGAGTTAGTCAAGATCCTTAAGAATATTGACAAATTGAACTGTGAGAAATTGTTTACCATGACTCTGAGAATGACAAAAAAAGGTACATGGGATGATGTTCAGCAGCGGGGAAGTGAATGGGGAGATCAGATGTATAAGAACAACAACACCTAGTATTTACATAGCGCCTTTAAAGTAGTAAAACGTCCCAAGGCGCTTCGCAGAAGTGTTATAGGACAGAAAATTGACACCAAGCCACATAAGAAATTAGGCAGATAACCAAAAGCTTGGTCAAAAAGGTAGGTTTTAAGGAGCGTCTTAAAGGAGGAAAGCGAGGTAGAGAGGCGGAGAGGTTAAAAGTTCCCTAAATGGCTGACCTCTTATTCTGAGACTGTGACCCCTGGTTCTAGACTCCCCAGCCAGGGGAAAAATCCTCCCTGCATCTACCCTGCCAAGCCCCATAAGAATTTTGTCTGTTTCAATGAGATCACCTCTCATTCTTCTAAACTTTAGAGAATATAGGCCTAGTTTACTCAATCTCTCCTCATAGGACAATCCTCCCATCCGAGGAACCAGTTTGGTGAACCTTTGTTGTACTCCCTCTGTGGCAAGTATATCCTTCCTTAGGTAAGGAGACCAAAACTGTACACAATACTCCAGGTGTGGTCTCACCAGGGCCCTATATAATTGCAGTAAGACGTCTTTACTCTTGTACTCAAATCCTCTTGTAATAACTGCCAACATACCATTTGCTTTCCTAATTTCTTGCTGTACCTGCATGTTAACTTTCAGTGATTTGTGTACAAGGACACCCAGGTCCCTCTGAACACCAACATTTCCCAATCTCCCCCCATTTAAAAAATACTCTGCTTTTCTATTTTTCCTACCAAAGTGGATAACTTCACATTTCACCACATTATATTCCATTTGCCATGTTCTTGCCCACTCACTTAGCCTGTTTATATCCCCTTGAACCCTCTTTGCATCCTCCTCACAACTTACATTCCCACTCAGATTTAACCGGGAGCCAATGAAGGTCAGCGAGCAGAGGGGTGATGAGTGAACGGGGACGTGGACGGAGTTAGAACATGTGCAGCCGAGTTTTGGATGACCTCAAGTTTATGTAGAGTAGAATGTGGGAGGCCAGCCAGGAGTGCGTTGAAATAGTCAAGTCTAGAGGTGACAAAGGCATGGATGAGGGTTTCAGCAGCAGATTAGCTGAGGCAGGGGCAGAGACGGGCGATGTTACAGAGGTGGAAATAGGTGGTCTTAGTTATGCCACGGATATGTGATCGGAAGCTAAGTTCAGGGTCAAATATGACACCAAGGTTGCAAACAGTCTGGTTCAGCCGCAGACAGATGGTAGGGAGAAAGATGGAGTCGGTGGCTAGGGAACGAAGTTTGTGGCGGGGACTGAAGACAATGGCTTCGTTGTTCCTAATATTTAATTGGAGAAAATTTCTGCTGATCCAATTCTGGATGTCAGCCACCAGTGTGTCAATTTAGAGAGCGTGGATGGGTCGAATGAAGTGGTGCTGAGGTAGAGCTGGGTGTCGTCAGCATACATGTGGAAACTGACGGCGTGTAACCATCTCAATATTTGAGCAGGCAGCGCAAGGAGCGCACGTCAACCCAAGCACCCCACCCACCCGCCCCTTCAACCACCGTCTGCCCCACCTGTGACAGAGACTGTAGGTCCCGCATTGGACTAATCAGTCACCTGCGAGCTCATTTTTAATGTGGAAGCAAGTCATCCTCGGTTCTGAGGGACTGCCTAAGAAGAAGATTTGGAATGGACTGCACAGGAGGGCATTAAGCCTGACCAACATCAGGGCCTAGAAATTCAGTTGTTAGTGCCAGCCGCTAACGCCTTAAGAGGGCGAGAAGTGGGGCGCGAAGCGGCTAGCGCCCGGGCACAGCGCGATCTGCGCCTCTTGCGAACTTCAGTCAAGATTTAGCGGCGGCGCAAAACAACAGCGCCCGCTCAGCTGCGCGCGCAGATCCTGACGTCATTTCATGGTGCAACGCCCTTGGTGCGCCCCAAACTGGAACTTCAGTGGCGCCCCCCTTCTTTGCGCCTGGCGCTCCCAGCGACTGGTAGAGGGGAATGGTTCCCAGTCGCTGAGGGGCGCGGGGGGCGCTATTTAAAGGGGACCCCTCCTGCATTATAAGTGGCAGCGATTTTGTGCCAATCCTTCTGTTTGAGAGACAGATATTTGGAGAGAGACAAAGGGAGAGAGCTTTCTGCTTTGACTCAGCATTCACACAGGTACTTCTGGCTTCAGGCCAGAGCTTTGCACTTGGAATTAACTTTCAGTGCCATAGCCTAGAGTCGCCACATATAATGGGGGCTGCAATGGGTGGAAACGTTGGCTTTCTGCATTGCATTCAAAGGGCTCAGAGACGCCGTGAGAGAGTGCCAATCATGGCCAGGCGGAGAAGGGCCAACAGGCGTTGGCACAGGAGGCCTTACCCACCCAGGGTATACTGCCAGCAGTTCTCATATCTGAACATGTCTGAGGAGCAGTGTGTTCGGAGGCTGCGATTCAGAAGGGAGGTGGTCACTGAGATCTGCCACCTGCTTCGCAGAGATCTGCAGCCACAGCTGAGGAGCAGGACGTCTCTGTCGGTGGCAGTGAAGGTGACGGTGGCTCTCAACTTCTATGCCACCGGCTCCTTCCAATCCGCTACTGGGGACATTGCCAACATCTCCCAGTTCACGGTACATTGCTGCATCCGCCAGGCGACCAATGCCCTTTTCAGAAGGAGACGTCAGTACATCTCCTTCCCCATGACCCTGGACAAGCAGCAAGAGCGTGCAATGGGATTTGGAAGAATAGCGGGCTTCCCCATGGTCCTGGGCGTTGAACTGTTGAACCAGCAATGGTCAGGCCTTGCTTCAGGGCTGCAGTGTGCAGGGCATTGCAGCCAAACAAATCGACCCTCCCCCTTTAAGAGCTGACTGGCGCCAGCGTGTCTGCCTTCAATCAGCAACTCGCCACTCCTGCGCTGCGCCCGCCCTCGGTGTTAGCGCCTCGGCTCGCCGACTTAGCACCTTATGATAGTCGTGCATCGCCTGCTTTAGCGCAGCAGCAACCTCTTGGGGCGATGCAACTCAATTTCAGCGAAGGTGGCGCTAAGTTGCGCCGGGCGCTAAATTTAGCGAACACCCGGCTGTAGCGCCCCAAACGTGGCGATACTGAATTTCTAGGCCCAGCAATTTTAAGGAGAAGTTGTAGATGCATTTAGGGAGAAAAATCAATTGAAGATATAGATGGCAACTTCTATTTTTAAACTCTGAGGCTGGTCAGATGGACAAAAATGGTCTTTTCTGGTCCTGTACATTCCTGTGTCCCTATGATTAATATTTTCTTGTTTAGTTGTGGTGTTCTGTTGGCTTACTTCAATGTCTATTTGTCAAACAATGAATGCTGATGACACCATCAAGGGAATTACTTGCATGGAGCAGAACTCACAAGTGCAGTAACTTCTCAAAGCCACTTTCCTCCATAAGCAATCAGCACTCACTGTTAAAAACAAATTTGCATTTTCCATTTGTAAGGATGCTTAAAGTTAGAAAGCAAAATTACAAAGAACATAAGAAATAAGAGCTGGAGTAGGCCATTTGGCCCTTCGAGCCTGCTCCGCCATTCAATAAGATCATGGCTGATCATCTACCTTAACTCCGCCTTCCTGCACTATCCCCATATCCCTTAATTCCCTTTGTTCCCAAAAATTTATCGACCGCTGTCTTGAATATACTCAATGACTGAGCATTCACAGCTCTCTGGGGTAGAGAATTCCAAAGATTCACAGCCCTTTAAGTGAAGAAATTTCTCCTCAGCTCACAGAATCATAGAAAGTTACAGCACGGAAGGAGGCTATTTCGGCCCATTGTGTCCGCGCCGGCCAACAAAGAGCTATCCAGCCTAATCCCACTTCCCAGCTCTTGGTCCGTAGCCCTGCAGGTTACAGCATCCCAAGTGCACATCCAAGTACTTTTTAAATGTGGTTAGGGTTTCTGCCTCTACCACCCTTTCAGGCAGTGAGTTCCAGACCCCCCACAACCCTCTGGGTGAAGAAATTTCCCCTCAAATCCCCTCTAAACCTTCCACCAATTACTTTAAATCTGTGCCCCCTGGTTTTTGACCCCTCTGCTAAGGGAAATAGGTCCTTTCTATCCACTTTATCTAGGCCCCTCATAATTTTATACACCTCAATAAGGTCTCCCCTCAGCCTCCTCTGTTCCAAGGAAAACAGACCCAGCCTATCCAGTCTTTCCTCATAGCTAAGATTCTCTACTCCCGGCAACATCCTTGTAAATCTCCTCTGTACCCTCTCTAGTGCAATCACATCTTTCCTGTGGTGACCAGAACTGCACGCAGTACTCTAGCTGAGGCCTAACTAGTGTTTTATACAGTTGAAGCATAACCCCCCTGCTCTTGTATTCTATGCCATGGCTAATAAAGGCAAGCATTCCATATGCCTTCTTAACCACCTTATCTACCTGGCCTGCTACCTTCAGGGATCTGTGGACATGCACTCCAAGGTCCCTTTGTTCCTCTACACTACTCAGTGTCCTACTATTTAATGTGTATTCCCTTTCCTTGTTAGCCCTCCCCAAATGCATTATCTCACACTTCTCCGGATTGAATTCCATTTGCCACTGTTCTGCCCACCTGACCAATTTATTGATCTCTTCCTGCAGTCTATAGCTTCCTTCTTCAGTATCAACCACACAGCTGATTTTAGTATCATCTGCAAACTTCTTAATCATACCCCCTATATTCAAGTCTAGATCATTGATATATATCACAAAAAGCAAGGGACCTAGTACTGAGCCCTGTGGAACCCCACTGGAAACAGCCTTCCAGTCACAAAAACACCCATCAACCATTACCCTCTGCTTCCTGCCTCCGAGCCAGTTTTGAATCCAACTTGACACTTTGCCCTGGATTCCATGGGCTTTTAACTTCGTGACCAGTCTGCCATGTGGAACCTTATCAAAAGCCTTGCTAAAGTCCATATACACTACATCAAATGCACTACCCTCATCTACCCTCCTTGTTACCTCCTCAAAAAATTAAATCAAGTTTGTCAGACACGACCTTCCCTCAGCTCTAAATGGCCGACCTCTTATTCTGAGACTGTAACCCCGTGTTCTAGATTCTCCAGCCAGGGGAAACATTTTCCCAGCATTAACCCTGTCAAGTCCTTTAAAAATGTTATACGTTTCAATTAGATCACCTCTCATTCTTCTAAAATGAATTATGATTAACTTCTTATTGAAAGAAAGAACTTGCATTTATACAGTGCCTTTCATGACCTCAGGACTTCCCAAAGCATTCACAGCTAATGAAGTACTTTTGAAGTGTAGTCACTATTGTAATGTAGGGAAACTCAATTTGCACACAGAAAGGTCCCACAAATGGCATTAAGATAAATGACCACATAAATCTGTTCTTCAATATCATTGGTTGGGAGATAAATGTTGGCCAGGACACTTGGAGAACATCCCTGCTCTTCTTCAAATAGTGCCCTAGAATATTTAAGTCCACCTGAGAGAGCAAATGGGGCCTTGATTTAATGTCTCATCTGAAAGTGGGTGCTTCTGGCAGCGCAACGCTCCCTCACTACCGCACTGAAGCGCCAGTCTAGATTAAATGCTCGAGTCCCTGGGGTGGGGCTTAAACCTTCTGACTCCGATGTGAGATTACTACCGCTGAGCCTAGGCTGACAGCTTTTTTGTTTATATCTCTCTTTCTATTAAGTTTATTTAAATTTTTACTTTCTAATACTATATTAGGTTAACAGAAAATCAACCTAAAAGACAGTTCTTTGCATGGCCTTGCCCACCCAATTAGCACTGGAATCTGATGAGCTGGGTGTCTATGCAATTGCTGAATAAAGAATGGGAACATCTGAAACTTTGGTGAGTTCTGTTGCTATCGACCTTTGCTCCACAACACTATAGTACAGCCTACTACTACTACTGCTACATACAAGTATTCCGTCAAGATCTCACCCAAAGATTGTCATTCCAGCAGTACGTATCAGAGGAGCCGGAAAAATCAACTTGACTTCTCTAAACCAGGATGCTTGAGATGAGATCCCACTTTGGAGAATCTAGCTTATGAGCAAATTCAGTAGTGTAAACTAAAGGAATTTGCTTGTTTAACAGGAAGCAAAGTTTAGATACCTGATCAGTAACTCAGGCAATGAATAAGTAAGCCGTGCATAGAATACTATGGGATAGGCTCTTCCAAATATAACACTTTGGGAAACAAGACTGCTATAATTGGTTTGTGGAATTAGTTGCAAACAGTATTGCTTCCCTAGCACTCTGAAAAGCAAAGTGTTTATTGCCCGTACACCATAAGTTGAGGCCCATCCATTATTAACTATTCCACTGGTTCTTTGTAAACTGTTTGGTTTGAAATGCTGCGACTATAAAAACACTTCCAAGATTCACTATGTTCTGTTTAATCAGGGATTCAATTAGACTTTTATATCACCCATATTGCAAACTAGTACAACCTAGTCATTTGCGGAACACAAACAGACAGTCAGAAATATATGCTGAGAATTTCTTTGGGGATTCTCCTGCTCCATCGCCATGACTGGCGGAGGTTCAGCAGAAACCCCGTTTATGTGTGCAAATGGGGTTTCTGCTAAAGTTACTGCGGCGGAGTGGGAGACACCTCAATAAATACATTCAGAGCTAATAACCCTGTAAACTGACTGGGGAGGGCCCATCCCAGCGTAAGTGCTAGGATACAACTGCCCAGGACTTCCATTACTGACCCAGCCAAAGTTTACAGGGTTAGGGGAAGGTCCCTTATGTATAATACCAATAGCACCTACACAACTAGGGGCACATCTAGGATGCCCACCTTGTGTCAGAGCCCAGCAAGTTGAGAGAAGATTGCTGGTTCAAGGGGCTCCCAAGCTCCCACCATTTGGAAAGAGCTTAAAAGTTCCCTCAATGGCCTTTCTTAGTAAGGGGGCTGCATTGTATCTTTTATAAAATTCCTTCATCTTCAAGCATTCAGGCTACAATCCCAAACTCGACTCCCAGGTGCCCGACATCAGCTCTTCACCAGTTAAGTACATCTGTTCTCACCAGGCATACTACTGCCAACCCTATGACAAGTCCCTCTGAGGGCCAAGAAAATTGGAACTCTCCACATAGGGAGCCACTGCACCCAACACTACCCCTACTTATGCCAAGGGCCTTGGTGGCAGAGGAATGCTGGAGACTCCACCCCCACAAAGCCAATTGGAAACTCCAGTGTATGGCCGGGTCTGGTGTGCCTGGGCCCTGACCTTATTCATGGCTCTTCTAGTGGACTTCCGCTGAAGTTATGATAGGGCTGCAACACAAAGGCCATGGATTTTGTGAGCTAATATAAACTCAAAGAATACTTGAAATTCAATTTGCTTTCATACACCTGCACAAAAATACAACACATTAAGCATGACTGTATCACTAATTCACACGAGGAACTTGTAACATTAGAACTAAAATATTATATCATGTATGCTCAGGTTAAAGTACCGTTAAATGTACACATTTGATGGCATACAGAGTTCACAGTCCCTTATGAGGAATTCTCTGCAACACTCACACTGCTTATTTTATTGCTCCTAAGGGACTAGTTTATCTCTAAATTAAAGATAACAATTTGAAGGCAAGAGAGAGGGAGAGAAGTGAATAGACCAATAACAGCCTTCAGATGCCTTCACACCACAGTGTGTAATGTAATAATCCCATTCATGTGAATTACATCCTAGGCCGGCTGCCTCTGTGGGCTCGCATTACAAAGCTGGCAGCCTCACAGGGTGATGAGAACTTGTAGTACAGCCATTTACACCACAATACCAGGCCCATCAGCTGAGATCAATACACAACAAACAAGCAAACAGTGTTTAAAAGGAGAAAGAATATGCGTGGAGAGAAAGGTGTTGGATATCAATAGCAGGATTTCACATTGAAAGCATAACCATTAGGTAATGTTGGGGCTTGCAGGAGGAAGCCTTTAATTATTACCAGAAACACTATAGGATTGCACCTGGCATGCAGTATATTATTCAATGTATTCAATTCATAGTTATTTATAATTGATAAAAATAATTAATTACATTTACAAAATATAAAACCGACTGTGCAGTTAACTCTAGATTAAATGTAGGCCTGATCCAAGTATAGAATTCCAATACAACAAACCATTTTTCATTCAATTCTATGCAATAACATTTGTGATACATAAGTAATATTTAAATACAAAATCCTGAGGTAAACATAAAATTATTCTTCCCGCATCTAGTTTTTAATGGAGTAAACCAACTGCCAAATTTCACCCAACAATGCAGTTCAAAATCCTAATCCCTTCTGTGTACAATGTAGATTTCTGTTCAGTGTCTTGTTTCTGTTTGGACTGAATTGCTGAATGAATGATTAAATAGACCTCTGTACAAGATGTGCAAATTGGCTCCTTTTATCTACAGTTTATAGGAATCCTGTTCAAAGCACAATTCTGACCCAGCTACAAAATTTCTTGGCAAATTATTTATGGGTTTATCAGGATTCAATTTTATTTTATTATTTAGACTCAAAATGTTTCCCTCCCCTCATTATGACCACCAGCCTTCCCTTTAGCACAGGAATATCTAAACTTTAGTCTTTGTGGGCCACAGACGTCACCCTCAAGCACCACATATAAATTTTCAATCTATGTACCCATTAATTTGCATTTAAAGAAATAACTTGCATTTATATGGCGCCTTTCACAACTTCAGGATGTCCCAAAGTGCTTTACAACCAATGAAGTACTTTTGAATGGTAGTCACTGTTGTAATGTAGGAAATATATCTCAAACTATTCATACTTACTAATACAAGTTTTCGTATTTAAGATGAATTCGCCAATGAAGCAACATCACTAAAACAACTCTTTCCAAACCTACGGGACCTAGAATTTTAAAAAGGAAAAACTCAGAAAAAAGAAATACAAGTGCAAAGGGAACTTGGAGTTGTGTGGATTTGGAAGGGTGGATTGCCAGGGCCCAGGAGCTACAAGTGAATCTAGGGTCAGAGGTTGGACATACCTGCTTTAGGTGAAAATTCTGATAAATGAACTGCAAGCTCCTCTGTGACTCTCAGAACTAAGCTATGTTCTAGTATTAGGAGGCACACTGGCAGCCAAGACCAACAGGTGAACTATGAGGTTTATTTCATTGATGTGCAATAGCTGTAGTTGACACACATGGATGGCAGGATGGGGTGTCAGCTATTATTGGGACTCGGATCAGACTACATAGGTGTGCAGCAAACATCCAAACTTTTACACTTCCACGGCTATTAGCAGTCCTCCTGTGCCTTGCCCAAATGACCATTGTGCATTTGTGAGTTGACACGGTAAGCGTTGATGGGTATTCAACTGCAAGGGGCATAATAGCAGAGATATAACCACTTATAAAGTGTTGGGGGAGGGGGGGGTGACATCAGGGGCAATTCCAGGATTTGAGCAGGAGGAAGAAGGAAACGAAACCCCATGCCAAAAAAATTGGAGAGTATAATTGTTCTCATTCTCCTTGCTCCACAATCCCCAGCCCCCCTCCCCAAACAATGGTTGTGCCTATGCAGCATAGTTATGCACTTTCCAGCAGGAAGCCTCTGAATAATGATCAGGAGTGAGAACTGTGGGTGATTTTCCCCTCTCTAGTCTAGCCTGAGGGAAATTATAATTCCTCCCATCCTCGCTGTTGAAAGCACGCGACGCAGCATTTAAATCTGGCGACGCGGCGGCTTACAGTGCAGCTAGGACCAACCTAAAAAAGGGTATCAGGACTGCCAAAAGGAAACAGACACTGTGGATAGAGGATCATTTCCACAACAACTCGGACCCCCAGCGCATGTGGCAAGGCATCCAGTCCATCACTGACTACAAGAGCAAAAACACCAGCCCCCCGGTTAGCGATGCCTCCCATCCGGAGGAGCTTAACAACTTCTACGCTCATTTCGACAGGGACAACAGGGAGCCGGCTACCAAAGCCTTGCCACCCCCGGAAGACCAGGTGCTCACTCTGTCGACCTCCGACGTAAGGGGTGTTCTACGCGGAGTGAACACACGAAAGGCTGCTGGACTGGATAGCATCCCTGGATGGGTACTCAAGCCCTGCAGCGGGTAGTCAAAACTGCCCAACGCATTACCGGCACCCGGCTACCGACCATAGAGCACATATACCAGAAACGCTGTTTACGGAGGTCACGGTCCATCATCAAAGACCCTACCCACCCCAGCCACAGTCTGTTCACCCTCCTGCCATCTGGGAGACGCTACAGATGCATTCACACCCGTATGACCAGATTTAGGAACAGCTTCTTTCCCAGGGCTGTCATCCTACTGAACTCCACAAATAAACTCTAAAGCCTGCACATCTGCCAATGCACTTTATTAGGGTTATGTTTATGTTAATGGTGTGGAGGTGCCGGAGTTGGACTGGGGTGGACAAATGTAAAAAGTCACACAACACCAGGTTATAGTCCAACAGCTTTATTTGAAATCACAAGCTTTCGGAGCGCTGCTCCTTCTTCAGGTGAAGTGGAGAAATGCATAAAGACACAGCTTATATAGTCAGAGAATCATGTCAGACGTTTACAGGTAACCTTTCCAACTGCCATTAATCACACCTCGGCAGAGAGATAATCACAGCAAAGGTGTGAATGGTGTCCAAACAGGTCAGTCAGGGAAACATTACATCAAAGAACAATGAGGTGGGGTCACAAGGGGTCAAATATTGCAGATGCTGGGGTCTGTATGAAAAACAAAAAAACAGACAAAAAACATTTTTTTTGGCTGGAAATCACAGCAGGTCCGGCCGCATCTGTGTAGAGAGAACAAGCCAATGTCGACTCGAGTCTGGATGACCCTGCATCAGGTGGGGTTACATGTAGCGTGACATGAACCCAAGATCTCGGTTGAGGCCGTCCTCATGAGTGCGGAACTTGGCTATCAGTTTCTGCTCGACGATTTTGCGTTGTCGTGTGTCTCGAAGGCCACCTTGGAGAATGCTTACCCGAAGATCGGAGGCTGAATGTCCTTGACTGCTGAAGTGTTCCCCGACTGGGAGGGAACACTCCTGCCTGGTGATTGTTGCGCGGTGTCCGTTCATCCGTTGTCGCAGTGTCTGCATGGTCTCGCCGATGTACCATGCTCCGGGGCATCCTTTCCTGCAACGTATGAGGTAGACAACGTTGGCCGAGTCACATGAGTATGTACCATGTACCTGGTGGGTGGTGTCCTCACGTGTGATGATGGTATCTGTGTTGATGATCTGGCATGTCTTGCAGAGGTTGCTGTGGCAGGGTTGTGTGGTGTCGTGGTCGCTGTTCTCCTGAAAGCTGGGTAATTTGCTGCGAACGATGGTCTGTTTGAGGTTAGGCGGCTGTTTGAAAGCGAGTAGTGGAGGCGTGGGGATGGCCTTAGCGAGGTGTTCGTCGTCATCGATGACATGTTGAAGGTTGCGAAGAACATGGCGTAGTTTCTCCGCTCCGGGGAAGTACTGGACGACGAAGGGTACTCTGTTGGTTGTGTCCCGTGTTTGTCTTCTGAGGAGGTCTATGCGATTTTTCGCTGTGGCCCGTCGGAACTGTCGATCGACGAGTCGAGCGTCATATCCCGTTCTTACAAGGGCGTCTTTCAGTGTCTGTAGGTGTCCATCGCGTTCCTCCTCGTCTGAGCAGATCCTGTGTATTCGCAGGGCTTGTCCATAGGGGATGGCTTCTTTAACGTGGTTAGGGTGGAAGCTGGAGAAGTGAAGCATCGTGAGGTTGTCCGTGGGCTTGCGGTAGAGTGAAGTGCTGAGGTGTCCGTCTTTGATGGAGATTCGTGTGTCCAGGAATGAGATTGATTCTGAGGAGTAGTCCATGGTGAGTTTGATGGTGGGATGGAACTTGTTGATGTTATCGTGTAGTCTTTTCAGTGATTCTTCGCCGTGGGTCCATAGGAAGAAAATGTCGTCGATGATTAATGGCAGTTGGAAAGGTTACCTGTAAACATCTGACATGATTCTCTGACTATATAAGCTGTGTCTTTATGCATTTCTCCACTTCACCTGAAGAAGGAGCAGCGCTCCGAAAGCTTGTGATTTCAAATAAAGCTGTTGGACTATAACCTGGTGTTGTGTGACTTTTTACGTTTATGTTAATGTATTACAAGCCAAATGTATGTTGAATGTTTAAATGTCTTAATCTAAATGTACACTCTCGGGAGCCGCAAGCCTACATTTCGTTGTACTGCACTTGTGCACTAACAATGACAAAGTTGATTATTATTATTATTATTATCAACACCCTGACTGAGGTTAGCTAACTCAGCAGAGACCAGGGACTTTTTCAGATGATTGCTTGTTCCTACAGGTAACTGTGCATGCCTCAAGATACACCACATATAGCTATAATATCAAAGTCAATGGGTCATTTTTAATGTAGCAGTAATGCTGATGACATCATACAACCTCAAGTTACATTTCTCACCAGCAGTATTGATTAAAATGAATTAGTTTACTTTATTAGTAGTCCACATAAATGGCATAAATAAAATTACCAAATTAAAGCAGAAAATAATCCAACACACGATGCCTAAAAGAAAGACTTGTGAGTTCTATCCTCACAATATTACCCAGCGAATTAATTTTCTATATCCCACAGTTTTCCAAAGGCACAGATGTAAAAATACCGACTCGATACCTGTCCTTCATTTGCACAGCCTGCCTGCTGTAGGCCAGGGAAACCAAGCTAGATTAGTTGTGTCATGTTGGCGAACTGGATTTAATCACAGGTCGGCAGGAGCAAAGCATAAATGCAGTCAAGACCACAGAATGTTTAAAAAAGCTAAACTAAAGAAAGTGGAACTAGAATACAAAAATCTTTAAAATGTGACAGAACAGCAATAACGACCATGCACGTGCACTGCCTTGTCATAGGGTGGGTAGTCTGGGGACTGACAGACTTGACCTTTGGTCCCGTCCCTTAATCATTCAGCCTATGCTCAGTTTGGCGAGACAATACACGTGTGCAGCCATTATTACTTAATTAATGTACCACTGTTCTCAGCAGAACCATTCGACCCTTTTTAGCCATACAGGTCACAGGCATTCTCGTATGTATTGGTCAACTGTCTGAAAAAGAGACACAATGTTTGTGCAAGGTTAAAAAAAAAATCAGGATTAATCTATATAGTAATTACAACTCCACAGTGTGCTGATTATCAGTGCAACAAGGAATGGGTTAACAAGGCAGTTTCATCGGAAATTAATGACTTGCAAACCAGAAATGCCCGATTGTAAACAAGCTAGAATTTCTGGAAGGAATTTAAAGTTTTCAATCTTCACCTAGAGATTTTAAAGGATTACATTTTTCAAGATCAGCATTTTTGAAAACATAGTGGCAACCTTGCAATGGTATATAGCTTTGGTTGTTTTAGATGTTTCTATAATTGCTCATTTCCTCAATTTAACAGCAGTCTTCCTTTAAACAGGTTGTTAAACATTACACTACTATACTGAATGAAGACAGTCTTGCTCCAGAGAGTCTTGCTTCTTGAACCAGAAACAGTTAACATTACATAATACATATGGACAAGAGAATTTCCCGATTTTCATCGAAATTATTCCTTAATAAAGCTACAATAGTGATAACACAGTTTTGAATCTTGCAATGTGAATATCCTTATGCTTCTATGACACAGAACACACTGGATATCAGCACCATCCCGGCATCAAGATAAAACAAAAACTGAAAAGAAAATACATAAACTTTACAATATACATAATTAAAGATAACAAATACCTTGGAGTGATAATAAGGCAGCAAATCATTAAGAATTTAATTTTGGGGTTCAGATAATGGCTATATAATGCTTAAGCTTGATGTTTAAGATTTGTGATCTCACCTGAACCCCCATGATTAGATTTCTGCCTTACAATCACTCCTGGATATCGATTAATCTATATTTAAATGTCAGGAGTTGACATGTGGATTACAGGAATTTTTTTTCAAATCATTAGTTTTATAGATATCCTAGTGTACAGGACTTCCCCATGGTAAAACGTAATAGGGTAGAAATTCCAGTCCGGGGGAGGAGAGAAAAATTATGATATGATTCGGTCGGGGCACCCCATTTTAGGAAAAAATCTGGATCTGCTGGGGTTTCGCAGCACGTAAGTACCCTCACAAGTTGCACACCAGATACTGTTCAAACCCACCTCCATTATGTCCACAGTTTTAGAGCTATGTCTAATTTGTTCCTGGACTACTCCTAATAGGCCCAGCGGAACTTACTCAGATGCGGGTTCCATCTCGAGGATTCCTGCATACCCAAAACGGAAGAACATATGGGTAAACTATCATAGAGAGATAAATTACTATAAGATTGTTGCACTTCCATCCTCTGCAAAGAATGGAGTTTTATTCGACCTTTATCTTTGGACTAATAAGGAAGGGCCTTGGAGGGAAAAAAAATCATCCCCTTAGTGCCTCCCATTAGTGCCAGCAGATGGCGCTAATGGAGTGCTAGACCAGTATCGCAGGGTGAGGCGAATCCAGCGTTGTATACCAAATCCCGCCGTCCCCCCGTAGTGCCACCGGTAAGAGGTATCGCTGGGAAGGTCAACGCCAGGTGGATCATGACGTCATTGAGTGTGCAATGCTCACTGGTTGCCCAGTCGGCTAAATTGATTCTCGCCACTTACCTTAGTGCCTGGAGTAAACACCGTCAGGGAGAGCTGGTGTGAAGCTCCAGGAAGCTGGCTCCAGGGACGGTATTTAAAGGGATCATTAGTAATCACTTGCAGCTGTCAGGTTAGTACAGTTTCAGTGGTTTCTTGTCAGTTTCACATACTGCAACAGTTTCATTCAGTAATTTCAAGGTTCTTTTGTATCAGGAGTCTTGTGGCAAATAAAAATTAGCTACATTTATTCTTCAAAAAATCAAACTGCTACACTTGGTTACATTAATGGGGGTTGTACTGGCAGTTGACCTCGCCCTCCAGGATCTACAGTGGAGGAAGTGGAGGCAGCGAGAAAGACTGGAACATGTGTCCAGAGGGAGGAGGAGGGACATCAGACCTTTCAACATGAGGCCTTACCCTCCAAGGGTATTCCGACAACACTTCTCCGACCTCCAATTAAGCGAGGAGCAGTGTATTAGAAGGTTCCGCTTCACCAAGGAGGTGGTCACAGAACTCTGCCACCACCTGCAACCAGACCTCGAGCCTCAGACCAGGGCAACCATGGCTCTCCCAGTGGCAGTCAAGGTCACCGTGGCCCTCAATTTCTTCACCAGTGGATCCTTCCAGTCTGCAACATAGAAATATAGAAGATAGGAGCAGGAGTAGGCCATTCGGCCCCTCGAACCTGCTCCGCCATTCAATGCGATCATGGCTGATGATCCAAATTCAGTACCCGGTCCCTGCTTTCTCCCCATACCGCTTGAACACTTTAGCCTTAAGAAATATATCCAACTCCTTCTTGAATATATTTAATGTATTGGCCTCTACTGCCTTCTGTGGTAGAGAATTCCACAGGTTCACCACTCTCTGGGTGAAGAAATTCCTCCTCATTTCTGTCCTAAATGGCCTACCCCTTATCCTTAGACTGTGACCCCTGGTTCTGGACTCCCCGACCATCGGGAACATCCTTCCTGCATCTAGTCTGTCCAGTCCTGTCAGAATTTTATAAGTTTCAATGAGATCACCTCTCATTCTTCTAAACTCCAGCGAGTACAAGCCCAATCGACCCAATCTCTCCTCATACGTCATTCCTACCATCCCATGTATCAGCCTGGTGAATCTTTGCTGAACTCCTTCCATGGCAAGAACATCCTTCCTCAGATAAGGCGACCAAAACTGCACACAATACTCAAGATGTGGTCTCACCAAGGCCCTGTACAACTGCAGCAACATCCTTGTTCCTGTACTCAAACCCTCTCGCTACGAAGGCCAACATACCATTTGCCTTCTTAACCGCCTGCTGCACCTGCATGCTTACCTTCAGCAACTGGTGCACAAGGACACCCAGGTCTCGTTGCACTTCCCCTTCTCCCAATCTATTGCCATTCAGATAATAATCTGCCTTCCTGTTTTTGCCATCAAAGTGGATAATCTCACATTTATCCACATTATATTGCATCTGCCATGCTTCTGCCCAATCACCCAACCTGTCCAAATCATCCTGTAGTTTCTCAACATCCTCCTCACAGCACACACGCCCACCCAGCTTTGTGTCGTCTGCAAATTTGGAGATATTACATCTAGTTCCCTTGTCTAGATCATTAATATATATTGTGAATAGCTAGGGTCCAAGGACCGATCCCTGCGGTACCCCACCAGTCACTGCCTGCCACTCGGAAAAAGACCCGTTTATTCCAAATCTTTGCTTTCTGTCTGCCAATCAGTTCTCTATCCAAGTCAACACATTGCCGCCAATCCCATGTGCCTTAATTTTACACGCTAATCTCTTATGCGGGACCTTATCGAAAGCCTTCTGAAAGTCCAAATATACCACATCCACTGGTTCTCCCTTATCTATTTTACCAGTTACATCCTCAAAAAATTCCAGTAGATTAGTCAAGCACAATTTACCTTTTGTAAATCCATGTTGACTTTGTCCGATCCTGTCACTGTTTTCCAAGTGCTCTGCTATTACATCTTTTATAATGAACTCTAGCATTTTCCCCACTACCGATGTCAGGTTTACCGGTCTGTAATTCCCCGTTTTCTCTCTACCATCTTTTTTGAATAGTGGGGTAACATTAGCTACCCTCCAATCCATGGGTACTGTTCCAGATTCCATTGAATGTTGGAAGATGATCAGCAATGCATCTACTATTTCTGGGGCCACTTCCTTAAGTACCCTAGGATGTAGATTATCAGGCCCTGGGGATTATAAAAACATAAGAAATAGGAGCAGGAGTAGGCCAATCGGCCCCTCGAGCCTGCTCCGCCATTCAATAAGATCATGGCTGATCTGATCCTAACCGCCAATCCACTATCACAGAACCATCTCCTGAATCTAACAGAATTAGACACACGAAATAGGAGCAGGATCAGGCTACACGGCCCCTGGGCCCACTCCGCTACCCACAGGGCCATGACCGATCCGAATCTAGACTCATGTCCAAATTCCTGCCCGCTCCCCGTAACCCTTAATTCCCTTTACTTCTAGGAAACTGTCTATTTCTGTTTTAAATTTATGTAATGATGTAGCTTCTACAGCTTTTTGGGGCAGCATATTCCATGGACCTACCACCCTCTGAGTGAAGTAGTTCCTCCTCATCTCAGTTTTGAAAGAGCAGCCCCTTATTCTAAGACTATGCCCCCTAGTTCTAGTTTCACCCATCATCGGGAACATCTTCCCTGCATCCACCCGATCCAACCCCTTCACAATCTTATATGTTTCAATAAGATCGCCTCTCATTCTTCTGAACTCCAATGAGTAGAGTCCCAATCTACTCAACCTCTCCTCATATGTCCATCCCCTCATCCCCGGGATTAACCGAGTGAACCTTCTTTGTACTGACTCGAGAGCAAGTATGTCCTTTCTTAAGTATGGACACCAAAACTGTACGCAGTATTCCAGGGGCGGTCTCACCAATACCTTGTACAACTGAAGCAATACCTCCCTATTTTTATATTCTATCCCCCTAGCAATGAAAGCCAACATTCCATTGGCCTTCTTAATCACTTGCTGCGCCTGCACACTAACCTTTTGAGTTTCGTGCACCAGGACCCCCAGATCCCTTTGTACTTCAGTACTTTCCAGTTTCTTGCCATTAAGATAATAACTTGCTCTACGATTTTTCCTGCCAAAGTGCATAACCTCACACTTTCCAGTATTGTATTCCATCTGCCAAATCTCTGCCCACTTACTTAGCCTGTCGATGTCCCCTTGCAGGTTTTTTATGTCCTCCTCACTCACTACTTTCCCTCCCATCTTAGTATCATCTGCAAACTTTGATATGTTACACTCGGTCCCCTCCTCCAAATCGTTAATATAGATTGTAAAGAGTTGGGGACCCAGCACTGACCCCTGCGGAACACCACTAGTTACTGATTGCCAGTCTGAGAATGAACCATTTATCCCAACTCTCTGCCTTCTGTTAGATAGCCAATCCTCTATCCATGCCAGAATATTACCCCCAATCCCGTGATTTTTTATCTTAAGCAATAATCTTTTGTGTGGCACCTTGTCAAATGCATTTTGGAAGTCTAAATACACTACGTCCACTGGTTCCCCTTTATCCACCCTATATGTTACTTCCTCAAAGAACTCCAGCAAATTTGTCAAACATGACTTCCCCTTCATAAAACCATGCTGACTTTGTCCTATTAAATTATGATTATCCAAATGTCCTGTTACTGTCTCCTTAATAATGGACTCCAAAATTTTACCTACCACAGATGTTAGGCTAGCCTTCTGTCTACTGCCCTTTTTAAATAAGGGTGTTACATTAGCAGTTTTCCAGTCTGCCGGGACCTTTGCCGAGCCCAGGGAGTTTTGGAAAATTATTACCAATGCATCCACAATCCCTACCGCCACTTCCCTCAAGACGCTAGGATGTAAGCCATCAGGTCCAGGTGATTTATCCGCCTTGAGTCCCATTATTTTACCGAGTACCACTTCCTTAGTGATTTTGATCGTGTTTAGCTCCTCCCCCCCTTTAGCCCCCTGTTTGTCCAGTGTTGGGATATTCTTAGTGTCCTCTACTGTAAAGACTGATGTAAAATATTCATTCAGTGTTTTTGCCATCTCCATATTTCCCACCATTAATTTCCCGGTCTCATCCTCTAAGGGACCAACATTTACTTTAGCCACCCTTTTTCTTTTTATATAACTATAAAAACTCTTACTATCTGTTTTTATATTTTTTGCTAATTTACTTTCATAATCTATCTTCCCTTTCTTAATCAATCTTTTTGTTATTTTTTCCTGTCTTTTAAAGTTTTCCCAATCCTCTAACCTCCCACTAGATTTGGCTACCTTATATGCCCTTGTTTTTAGTCGAATACTATCCTTAATTTCTTTACTTAGCCACGGATGGCTGTCATTTCTTTTACACCCTTTTCTTCTCAGTGGAATATATTTTTTTTGGAAGTTGTAAAATAACTCCTTAAATGTACACCACTGATCATGTATCGTCTTACTCTTTAATCTATTTTCCCAATCCACTCTACTCAATTCCGCTCTCATACCTTCATAGTTTCCTTTATTCAAGCTTAGCACGCTTGTTTGAGATCCAACCTTCTCACCCTCTAATTGAATATGGAATTCAACCATGTTATGGTCACTCATTCCAAGGGGATCCTTTACTAGGACATTTTTAATTAATCCTGTCTCGTTACACAGGACCAGATCTAAGGTTGCTTGCCCCCTGGTCGGTTCAGTTACATACTGCTCAAGAAACCCATCCCTAATACACTCAATGAACTCATCCTCAAGGCAGCCCTGCCCAATTTGATTTGTCCAATTAATATGATAGTTAAAATCCCCCATAATTATAGATGTTCCCTTATTACAAGCCTCAACTATTTCCTGATTGATACTCCGTCCAACAGAGTTGCCACTGTTCGGAGGCCTATAGACTACGTCCACTAGTGTTTTTTTCCCCTTATTATTCCTTACCTCCACCCAAACTGTTTCATTATCCTGATCTTTTGACCCAATATAATTTCTCTGTATTACAGTGATTCCTTCCTTTATTAACATAGCCACCCCACCTCCCCTTCCTTCCTGCCTGTCCTTCCTGATCGTTAAGTAACCTGGTATGTTTAATTCCCAGGCCTTGTCACCCTGCAGCCATGTTTCTGTAATGGCCACAAGATCATACCCATATGTAGTTATTTGTGCCATTAACTCGTCTATTTTGTTACAAATGCTACGTGCATTCAGATAGAGAACTTTCAAATATGTTTTGTGACACTTAGTTCCTGCTTTTGCCCTTTTTATTACTTTACCTTTTTCTCCATACATTCTGCCCCTTCCTGACACGCTCTGGTTTTTAATTTCCCCACTGCTACCTAAGTCTATGACCTTCTCTGTTGTCATTTTTATTATTTGCTCTCTAGGAACCTCCCCCCCACTAGTTAGTTTAAAGCCCTCTCTACAGCCCTAGTTATATGATCCGCCAGGACTCTGGTCCCAGCACTGGCCAAGTGAAGCCCGTCCCAACGGAACAGCTCCCTCCTGCCCCGGCCTTCAATCCCATCAATTTCCCTAACACCATTTCCCTACAAATACTGATTTCTTTCAGTTCCTCCCTTTCATCAGACCCTATGTTCCCCGACATCTCTGGGAGTTTATTTGTGTCCTCCTTTGTGAAGACAGAACCAAAATATGTATTTAATTGGCCTGCCATTTCATTGTTCCCCATTATAAATTCCCCTGATTCTGACTGCAAGGGACCTACGTTTGACTTCACCAATCTTTTTCTCTTCACATATCTATAAAAGCTTTTACAGTCAGTTTTTATGTTCCCTGCAAGGTTACTCTCATATTCTATTTTCCCTTTCTTAATTAATCCCTTTGTCCTCCTTTGTTGAATCCTAAACTGCTCCCAATCCTCAGGTTTACTGCTTTTTCTGGCCAATTTATATGTCCTCTCCTTGGATCTTATGCTATCCCTAATTTCCCTTGTTAGCCACAGTTGAGTCACCTTTTTTGTTTTATTTTTATGCCAAACTGGGATGAACAAATTCTGTAGGTCATCCATGCCGTCTTTGAATGTTTGCCATTGCCTATCCACCGTCAACCCTTTGAGTGACATTCCCCAATCAATCCTACCCAACAGGAGACATAACTAACATCTCATGGTTCGCTGTCCATCGCTGCATCCAGGAGGTCACAGAGGCTCTCTACAGTAGGAGAAGGGACTACATTTCCTTCCGCATCATCAGGGAGAAGCAGGATGAGCATGCATGTGGCTTTGCCAGGATAGCAGGATTCCCCATGGTGCAGAGTGCCATTGACTGCATCCACGTGGCATTGAGGGCACCACATAACAATCTTGAGATCTTCCATAACCACAAAGGCTACCATTCACTTAATGTGCAGTTGGTGTGCAACCATGCACAGCGAATCCTCACTGTCAATGCCCGCTATCCTGGCAGCAGCCATGATGCCTTCATCCTGCATCAGCACTCTTCCAGCCACCACATCAAGCTCGCGGCTGGCTGGTCAGAGACAAGGGCTATCCACTCTCCACCTAGTTCATGACTCCCCTCTGCAACCCCAACTCTCCTGCTCAGCACTCATATAATGAGAGCCATACTGCTACCAGGAATGTCATCAAGCAGATCATCGGCCTGCTGAAGCAACAGTTCCGCTGCCTTGACCGTTCGGAAGGAGCCCTCCAGAACTCGGCTGAGCGGCTGTCCCATTTCGTCATGGTCTGCTGCATGCTCCATAACTTGGTTCACTCTTTGCCACCAGGGATTGCGGGACCACCTCAGGAGAAGGAAGTGGGAGAGGAGGAGGAGGAAGATGAGGAGGATGACGAGGAGGATGAGGAGGAGGAGGAACAGGAGCGAGGGAGGAGGCAGCCACTCAATCGTCCGTGACCACTTCATCAGACTGCAGTTTGAATGAATTAAACCCCAGTCCCCGTTGCTCACCACATCCCCATCATTCCATCCCTGTCATAGGCCATATCACAGTGCAAAGCTGAAATGAGACACACCACAAAAGAATTCAAACTGAATGAATAAATTTTTCAAAAATCAATGAACACATAATTACACCAAAAATATTAACTATTCACCCTTGTGTAATCCCTTAGTGCCTCTCGTTACTGTGTCTCGCTACTGTAGTGTTCCTACAAAGTGTTGGCCCAGTGGTTGCAGCAGGGCTGGTGGAAGGCTGCTGAGTGTCCATGCAGAAGATTTCAGATGGCTTTGCAGGACGCCCTCGACCAGCTCTGGGCCTGGAAGGCCCGGCTGTAGACTGCACCACCTCAGCATGGGTGGCAGCAGTCTGGGCTGGCTGGATGACAGGCAGCGACAAGGGCAATGGCAGAGTGACAGTGATGGGAGCAGGAATGCTGTCATCCTGAGAGAAGACAGCAGGTTCCTGCTCCACTGATCCACTGCCACACCCCGGGGCAGAACTTTAGCATCCCTAGCAATCTGTTGGAGCACAGATTGCTGGCCTGCTGCGACATCATGAAAGCCCCGGTCGACAGTGGTAGATCCAGCCTCGAGGCAGCAGTCAGAGCTTGCGTGGCATCAAGATGAGACTGCATGAAAGCAGTCTGAGAATCGATGGCACCAACCATAGGCTGCATTACAGCACTAAGACGTTGCGTCGCTTCTGCCTGTGCTGCAATGGAAGCTGCCAGATCGCCCATCACACATGGTATCAGGTCTGGGTCGCCATGGTCTCTCTGGGAGTCTACCATCCTTTGCAGACTGGAAATGATGGGCTCCAGGGTGTTCGCAGAGCCTTGTGCAATGTTGGAGGCGGTCCCCTCCAAGTTCCTTACCATTGCCGAGGAGCTCTCGAACCCCCTTGCCATTGCACTTATTATCTCCATGTGCATGCCCATCACCCTTCTTCTAAAGTCCTCCCCATCGAGGTCCTCATCTCTGTCCTGTGCAAAAGAACTCACGCACGAACTCGCCCTCCAGGGAGCTGGCACCCGAGCTACCCTTTCCCCCTGGCGTTGCTGCAGCCCACTTGTCCCCATTGCCTCAACCTGTGCAAATCCCGCTACTATAATAGCCTCTAAAGAACGCATAGTGCCAGTATCTGAGCTGGTGCCTGCGGGTGAGACATGCAGTGATGCGGTGAGTTCTTCCTCCTCCTCTTCTCCTGCTGCGCTCTCTATGCTGCCCTCAGGGACAGGCTGTCCAGGTGCTTGCTCATTATCTGAAAGCATAAAGGCACAAGAGTCAGGTTAAGGTGCAGGGAGGGGGGCAGGATGAGAGAAATGCATGCATACAGCATGATTAGCTGGAAAGTGCGAAATGCTTGTGGGGTGAGGGGCAAGTGTGATGTGAGAAGAAGGAGTAGGGATGAACATACCGTTGTTGTCTCCAAGGGGGTCAACGTCACCGGTGGCCACGGCGCCCACCTCCTTGTGCCCAATAATCTTCAGAACTTGGTTCTCCGGCGCAGACAGTGGTTGGGTGTTGGCTTGTCCTCCGCCTGTGCGCTGCTGCTCCCTCCTGTTGTGAGCGACCTTGGCCTGCAAGAGAAAGGAAAGTGTGTGAGTGAGTTTGGAGCAATGTGTTTGGGTGATGTTCCTGTCATAGTTGAATAGCTGTCATTATGTGCAAGGTGTGAGATGTGGGTGTGTTGTAGTGTATGTGCCTTTAAGAGCCCCCTGTGTACTGTAATGCCGGTAATGGCCACTCGGGCTATATAAGCCTGTATATTGTGTTGTATGAGTTAGTTCCCCTCCAGACTTTGTTCAGTAAACACCTGTGAAACCAACTCCTGTCTTCAGTGTCTCTATTAACATACGGACACAATAGTGGCGACGAATTGGAAACGGACTTACCTGCAATTCGACAGCACCTCAAGGACATCGATTCCTCTGGCGTCCAAAGTTGAAGAAAATCAAGAAAAAGAAAAAGCTGTGGTTTCACCAGCTAGCCAAGCTGGTGGCAGGTACTGCAATAATCCTTCCTGGGCGTCGGGCTGGGGCTCCAGCGGCTGGCTCTGCAGCTAGGTCAAGCAGCGAAGGCGGAGGCAAGCAGTAACAGACGGGGAGGGAGCACTCGGGAGACGGCCGGCGCTGCAAACAGGTCGGCGTTCAGACCTAGAGAGAGAGTCCGGCGGGAACGAGTCTCCAACTGTAAATAAATAAATAAAAAGAACGGAAACCCGCGGGAAACAGTGTTGTCATCGGCAGCAGCGGCGGGGAAGTGCGGGAAACGCCATATCTTTGCTGCAGAAAAGAAAGAAAAGCGCAGGAAGCGCCATTTTTTTTCTAGGATGCCTAAGTCTGGCATATTGATGCTTTTGATAACGAGATAGAGGATTGGACCACATATGTGGAAAGAGTGGAGGTATATTGCACCGCAAATGGAATAGAAAATGAAAAAAAAGCGTCAGTACTGCTAAATCTAATGGGCGCAAAGACATACGGGCTGTTACAAAACTTAATCACTCCAGCCAAACCAAACGACAAGAATTTAAAAGAAATTGTTGATACCCTACAGGAGCACTTAAACCCAACACCGCTGCTGATAGCGGAACGATTCAAATTCTTCAAGAGGAATCAACACAAGAATGAAAGTAACGCTGATTACCTCACCGAATTAAGAAAGCTATCAAAGCACTGCCAATTCGGGGTAGGACTAGCAGATTATCTTTGAGACAAATTCGTCTGCAGTCTCCTAAGTGAAGGAACACAGAAAAGGCTGCTTTCTGAAAAAGATTTAACACTGGACAAGGCTTTCAGTATGGCTGTATCATACGAAGCAGCCGCAAGAGGAGCTGCAGAGATACAACAAAAGACACAGGACTTCGGCACCCATGAAATGACACAGGGTTTCGAGAGATGTTATCGCTGCGGCAGATCCACCCATGACCAGAGGGACTGCTGGTTCAAGGACAAAGCATGCAGGCAATACGGAAAGATTGGACACATTGCACGGGTATGCCGATCTGGACAAAAAAAATCCACGGACAGGAAAAAAAAAATCAATAAAGAAAAGTACAGAAAGGTACAAATGATGACGGACAGTAGCTCCGAAGACCAGAAGAGCGATAGCGACTCCGAAAACAAGAGACTAAGCTGTCTCAAATTACATAATGTAATTGCCAAAGAAGATTACCAGACCATTTGGGTTACCCTCACGATAGCGGGGTCCCCAGTTAAAATGGAGCTAGATACAGGATCAGCTCTGACCGTCATAAATCGACGGGATTACGAGCGGCTATTTCCGCATATACCTTTAAAAGACACATGCATTATCTTGAAAACATATACGGGGCAGAAACTATACCCCAAAGGAAAAATAAGGGTGCCTGTTGTATACAACGGCAAAGAAATACAAAAGTTGTATTTATACGTTCTACAAGATGGTGGTCCACCGCTGTTGGGATGTGAATGGATCAGGAAAATACGTTTAGACTGGCACTCCATTCAAGCACTGACGGTGACCAGTAAGGAAAAAAACGATGATGACGTCATATTTGAACGATTAAAAGACATCTTGGCCAACGCCAAAGAAGTGTTTCAAGAGAAACTAGGAACCTTGAAAGGCATCACCGCCTCAATAAAAGTGGAAGATGCAGCAATTCCCAAGTTTTTTAAGGCAAGACCGGTGCCATACGCAATTCGTCCAGCAGTCGAGGCAGAGCTGGAGAATTTGGAAAAGGCAGGCGTATTATCCAAAATAGATTGGAGCGAGTGGGCAACACCCATCATCCCAGTCATGAAGAAAGCATTGAATAATGATAAATCTGAAGAACAGAGAAAAATTCGCATCTGTGGAGACTTCAAGGTGACTGTAAACCCGGTCCTTCACACGGTACAGTATCCTCTTCCGAGGATAGAAGATATTTTCGCCTCACTATCCGGAGGGAAGCGTTTCACCAAAATTGACTTGGCACAGGCATGTCACAGAATCACAGAATCACAGAAACCCCACAGTGCAGATAGAGGCCATTTCGGCCCATCGAGCCTGCACCGACACACATCCCACCCGATCCCCGTAACCCCTACACCAACACATATCCTACCCTATCCCTGTAACCCCACGTATTTAATCCCCCCCTAACACTAAGGGTCAATTTATTATAGCCAATCAACCTAACCTGCACATCTTTGGACTGTGGGAGGAAACCGGAGCACCCGGAGGAAACCCACGCAAACACGGGGAGAATGTGCAAACTCCACACAGACAGTCACCCGAAGCACGGATTCGAACCCGGGTCCCTGGCGCTGTGAGGCAACAGTGCTAACCACTATGCCACCGTGCTGCCCTATCTACAGATGGAGGTTGAAGAGGCCTCTAAAAAGTATCTCACGATAAATACACACAAAGGTCTGTACCAGTACAATCGACTGGTTTTCGGAGTAGCATCCGCTCCAGCTATCTGGCAAAGAGCTATGGAGCAAGTCCTCCAAGGGATTCCGGGGACTCAATGCTACCTAGACGACATCCTTGTAACAGGAGAAAACGACAACGAGCACCTTGCCAATTTGGAGCAGGTGCTCACTAGGCTGAGAGAACGGGGCCTACGAGCAAATCGCCCCAAGTGCGAATTTTTCCAGAATCAAATATCATATTGTGGCCACATAATTAATAAGGAAGGGTTGCATAAGTCACCTGAAAAAACTGAAGTGGTCATAAAAGCCCCAGCACCTGAAAATGTTTCACAATTAAGGTCGTTCCTGGGATTAATAAATTACTATCATAAATTTTTACCGAACTTATCAACTCTTCTGCACCCTCTTAATAAACTGCTACAAACAGGAGTAATTTGGAAATGGAGCGAAGACTGTAAACGTGCCTTCCATAAATGCAAAGGCTTAATCACGTCCAAAGAAGTTTTGGCTCATTACAACCCATCACTGCCAATCAGACTGGCGTGCAATGCATCCCCTTACGGCGTAGGAGCAGTATTATCACATAAATTCCCCGATGGCTCGGAACGGCCGATAGCTTTTGCGTCACGCTCATTGAACTCAGCTGAGCGTAACTATGCCCAAATCGACAGGGAAGCACTCAGCCTGGTATGGGGAGTGAAGAAATTCAACCATTACCTACACGGACAAAAATTTACCTTGTTGATTGACCATCAACCCCTCATCTCCATATTCAACCCTAAAAAGGGTGTTCCCATTATGACAGCGCAAAGGCTACAGAGGTGGTCCCTTTTTCTAGGGGCACACCAATACAACATAGAATACAAAGGATCAAAACAGCATGGGAATGCTGACGGGTTATCGCGCCTACCGTTGCCAACGGTAGAAGAAGCACCTACCGTAGACCCAGTGGAGATTTTCCACTCTACCATAGTCGAATGTCTACCAGTAACAAATTCTGCCATTGAAAGGGAAACTAGAAATGACCCGACTCTCTCACGAGTCTACGATTTAACAGTGAAGGGCTGGCCAGCACATGGCGAACCACTGTTGCCAGCATTCTCGCAAAGAAGAGAACAGCTGTCAGTGTGCCGAGGAACCTTGATGTGCGGATCCAGAGTGGTGATTCCACCCAAACTCCAGGATAAAGTTCTAAAGGAGCTTCACGAAGGGCATCTGGGTGGAGTGAAAATGAAGAACCTAGCCAGGGCGTTTGTATGGTGGCCAGGTATCGATGGAGACATCGAAGAAATGACCAACAGCTGCCTAGGATGCCAGAAGGTCCAAAACGCTCCACCACAAGCCCCTCTACATCCATGGGAGTGGCCCTCATCTCCCTGGCAAAGGGTACACATCGACTTTGCTGGTCCATTTATGGACTCAATGTTCTTAATCGCGTTTGATGCACACTCCAAGTGGCCGGATGTAATAAAGATGTCCTCCACCACCACAGAAAACAACCTCACAGTATTAAGGACCATATTTGCCAGGAATGGGCTGCCTGAACAGATCTGTTCTGATAATGGACCGCAATTTGTGTCCGAAGAATTCAGGAAGTTCTTAAAAAACAATGGGGTTAAGCACTACACGTCCGCCCCATGCCATCCCACCACCAATGGATTGGCTGAAAGGTTTGTCCAGACCTTCAAGAAGGCCATAAAGGCCATGGGTAATGAAGACATAAAACTTCAGCATAAGGTAGATAACTTCTTGTTTGCATACAGGAATGCAACACATGTGGTTACAAACCAAACTCCCGCCATGATGTTCTTCAATAGAAGCCTAAGATGCCGGCTGGATTTGATCAAGCAAACATCAGAAGGGACGTGGAGAACTGGCAATTTCAAGGCATGAATGAAAGGCCAACTAGAACCTTCCAGATAGGTCAACAAGTTTTGGCCCGGGACTACCGTACCGAGAAATGGCAGCCTGGAACTATCTGCACACGACTAGGACCGCTGATGTATACCGTGGACATCGGAGAAAGTATAATAAGGCGCCATGCTGACCAAATCATAGAGTCATCCGAAAAGGGACAACCTACACCACAACTCTATACGCCTAATGATGAAGTAGAGATACCCATATCTACCTCCGATCCGGTGATACTGGAACCCGATGAACCCGACTGGCATTCAAGCTGAATTAGCCTTGCCAAAAGAACCTACTACACCACCAGAAACTACTACACCACCGAGGCGTTATCCGGACCGAGTCAGGAAGCCTCCAGAGAGACTGACTTATAATGAATTAACTGCAGCAATGTGTAGATTATTTTTCTTCTAACATGTAATTAATGATTACTTAAAATATTATGTACTGGTTGGCTAAAAGGGGAGGAATTGTAGTGTATGTGCCTTTAAGAGCCCCCTGTGTACTGTAATGCCGGTAATGGCCACTCGGGCTATATAAGCCTGTATATTGTGTTGTATCAGTTAGTTCCCCTCCAGACTTTGTTCAGTAAACACCTGTGAAACCAACTCCTGTCTTCAGTGTCTCTATTAACACACGGACACAACATGTGTGTTGGTAGGTAGAGATTGTTGGTGGGTGATTGCTGGGGGTGTGATGCTTTAGGCAGTGTGTGGAGATTGTGGCTCAGATGGTGGTATGTAGCATTTGTTGATGCATTCACTCACCCTGACCATCTGAGTGAGGTCATTATATTTTTTACTGCACTGTGTGTGGGTCCCAGGGTCCACAGTGCTGCCCGAGACATGCTACGCTACCTCCCTCCACTTGCCGGGTAGGGCACCATCTCTCCACAACAAAAAACAATGCCTTCAATGCTTCATCGCAGAATCTGCGGGCTCTCCCCCTGGAGCGTGGATCTGCCATGAGCACACCTGGTTCACTCCTTTGGCTGCTTCTCCTTGTCTTGCTTCTGCTTGCTGAGGCAGCTGCACAGCCAGCAATGCTGAGAATGAGGCGCTGCAGCATCAATGAACCTTCCCTTTAAGTAGTGAAAAAAGCCTGTGGCAATCATGACTTGCGATTAGATGGCACCTGATATTGGTCCATCCTTTGAGTGTAACGCCAACGAGCTTGGGTTTAAGACTTGACTTAGGACTCCAATCATTTTTTTGAGCAGTGAGCCCGAATGTTTCGTGCAGACTAAAGCATTATCGTTTGGTGCTAATTCTCCAAATTTTCTACTGACACCACCCATTTCTAGCCCTTGGTGTTTTTTTGAAGCAGCAGGGTGCGGCTCTGATTTCTGCTTCCTCAGCAAAGCTGGCATTGCTGTTGCACCGTTATAGGCATGGGGCACCCACCTGAATATTTAAATGAGCCCATCCCGGCTGGCTTTTTCACCTCCTCAAAAGGGTCCACAGAATTTTTAGGTTAGTAAATTAAAGAAGAAAATCTTTTAAAAGTCTTGTAATTGGTCTGTAAGCTCAGTTATTGAGTCCGATATGAACAAAAACGGAAAATACCGCAGATGCTAGAAATCTGAAACAAAAACGGAAAATGCTGGAAACACTCAGCAGATCAGTCAGCACCCGTGAAGAGAACAGGCAAGTTAATGTGTGGGGTACAAACCCTTCAACAAATGTTAACCTGTCTGTTCTGTCCATAGATGCTGCCCAAGTGTTTGCAGAATTTCCTGTTTTAGTTACCGAGTATGATATACTGCTCTGAACCCTGTTTCCACAAATCACCCTAAGTACATCTCCTCTTGTGAACTGGAGATATGCAATGCTACATGGAGCAATTCTGCAAATGAGGATTCAAAATAAGATGCCCTGAGCACATCTAAGGATAGGTATTTGCCCATCACAACGCTGACCCCAGATTTCCCGACTCCCTTAAACTTACTTTTTAACACTTTCTAACAATTTTTAGCAGATCTTAGATGAAACCTTAAACTTAAACTAATGAGCACAAAATACCCAATGTGCACCCATTTTCACCTGTTATTCCCAAAATGGAAAGGGGCCTAGTTCTTGCCCTGCTTTAAAATGGAAGCCCAATTAACTGTTCTTTAAAAGGCCATTGTTCATCGATTAGATTATTCATCAACTGTCACACATCAGTCTATGTATAATCACTATACTGGTCTAGGTCAAAGGTTACATTTAAAAAGGGTGGGGGTCTTGGTCCACATTGTGAGAGACCCAACTCAGCTGCAATGACCATTTCCCCTCCTGCAGATTCAGCCCACAAGCCAAAGCACTAGCAAGTCTCGTCATTGTCTGTCACCACTTGTGTCACCATCAATCAAGCTGGCTGCCTAACAGTCCAGTCGCTGTAAAAGAGAGAAAAAAATGTATCTTAAGCCACCAACTTGTACGAGTCCACATCAGCTGAAGGTGTTGTCTGAGCAATAAGAGTATGTTCTCAGGCAGCTTGCCCCCTTGTTCCAAAGTAATTAATGGGAGGGAAAATAAGGGCTAATGAACAGCTGAAGGCGAGAATTCACAGCTGCCACTGACGCTGCACTCAGTGCTCCTGTGCATAGCTTCACACACCCGGCAGCCTGCAAACCAGGCTCTCACCTGCCCAGCTTTGTTCCTCTCCAATGGGTCTGTTGACAAAACAGTGGAACATGCCAGTGCTAAATATTAAACTGTTCCATCCATCATAGGGATCGCTCTCCAGTAATAAATCATTTCATACAGTCCAGCTGCAGGCTGCATCACAAAGCTTTCTTTTTTTATAAAAACGAGCACACACGAGGCTTGCTCTGCACTGCACTGACACCACATCTAGTGGTGTATGATATTAATAGGTTATTGACTAAACGTGTGTTGAGAGGGCAGGGGTGGGGGGGCGGGGGGGCGTATGGCCCAGTCACTGCAATGCACCTGAGGACTCTTCCATTGATCACACTTTTAATCCTACAAGGCACAAGCTAGACTTTTTGTGTTTCCATTTTAAAACACACACACACACACACACACACACACACACACAAAATATCAGTGCAAAGTATTTGGGCAATGTTTCTAATAAAGAAATGCTTTCGTTTTTTGTTCACCACCTCTTTCACTTCAGCTGTTCCTTAAATTTGTTTTATGGGGTCTCAACACTGGGTTAATGTAGTTGTAATGTAACATAAGTGAGCTACACAGTGCTTAACTATTTGTTTCATGAAAGGATTTAATACATAAAAGATCTCATAGCATTATTCGAACAAGAGCAGGGGAGTTCTCTCTGGTGTCCTGGCCAATATTTATCCTTTTAACCAATGTCACTAAAAACAGATTACAGTATCTGGTCATTTATGTCATTGCTGGTTGTGGGACCTTGCTGTGCACAAATTAGTTGCCGTGTTTCCCAACATTACAAAAGTACGTCATTGACTGTGGACTGTTTTGAAAGAAAAAAGAGAAAGACTTGCATTTATATAGTGCCTTTCACAAACTCAGGACGTCCCAAAGTGCTTTACGGCCAATGAAGTACTTTTGAAGCCTAGTCACTGTTGTAATATAGGAAATGTAAGGATGCTTTGAGGTCCTGAAAGATTCTATATAAATGCAAGTTCTTTCTTTTATTTATCTGGTATATATTCAGATGCTACATGAACAGACTGTACCGTGAATTATCCTGAATTTTAATGTGTGTAAAAATTCTCTTTTGGAAAAACATTAACATAATATACTTTAAAATACATTTTAGCATGGTCTTCAAAAGAAAAAATATATATTTTTCCGGAAATGTAGATAAAATAATATATTGTTCTGGATACTGTTAGTAAGTGTAATGCTGGTAAAGCATCATCAATCAGCCATGTACCATACATTCAGAGGAGTGCTGGGAGGTCGATTCCAGAGCCTCTTGGTTAATTCAATCTACATTTCTATAACTGAAAATATTCTGGAACATTGTGTGCCCTATCAGTATATAAATTTCCATTAATGTATATTGGTGCATCTTTGCAAAATCTGTCATGAAGGTAGATCGAAGGGTGGGGTTGATTTGCTCTATTTGATGGGAGTGTCAAAGAGAAGAAATTTTTATCTACATATCCAAACTTATGAAGAACAGCCCTAACTGAAATCAAAAGTTTTCAGCTTAATTAAGGCTCAAAAAGTTGACCAAAATGAAGGAAGAATTACATTTTTATAGGCACTTGCTAAGAAATATTATTACTTAAGTCAGGTAAAAATTATAAAGAAACTGGGGGAGAAATTTATTATAGCCCAGGAGTGGGCGCTAACTTTGGAAAAGTTTGAGATTTAGCAGTAGGCGCTAATGAATCTCGCTGCATGCAAAATTCAGTGTCATCGCTCAAAGAAAGGATGGGAGCGCTTAATCAAGTGCTAATGACCTAGCTCAGTGGCGTTAGACTCAAAGCACTAAGCAATTTTAGGTGCAGCCTAATCACTGGTCATCATTGCCACAGGCTCTTTCCAGTTCTTAAAGGGGAGGTTCAATCATGCTGCAGAACCTCATTCTCAGCATTGCTGGTTCTGCAGCTGTCTCAGCAAGCAGCAGAAGGCCAAGGAGAATGAACCGGACCACTGAAGGAGGCGTCATTATGGCAGATCAACGGCCCAGGGAGAGAGCTCGCAGATTCTGTAACCAGGATTTGGAGGCATTGGTCTTCGCTGTGGAGAGACGGAGGGCAGTGCTCTACCCGGCAAGTGGCTGGAGGCCCTCGCCACAAGTCTTCCACGCCATGTGGAGGGAGGTAGCCCAACAGGTCTCGGGCAGCACTGTGGTCGCCAGGACTCACACACAGTGCAGGAATAAAGTTAACCACCTCACTTGGGTGGTCAGGGTGAGACAATGCTTCAACAAATGCTACATACCACCATCTGAACCTAGTCTGCACACACTGCCAAGAGCACCACACCCCAGCACTCACCCACCAACAATCTCTACCTACCAACACTCACACCCACATCTCACACCTCACACACAATGACAGCTATTCAACTATGGCAGGCACATCACCCAAACACATTGCTCCACACTCACTCACACACTTTCCTCTCCCTTGCAGGCCAAGGTTGATCACAACAGGAGGGAGCAGGAGCACACAGGTGGGGGGCAACCTGACACACAATCACTTTCTGAGCTGGAGGAAAGAGTGCTGCAAATCATTGGGCGCCAGGTGGTGGACGCCGTGGCCACCGGCAACATTGACCCCCTTGGGGACAACAACGGTATGTTCATCCCTACTCCTTCTTCTCACATCCCACTTCCCCCTCACCCACAAGCCTTTCCCATTTTCCAGCTAATCATGCTGAATGCATGCTTGCCTTTCTCCCTTCCTGTCCCCCTCCCCTCACCTTAATCCGACTCTTGAACCTTTATGCTTTCAAATAATCAACAAGCACCTGAGCAGCCTGTCCCTGAGGGTACCATAGAGAGCGATGCGGGAGAAGAGGAGGATGAAGAACAAACCGCGTCACTGCATATCGCACCCGCAGGCACCAGCTCAGATACTGGCACTATGCGATCTTTAGAGGCTAGTATAGTAGCGGGATCTGCACAGGGTGATGCACCGGGGATGAGCAGGCTGCAGCAAGGCTAGGGGGAAAGGGTAGCTCGGGGGCCAGCTCCCCAGAGGGCGAGTTCGCGAGCGAGTTCTGCTGCACAGGACTCAGATGAGGACCTCGATGGGGAAGTCTTTAGAAGAAGGGTGATGGGCATGCACACGGAGACGATAGGTGCAATGGCAAGGGTGCCCGAGAGCCTCTCGGCAATGGTAAGGAGTGTGGAGGAGTCCGCCTCCAACATTGCACAGAGCTCTGCGCACACCATGGAGCCCGTCATTTGCAGTCTGCAAAAAATGGTGGACTCCCAGAGAGACCATGGCGACCCAGACCTCATGCCGCGTGTCATGGGCGATGTCGCAACTTCCATTGCAGTACAAGCGGAAGCGACACAACGTCTTAGCGCTGCAATGTAGTCTATGCTTGGTGCCATCGACTCTGAGACTGCTCTCATGCAGTCTCAGCTTGATGCCATGCAAGCTCTGATTGCTGCCATCGTGCTGGGTTGACCAGGGCTTTCACGGTGTCGCAGCAGGCCAGCAATCTGTGCTGCAATAGATTGCTTGGGATGCTGCGTTGCTGCCCCTGGGGAGTGGCAGTGGGTCAGTGGAGCAGGAACCTGCTGTCCTCTCTCGGGATGACAGCATTCCTGCTCCCACCGCTGCCACTCCGCCATTGTCCTTGTCGCTGCCTGTCATCCAGCCAGCCCAGATTGCTGCTGCCCATGCTGAGGTGGTGCAGTCTACAGCCATTAAGTGAGTTGTAACCTTTGCGGTTACTGAAGACCTCAGGTTTGTTATGCGGTGCCCGCAAAGCCACGTGGGTGCAGTCAATGATGCCCTGCACCAAGGGGAATCCCGCTATCCTGGCAAAGCCACATGCACTTTCGTCCTGCTTCTCTCTGGTGATGGGGAAGGAAATGTAATCCCTTCACAGAATCACAGAATCACAGAAACCCCACAGTGCAGATAGAGGCCATTTCGGCCCATCGAGCCTGCACCGACACATATCCCACCCCATCCCCGTAACCCCACATATTTTAATCCCCCTAACACTAATGGTCAATTTATCATGGCCAATCAACCTAACCCGCACATCTTTGGACTGTGGGAGGAAACCGGAGCACCCGGAGGAAACCCACGCAAACATGGGGAGAATGTGCAAACTCCACACAGACTCCTACTGTAGAGCGCCTCTGTGACTTCCTGGATGCAGCAATGGATGGCGGACTGCGAGCTGTTAGCTATGTCTCCTGTTGCAGACTGGAAGGATCTGCTGATGAAGAAATTAAGGGCGACGGTGACCTTGACTGCCACTGAGAGAGCTGTGGTCGCCCTGATCTGAGGCTTGAGGTCTGGTTGCAGGAGGTGGCAGAGTTCGGTGACCACATCTTTGCTGAAGCGGAGCCTCCTAATACACTGCTCCTCACTTAACTGGAGGTAGGAGAAGTGCTCTCGGAATATCCTCGGTGAGTAAGGCCTCCTGTTGAGAGCCCTGATGACCCTCCTCCTCCCTCTGGCCACATCTTGCAATCTTTCTTGCTGCCTCCGCTCCCTCCGCAGTAGATCCTGGAGGGCGAGGTCGACTGCCAGTACAGCCCCCATTAATGTAACCAAGTGTAGCACTTTGATATGTTGTCAGAATAAATGTAACTAATTTTTAGTGACCACAACAATCCTGATACTAAAGAACCTTCAAACGACTGAATTAAACTCTTGCACAATCGCAAACTGACAAGGAAGCAGTGAAACAGCATTAAACTGACAGCTGTGATTCATCCCTTTAAATATCGCCCCTGGAGCCGCCATCCACCTGCTTCACGCCTCCTCTTCCTGTTGTTGTTGTGGTGAGGCACTAAGGCAGGGGGCGATAATCAATTTGGCAGTTCAGGCGCTGAGTGAGCTTTGCACGCTCACTGACGTAATGACCTGCCTGGTACTAAAGCCCCAGGTGCTAACTGCTAGTGTCAGTGCTAAGGGGCGACTGGATTTGGCGCACGGCGCTGGATTCGCCTCGCCCTGGCCCTACTTCATTTGCGCCCCCTCCAGGCGCTAACAGGAGGCGCTAAGCAACTGAATTTCTCCCCCATTGTTTTTTAAATGCCCTTCATTTTTTTTCCCCTTCTCCCCTGAAATCTTTGAAACTGCTGGGATATGATTCCGCTGACACTGGGCATCCTCAACAACATTGTCATTCAGATAAACACATACTAACACATAAAGACTATTCAACTGTGAGGCAGCCACCACAGCAATGCCCAAACCAGTCCTAATTTGGCCATGATAGAGGTAAATATATATAATAAATTTAAATGATATTAAACAAACTAGTGTCTTGCCCTGCTGGTCACATGGGGCAGATAATATGATGGCAGGTGCCCAATGCACTTAAATGCATCTTGTGCCTGCTTCCTGTAAAATCAGCCATGGGCGTCTGAGATCTACAACACACCCGAGGTACTCAGTGTGCCCCAATGCAGGCAGCGAGTGCAGCGGGCTCTGGGCGTTTGTGCTCAAGGTGTGTGCCAGGCTCATTAGCCCCCGAGTTCCATTCAAATAATATGACTGGTGCGTCTGAGCAGTGCTCCAGATGTACAATCTGAAGGGCTCCAATTAGACCAGATGCTGAAGTGGAGGCGGCCATTCCAATTTTAAAGAAGTGACCATCCATGCCCTTTGCCAGCCCGCACCCCCCACCACCCGGCATTGAGCCCTGCCACCTCTGGTTCCATGCCAGCTGTCCCTTGTGACCTCTGATCCTAGGCCCAACGTCCCCTCCCCACACCCTTCACTGACTGCTGGCCCAGGCACGCCTGGCACATCATGTGACCTGCCTGGAGCCCCAGAAAATAATGCAAATTGGCTGACCTTGCTTTATCTGGTGAGGTCAATTAGTCTGTGCTTAAATGCATCTGGTGCCTGTGCAACACCACCACCGGCAGCATGGCACATGGACTGCAATTATTGGCTCCTTTGTGTTATACCATAGCCAGTGGAGGATCTGCAGAGGACAAGGCAGATACTTTAATCTCCAGTCAGCCTGTGTGTGAAGGACTGTTCCCAAGACTAATCTGAATCCTCCTCATCAAAGCATTAATTGGATATACGAGCCCTGGATGAGGAGCAAACATTTGGTCGACAAGTGCCTCTATGCTCCAGACACTCCATTGTGTCTTTGATCTGTCTTGAGTGACAGTTCTGTCTGCAGCTCACTCAGACTAACCATATTGGCAGATCCCTGCAGGGAGACTGAACTCAGTGAGCAGGAAGGTGTGCGCTTAGAGAAAAAGTTATTGTAAAGGATTGTAACAACCATGAAATGATTTGTTGTGTTGGAATCAGAAACATTTTAAAGTACTTATGCAAACACTACTAAACTGCTATTTTTATCAACAGATTTAACTTTCTTATATACAAGTTGAGTGTCCTGAATCCAGCAACCTCGGGACCGAGGCCGAGCCAGTTTTCGTGTTTTTCCGGACTATCGCAACCTGGGCTTGGGCGTTTCCGGACTTCGGACATCAGAAATACGTTCCGAGTCCAGAAATGCCTGGGCCGCTCCGCGTAGCACTGGCGCGTTTCTCCACCCCTCCCCTTCTGTTAAAGGGTAGGGATGCTGCGAGCTCTGCAGAGCATCTGATGGCCCACACTAGGCCGCCAGGGTGGCGTGGTGCCGTGGCTGCAGCCTGGCGGAAACATTTAGTGGAGCTGTGTAGATTAAGGAAGATAAAACACAACACCAAAGTTTTATTGTATCACTCGCATTTTTCATAGGATTTTTCAAAAAAAGACAACAAAAATTAATGGCTAACAACAACAGAAAGTCTTGGCAAAGGGCTTCGACCTGAAACGTTGACTCTATTTCTCTCTCCACGGATGTTGCCTGGCCTGCTGAGTTTTTCCAGCATTTTCTGTTGTTATTTCGGATTTCCAGCATCTGCAGTATTTTGCTATCGTAAAAGTTAACGGCTTTTTGAAGTACAGGTTGAGCGTCCAAAATCCGGAGTTCCGGATTCCGGAACATTTTACGGACTCCGGATGACCCTGCCACCAATCGTCCCGGAGTCCAGATTCCGGAACTCCGGATTTTGCACACTCAACCTGTATATATATTTATTTCTTGTAATAAGCAATTGGTAGTTTAGGATGGAAATATATTGTCTGCCAGCTTGGTCTTTTTCCAACCATGGGAGAAATCAGGTGCATATCCTCAGCAAATCCATACTATATCTGCTATAATTCCATGTTAAAAAGGCAGATTGTTATCTTTTGAGACACACCACATACATTTATTACTTATACTTGTACCAGTTTTTAAGAGGCATGGGCCTACTTGTGGAAGCTGCCTTTTGCGGTGAGCATGAGTAAAAAGTGTTGGGAGATGGCCCAAACTGTAACGCTGACATCCACACAATTGGACTTGGCAGCAGGAGTCAATGGATGGCAATCAGAAGTTGATTTTTTTCCACCCCATTCCCTAGCTATGTTGCTAAAGCTAATTGTAGCACCCTGCCTCCACCCCAGGTGAGATCAGTTCACTTGGCACAGCCCAGGGATGAAACCATTCAATTTTTTCTTTTAAGTCTATTGTCTGGATATCAGGGTCAGCTGTGGTGCATCCTGTGAATGAATAGCTTACTATTACTTACACATAAAGTGTGGCCAGTCGGTGAGATACTGGAGGGCTGTGGACATCAATAGAACTGAAACCCAATATGCAAATATCCTTCAGAGAAGGAGGGTAGAAAAGGGGGAAACAATTAAATAAATGGAGCATGTGTATTTGGATAAATCTGAACAGTGTTAAAATGACGCTGGAGCATAGTTTGGATATTAATCCTTAATGTACCAGCCATATCATTCACTGTGCTAACGATACAGAGTTCCCACTTATTCATCAGGATAACATGATATAAGTGTATATTCAGCAGTTATACAAGAAAACATAATGTTGCCAGTAATCCGGAAGTGGAATAATCACCCATCATCTGACATCTTATTTGTTATTATTACAGTCTTACTATACAGAGTGAGTCAAGTATTGACCCGACAACTTGAGCAGATAATGAAGTACATTTTTTGACAAGGTAATGTTTACTCTGGCAGAGAAATATGTTTCACTGATCATCTGTACCATCACATGCTATAATTTCATTTTTGAACAAATTAAATAATCTTTTACTTGCAACTTGAGCAATGAAAGAAGAAGCCCTTTTCTATTAGGGGTTCAAGGGCTAAACTTAGGAGAAAGGGACAAGATTCAACTTTACAGTCAGGAATCCTGCTAAATTCTAGATCCATACGTAGACTAACATCTGGCTAAAGTCTGGCACACCTCACTTCCAGTGCCTGCGACATAAGGTACAAGGTCTAGAGAATTTCTGCAGTTCAGTGTAGATCCACCCAGCTGTTCAACATGGAGAGCAACAGAGCAAGCCAGCATACTGATGCTCCAAAATTACTGGGTAGCAAATGATGTACTCTTCAGTGGAACAGGGCCTCTATGCTAATACTGCCTTCATCATAAAGATAGAGGGTGGCTTTACCTGTAACTGTATGAATTAGGCAGATATTTTCCACAGTAGTTGTTTGCTTACTATAACTTTTCAGTTCTTGAGTTCATGCAAAAACAGAGCCTCTCTTCCACTGGGCTGTAGGCGATAAACAACTTACATTTATATAGCGGCAATAACATGGAAAAACACCCCGAAGCACATCACTGAAGTGTAATCAGAAAAAAAAGCTCCATTTAAATGCCAGCTTTCATTCTGGAGTCTTTGCATCATACTTACAGATACTTTAAGTATCCTTGAGCACAAACGCCCAGAGCCCGCTGCACTCGCTGCCTGCATTGGGGCACACTGAGTACCTCGGGTGTGTTGTAGATCTCAGACGCCCATGGCTGATTTTACAGGAAGCAGGCACAAGATGCATTTAAGTGCATTGGGCACCTGCCATCATATTATCTGCCCCACGTGACCAGCAGGGCAAGACACTAGTTTGTTTAATATCATTTAAATTTATTATATATATTTACCTCTATCATGGCCAAATTAGGACTGGTTTGGGCATTGCTGTGGTGGCTGCCTCACAGTTGAATAGTCTTTATGTGTTAGTATGTGTTTATCTGAATGACAATGTTGTTGAGGATGCCCAGTGTCAGCGGAATCATATCCCAGCAGTTTCAAAGATTTCAGGGGAGAAGGGGAAAAAAAATGAAGGGCATTTAAAAAACAATGGGGGAGAAATTCAGTTGCTTAGCGCCTCCTGTTAGCGCCTGGAGGGGGCGCAAATGAAGTAGGACCAGGGCGAGGCGAATCCAGCGGCGGGCGCCAAATCCAGTCGCCCCTTAGCACTGACACTAGCAGTTAGCACCTGGGGCTTTAGTACCAGGCAGGTCATTACGTCAGTGAGCGTGCAAAGCTCACTCAGCGCCTGAACTGCCAAATTGATTATCGCCCCCTGCCTTAGTGCCTCACCACAACAACAACAGGAAGAGGAGGCGTGAAGCAGGTGGATGGCGGCTCCAGGGGCGATATTTAAAGGGATGAATCACAGCTGTCAGTTTAATGCTGTTTCACTGCTTCCTTGTCAGTTTGCGATTGTGCAAAAGTTTAATTCAGTCGTTTGAAGGTTCTTTAGTATCAGGATTGTTGTGGTCACTAAAAATTAGTTACATTTATTCTGACAACATATCAAAGTGCTACACTTGGTTACATTAATGGGGGCTGTACTGGCAGTCGCCCTCGCCCTCCAGGATCTACTGCGGAGGGAGCGGAGGCAGCAAGAAAGATTGCAAGATGTGGCCAGAGGGAGGAGGAGGGTCATCAGGGCTCTCAACAGGAGGCCTTACTCACCGAGGATATTCCGAGAGCACTTCTCCTACCTCCAGTTAAGTGAGGAGCAGTGTATTAGGAGGCTCCGCTTCAGCAAAGATGTGGTCACCGAACTCTGCCACCTCCTGCAACCAGACCTCGAGCCTCAGATCAGGGCGACCACAGCTCTCTCAGTGGCAGTCAAGGTCACCGTCGCCCTTAATTTCTTCATCAGCGGATCCTTCCAGTCTGCAACAGGAGACATAGCTAACAGCTCGCAGTCCGCCATCCATTGCTGCATCCAGGAAGTCACAGAGGCTCTCTACAGTAGGAGTCTGTGTGGAGTTTGCACATTCTCCCCATGTTTGCGTGGGTTTCCTCCGGGTGCTCCGGTTTCCTCCCACAGTCCAAAGATGTGCGGGTTAGGTTGATTGGCCATGATAAATTGACCATTAGTGTTAGGGGGATTAAAATATGTGGGGTTACGGGGATAGGGTGGGATATGTGTCGGTGCAGGCTCGATGGGCCGAAATGGCCTCTATCTGCACTGTTGGGTTTCTGTGATTCTGTGATTCTGTGAAGGGATTACATTTCCTTCCCCATCACCAGAGAGAAGCAGGACGAAAGTGCATGTGGCTTTGCCAGGATAGCGGGATTCCCCTTGGTGCAGGGCATCATTGACTGCAGAGAGACTGGGCAGATTGGGTTTGTTTTCCTTGGAGCAGAGGAGGCTGAGGGGGGACATGATTGAGGTGTACAAAATTATGAGGGGCATAGATAGGATGGATGCTGAGGAGCTTTTTCCCTTAGTAGAGGGGTCAATAACTAGGGGGCATAGATTCAAGGTAAAGGGCAGGAGGTTTAGAGGGGATTTGAGAAAGAACTTTTTCACCCAGAGGGTGGTTGGAGTCTGGAACTCACTGCCTGAAAGGGTTGTGGAGGCAGGAACCCTCACAACATTTAAGAAGCATTTGGATGAGCACTTGAAATGCCATAGCATACAAGGCTACGGACCAAATGCTGGAATATGGGATTAGATTAGACAGGGCTTGATGGCCGGCGCGGACACGATGGGCCGAAGGGCCTCTATCCGTGCTGTATTACTCTATGACTCTATGACTTTCCTATTCCTTCTTGCCTACTGTCCACGATTGTGACTGTGGGGTCAGTGTAGTGTCAACCCAGAGTAAATCTATCATTTGCATCTGCCTTGTTTCTGGATTGTTTAATGATTTTTTGAGGAAAAGGATCTCAATACGAGTTATTTTAAAATGTGCTTTTAAATTAAATCTTGCTTTCAAAGGATTAAATTCACAGGATTGCAGGGTTTTCAGGTATGCATTGGGTTTCCAGACTGACTATCTAAACTAGCATCCTGGAGACAATTAAAGATATTCTAGTAACCGTTCACACTCAGGGCTGCTGGGACAATCCTATTCATTTGAACTCAACGGGAGTCATTGCCAAGTTAGGCTGGGGGATTCCTCTCTCGGGGTAGGTGGGGGAGGAGAATGTTAGTTTTGATTAAAAACTGACAATGTAGTCAGGCTTTGCATAAAGGAGACTCCGACACCAAAGGGCAGTCTTGCTTTTGGATACTAGATGCTGCACAGCCAGCGAGACAGCAAATAGCCGTGTTGAGAGAGTAGGTTCTGTCCAGAGGCTGTAGGATAGAATGCAGAGGGGTTATTCTGTTTAAGTTAAGTAAGACAACCCACCAAATTGGCACATTGTCATGTGTTTTATCATTTTCATATCATTATGTGAAGCCAAGTTGTATTGATTGAGCTAAGCAATTCTAATCACCTCTATTGCTCTGCACATTTCACCTCATTGTGGAAAAAAGCAGCTGATGATTCAAACCAAACTTTGCCTCATCTATTGTTAACTCGGTCTGACTTCGGAGAGATTGAAGGAATACACACACAAAAGATATGGAGATCCTTAAATTGCAAGGGGATGTTATGACTACATCACCAGGCTGTGCTATCGTAAAAAATAAATGTAGGACAATGTGAATCAACTTCCACAAAAGTAAAATGCTCAGGCTGCTTAAGGAAGTGACTGATACCACTGAACCAGAGAAGGTACCTGTAGCAGATCCAAACTCGTAACTGCATCCCAGAAATTGGGGACAATCAGAATGGAGCGTTGGCATCATTTTGCTTTCCATGCTGATCTCCTAGATTCTACATTGAATCATGCAGGAATAGAAATCCTCTAAGTTTTATATCTTATGGCACGGGCACGAGCCTAACCAAGACTGCTCTTCATAGCAAAGAGAGCATTTGGCCCATTGCTTGCTCTTTGCTAAAGCAATCCAAAACTAATCTCACTGCCCTGCTCTCTTCCCATACACTTTTATCCGTCACCACTTCAAATGCTTATCTACTCTTCCCTTAAACAATACAGGCCTAGAAATTGAGTTTGCGCTGCGCCGGGGCTTAACGCCGGAAATTTAGCGCCGGTGCTAAGTCGCGCTGTGCGCGCCAAAAATTCAGTAGCGCCGCGCCCAAACGGCTGCCGGCGCTACTGAAGGCTGTTTGCGCCTGAAAACTGGCGCTACGCGCCGCATTGCGGCGCTATTCCGGCGCTGCAGCGCCCGATGCGGTGCGGCAGGCTCGGGAAGTGCAGGCCTCCTCCTTCAGTTAAGGAGGAGCTGCCTGCACCCGCCCGCTGGCCGGTTAAATCGCCACAAAAATGAGCCCGGCACCTCGGGGAAGTGCCGGGCTCGCAGCCGAGAAGCATCTGTTCCGCGGGGGGGGGGGGTGGGGGAGTCCGGGGAGGGAGGTGCGGGCAGGCGGCCGGCGGGAAAGCGGCCGGCCGCCGCTCCACCTTTATGCGCCGGCGCAAAGTCGTGTAAGACTCTGTTGCCAGAGTCTTAGTTGCGGCTGCCACGGGCGAGGCGGCCGCAACTGAATTTCGGCGCTGGGGCCCGTCACCACGGCAACCGGGACGCTGCGCACACCGATGACGTCATCGGTGCCGGCGCAGCGCTACCGGTGTAACACCGATGTTGGGCCCTAGTCAATTTCAAAACCGGCTGTAAGTCCAGCGCAATGCCCTCTAGCGCCGCAAAATGGGCGCTAAGCCCACTCAATTTCTAGGCCACAGACTTTGCCTCAAATACTCCCTGTGGCAAAGCACTCCGTGCTCTAACAAATTTTTCCTGAACCTCTCTCCTCACTCTCAGTGACGATTTTAAATTGAGGTTCCCTCATGACTAACTCCCCAATCAAAGGAAATAGTCCTTTCTTATTCACCCTATCAAAATCCTTCCTTGTTTTAAAAACCTCTATTAAATCTTCTCTTAGCCTTCTCTACTCCAATAGAAACAATCTCAGTATCTCAGGTCTTTCCTCATTACTATAGTTTCTCATCCCTGGGATCATCCCTCAGAAATGTTATTAATGAGCTGGCTCTCTGAAGCCCTAACTTGACTCCCAAGTATGCTGATTAGCTGTCATTTTTGACCCCGTGAACCCTACTCCGATATAATGTCAGAGAACTCCTGCATGGCCACAGAAAAATACTATCTATTCACAAATCTTCACAGTGCCAAATTATTTATTATTTATGCAGAACTGCCTGATGCGCAGGCACTGCTGAAGGAAAAAAAAATCACGCAAATCTTCAAAAGCGCCCTGCATCTTAAAAGGCAGTTCGAGGGCAGTGGAAGAAAGCTACAAGCTGTATCACTCATTTCTTTACTGTGCCAGAGATAGTTAGGTGCAACTGTAGCATAAGTAGATTGAAAATAATAAGAGCAAGCAAATTCATGAATCCGTGTTTAGGACCGTCGTATTTTCTCTTGTTTTTTTTATTTGTTAATTGGTGAACAACATAAATTAACTTCAGAGGAAAGCAAAAATAAGGATCCTTATTTATGAATTTCTTGGGTTTCTTTACCCCCAGCCAAACAACTAAATTGCTACTTAGCATAAATTATTTATTAGCCCCTAGCTGAGAAGCATCCAGCACCAACCCCAGAGGTATGGGAGATATAAAAGATTTAACACCAAGATACGCAGTCACTGAGCCATGTTTCTTTCCAGAAGGGCCCACTTTATTTTTCTGTAAATAAATGTGGCCTGAAATGCAGGGGAGGTGAGAACATCTCCCAGCGGGCCTGTGCAGCACTGTGCACTGGGCACTATTCTGCCTTCACTAGATCTGTCATCATAACTCAATGAACCCATCTGTGATGGCCTAGTGCACTACATGAACTGATGACAAACTGGTAGCTTTAACCCTTTCATTGGCACAAAGCTATATTTAGGTCTGAACAATATGCCCTCTGTACTGCATTAATCTAGATTACCGTTAGCACTGTTTTCCTCATTCATCCAATAATAAAATTTTACTCTGTGAATTAAATGTATTAAAAAAACAGATGTTGCTTGAATAGGATATTTGATAAAATTACAAGATAATTCTCACAGAATTAAAAATAGCTACATTGCAAGGCTGCTGAACAACAACAGAACCAGAAGCAGACATGCTACCTGTCATTCATTCTGAGCAGCAGTCACTCAAATCACCCTCCTGTCAGTCACTTGACTGGCATTAATTGTCTTTCACCTTTGAGTAAGGGTGACCACATTTTGCCTAATTCAAAACCAGACAGGGGGTGGAGTTTAACAGTGGAGTGTTGTCCATAAATATCATCTATTAATAATTAAACAGTATTACATATCACTCATAGTAACAGTCCCAATCACACATTTACACGTTTTGCCTTGATCTGTGTGTCTACTATGGATTTTCAAATTCCATTAAAACACTCCAGATAAATGATGATAACAGCCCACAAATGTTAACTTTTAGAATGAAGGCCTCAAATGTAACTTTTTAAACCTAGCCAACAAAGAATTCTATCATTTCTGTCCATTTGGCATACTACATGTCGTCGTCGTACGTGTCTTCACACTGTTCCCTTTGGGGAACTGTATGAAGTGGTGGAAGGATTTCTGGCCGCGATACTACATGTGACTTACCAGAATATCTGTGCAGCAACATGGCAGCTGACCAGCAAGACTGAAGTATTTGTGCATAAATGCTCATTCAATGAGACCTACAATTATACAACTGAGATCCTGAAAATTGCTTTGTCTGCAGAGTCAGCCAGGAAAGGGTAAGGGAAAGGTGAAAAGAAAGAGAGAAAATAAATGCAACATCTTGAAAGAAGGAGCGATAATGACAGAGTGAGTGAGGGAGAGAGAGATGGAACTTTATTCCAATGCAGGCAGTTAAAGCAAATTCTAGTTATGACAAGTAGTTGAAAGGCCTTTGACCATTAAATATGAGATTATTTGTCTACTCAACCCACCTCACTTTTACTCTGCATTAATAACCAATTAAAAACAATTTTTAAACTGAAAATTAACTTCATTTTAAAAAGCCCGTCAAAAAACAATTACCACATTGTTGCAGTAATAAATAGAATTTAGTTGCAATTCTGGTTTAAATATCTCGTTTCTGTGTCTATGGATGAGAAACTAGATCATCATAAAAACATACCAATGTATATCAACTTTTGTATCACATCCAGTATGACTTGTTGTAAGAGAGCAGACTGGTAAACAGTAGACAAATCTGGGCATGAAGCTGACAGCATTTCAGACAATGTTTTCATCCAATCTTGTGCCCTAACCGTGGAGTAAGCAAATGATACTGGTTTTGGATTTACTCAATACTGTGTGCATCATTTCTCTAGGTTTCAGTTAAAATGGCTCTAGTGCAAAATTAAAAATTTTGCTCACCCCAAAAATCCAAAGAAGCTCAAAATACTTGTTCAGGATTTTTTTTTACACATACTACAAAAAATATATACTCATGCTGTGCCACTTGTTTAACAAGCATATAAACTGGGTTGGGTCTGTTTGCCGAATTTGCAATGGTACCCTTTGTTCAATATGTGAGGCTTATACTGGATGAAAGGCAGGTCAGTGATCTCCTTAACTGTGGGTGGCAATGTAGTTTTATATTCTTACTGCGTGATCAATAGAAATCTAAATGCTGCTTTCATAAAGCGACGTCGACGATAGATGCACAGATCCCCTACCATCAACAGCACTCACAAACATCAAGGAGGTGACCTACAGAGTTCCAACAGCAGATCTAGATTTGCATAGGTCTAGAAATCTGCTACATATTAGGTAACTGTTCTAGCCTGCTAAACATGGAGAGCCTGTTCTGTGCTTCCTCATAATTGCATTGTGACGCTACTTTGCGTCAAGACACTAGCATACAGACACAAAGAATTGGTTCCGCTTTGGTTCGCCTATTCTGACTGCTGTTTCACATTGACGTTATCTGTTACATAAAATTACACATAATTGAGTGATACTTTAAAACATATTTGGAGACTGAAAATTGTTTATTTTTCTCTTGTGATTTGTTGGTAACTGAGCAATATTTGTGGGATGGGTCATGATACAATGATCCCCCCAGGTGTTCCCTGAACTTGTTACAGAGAGGAACCCTGTGGGTGCCAACAAATTACAATCCAGATCGGGGAGAGTGAGGACAGAAGGTTGTGGATCTCTGTTTTAGCCCGGCTCTCTCAGGTGCAAACATAAGTAAAAGTGGGTTCAGCCTGGTGGGAGTTATTGCAGCAAGCTTCAGCAAGCTCCAGGCCATGACTGACTCAGAGTTAGCAATAAATATACTCCTCTGTTTATTCCCCTTCTGTATTAATTTATTCAAAATCTTTTAAATATGTAAGTTTTTGAGTTACGGAGAGAGTTGATGTTCTAATTAACATAATTAGCATATTCAAAATCAGCATGATTAGCATTATTAATATATTATACTTATTAGCACATTAGTTACACACTCCATTTTATATATATTGCGTAAGGTTAATTTTTTTTCAGTAATGGTGGGGGGGGGGGTGAGGACAGTTTTCAAAGTAACCTATTCCAGGATAAAGTGTCAGCTAAGTGATAATCTGTTTGTTTGTGAATTGATTTAATTAATGCTTTGCAATTTAGATATAGTCAGGATGGGGGATAGGAGATCAACTTCCTAGCAGTCTAGTGAGGTCTGGGCTTTGAGCTTTGAGCCATGGCTGGCAAGTGCTGCATCCATTGTCCCTGCCAGTCTGGGCAGGCTGAGAGGTAGGAAGAGTGAATTCCCAAACTATGGGCAGCTATGGATCTCTTTTTCTTACTAATATGGGCACAATATATAACTGTACCTGCGTTCTTACGCACAAGAGATATGCCCACTGCAACTTGATTCCTATTTTCAAACTTAATATAAATATCCAGATTTAGAGTTCTGATATCGAGAATCACTAAGAAATGGAATTTTCGCCACTTTATCCACAGAGATGTCCAAATATCAGCGAAGCATTGCTTTGGAATCTAATCAGCTGGCTTACAGGGAGATCACTCCACATAAGAACTTAAAATAAAGCACAGGATAAGGTCAGACCAATATGCTGCTCAAGCCTGATCATTTTACAGATCGTATACAATTGACACCATTCGTGATTCCACCCTATGGGGGAGAATTTATGAAGGGTTCTCCTTATCTCCTGACATGACATTGGTGGAATCACCAGAGAAATGGCATAAACGGCTGTTTACGCCATTTTCCTGAGAGGAGGGGGGTGGGGGAGGACGGTCCGCCAAGCGTCTGCCAAAGTCCCGGCAGCAGATTCAGAGAAACCCCGTGGAACTTCCAGGTGTGCATGCTTACTCTCTTAAGAGCACGTTCAATATAATTACATCCTGGCCCTTAAATGAAACCAAGCAAACTTCCAGAATATCTGTGTAGCTCTTCTCTTCACTGTTTGAACCTGGTCAGTTGTTCTCATCTGCAGAGGAACCATCATGCTCCACCGATATTCCTGAAATCTTAAATCCTATCTTGATCCAGATATTTATTCAGCTCTTTTCTGATGGAATGAATTAACACGGAATGAACTGTTTCTGATAGGAAATGCATAGTATGGTGGGGAGGCAGAAGAGATGAATAAAGTTTCTTCGAAGCTAGTTGAATTTTGTAGTTGTTTCTTGTGTTTCTGCTCTCATAGTCCAAGTCAAATAAGTTGCTTGGGTGTATTATTTAAGCTTTTCAGCATCTTAAAAGATTTGCCGATGACACAAAAAGAGCTGGGCATAATAAGTAGTGTGGAGGGGAGCATAAAGTTACAGAGACAGTGATAGATTAAGTGAGTGGGCAAAACTGTGGCAGACGGTTTTCAATACAGGTAAGTGTGAGGTCCTCCATTTTTGACCAAAAAAGGATGGATCGAGTATTTTTTAAATGGTGACAAGCTAGGAACAGTAGAAGTCCAAAGAGATTTAGGGGTCCATGTACACAGATCATTAAAATGTAGTGGTCAGGTTCAAAAAATAATCAAAAAGGCTAATGGAATGTTAGCCTTTATAACTAGAGGGCTAGAATGTAAAAGAGATGAAGTTTTGCTGCAGCTATACAAAGCTCTGATTAGACCACATCTGGAGTATTGTGTACAGTTCTGGGCACCGCAGTTTAGAAAGGATATATTGGCCTTAGAAGGAGTGCAGCACAGATTCACCAGAATTTTACCAGGGCTGCAAGGGTTAAATTATGAGGAGAGATTACATAAACTAGGCTTGTATTCACTGGAATATAGAAGCCTAATGGATGATCTGAATGTGGTCTTTAGGATTTTGAAAGCAATTGATAGGGTGGATTGAGAGAAACTTTTTCTCCTGGTGGGGGAGTCTAGGTCAAGGGTTCATAACCTTAAAATCAGAGCCAGGCCATTCAGGAGAGAAGTTAGGAAACACTTCTTCATGCAAAGGGTGGTAGAAGTGTGGAACGCTCTCCCACAAAAAGCAGTAGATGCTAGCTCAACTAATAATTTAAAATCTGAGATCGATACATTTTTGCTAGACAAGTGTATTAAGGGATATGGAGCCAAGGTGAGAAAATGGAGTTAGGATACAAATCAGCCATGATCTCACTGATTTGCAGAACAGGCTTGTGAGGCTGAATGGCCTACTCCCGTTCCTGTGTTGCTATATGAATCAAATTTCTCCCACCCCTCTTCCCTTGTATGTAAAATGATTAGAATAACTGGACAAATAAAACGTCTGAGAGGAACAGTAGAGTGACAGTAATAAGAGATCATGAGAATAATTCATGGAAATAATAAAACAGACCAAGTCCGAACCTAGAAATAGGAAATAGGAAAGACAATTCCATTAGTTTAAAGTAATTATTTTGGGTCAATTATTTTGGTAGAAAAATGCAACTTTCTTTGAAATGTTACAAACGCTTCAACACTCAACTTCTGGCAAGGTTGCTTAGTTGAGAATTTTTCAATACATCACTCTCCTGATTTTTAGTAAGCAATTTTAATGAATGTTTCCTTTGGGTTTTTGCTGAGCAAGCAGCTAAAATTCAGATAGTCTGTATAGGTTCGGCTTCACAGAATGAGCAAAGAAGCCCCAGTAGTTTCTTTCAGCTGCACTGCCACCACAAGTGGGTGGCCAAATGGCTGAGACTGCAGAATGATATCATTGAGTTAAATCACTCTATATCGCTATTGTTACATTTTGAACTGAATCTGTATGGCCACAAAATTCCTGGGGACTACTCTGTTGGCACAAGTGAAGCAAAGCAGAACTCCTGCCTGCCCTTGGGGATTGGATTATTTTCAAGGCTGAGATGGACCACCAGTGCCTGTAAGGACGCATCAGCAGTTGCTGTCTAAACTGCCCTTTTACATCAAGTGGCTCATAGACACTCCACCTCAAGTGCCCCCAGGCTCTTCCAGGCCCAACATAAAACTTACCTTTTTGAAATCTTTGGCTTCAAAAGGAGCCACCCTGCCTCTAGTCAAGGTAATTAATCCCCTTTGGCATTGAGTACCTTAGTTCAAGCAAGGTTTGGGAATTTTCAAAAGGCCTCAAAAGAATTTCATGCCAGCTCTCAGCTGACATGGAGTTCCGCTGAGGCCCTTTTAAGGATGTCAAGGGTGAAATTCCAGGAGTATGCCGGGAGCTCCCCTGACACACCCTCTTGATGTGGGCGAGGGTGGAAGATTCGCCAATGGCCACTTTTACCGGACAGTGGCTGCACTGAAAAATGGGTGGAATCCCAGCAAAATCGGGTTCTGCCGCAAATTCTGGACGCAGGCGGCTGATCTGCACTCCCTCCATCTTTGATCCAGGTCAGAATTTTGGGCCCATAGTAAATATATGGAGCTTTCCTGCAAAGGCTGACATATTTAATAAAGTATTATGTGGGTGTGACCTATATTTTGTGCTTTAAAATTACAGGTAATGTAACCGAACTAAAAAAGGCACACTCTCTTTAAATGTGATGATAATGGCATAAAAAGGAATAGATATGTACCGAGAGGCAGGCCATAAATCAATGATACATTGACCTGACCTGACCCTTAAGAACATCAAGGAGTCACACTATTCTTTAGTCAACATTCTTCACACCGCAACCTCTGCCTGATGGCATACGTACCAAAAAAAGAATCCTACCTACGATTAGAAAACAATATAAAGGTAGAGTTTTCACTTTGGATGCAATCGACAATCTGGGCGCAGATTGCGCCCGAAATTACACTAGTTTTGAAAAGTGATTTTTTTCCTCATGTTTCCGCTCAAACCCATTTGCCTATCACCAAACGTAAAATCTGCCCTGAACCAGCGCAATTGGGCAGCATTTTAGAACTTAATTTTTTTTTAAATTTGCTTTAAAAAAATATTCCGTGATATATTTAAGAGTGGTAACTTGGTGCAACTTGATAATATTCACAAGCTTTAAAAACTTGCCTGTTAGTGTCCATGCGCCTAATAAAACCAGCTTAATTTTAAGAGCCCCCTCAAAGGCCCGCAAATGGGGGCAATTAGTGGAAACCCGCAATGGTGATTAATTCGATCAGGGGCGTTTTGTGCGTGGGGCCAGCTTCTAGTTTTTAAACTAGCACAAAAGATCACGAAAATTCAATTTATGCTGGACCTAATTTGCGCTTGAATTCATCAATCTTTGCGCTGATTTGGCCAATTTTGGGCAAATTATGTTGAAAAAACAGTGCAACCCAGCAGAAACTCCAGCCCACTATATTTATGATATAATTACAGGACCTGAGATTCCTGGGACCAGAGACGACAAAAAATATTTTCTGTTGGGGTGAAGGCGCCTCAGGCAGATCTTCTGGCTCCCACCACCAGGCCAATGGGGTATGTCCAAGGGAATTCCTGGGCTTTCTTGGGAATTCCACTCCAGCTCTGAGCCAAGCTCACACTAGCTGACAGCACGAGTGAGTTCAATTGAGGCCTTTAAAGAAGCTCCAAACCTTTACTATACGAAGGTAATAGATTCTAAGAAGATCAATAACCTTAATCTACAGTGGCATTGCCCAATACATTAGGCATTGGGAAAATGTGGCTAATTGCATCTTTGATTAGTAAATAATTGGTCTTTGGCCATGTGATCTCGATACTCATATTCACACAATGTATGCAAGTGTACTTAAACCTTTTTGTATATTTGTAGCTAAAATGGTAAGATAAAGAGCAGAGTGTTCCTTGATCATTGTGTTTGCTTTACTCCCTTGGTTACTGCTTATTACTTATCTGCTAAAATAATGCGTAACATGGATGAAAATGTCAAACTTCAGCACCATGGAAACACCAGCAACATTATATGGAATGAGGAGCTGTTTCATGGTCAGCTCGACAAATCAGAATCACCACTCCAAGCCAGCAGAAGACAGCAAGCCCAGCCAATAACGAGCAGCTCCAATGGGGCATGTCGTGGCAAAGGGCAAGCAGCATCCAACCGCGTTCTGGATGGAGAGCAGGAGCGGGTCTGTCACGTCTCGCTGTGCGAGTCAACATTCTCAGCAATCACCCTGAGGAAGTGCTGTTCGCAACTGCTGGACAAAGAACGAGAAGCTGTACGAAGATGTGCTGTGCCTGATAAATTCTAAACTTCAGTGAAAGAGAAAGACTGCAAAGTTTCACACTGAATGATGGTAGATGTTTGTTAAGTAAATAGACACGTGAGCCAAGAGTTTTGGGCATATCGGCGAAAGTTAAATCTTCCATGAACCAGCGCAATCAGGCAGCATTTTAGAACGTAACTTTTAGAAAAAAAACTTTGCATTAAAAATATTCCTAGATATATTTAAGAGCGGTAACTTGGTGCAATTTTATTAATACAGCTGAAAATGGGTTTATCACAAAAAATAAGCATTTTTAATCAGAGCGTGGTCTACCACCTGGGAGTAACCCGATTAAAAAAAAACTGAAAATGACTTTAAAAAACTGTACAGAACCATTTACTAGTTCCATTGGTGTACAGTAGTCAATTTCTCAGTAAATTAAATCAAAAATTAACGTCTAAAAGCTTTTAAAACATGCCTATTAGTGCTCTTGCACCGAAAAAAAAAGCTTCATTTTAAGAGCCTCCTCGAAGGTCCTCAAACAACGCAATTGGCGGGAACTCACCAACCTTTCATTAATTTGAACTGGGGGCGTGGCCAGATTTGTGGGCGGGGTCGACTTTCAGCGCAATGTTTTTTAAACTAGCGCAGAAGATTGCAGAACTCGATTTGCGCTGGAAGTAATTTGCGCCTGAAATTCGTGGATTGTTTGCACTAGTTTGGCTGGTTTTGGGCGTATTGCGCTAAAAATACCAGTACAACATAACGGGAGCTCCAGGCCGTGAAGTATATTTACCTGTATTATATGTATGCCGTGTTCTACTAAAATTAGCGCGTGTGGCTAAAACGGTGCTGCCGTAGCCACACCTCCGGCTACTCAGTGATTTCGATTGGGCAACAGGGACAGAAACTCCACTGGGAGCAAAGCTTTTAATTCATTTGCTCAATGGGGCCTGTGGGTATCTCAGGTGGAATGGGGGGGGGTGGGCCTTTCTGTCTTCTTTCATGTGTATTAGGGTGGGCACTACAGAAATGTCCTTGCAGGCCCAATCGACCTGCCCAGATCCTCCAACTGACGCCTTCCCTGGGATTTGAGATGGGGTTTAGGGCTTCGGGCTAAGGTGAACAGGGTTTCCTCTCCATTGTATGTATGTGAGCAGAGTGGGACCCCACGAATTTCAAGGCTATAGGGTTGTAAGTATTTCTTTATATAAAACTGTCCTATGTCAACCCAGAGAACAAGATGAAATGATATTTGTCACTCAAAGTGAAAATACAAGCTACATTTACACCATATAACTACTGGATTCAAGAAGTGATGCACTTCGAAGGAAAAAAACCAAGTGTAAACAGACTGAGAATATGACCACCAGGTTCTCTATGGAGTTCAGTAATAGAGCTTTATTTGCACTGTCTTCAGGCCCACTAGAATGGGCATCACTAACTGTGACGCCATAATCACTCTGGAGTAGCTATCCCACAATGCATCTTTGTTTCTTGGCAACACAGATACTAATGTGTGATGTTGTGCATTCCTGACATGTATTGATTTGAAACTGGCCTAGGGATTCAACCTTTGCCGGTCTCACATTCATTACAAAGCTGACCTGCTGTGCCATTTACAGTAACCATGTGCCTTGCCTCCCCCTTCCAAAAAAAGGTTGTACTTAAATTATGGGGGATTTCAAAGTATCCGAGTGGGTCAAAATCTAACTGCAATGTGAGATTAAAGCCCAAAATGTGAACTTGAATGTAGCAGTATTTGTTTATACCTATTTAACATATAAAACCTAGCTAGTAAGTAGTTCTGATATTTCATCTTGATTGGCATTATTCTACAATTCTCAGGTTTTCCTATTTGGATCGCTTGCTTCTTTTTCTGTTTCACTTGGGAAAGTGGTTGAATGGCTGAGAACTGAACTTGGTCACTAGTACTGTGTGCTGGCTGAGATGGGACAAAGTCACTTTTCACTTGCTTCCCCTCCCCCCTCGTCTCCTGCGTGGGAATTCTGGTCACCAAACGAAGGGCTGAAGAGACTCAGCACACCACTGATGGCCAATAGTCCAAGTGGCAGTCACTGGCTGCTTAAAATGTCCTGTAAAATCCTGTCAGCTCTTGAAAGAACACTGTTGTAAAGAAGAAGGAACAGTTTTTAAAAAAAGTATCAGTGATTCATTTAATAGGATAACAATCAAATTTAATCAATTCTTTATCATAATGAATTTTTAAAAATCTTCCTATCAGTCACAAAATAAAACCAGCGAACCTTTCAAAAATGACTAATTTTTATTTGACTTCCATGTCTCTCTGTATTATGTAACAATTAACAATGATTTGATGGCTAATTTTTTGGAACTGTTCCTGCTTCCATTACTCAATGACTTGATCGACCACTGAATATGAATCATATCTTTAATTAGCTCCTGCTCTTCGGTACCATACACAAGCTAAGGGCATAAAGTAATTGGCATAAAAGTTTTCTTAATTAATTTATCTGTCCATGTGAGTAACCAAGAGTGGAGTCCAGGGATCATTTATAACTCCAGGAAGCCCATTTAAAAAAAACCCAGCAAAGTCAAGGGGAATTCATAATAGTAAATTATGGTCTTAACAGCCAGCCACAAATTACATTGTTTTCAAATAAGAACAAATACACCCAATAATAACTGGATCAGGTTTAATCCTGATAGTAAAAAAAAATGTTATTGACCCAATTCATTGTCATCATATTCTCCAGTGACTCTTTGAAACCTCTTTTGCCATTTAGGTTGTTCTAATTTCTAACAGTAATCAAGCAATTCATTAAACATTGGTCTACTGTGTATGGTGAATTCTGCAGCTTACAGCCATTAGAAAAACTGTTATCTTCTTCAAGATGACATAAACATGTAGACACAAAAAATAAATATAGAAGTACGTAGATCAGCAATACAAAGTATCCTAAACTTTCTGAAGTACTATTTAAGGTAGATAGAGAATTAAAATTGATTATATATTTACAGTATATTAAAAGCACAGATCTCAGAGGAAAGATACAGAAATAACGTATTATCAAGTTTTATCACAATAATGTGGACAATGTTATAGTTGGGCCAGCATGATGCGCATTATTTGGTAAACAATAACGGTAAAGTGAGTTGCCTGAATAGCTGAGTGGTACATGTACTGCACAGTGTGGAAATGAACCATACAGACCAGAAAGGTCCCAAGTTCAGTCACAAGCCTCTGCTGACCTGGTTGTTCTCAGCCAAGGTGGTAATACAGGTGGTTTCAGTGCTCTTTGAGCTAGCGAAGGGAACAAATTCAATCAGTAGTGATTGCTCTCCGGTGACTACAGTAGAAAGTGCATGTGTGGTCAGGAGGACAGAATCTGGTCAGGCTGTGATGATCTACTAGCTTGTCAACACTCACAGTCAAGTGATGACCACTTAGGTGAAGTACTGGAAAGTGGCTAACATGCGAGAGGATGAGAGAAAATTCTGAGTGTCTACTGACACCACTGTGTCAGCCAATGAGTTGAAGGCGGGGCATGACTTATGGCAGGACTCACAGCAAACAAAGTCTACTTACTCAGCAAACAGTAAAGCAGACAAAGTCTATTTACAGAGTCTAAAGAAAAAGAACTCATGACCGAACCTGCAGCAACTTCTCCCGATTAAAGCAGGGTGAATTCTCCAGCAATGCAGTGAGTGGAGGATAGTTACATACAAACTGTGCGTAAAATCAATCCCAGTCACTTACAGCAGTGCAGTCTCCAGGTGTGATTGTCGGAGGAATTACCCAATCATCTCCATTCTGGTCAGGAATAGCGGTGTATGCAGGAATAGGCAGCTGGTGGGGATTTTATTCCAAACTGAGACAGAAATTAACTAGGCTACTTGTGTGGAGAAGGAGCAAACTAGTCTGATGGGGCTGATATTCCACTGCTTTGCACCCTGGGATTGTATATTTCCCTGGCACAACACAGGGGAAAAAGGAGTGGAGAGCCATTGTACCAGTTCTCCATTACCTTTGCACTTCACATGCAGTTCCGGGGGTTTCCCCTGAGGGGGCTGGGGGGGGGGGGCGGTGGCGGAGCATTTTTACCCGGAACGGGCTGGAGCCCTCAAATGCAACGCTAATGAAAAGGGAGTGACATCAACATGGCCCCATCCTGTTCAGTGGGTCACTATTTAGCAGAGGCCCAAACACGGCATTGCCAATTACAAGTGGGCCTTTAAGGTTGTTAAAATTAGCCCGACATCTGCAACAAATACAATTTGTGAATTGTAATGGAACCAGACCTTAATACTTTGCAGTAAATTGCTTGGCATGAGGAGAGCTATCAATGGTGCCTTCCCTCAAACAGTTCCCATCATAAAGGCATCAGTCCAATTTTCAGCCCTGCGAAACAATTTAATTACACTGATCTGTCCATGTTTTGTAAACAAACTGCAATACAATAGCCCTGACTTTTTGCCATTTATCCCACAGCCCTATTAATTGATCAATGGTGTTATCATGCAGTGAATTTCTTTCATAAACCACACAAATCACCTTCCAATAGTGCCGTAGCAGCTGAAGACGTTGCCCTTTTTGTAACTCTGCTGTCTGACAGCTAGGGGGTGAATTTCTGTTGGGTGTCTCCCACTCATCCACTGTAATTTCAGCAAAAGAGCTGTGAAAATCCCGGGAAAATGCTGTAAACACCATTTTTCATTCTTCCTGTGTAACAATGGATGAGTGAGAGAACCCTCATGGAAATTCATCACCCTCCCTTGTCTTACGTTCAGCCGAGACACTAGCTGGAATGTTTTGTGAGGTTGCACATTCCACCTCAGGGCCCAAAATTACAAGACATTTTGTTAGTGCAAAGGTGGTGACATTCTGGTGTAGGTGACTGGAATTTGGGACATAAATCTGATGTGTTAGAGTTGCACTTGTTCTAAAATATACATCAAATTCCTGTAAAATGTACTGTTGGTAAAAGATGCACTTGCCCCAAAAGCGTAAATAACAAGGCCGGGGACACCATGCTGCTTGACTACTCTATTGTATCATTGGCCTTCTAGGCCCTTGTCTCAGGACTTTGGAGTTCCTGGAGGACTTTTCAGTAGGCTGCATTGCCACTGTACATGCAAGAACAGCCTTGGTCCTGTGTTCTGACATCGGCATAAGTAGGCAATTGAAAGGGCTGGTTGGAAAGGTCACATCGGCTGCCCTCAGGAGAGAGGATGACATCACAAACGCAAACTATAGCCATGCCACTTGTGCTGGGTCCTGGATCTGAGTGGCCACTGATCAACAGGAGGGCAGACATGATGGTACCATTAGATGCTGCAGGCCCTGTAAAGTGGTGCCCCAAAACTCTCAAAAGCCACTTTCCATTATTCACATTGAACAATCTTGTGTGGCCTGAAGGCCAGTGGTCAAAGCATCCACTATGTATGTTCCCCAAAATTTTCCCCATTTAAACCTTGTTCCGATCATGATGTGTGTGTTTTTTGTGAGTGGGTTCTATGAGTTGTTTGCTAAATAACTAGCAACCGTAGCTCTTCTACATTAAGGCATAGTTTATGAGTATGGGAATGACTCAGACTGTAAGTTTATCACAACGTATACAGTATCTCTATCTACGATCGCTACTGAGTTAGAGTGGGAGTACAGCGAATCAGTATAAGTGACATTTGTCTGCTTAAATATGCATGAGAGGAATACACTTTTGACATAAATGAATGCTGTAGGTGTGAGTTGGGATGGCGTTCTTTCCATGAATGTTTAACAATTTTACTCTAATGTAAGTAACTACTGTGCTTAAAGTGCTTACTTCATTGTGTGGTAAAATGCCACCCACTAACCACGAGACACAAGTTCCTAACTATTTAAAACTAGCACCACATTTTACCAAAGGGTCAGTTTTTCAAATAGGTGTGTTTTGTCTGCTCAAGTCATGAATACCGCCTCTCCATGCGAAAAAGCACTACATTCCCTTTGATATATGAATCATTTTTTTTATTGCATTAATTAATTTAGAGAGATAAACATTGGATCAATTAGGATTTAAATTTGAAACAACCTTACATCCAGATATCTGATCAAAATATCAGTGGTGAGAACACCCCGTAATCCACTGGGGAACATAAATTTGGGCTGGATTTTACCAGCCCTGAGGAGGCGGGTTTGGAGGCGGGACTGCTGGGAAAATCAAAAAGAATGGGAGCGGGTCCCGAACCCACTCCCAACCCGCCACCAACCAATCTTCCCGGGAGTCGGGTCCCCGATTTGCACTGGGACCCGACTCCTAGCGGTGGGAAGAGGATTATAGCCACTTAACTGCCTGTTAACAGGTAGTTAACAAGCAGTTAAGAGGCTTTTCCCATTTTGCGACTTCTGCTGCAAGCTTCCCAACGTTGGGGAACCCCGCCAGGGTAAGTGAGGCATGCTGTGGGTCTGTTGCAATGTTTGTGTATAGATGAGAGCTGCAGAAGTGGTGTGAAGGATCCAATGGGGCACTGGTGAGTATCAGAGGTAAGGAAATGTTGGGAAAGTCATTTTTAATGTGTTTAGATTTTTCTGTAGGTGACAAGCTTTGAAGTGTTTGTGTGGCCTCACCTCATTGGGAGATGTGACAGATCGCTTCTGTACCCTCACCTGCAGCTGCCATCTGTTTTATCCGAATGAAAGAGTCATTGGAGAGCCTGGGTGCAAGAGCTCACCTTTGTACAGTGATTGTCAGTGTTTGACAGCTCCTCAATGCTGTCAAATACTGCCAAATCATCTGTCTAAAATAAATGAGTCATGTCCCTTTAAGAAAACTGGCAGATGAAGCGTCATCAACTGACGTCATCTGACACCGGCTTTCCCTTAATTGGCCAGCAAGCCCGCAGGGCGGGCTTAACAAGGCCACTCAGGGAAAAATAGCGTCTGTGCATCGGACGTCACTGGGGGCAGGACTAGACCCCGGAAGGCAGCAGTCCCACCCCCAACTCATCTCAGTAAGTAAAATCCAGCCCAAAGAAAAAATAGCCATTTCCACTTGACTGTACGGAAATTCAGAGACATGTGGGAGGCAATTTTAACTTTTAGCGATGATGTTAAACGGCTGATATTGAATTAGCCGCCCATTATTTACGCTGCTTGATCTTCCTTTCAATCGGGTGAGATGTATAATGGACGTTCAATTCGATATCGGGCCAGATGTACTGGGACCTGCCATGCCTTCCTCTGGCACATCGAGAGAAAAAGAAAAGAAGGCAGGTGACAATGCATGAGTAACTTTCACACAGAGTTTTCAGTTAAAGGAGTGACATGGTAAATGACTGCAGTATATGCTTTGTTGGCAGTTAGTGAATGAAGGAATATGATTGGAAGGAAGAGCAGCAGAAGTTGGTAACAAACCTTGAGCTTGCGGCTTCCCTCCTATTCCCGCTTCGCCAGCACCCTGTATGACCTTCCTCCTGAGGATTTTGAGGGCTTCTTTCTCACTTGGCATAAGTGATCTACAGGTAGAGGGATCTTCTTTCTGTGGGTCATCTCTTATCTTGCAAGACTTCAAAAAGTGAGAAGTTAAGATGACTTGTTTTCAAACAATGGGCGGCCTTTAAAGAGGAGATGGTTCGCATACAGTCAAGATACATTCCCAGGAGGGGGAAATGTAGGGCAACAAAAGCCAGAACTCCCTGGATGACGAAAGAGATAGAGAGTAAGATGAAGCAGAAAAAGAGCGTGTATGACAGATGTTCAGTTGAGAATACAAGTGAGAATCAGGATGAATATAGAAAGTTCAGAGGGGAAGTGAAAAAGAAAATAAGAAGGGCAAAGAGAGAGTATGAGAATAGATTGGCAGCTAACATAAAAGGGAATTCAAAAGTCTTCTATAGGCATATAAATAATAAACATGTAGTAAGAGGAGGGGTGGGACTGATTAGGGACCAAAAAGGAGACCTAGGCATGGAGGCAGAGGGCATGGCTGAGGTACTAAATGAGTACTTTGCATCTGTCTTTACCAAGGAAGAAGATGCTGCCAAAGTCATAAGGAAAGTGGAGGTAGTGGAGATACTGGATGAGATAAAAATTGATAAAGAGGAGGTACTAGAAAGGCTGTCTGTACTTAAAGTTGATAAGTCACCAGGACCGGATGGGATGCGTCCTAGGATGCTGAGGGAGGTTAAGGAGAAAATTGCGGAGTTACTGGCCATAATCTTCCAATCCTCCTTAGATATGGGGGTGGTGCCAGAGGACTGGATAATTACAAATGATACACCCTTGTTCAAAATAGGGTGTAAGGATAAACTCAGCAACTACAGGCCAGTCAGTTTAACCTCGGTAGTGGGGAAGCTTTTAAAAACGATAATCAGGGACAAAGTTAACAGTCACTTGGACAAGTATGGATTAATTAAGGAAAACCATCATAGATTTGTTAAAGGCCAATCGTGATTAACTAACTTGATCGAGTTTTTTGATGAGGTAACAGAGAGGGTTGATGGTTGATGGTTGACGTGGTGTATATGGATTTCTAAAAGGCATTTGATGAAGTGCCACATAATAGGCTTGCCAGCAAAGTTGAAGCCCATGGAATAAAAAGGACAGTGACAGCATGGATACAAAATTGACTAAGTGACAAGAAACAGAGAGTTGTGGTGAACGGTTGTTTTTCGGACTGGAGGAAGGTACACAGTGGTGTTCTCCAGGGGTCAGTACTAGGACCACTGCTTTTCTTTATATATATGTTAATGGACTTGGGAGTACAGGGCACAGCTTCAAAATTTGCAGATGACACAAAATTTGGAAGTATAGTGAACAGTGAGGAGGATAGTGGTAGACTTCAAGAAGACATAGACAGGCTGGTGAAGTGGGCAGACACATAGCAGATGAAATTTAACGCAGAAAAGTGTGAAGTGATACATTTTAGTCAGAAGAACAAGGAGAGGCAATACAAACTAAAGGGTGCAATCCTAAAGGGGGTGCATGAACAGAGAGACCTGAGGATATATGTGCACAAATCATTGAAGGTGGCAGGGCAGGTTGAGAAAGTGGTTAAAAAAGCATACAGGATACTGGGCTTCATAAATAGAGGCATAGAGTACAAAAGCAAGGAAGTTATGATGAACCTTTATATAAAACACTGGTTCGGCCTCAACTGGAGTATTGTGTCCAATTCTGCGCACCGCACTTTAGGAAGGATGTGAAGGCCTTAGAGAGGGTGCAGAAAAGATTTACAAGAATGGTTCCAGGGATGAGGGACTTGAGTTATGTGGATAGACTGGAGAAGCTGGGGTTGTTCTCCTTGGAGCAGAGAAGGTTGAGAGGAGATTTGATAGAGGCATTCAAAATCATGAGGGGTCTAGACAGAGTAGATAGAGAGAAACTATTACCATTGGCGAAAGGGTCGAGAACCAGAGGACATAGATTTAAGGTGATTGGCAGAAGAACCAAAGGCGACATGAGGAAAAACCTTTTTACTCAGCAAGTGGTTAGGCTCTGGAATTCACTGCCTCAAAGGGTGGAGCAGCTGAGGGACATCGTGCTCCCACTGCCACAGGAAGCCATTGTATTGACTCTGAACGCGGCGCTGTATGTATAGCTGACGCGTCCCTACGGGGACCAAGCATTCCATTGTACTTGTTACATATGGCAAATAAATCTAATCTGAATCTAATCTGAATCTGGTGGAGGAAGACTCAATCATGGCTTTCAAAAGAGAATTGGATAAGTACCTGAAGGAAAAAAATTTGCAGGGCTACGGGGGAAAGGGTGGGGGAGTGGGACTAGCTGAAGTGCTCTTGCAGAGAGCCGGCACGGGCTCGAAGGGCCGAATGGCTTCCTTCTGTGCTGTAACCATTCTATGAGTCTATGGTTTTAATACCCAAATATCACCCTGCAGCCTATAGTGAATGTGAAAACCTTCAGGATTGTTCTGGGGTCTCCAAGAATTAAAGATTAATCTCCTGGACACTGCTATGAGCAACCCAGGAGAAAAATCATAGTGGCATTATAACAAATTGTGTTTTTTTTTCATTTTCTTTGAACACTTTCATTTGTTAGTTATTAAAATAGTGGAGATGGGAAAAGGGCTGTTTGATTGGAAGTGGCAGGTCATGTGATGAAATCTCCAAGAACACGTCCAATCAGAGTTGACAACCAGAGCTTCATTCGATGGGAAGATTGTTTTGGGCTGAAGGCAAGTAAGGATGTGAATGTGATGGAGGAACATTGCCAGGTGAAGGCTCACTCATGGGCATTCTTGATGAGGTTTGAAAATACTTTTAAATTAGTGTGACTGGTCAGTAATTGTTAGTTCCATACATACTTATTCTACATTAATCAAAGTTCATGCTAGGTTCGCTAACCTGGAACTTCATTGAACTTTCTCCTGTACTATTTCCAGGTTGGAGAAGGATACTTCCTCCCATACCTCCTTAGCTGAGCTTCTTGAGGGCCTGTGGTGTCAGTGCCAAAGCTCATAGCAGTCATCATCTTTCCACAGAAGCTTTCTGATGTGCCAATCTTAACAAACAAAAAAGACCCGTTCCTTTAAGCTGTAGCAAGAATTACCTTCTTTAATTAGCGCCTCTACTGCCACAGGTAGGCCCCCCTGAACCGGTCGCACATAGCGTCCGGCGTTAAATCAGGGGGCGCATCAAAATATTGCGATCGGGGCGTCAGCGGGGCGCTGTGCACACCGATGATGTCATCGGTAGCGGCGCAGCGCTAACGGCTAGCGCCAGTGGCTTCCGACCCATTTAGCGCCCTCTTAAGGCGCTAACGGGTGGCGCAGTCCACTGAATTTCTAAGCCTTAATGCCCATAAATCTGTTTATGAGAGGCTACTGTGTACTCTGAGATGGGAAGCCTTCGTTATTTTGGTTTTCCCCTGGTCAGTACGTTTTACCAAAATCAATGCATTTGTCTGGAAGGATGGAGGAAAAGCAAGTGGGAAGGGAAGATTTTTACTGGATTGCTCAAACACACATCCTGATAGGTTGCCTAAGGAGCATTGTTAATGGCACCTGTAGTGTGGAGAAAGAAAGAAAGAAAGAAAGAAAGAAAGAAAGAAAGAAAGAAAGAAAGAAGTCTCAAAGCGCTTTACAGCCAATGAAGTACTTTTGGAGTTTAGTCACTATTGTAATGTGGGAAACGCGGCAGCCAATTAGCGCACAGCAAGCTCCCACAAACAGCAATGTGATAATGACCAGATAATCTGTTTTTGTTATATTGATTGAGGGATAAATATTGGCCAGGACACTGGGGCTAACTCCCCTGCTCTTCTTCGAAATAGTGCCATGAGATCTTTTACGTCCACCCGAGAGAGCAGACGGGGCCTCAGTTTAATGTCTCATCTGAAAGACGGCACCTCCAACAGTGCAGCACTCCCTCAGCACTGCACTGGAGTGTCAGCCTAGATTTATGTGCTCAAGTCCTTGGAGTGGGACTTAAACCCACAACCTTCTGACTCAGAGGTGAGTGTGCTACCCACTGGGCCACAGCTGACACTAATAACCCACAGATAGTGGGTTAATTCAAGGTTCTAGGAATACCTGTCTCTCTTTGTTTCTGTAACTCTGGGCACTGAGAGGCAACAGCCTCAGGTCTCAAATGTGTGGCCAAGTTAGAAGCAGCAGCAGAGAAGGTCTTGGGTGGTGGGTAGAAGCAGCAGCATGAGCACTCAGGCAGGTGGACAAGTTAGATGTGGCCACCGTGTCTGAGACATGATGGCAAGGGATGCTAGTCATACTGCCATGTGCTGTGGGAAGGATCTGTTAGTATCTCGGTTGGCAGCCAGCTGTGAAGGGCACAAGTGCTGGCAATATCAGGATCAGCCTTAGTGAGCCTGGTCAGTCAGTTGTGTTAAGTTGATTTATTCTTCTGCTCGCACACACAGTACAGACCCACAGATATGTGAGGTGAGCATTGTTCACGAGAAGCAATCACCTCTGCAAAACCCAACTCTGGAAACAGCTGATTGGTTGCTTTCCACATGGGAATTAAAAAAAAATCTCAGGCAGCGATATTGGTTTTGTCAGCAGGAGTGCACTGGATAGACATGTAGCTTCTACTCCCAGCAGCACTGCCCTTACCCTGCACTTGGAACCTGCCTTAGGTTTCCACAATGTTGCAGGCCCGAAGAAGCTGGAGGTGGGCCTTGGAGGGTCTGACAGGAAAGCAAGGGAGGCCTCAAAGGTAAGCACTCCTTTTATAGCCAGAGGACCTGAGACTTGTGGCCAATTCTGCAGATGTTTCTGTCCCGGTTTTCCAACCTAAGACTCTGCTAGGTGTAGGCATGCAATAATACAAATCGCTTTATTGGCATGATAAGGTACATCTTATGTTGCCAAAGCATCAAAATACATTTATGGTTGAACACATAAACGCGGTTCCATTCATACAGTGTATAAACAGGTATATCCCTGAGTTTATAAATATATTTTCGCCTTGTTTATATATACTCTTGTCTTAGTTTACTGGTTGTCCCTCTGTTCATGGCAAGCTGTAACATAGTGTGCCGCCAGTGTTACACAGCTTCTCTCCTCCCCCAGTAGGAATGGGAGTTTTTGGTTGTCAGTCAGATTTCTGAATTCAGGGCATATTTGTGAGAATTTTTGATAGAAATTCTCTCTGATGCCCTGATATTTTCCACAGGCTGTGAGGAAGTGCATCTCTGTCTCAACTACTCCCTGACTGCAGTGAGAGCATATCCTGTCTTCTCTTGGCAGCCTGGTCTGCCTGTGTCTGCCTTTTTCGATCGCTAGGCTATGTTCGCTAAGTCTGTACCTTGTCAAGGTTCTTCTCAGTTTGTTATCCTTTACCATGGTCAGGTAATCAGCTATGTTGTATTGTCTGTTTAGGGCCAAGTAGCAATTGAGTTTGCTTTGGGTTTTTGTTGTTTCTGCCCAATATGACAGATATTTTTCCTTTTGCTTAGCGACGATTGTATTGGGTCGAATTCTTTGTGTTACCCTGAGTTACACCAGAGCTGCAACTGGGTTATTTAATGATCCAGCCCTCTAAATCTGGGTGCTCTGAGGCCTGAACAGATGGAATGCACTTTGGGTGCAGTTTTCTTGTCCAACCCAGAGTAAAGGGAGGGGAGTAGGAAAATAAGTTCCTATGTTCTTTAGCAGAATGGAAATGTTCGTAGGGTTTCTCATGGTTTGATGTATCCCAAAAGCAAGTGCATCAAGTTTATCAATGTCAACAGTGAATTGTTCTCCGTACTCCAACAGACTTCACCAGCATCATAATAACATCTGAATATCAGTATGCTAGCCAACCATTTTGCATATATCTTAGAGCCACAAGTTTGTGGTGGAGAACACGTAAATGAATACAAAGGTCCCTAAACAGAAAGGAGAAAATACTGATTCAGTGTAAACATGGGCTAACACACAATTTACGAGACAGTAACATGCCAAGGGTTATAATGACATCATAGACTCAGAGTAGGTTTATCTTAACTTCAGATTGTGTTACTGTCTTGGAAACACCTTCCTACCTGTGGCATTCTTTAGATCTTATAGGGCTTTATCAATGCATTTGAAAATTTTAATGATAAATTCATAGACCGAGATCATTCTGTTGAAACAAACTGGAGATTCCATAATTGATTCAAAAGTGATTAATATTGTACCATATGACTCATACTGCAGTGATATCTAGCTTGATTTCACAGCACATTATTTCACCATGTATCATATGCCACTCCACAGGACTCTACCTTGCGTGCTTCTACTTCAAGTCCAAGCTCTATCCTTTTCTGTGGAAGAGCTGAACCTTAACTATTGTCTTGTGTGGGAGCCTTTTCTTTTGAAGCTCTGCTGATACAATTAGAATCCAACTGAGCTTCATTTGATGTTTGTCCAATAAATTCTTAACTTTCCCTGATGCAAAATAAATGTATTCTGATGCAATACTACATATACACTCTTCAATGCTGCAGCTTCTCTTCTGCCCCCATAATCTTCCCACTCCCATGACATAATTTTCTTGTTAAAATACCTAACATATATTTAATCTGTTCCAATACTCAAGGGACAGGGCGTGGGACACAAGCATGAACAGTTTTAGGCTGTAGAAATTACTTCACCAAATTAATTTTCTACAGACTAACTTCAGGATGATCCTTGCTCGATGATCTGGAAAACTGGATTGCTTGTGCTAGAAATTCATTTTGGCCCGTTTTTGGACCCGAAATTATCAAGGCACTGGTAGCGCATGCCAGAAGCCAGAGGACCAAGGTTCGTTCAAAATTGGACCTTGGATCTCATTGGCATCTGCAGCATGCTGGAATTATGCTGCAGACGCCAATCAGGCATCCAGCCCACCAATTTGGGCGGCTGCAACACCGGCAGCGATCCTCAGGTAGATCCTGGGTGGGGAGGGAAGAGAACGGCAGGCGGAGTGAGCGTGGGCCAGCAGCAGCTGGCAATAGTGCGGTGGAACTAGGAGGCGGTCCTCGTTTAAGTGAATTAAAATTGAAGAAGTTATTTGAAGAACTTTCTGTTGGTGGCCTCCGGGGTCCCTTGAAGGACCATTGGTTAGGTCGCAGCAAGAACCTGAAAAACTAAGGGCAGCATGCCCGGCGCTTGCACCGCTCAGCGCAGACAAATTTCTGAGGGAAGTTCTAAAACTGGCATTAGGCTCCTTATTGGATATGCAAAGGGCCTAATGCCTGGTTCAAGAATGTCTATACATCACCCAAGCCAATATTGTGTCAGACGTAATCCTGGAGCCCTTTGGACGCAGGACATAAGCCCGCGAAATTGGTCAATTTTGCCCTCGATTTACACCTTAAAAACAAGCGAAATGGGGTCCAATTTCTCTTCCCATTGGATCTAGCACAAAACTAGCTGATTATAAAGATCAAAATCCACTTGTGTTCAGATCCACTGGACCTATGAGGGTAAAATATCTGACTACGTGCTCCTGAAAAGAGCCCTGCCCTATGAGAGTGCATATATTGGAAATTGTGTGCGTACAGCCCATGATTCTCCACCCATTAGTTTTAATGGACAGAAAATCATGGGCTGTGCACCCACAATTGTCCGATACATGGTTCCGGTGGGTAAGGCTCTGCACCATAAGTGCACAAAACTTATCCTATAAACTCAATACTGAACCGGAGACAAAAAACACTTCTCAACCCCACAAAAATGGCAGCATTTTTAAACAACACCAGAAAAAATATTATTTAATTGCTGTCAATGATCATCAGGGTTTCTAACATATTCTCCACACTACTAATATTTTGTCCCCAAAGTTCCAATGGTGCCATTGTCCCACCAGCAATTAGGCAGGGTAGGACTTTCACCTGCAACAACGTTCCAGTACTGACCCAGTCCTAAATAATGAAGTCAGGTCATTTCAATATAATGCTTCAGGTACACCAGGGAGCCAGCAGAGGTGGCGGGTGGCGGGTGGTGGGTGGCGGGGGGCTGGGCCTTGATTGGTAGGCTGGGGGTGGGTGGGGAGAAGTGGGAGGAAGAGGAAATAGAGCTGGGAGAGACAGAGACCTGGTGCAGCAGCAGGAGATAACATTTTCTGTTGCTTAAAGAAGATTTCATGGCAGCACTGGAGGAAGACCCACCCTGCCACACTTCTGGCAGGAGAATGGGGCTCCAGGAATTCCTGGCCTAAAACGTTTTACCGAAACATTCTGCTTAAATTCAAGTACTTAGTGAAGAAGGGAGATGAAAATAAGAGATTAAACTAAAGTCATATATATATTTCTTGGCCTTTGCTATAAAGAACAAACAGTTGGACAGTAAAGCTAAATAGCTGACTACCCATGTTACATGCAGACATGTATTTAGGTGTGGTATATGAAGCAAGCAAAGCTATATCTATATATATATATATATATATGCAGACAATAAAGCAAATGCTACTTATTTATTTCCCAGAAACTAATCAAAAAACACTTACTTAATTGTCTCCAGGGAGATCACTTACAAATGCTTTTCAAATCCTTTCACTCAGGATCTGCACCCCTCCCCCATTTCCACCCTAGTACCCTCCCTCTTTGCAACAGCACAACCTCTGACTCACTGTCAGCAAAGTCGTGGGAGATCTACTAGTATGTCCAATTTTTCGAGATAACTAATTTGTGAGTAAAAGTTGAGAGTATAAATTGGTAATACTCCTTCATCCCTCACTAAAAAAATAACAGTCTACTTCCTCTTCATCTCTCCATAATGTCATCGATTCAGAATGCACATGATATCCAAAAATTCTAAGGAGGAGCATAGACTGACCAATCATCATCATAAAAAAACACTGTTGTGCACAAAATTTACAAATAAAAAAGCATCTGATTTGGTCTATGAACTCGCCAGCAGGTTGAATTACTCAAAGATAATATTCAGATTTTTTTTTAAATTTAAAAATGAAAATTAGCTCTCAAGGGATCAGTAATCCATTATATCCATACACATAGCATGCTATACTGACGGCTATCTTTGCCCTAAATAGCCCAGCTCTGTCATTAAGTACAGACAGTACAACCTCTGTTTGATGCTGGGCTGAAAGTAAAGAAAGGGTTAATTTCCATCACTGTGCACATAATGTAGGCTCGCAATCTACATTATTTTGCACGTCAAGCTTGCAATTTAACTGACAAATGATTCACTTCCCTCTGCACTATACTGTCCCCTCCCCCAAATCACTGTGCTGCAATTTTTGCTGGGGAAAAAAATATATTATATATATAAAATGCAGTTGGCCTTAAACCAGAGAAGCCCCTAAATGCAGGCAAATAAGGATAAATTAAAGTGACAGGGTCTCAGCAGTAGAAATCGGTGCAACTCTTCTAATTGCATGTCTAGCCTGAATGATGGGATACTTAATTCTTACACATCCTAGACAATTGCTTTATACTAACATGAGCCTTGGGAAAAAAGGCAGATTCCAGAGACATATGGAGCAGTAGATGGAGTGGAAAAATAAATTAAAGGCCTTCCGCTGCACTGAATAAAAGCTTTAACTACACCACTAACGAAAGGTGTTGCCACCATTAAACTTGGACTGATAAAATCTACATCTTCAGTCAATCTTGTGATAAAAATAGGATGTTAAGTGCCTACTATGCCTGTTGGCTAAACCACTTTCAGCTGTATTTATTACTGCTTTAAAAAGAAGCATTTTAGGTCAGAAGGTTGTAGCCCTGTAGTTAGTGCAATTGACCCAGTAATGTGATCCCTAGAGATGCAGGTTTGGGTTGAATTTAATGGTTTATGCCTCCTCCAAACACACATATCTTAATGAATGTTAAACAAAAGACTACCAAACTAGCATGAGCTCTGGTTTCCATTTAACCTTTGACCTGTGAAGTAAAGGGCAGTTGGTTAAGTAGAGAGTGGAAAGCACATCTACATTCTGTTACCAAGCCATGCAGCTAGAGCTAGGTTAAGTGTTTGGCGTCTTCACTGCCTGAGGCCATCCAACACGTTTAGAGATGATTAACTACCATGGCCTAGCAAGGACCTGTCCAGAGTGTTCATTTCTGACTTCCAGTAGAAAGGCAAGGCTGGCAATGACTGAAGCAGATAGATGAGTCTCATTAGTATAGCTATGCAGTGAACCAGACTGCCTTCGCAGTACTGCTGAGGAACAGTGAAAATTACAGCAGGAACTGTGAATGTTGTAGAGTGCGACTTTTAACTCTTTCAAAGCCCATTTCCCTGAAGGATGCGCTCGCTTGTCATTGGCTGAGTATGTAATGGTTGAGCATGCAATAATGTTATTGTTTCCCCACTCTCATGACTGTAAAGGTGGGGGAGGCAGAGATGAAGAAGAAGAAGTCTCAAGCAAATGTAGGAATGACCAGACCATCTGAAAAATGTATGGGGAGAACAGAATGAGAAGGAAGGAAATGAGAATATAAACCAGGAAGTGGGGCACACCTAACCACAAAAAACAAATAACAGGATATACAAAAGGAAAAATGACTGGAGGGAAATAATATAAAATGACAGAACAAAAAATAAGCAAAATTAGTTAAAGAAAATAGCTGTAAAGAAAAATAAAGAAATTGATTTCAAAAGAAAACCAAAAAATGAGTGAAAATCAAACTGATATACAAAGGAAAATATAAGAGAAGAAATACAAAATGATGGAAAATAAATGAAGGGCCAAAGATGAGACAGAAAGAAGATACAATTATAATACAAAAATAAAAGTGAAAGTAATAAGCTTAACAGTCAACTTCTTCAGCTAATCCTGCATGCCAAGTAAGTGACAAATAACACTGAGCTGGCCCAATATCACAAATGTGTCCTCTAATTTTGTAAGTGACAACAAATATTGAAGAATATAAAGTCCTTGCTGTTAATATCAGCCCTCCAAATTTTGCAACATAGTTTTAAGCAGAACTGCCAATATGATGAATTCTGTTTTATGTACAAATAAGACAGCTGCTTCTGTCCAATGTCATGCTTACTGCATTAGCCCCTCCTACAGTTTTATACACAAAGGCATTTTATGAGGGGGAAGGCTATGCAAAAGATGCTCTATATGATTGATTTTTTACAGATAAAAACAGATTTTCCGATCAGGCATAAGCCCAAGCATAAATCACACCTCTAGTGCGCCGTCCTGGCACACATTTCCAGGACCGGCCTCACTAAAATATGTTGAGTGAGCTCCAGGTATAGAATCAGCCTCTGTTTGGGAGCTTTCCCAATGGCAGGGTAGGAGGCAGTGGTTTATGTGCTACTGCTGCATTTAATGTCCTGCAGCAGCTTAAAGGGCTAGGTTATCATGATTGTTTACATTTTGAAAAGAAGCTTCTACTAAAAAAAAGGCTGGAAGGAAAGAAAGAGGCCACAGAGTGGCCCAGTTCTCTGATGGGACCATAGAGATTCATCTGCAGGAAGTAACACAGAGAAGGAAGCCTCTCTTTGGCGGCAAGCATTGAAGGTCGCCAAGTAGAGTGGGAGAATAGGAAGGGGGCTGTTTGGGTCTTTCTGGATGGATGAATTAAAATGAGCCGAATGACATTCCTCATCTCAAATTATCTTGTGATCTTCCGAGATGGTCATCAGTGCGATCAGTACTTCTGCCTTTTCCACAACTTCACTCTCATGGAAGCAGAGCAGGAGTGCAAAAATGTTCAGTGACTGCACCATGACAATCTAGGTAGGAGAACCTACCATGGCTTTATATTAATACAGTGTAGTAAGTAAGGATGATATTTATCATGCCCTTCCAGTCACATTGTTTTAAACTATTGTCAAAGGTCAAGAAACTGCCCCCTCGACCCCATTTATAGGGAGGCCACTTTAAAAATAGGAAAAGATTTTACTTTTTGCAAAGCTTCAGGAGTCCAGGGCATGATCCTCAACCTGGATCCTGAGGAGGGGCCAACTACTGCCAGTCAGCAGTCTGGTACGCTTGGCAATGCCACCAATGATGCGCTGCGACCCTGTGAGGCCAGAGATATGGAAACGCCTAGTGCTGGGTGTCTCCAACCCCCACCCTCTCCTACATTGCTAGTTTTTCACTACCATCAGTAAATTGGACAGCGTTCTATTAAGCTGGGTCTCCGCTTCACTTTTAGGCCCACCCCATTTTTCATCGAGATTTCCGGCGGCTACAGGAAGCGCTGTCCATTTCTAGGTGATTCTATGCAAATTAAGTGAAAATTATGTCATACACTCGATTTTCTGACATTCCGCCTCATTTCAGTTGTCTCCTCTCGACATCCATACGAAATGGTTGTCCAGGGTTGCCTGCCACTGGGGAATAGACAGAAGTTAATTTAAGGAGCATCATAGAATCTTACAGCACAGATGGAGACCCTTTAGCCCATCGTGTCTGTGTCGGCTCATTGAAAAAGCTGTCCAATTAGTCCCACTTCTCCGCTCTTCCCCCATAACCCTGCAAATATTTTCTTTTTAAGTATGTATCCAATTACCTTTCAACAGTTACTATTAAATTTGCTTTCACTACCCTTTAAGGCAGTGCATTCCAGATCAGAACAACTCGCTGCATAAAAAAAATTCTCCTCATCTCTCCTCTGGTTCTTTTGCCAATTATCTTAAATCAGTGCCCTCTGGTTACTGGCCCTCCTGCCACTGGAAAAAGTTTCTCGTTATTAACAGCATTTATGCTGTTTCTCTGGGCTTTCCGTGGGTCTTCTAGCGAAGTTCTGGCGGACGATCGGGAGAGCCTCGGTGGAAATGCTACCCGAAACAGAAGTTTTCTTGCTGCAGCCTCAGTCAAGGCCGAGCTCACTTTCTAGGCTAGCCTAAAACTTTAAAGCACACAGCTGGTGGCTGTGAGCCTGAAACTGATTGTAGACTGAATGTCGAACTACACATCACCCAATATAATGTGTAACTGGAGACCTCTGACTACCGAGCTGTCTATCAAGAAGAACTAAACCAAAACAATGATGCTGACGCCTTCTCGAATGCCTCAAACACAGCTGTCAACCAAACCCGCTACCCTAGGTTAGGGCCAATTCTTTGATCTATGTCAAGGTGGCACGGGACTACCTCTGCAGATATGCTGAAACAAAAGGCAGCCAATGACAATCTCTCACAGTTACATCAGATCAGCCAATCAGTCATCAATATTGAATGGATAGCTAGCCTTTGACAATGGGAAAACGGTGCACCATGAATTGACGATCCAGGGCCTACTAAACAATGAATACTTTAGACAAGCCATCGTGCTTGTCCCTTTCACCTTGTGGAGCTCTTTCCAGCCAACTTCTGTCGTCTCAGTTGTTGGCTTTATTGGTGAAAAACATTTGGTGTGACTTTGGATGCTATTACTAGCAATGCAAAATACAAGTTAAAAGCTCAACACAGACAAAAATGTACATTTTTGCCAGAAAATAGAGAGTGACGAGAAAGGTTGCAATAGAGGAAGAAAGTTTGGAGGCTAGAGGTGAGGAATAAGGTCCATCAAATAACATGTTTTTTTGGTATCCTGTTCCAAGGCCTGCTCCCTGGCTAGGCTTTGCACCAGAAAATCAAATGAGAAGTAGAAGCTCATAGGCCAGAATTTTCTGTACCTGGGTGGGACGGGAGCAGGCAGTCGGCGTGGCAGATCATGACTCCGTTCTTCGTTTCATTCCGCTCCTGAGATCGACTTTCCCTTAAAGGCACCTATTAAGGCAGCCATGCGTGTTAACCGGCCCTATTAAGTGGTGCGGGTCTGATGACGTCAGCGATAACGCGTTTTCAGCCAGGATATTTAAAGGAGCCTTGGCCACATTGCATTCGAAGGTCCATCTAGGAGTGTGCAGGCACTGTATGGGAGCTTTCGAGTGTTTATAAGCTTTGCAAACATGACTGCACAGAGGCAGAGGGCTGCACTCAGGTTCTCAGATGACTCCTTCCATTTGCTTGTGGAGGGAGTGAGAGCACGCAGGGAGGTCCTCTTCCCTTTGAATGGGCAGAAGAGACATTCCCAGCAGACAAAAGGTGCCTGGCTCGAGATAGCAGAGGAGGTGAACAGCAGGGATGTTGTCAGGAGGACCTGGGTGCAGTGCCGGAAATGCTTAAGTGATCTGATGAGATCAGCAAAGGTGAGTACAAAGCCACACTCAATTTCATCCTGCTGTGCCTCTCATCATACCCCCATCACTCTGCCTTCTCTAGCCTACTCCTGCACATCATTATTCGGACCAACATACCTTGCATGTCCACCCATCCCTCTCTATCTACATTATCAGATCCCCATCTGACTAACCACCCCTCACACTCACCCTCATCCTAATGCAATCATACTATCAATACATAAGGAGGCCACTTGGCATTGCCACCCCAATCCATCATAGTCTCCCTCTAAAGATGTAACCCATCCATTCCTTACATTCATTCCATCACTCTCACTCAAAATCTCTTCTTTCTATCCTTGCAGGAGAAGAGAGCCCACAATAAGAGGGAGAGGGAGAGAACCGGAGGCGGCCCTCCATCATTGGCCACCTTAACTGCAGCAGAGGAGGCTGCATTGGAAGTAACAGGAGTCACAGAGCAGCTGGCGGTGGGAGACAGAGAGAGGGGAACATCTCAGCAACCTGGTGACAGAATTACATCTCATACAGCCACATGGCATACATCAGTCACTGATATGGGGACTGATGTCAGCAGCCAGTGAATGTTCATCATGTGCATAATGGTATTGTTACCCATTCTTGATATGACATATATAACTCATCTCTTAACTCTCCCACAAGTCCGTCCAGAGCACCCCCCACCCCCCCTCACCCCTCCACTGTCCAGAAGGAAGAGGAAGACAACGCCTCAAAGGAGCCTCCCTCCTCTGAGGGTGCACCGTCAGCAGACATAAGCGCACCCAGCACCAGCGCAGATACACACACTGGAGTGCCACACAAGCTAGAGTAGTGTTGTCACCTGGCATGTCACAAGTCACAAGAGAGCAAGAGGAGATGGTGGAGACAGGGACAGCATGGAGACTCCTCGCTGGAGGCCGCAGGTCGCTCCCAGCTTGCTCAGCTGCATGCAGACGCCTCTACCATTTGGGTCCTGGCTGCGTTGGCAAACGTGCCCGAGGGAAAGGCGCGTGGAGACAGGATGACAGTAGGTTCCCGACCTGCTCCCAAGTTATTTCAACTTTCACTCAAGTCCTGCCTCTGATCCCACCCGCACGGACACCAGAAAATTCCCGCCAAAGAGTCAACATGTGCTCTGCTTACTGGCGTTTTGATACAATCTCTAATTTTAAACAATTCCAATGAGCTGATTGCTTGCTTACTGCATGGAAAGCTGTTATCATTCAATGTTAAGTGGGCAGAGAGAGGGAAATGATGGGTATTTTAAAAGATGCTGCTGATTAAAATTGGATTTATTATTAACTCTCTCATTTTCTCTCACTTTGTGTAATTCTCTCCTTGATTTTTGTGACAGAAACAGAGCTCCATCTGCCTCAAGCTGGACATTTCTCTATTTTTTTTTAGACGGACAGACGAGTGAGATTTGATGATTGGCTTTGGGCATCTGTATTCTAAAATAGTTATTTTGTCTTTGTGGTGAGAAAAGCAATATACAAAGCTGTCTAGAAATATCCACGTTTCCATTGTGAACTATACGGCCCAGTCAGTTCCCCACAGTGAGATTGTTGTTTGCATTTATAAGTTAATTGCATCAGAAATTCATTCATGTCTTTGAAATATTAAGTTGTGCAAATTTGCAGAGACATAACAGGCATTGCGAATTCTGGGGCCCAAAATTCCTCGAGCCTTCGCTGCTGCCAGAATGGCTGTGGAGTAGGAATTGCAATGAACCAGTGTCCAGCACTTCTGACCCCACGGGAGTCAGAAAGAATTGGTCTGATCAGCATAGAAAACTTCCCTTTGGAATCCCCACATAGCAGAGACTCAGTTAAAAGATTCCAGAAAGAACAAGGTTTTTGAACTTTTTATTATGTTTGGAATACTTTTAATAAAGTCAAGTATTATATTACTAGTTATGACGAAGGATCATCGACCTGAAACGTTAACTCTGTTTCTCTCTCTACCGATGCTGCCTGACTTGCTGAGTATTTCCAGCATTTTCTGTTCTTATATTATATTACTAGTAATGTTTTGTGCTTTCTGCTTCTGTGAAATGATCTCATTTGTAAATAAATTTGATTACAAGATTTAGCCAGAATGATACAGTCTGATTGAATGATATTTACCACCTTTCATAATGGACAGGCGTACATGGTGGGCAATCCATGTAATTCCCAGTGCAGGAGGATGCTCAAATTGTAACAGTTCTCTCTCACTCTTTCGTAACGTATAGGGTGGATAAAGGGGAACCAGTGGACGTAGTGTATTTAGACTTCCAAAAGGCATTTGACAAGGTGCCACACAAAAGATTATTGCTTAAGATAAAAAATCACGGGATTGGGGGTAATATTCTGGCATGGATAGAGGATTGGCTATCTAACAGAAGGCAGAGAGTTGGGATAAATGGTTCATTCTCAGACTGGCAATCAGTAACTAGTGGTGTTCCGCAGGGGTCAGTGCTGGGTCCCCAACTCTTTACAATCTATATTAACGATTTGGAGGAGGGGACCGAGTGTAGCATATCAAAGTTTGCAGATGATACTAAGATGGGAGGGAAAGTAGTGAGTGAGGAGGACATAAAAAACCTGCAAGGGGACATCGACAGGCTAAGTAAGTGGGCAGAGACTTGGCAGATGGAATACAATACTGGAAAGTGTGAGGTTATGCACTTTGGCAGGAAAAATCATAGAGCAAGTTATTATCTTAATGGCAAGAAACTGGAAAGTACTGCAGTACAAAGGGATCTGGGGGTCCTGGTGCACGAAACTCAAAAGGTTAGTATGCAGGTGCAGCAAGTGATTAAGAAGGCCAATGGAATGTTGGCTTTCATTGCTAGGGGGATAGAATATAAAAATAGGGAGGTATTGCTTCAGTTGTACAAGGTGTTGGTGAGACCGCACCTGGAACACTGCATACAGTTTTGGTGTCCATACTTAAGAAAGGACATACTTGCTCTCGAGTCAGTACAAAGAAGGTTCACTCGGTTAATCCCGGGGATGAGGGGATGGACATATGAGGAGAGGTTGAGTAGATTGGGACTCTACTCATTGGAGTTCAGAAGAATGAAAGGCGATCTTATTGAAACATATAAGATTGTGAAGGGGGTGGATGCGGGGAAGATGTTCCCGATGATGGGTGAAACTAGAACTAGGGGGCATAGTCTTAGAATAAGCGGCTGCTCTTTCAAAACTGAGATGAGGAGGAACTACTTCACTCAGAGGGTGGTAGGTCCATGGAATATGCTGCCCCAAAAAGCTGTAGAAGCTACATCATTACATAAATTTAAAACAGAAATAAACAGTTTCCTAGAAGTAAAGGGAATGGTTACGGGGAGCGGGCAGGAATTTGGACATGAGTCTAGGTTCGGATTGGTCATGGCCCTGTGGGTTGCGGAGCGGGCCCAGGGGCCGTGTAGCCTGATCCTGCTCCTATTTCGTGTGTCTAATTCTGTTAGATTCAGGAGATGGTTCTGTGATAGTGGATTGGCGGTTAGGATCAGATCAGCCATGATCTTATTGAATGGCGGAGCAGGCTCGAGGGGCCGATTGGCCTACTCCTGCTCCTATTTCTTATGTTCTTATGTTCTTATTTCCCTTTGACTATGTCTCACCTTCATTCTGACTCCCCTTTTCTATATATGTTTCACACAAGCTCTAGCTTTCTCTCTTTTTTATGGGCGTCTTTCTTTCATTATATCTCTTATACACTTTCTCTCTCTCTCTCTCTCTCTCTTGTCCTCACTCAGGGTGTGCTTTGAGGCCTCCCTCCAGTGGAAATGGGACAGCTGTGCCCCAAAAATGGTGAAGTATAATTTACTGTCCTGTCCCTTCTGATGGTGTGGCCATCCCTATCTTACCCAGGGTGTACCACTGGGCAGCTGGAGTACAGAGGACTCCATTTGTAATTTTAGGACTCAACCAGGAGGAGCATGCGCTCCGCCCAGTGTCAGCTGGCAGTCCAGCCAACGATGAGCACAAAAAGTACGTTTTTATTTACTGTTGCGGGGCCGGGGGAGCAGGAGTGCCTCCTTCAGAAGTCCTAGGCTTTTTAGGGTGGCACAGACTGCCAATGAGACATATTTTTTAACAAATGTTTAAAATAGAAAATGCTTTATTGCACAGCTATGTTTAATAATTTTCTTGCAAATGTAATTTTTTTATCAGGCTATTATTGCGTTACACACTTTATTTCAAATGTTTCATCCAGTGGGAGATGAAGATGGCTAGCAAAAGTGGTTTGGCACCATTGGGAGGTGGGTTCTGGGGCCTGGCAGAATGTGGTTCTGGTTGTCGGATCTGGCAGCACTTGAGGATATCCAGGGTGGGGAAATGTTCTTCGGACTATTTGCTCATGTGGAGGATAAACACCAATACAGACTGGTTGGACTGAATGACCTGTTTCCGTGTTTCTATGTTGTCTGTCAACACTTGGGGTGGGGTGGGGGCGGGGCGGCGGGAGGGAGTTCACAGAATTTAGCATGACCAGAATGAGGTGGGCCCTGGAATTGGACAACATTGGGAAGGCCGGCCAACAACCACTGCCTTGAACAGCTCCTAAATTGTAACCCTGCCCCTGAACCATTCCCATATTTCTGCCATCCTCTGAGACTTTCTCATCCCCTTAGGCCCATTGGTGGCCTAAAGTGATTTTCAGTTGGCGAATCACCCTTAGTAGTGAAAACCAGTTTCATATCTTGATGGGCCGGAAATGGGTGGTGAATGCCAGAAAACAACAGCAGCAACTAACATTTATATAGTGCCTTTAAATGGCACTTAGCCACATAAGGAGATATTAGGACAGGAGACCAAAAGCTTGGTCAGAGGCAGGTTTTAAGGAGCATCTTAAAGGAGGAGAGAGAGGTAGAGAGGCGGAGAGGCTTAGTGAGGGAATTCCAGCGCTTAGGGCCCAGGCAGATGAAGGCACAGAAAACAGGGGAAACAGATTGGAGCAGGTCATGTAATGGGTCTGTTTGGTGAACAGTTCATCAGAATGGGCAACAACCTTGAGCCCCAGACCTTGACAGAGGTAAATCCTCAGGGACAAGCCTTAATAGATGGATTTCCAACAGGAGTCAGGCAATGTTACAGGTAAGTTAAAATATTTCTTTGCATTTAAAAAAAACATTTTTGCATGTTAGTTAATTCATACTTTGCAATATTTAACCTGGGCATAGTTGGGAGGCTAAAGGGAGAAAATAGCAGATAAAAAAATTTCAAAAAGTGTTTCGAGTGATTTGATTGGTTCGCTTTGTTCAACTTCACAGTTTCTAATAAATTTGCATGGAACTGAATTGCAATGAATAAATTTGAATCAGAATTAATAGGTGTGCACATCAATCAGATGAAAGAAAAAATAAGAACTTGCATTTATATAGGCCCTTTCACGCTCCAGCCACAATTACCTTTTGCTGTTATGTAGGCAAATGACAAGTGGAAAAAAACTTGAATTGAATTTCAACCACAATTAACAAATAAATAAGTTTGCATATCAGGCGGAAGAAATTTGAATCGACACAGATCAAGTTAGAGGGAAATGTTCATAGTTGTAATGTGAAGCCAAAGTGTGGCACAGGAAGTATAATGGGCATGCGGAAATTCATAAAATCATTTATATGGCTGGATACTGGATTGCCCATCGTATTGCTCATGGTAAATTAGATGATATGTGTATAATTGTGAATAAATATAAATGTATATTTTCAATGTGTAAATATAATAATTATAACAATTATATAATAAGGATTGTATATTTAGTAAGATTTGCAAATGGTTTCTGAAAATGATGTCAAGTAGGGCAAGGGGACACAGGTTCAAACTAGTAAAATGCAAATTTAGCACTTTTGGATGTTCTTATTCATACAAGGATCAATGAACTTCTAGGTAAGGTAGAGGCAAAAATCATGAAATACTTTAAGAGACAAGTAGATTTTGTGGTGGTGGGATTGTAGGGTCTTTCTGGAAGGGCAAGTTATGGTGGGTCAAATGGATTATCTCATCTTTATTTATTTCAGGACCTTGTGACAGTGTATTGGGGTCCATCGCATTATGTGCTTGTAGACATGACTATTAATGTATTGGACAGTTCAGGCACTTAGGTGAAAGTGTTGTCTATGAGAGCCTGCATAGGATTTATCCTGGTTGCAAAAGTATTTATGGTAAATGATGGTCCATTGTTGCCCACTAAGTCACTGGAACCTTCAGTAGAAGAGAAATGGATGAAAAAAGATGGTGATAATAAATTCCTTTCACTGCTGTTCTTCAGGTGCTGTGCACGCAGGTGGTGCTTCCTGCTGTCTTCAAGCTATAATGAGAGGCCAGCTCATTGTAATAAGTATTCAGTGGTTCAGCAAATGAAGTGCTGGGACGCATTATCTGGTGTCAGCAGACCATAAACAGCCGCTCGGCACCATTAAAGCTGTCCGTAACTGAGGGAGAAAAATGGTTGCAGATAGACAAGGAAGAAGAACAGTACTATTCAGAGACAATACTTTGGAGGTCAAGCTACAGGAGGCTCTGCAGAGAAGGATGACTCTTTTTGGAACTGACGGTCACTCCACAATAAAGTGCTGTGCCAGAGTACCATGGATGGAAATGATGGAGTGATGACTGCTGTCTCACCTTTTGCCTGAACCTGGGAGCCGGCGAGGAAGAAATGTGTCGGGCTACACAATGTTGCCAAGGTAACTGTGCTAACATGTGGCTGCATTTTACAATGTTGGCTTACAATCCATCTTAAGTACACTCCACTCCACTCTAAACTTAATGCATTGTCACAGAAGGAGAATCCAGGGAAACGTTGCCAGCTCTTTGGGTTGTTAAATACAGACATGCTCATTTCAGGACAATGTGTAATGTGCTGTATCAATGTGTTGACCCTTTGAGAAGCAACATAGGCCATGTACAAGGAATCTGAATGAATCAGAGAATCAGAGAATGCTACAGCACAGAAACAGGCCATTCAGCCCATCCAGTCTGCACTGGTGTTTTTCTCCAATGAACCACCTATTCTAATCTGAGGCTCCCGTCACTTTCTGTATCTCCAAGTACCTGAAATGTTATATTGAGTGCTATATGCATTGAGGGCTCTATTGGCCTCAGGCCTCAGCAGCCGTAATGGGAAAAGCTGGCACTCATGCACAGCAGTGTTACGGATGCTTCAGATTGCATTATCGGCCCAGTTATTTGGTGGTTGAAGTGGTACATATCTACAGCCTTGGCACATCTACCCTGCTGATGATGGAGGGCAACTTCCTCCATGGGGTCCAGGTCAGTAGGGAGCCATTTGCAGAACATTACTATCTGCTGCAAAAACACAGCACTGCCAGTGGCAGTCAAGTCCACCACAGCCCTCAATTATTTTTTTTTGCCTCCAGCTCATTCCAAGCAAGAAATTCTGTATCAGCTAATGTGTAAGAAAGGGAGCAAGACATAAAAATGCAGGACAGTACTAGCTTGGGTGAGGCCTGCAGCTTTACCTTCTCCAGTTTCCTCCATGCTCTTACAGGCAAAAGCTGCCCAAGGTGTCCTCCTCCAAAGGAAACTTCTAATTTCTGTGCAATTTCCCTTGTATTAGGCAATCAATTATGCCACAAGGCCAGAATACAACAAGGTTGGCATCCTGAGTATCTGGGTCCGGCCTAATTTGTGACCTTTCTGCTGAGTTATGGCAGAAATGCACAGGAAAAGCTGGGGAACTTTGGCCTAAAAGTGATGATCTACCCCCAGACTGAGGTTTATTTATCCTAACAGTAGCATTTATATATCTACTTGCAGTCGATAAAGAAAATATACATTATTTTCCAGGAACCAATCAAAAAAACACTTACTTTACTGTCTCTGAAGAGATCTTTTACAAATTTCTTTCTTAATCCTTTCAGTGTACCCATGTGCCCCCCTCCTTTCAACAACGTAATCTGTGACTCACTGTGATCAAAACTGTGACAGATCTACTGGCGTGTGTTATACACGGCCAAAGTCATGCATTAAGTCTGATGAGTGGCAGATACATATTTCCTGGTAATGTTAACTCTTGTACGCCTTCAAAAATGGTTCCTGCTAACAGCATTCTTTAAACGATCCAAAATGAGCCAAAGCTTTACTTTTTATATCACTGAATGGGGCTTTTCTGGGAAATATGTTATACTCTCCTCAATCCACAGTGTGTGCACAGAGAGATTTTACATTCCACATGGGGAAGTGATGAATAAAAAAAATTATTACAAACTTGACAGATTAATACAGGTAGCTGCAATAAGGTCTAAACCCTTGAGATGATACTGAAGCCATAAATATGTTTCTTATGACACAGAGAGACAAAGACTGATGCAAATCTAGTTTTCTTTCCGATCATCATTTGATATGACAAAATATTCAAAGGGCTATTCCTAATCTTGCACAACTGAACAAAATAAAAAGAAAGATTAATTGGTCACGCGTTGGATTGAGGCCATCCTCCATCAACAGTATACTTCATCTTAACAGAATATTTCAACAGTTTTGGTAATTAAATTCATCATAATTTATTGATCAGTTCATCCATTCCAATTCCTTTCTTTTGATGACATCATCAATTAAGTGTTCCACATGAATAGTATTTGCCTTTCCACAATATTATGCAAAGCATTGCTGGGAGCCCATTTCACATGGGCGTTCTTTGCTAATGGCATCATAGAATGATACAGCATAGAAGGAGGCCATTCGACCCATTGTGCCTGTGCCTCATGTCCTATCGCCCGAGTGTGGAGAAATGTTGTACAGGTGTCCCTGTTTGTGAATGAATATTAAAATGAAGCTCCTGCCTGTTTGAGATGGATGCTTCAAGCAGCAATATTGCTGAACCCCCCTCCCTGGAAACTCAGACTCAGCACAGCGTTCCGGTGGGATGGAACTCCTGCTGTTTTCTGTTTTTGGCCACGAGGTTTACGCTGATCATTTGGGTGGCTGGGAACAGGAAATCTAGAGAGTATCTTGTAACACTGAAAATAAAATTCTAGTACCAGACAGATGAAAAATCATGGGCTGCCGTCCCCAGTTTTCCAAAGATGTGCTACCAGCAAGTGGCGGAATGTGGAATCACCCCTATTGTGTAGTCTTGTTTGCTAATTATCCCAATTCACACCCAAAACAAGCTTCATTATAGTTTTCTGATAATTGGCATGAGTCATGCATTCTTCTTCTTAGGCAGTCCTTCGGAACCGAGGATGACTTGCTTCCACACTAAAAATGAGTTCTCAGGTGACTGATGAGTCCAATGCGGGACCTACAGTCTCTGTCACAGGTGGGGCAGATGGTGTTTGAAGGGGCAGGTGGGTGGGATGCCTGGGTTGACGTGCACTCCTTCTGTTGTTTGCGCTTGGCTTCCGCTTGCTCCTGGCGAAGAGATTCGAGGTGTTCGGCGCTTTCCCGGATGCTTCTCCTCCACTTTGTACGGTCTTGGACCAGGGATCCCCAGGTGTCAGTGGGGATGTTGCACTTTTTCAAGGAGACTTTGAGGGTGTCCGTGAAGCGTTTCCTCTACCCACCAGGGGCTCTCTTGCCGTGTCGGAGCTCCGAGTAGAGCGCTTGTTTTGGGAGTCTCGTATCGGGCATGCAAACGATGTGGCCCATCCATCATAGCTGATCGAGCTGGGGATGTTGGCCTGAGCGAGAACACTGATGTTGGGGTGCCTATCCTGCCAATGGATTTGAACGATCTTGCGGAGGCAGCATTGGTGGTACCTCTCCAGTGCTTTGAGGTGCCTGCTGTACATGGTCCATGTCTCTGAAGCACGCAGCAGGGCGGGTATCACTACTGCCCTGTAGACCATGAGCTTGGTGCTGGGTTTGAGGTTCTGGTCTTCAAACACTTTCTTCCTCAGGCGACCAAAGGCTGCAATGGCACACTGAAGGCGGCGTTGGACTTCATCATCGACGTCTGCCCTTGTTGACAGTAGGCTCCCGAGGTATGGAAAGTGGTCCACGTTGTCCAAGGCCTTGTCATGGATTTTGGTAATCGGGGGGGCTGTACTGTGTGGCGGGAGCAGGTTGGTAGAGGACCTTTGTCTTACAGATGTTTAGTGTAAGGCCCATGCTCTCGTATGCTTCGGTGAAGGTGTTGATGATGGTTTGGAGTTCGGCCTCAGAGTGTGCGCAGACGCAAGCGTCATCTGCATACTGTAATTCGATGGCATTGCAGCCAGGCAGATCGAGAAGAGCGTTGGTACGATGACACAGCTTTGCTTGACCCCGGTCCGTACGTGAATTGGGTCTGTGGTGGATCCGTTGGTCAGGATCATGGCGTGCATGTCGTCGTGAAGCAGGCGGAGGATGGTGACAAACTTTTGAGGGTAGCCGAATTTGAGGAGGACACTCCATAATCCCTCATGGTTGACGGTGTCGAAGGCCATTGTGAGATCAAAGAAGGCCATGTACAGCAGTTGGTGTTGTTCCTGCATTTCTCTTGTAGTTGACGCGCGGTGAAGATCATGTCCATTGTGCCCCTTAGTGGGCGGAATCCGCATTGCGACTCTGGAAGGAGCTCTTCAGCCACTGGGAGAAGGCGATTGAAGAGGATTCTTGCAATGACTTTCCCTGTGGCAGACAGCAGAGAGACTCCTCTGTAATTACCACAATCGGCTTGTCACCTTTCTTGAAGATGGTCATGATTACGCCATCTCTGAGATCCCCTGGCATGCTCTCCTCCTTCCAAATAAGACGTTTTCTGATAACTGGCATGAGTCATGCATTAGTGGTAATTGACTGTCCTTGCAGATCTTTGTGAACCTCATCAGTGAGTTTGCACCTCCTCACGAACTGTACTCTTCCATACCCAGCTAGTTGACTCTGTCTCAGTACACGTACGGCCCGGAGTAGTTCTTGCTGCAGGTTGTGGGCTTCTTATGCTTTCTGTGTTCCCAGGTTGCCCACTGTTCCACCTCTTCTTCCTGCTCCACTATAATTATCCACCATGGGAAGCTACACCAATGCGTCTTGAACAATAAAATCTTCTCTTTGTGTTCACTTCTTTCACCGCAGTAGTGATACTTCAAACTCTTGACCTTTGTTTAGCTCTCTAACTCTAGGCCTGATCTGGAATGCCATGTTTACTTTTTGATGCAACTTTGCAGCAGAGGAATGTTGTGTAAGTTCACCGGTAATGAACTTTAACAAATTAAAAAGAAACTTTCTTTTCCCATTTTTCTACTTTTTTTTACTCCTTTTTGAAATGGCAGGAAGGCTCAGAACAGGGCTGCACAGAGACAAATTGGGCCTGAAAACCCTTGGGCCTTCTCCCCAACATAAGTGCCGCCGCAAACCTCCATTCTTGACCTTGCCAAAGTATCCAGGGCGTCGGAGGGAGCGGGTTCCCTAAATTGAAAATTGCTGACGGGTGCCTGCGCCGACATCGGCACTTCTTGGGACGGCTGCCAGAGCCGAGAAAGGGAGAGGTGGAAACGTGGCACCGGGTAGGTGTTCACAGGCTAGGAACAAGGAAATTCCTGATCTGGCAATTCCTTCTCCCTGGCCCCACCCTCTACAACATTAGGGCCAATGCTTTGGGATTCTTCCCCAAACATGTCTCCCCGAAAACTCGCTGAAGAGGTGGTGCACCTGGATCATGGAGTAATTACCAGGATCTGGCACACTTCCACCAGATTTACATCGGGTATAGAAACATAGAAACATAGAAGGTAGGAGCAGGAGTAGGCCATTCGGCCCTTCGAGCCTGCTCCGCCATTCAACGAGATCATGGCTGATCATCCAAACCCTAGCACCCGGTCCCTACACCGACAGCCATCCCACCCAAGCCCTATCCCCGTAACCCCGTAACCCCACGTATTTAATCCCCCCTAACACTAAGGGCCAATTTTTATCATGGCCAATCAACCTAACCCGCACATCTTTGGACTGTGGGAGGAAACTGGAGCACCTGGAAGAAACCCACGCAGACACGGGGAGAATGTGCAAACTCCACACAGACAGTCACCCTAGGCCGGATTTCAACCCGGGTCCCTGGCGCTGTGAGGCAACAGTGCTAACCACTATGCCACCGTGCTGCCACCGTGTGTGCCAGAAAGGCTTGCGGATTTTCAGGGACATCGTCAGTTACCTCTTTCTCTGAACACTGCATCGCTCTCTTCTTATGGCTACCTTTTGGCGAAGGTTAACAAATACAGTAATATTGGGCCTAATATTCTTTTGGCTGACAGAATAATGATTTCAGAAATAATTGCAATCAATCTTGAACATGTAAGTTTTAAAAGGATAATAAATTAGCCATAAGTACTTTTACATGACCCTAAATTGCAGGACAATGAAAATTATAAATTATAATAGCTTCTATACAAAGATGGATTAGAAGGGCCATTTTAACCTAGAGGCAGTAGATAGCATTAACTCCTTTGAGAAGTAGAGCAATTTTTCTGAACCGCATTCACATCTAGCACTGCAGTAAGATTTTCCCTTTTTTTATCAGATGCTTTTTTGAATATATGTCTATAAGTGTTCACATGGTGCAATATGCAACATCAAGAATGCCATTAATGTAAACTGTAAGTGCTGTAACCAGTCACATTTTACCACCCTGAATATTTAACTTTGAAATAAGTGTTCAATTTTGGGATGCAATTTAGGATACCTTGGGGATGGGAATTTTTTTTTTTTTAAATGACACAAAAGGCAAGAAACTAAGTAATTAAGACTCCCAAGTGAGTGCACATGTATATGCACATATACAGCACATCAACAGCAATAACAACTTGCATTTATAGCGTGTCTTTAACATCGGAAAAACATCCCAAGGCACTTCACAGAGGTGTAATCAGAAACAAATGCACACTGAGCCAAAGAAGGAGGTATGGTTTAATAATTATGCATGTAGGTTTTAAACAGTTTCTAATGAAATGCTCCTGAGAATTGAGGGGGTGGGAAGGCAAGTTTCATTAGTGGGGCTACGTATGGGAAAAAAACACCAAGTTTAATTCATCTGGAGTTTTTCCACAGACAAACCTTTCCCTAGTACAAAAGTTCACATGTGTAGCCAAGAGATCTTAGTGAGGGTAAATGTGCTTTACATTCAAGTTCCATTAGTTTGTGCATGGCCAGAGATCAGTGCTTGTAAATCAATGCCTAGACATGGACAACAGTTCCATCAGTACTCTTTAATGAGGCAGATCAAAAAGAAATGAAAACAGCAGGACATTTAGATTTACTAGGCAAGGAGAGTGAGGGAAAGGAGCTTCTGCTCAGAAAGTGGTGTGCTTACTGCAACATAAAACTACAGGCCACGCTGCATTATCTGCAGTAAAGGAATGATTGATTTATGTGGGACTTTTAAAGCTACAGTATCTGTCAGACAGAAATAAAAACGATTTCTATTTTTAAGCTATGGTATAATGAGCTCATTTTTTGCTTTTAATTACATAATGAAAATATTAGTTAAATAAAGGGAGAATGAACGCCTTTAATCAAGTGCCATATTTTAGCTCTATGATGAACATCTCCAAATTGCCAAATATCAATCATCTCAGTTATTTCTCTACATTGTTGCTGTCTCAAATTAATTTGGCCTCATTGAGTTCATCTCCTGCATTGAATTATTGCATTAAAGTTGTTCCCCTTCAACTTTAATGTAATAATCAACCAGATTGATACGAATCTGTCATTGATGATTGGAATGCTGCAAGTGATCCTCCCGTTTCATCTTCTGCCGTTAACCCACTCACTTTCTGTGAGCCTGTTCTCTATTCCTGTGACTCACAGATCCTATTTTATGAACAGAGCTGCATAGGTCCAGTATTGTTATCTACAATATGGATAAAGACTCAGATCTGATATTGTATTGCTCATATTGGAACCTGTACAGACTAAGAAATAACACTGCTGACACTGGGAGCAGTACTAGATCAAGTAATAGTATCCAGACATTGGCTACAGTTCTAGATCAAGTAATAATATCCAGACATTGGCAGCAGCACTAGATCAAGTAATACTATCCAGACATTGGCTGCAGCACTGGATCAAGTAATAGTATCCAGACATTGGCAGTAGTACCAGATCAAGTAATAGTATCCAGACATTGGCAGTAGTACCAGATCAAGTAATAGTATCCAGACATTGGCAGCAGCACTAGATCAAGTAATAGTATTCAGACATTGGCAGTAGTACTAGGTCAAGTAATAGTATCCAGACATTGGCAGTAGTACTAGATCAAGTAATAGTATCCAGACATTGGCAGCAGCACTAGATCAAGTAATAGTATCCAGACATTGGCAGCAGCACTAGATCAAGTAATAATATCCAGACATTGGCAGTAGTACTAGATCAAGTAATAATATCCAGACATTGGCAGCAGCACTAGATCAAGTAATAATATCCAGACATTGGCTACAGTTCTAGATCAAGTAATAATATCCAGACATTGGCAGTAGTACTAGATCAAGTAATAATATCCAGACATTGGCTACAGTTCTAGATCAAGTAATAGTATCCAGACATTGGCAGCAGCACTAGATCAAGTAATAGTATCCAGACATTGGCTACAGTTCTAGATCAATAGTATCCAGACATTGGCAGTAGTAATAGATCAAGTAATAATATCCAGACATTGGCAGCAGTACTAGATCAAGTAATAGTATCCAGACATTGGCTACAGTTCTAGATCAAGTAATAGTATCCAGACATTGGCCACAGTTCTAGATCAAGTAATAGTATCCAGACATTGGCTACAGTACTAGATCAAGTAATAATATCCAGACATTGGCTACAGTTCTAGATCAAGTAATAGTATCCAGACATTGGCTACAGTACTAGATCAAGTAATAATATCCAGACATTGGCTACAGTTCTAGATCAAGTAATAGTATCCAGACATTGGTTACAGTTCTAGATCAAGTAATAATATCCAGACATTGGCTGCAGTACTAGATCAAGTAATAATATCCAGACATTGGCAGCAGTACTAGATCAAGTAATAATATCCAGACATTGGCAGCAGCACTAGATCAAGTAATAATATCCAGACATTGACTACAGAACTAGATCAAGTAATAATATCCAGACATTGGCAGCAGCACTAGATCAAGTAATAATATCCAGACATTGGCTACAGTACTAGATCAAGTAATAGTATCCAGACATTGGCAGCAGCACTAGATCAAGTAACAATATCCAGACATTGGCAGCAGCACTAGATCAAGTAATAATATCCAGATATTGGCAGCAGCACTAGATCAAGTAAAAATACCCTGGACATTGGCTGCTGTATAACTCTGGTATTTGTCATTTGAACACTGGCACTAGTACAAATCAGATGCTTTTATCCTTGTTATTAGGAATAGATATGGAACTGGAGTATCCTCCTATTGGCAGGTCTACACATACATGTACCTCAGACATTGTCAGCAGTGAAGTTCAAGTGCATTAGATACCATCACCAACAGAGGTCCGAAATATTATGATATAAACATTTAGACCAGTACAGGTCCTGACTAGGACTGACCTTACTGAGACTAGGATTGGCAGAGATGTGATGTTGGCAGCTTTAACGCTGGCATCGATACAAATCAGTGTGAATCATGGATTATTGCAAAGCAATTTTATTCAACTGATTTAAAAAGTGACAGCTAAAAGCAGCTGTAATTCTAAAGTGAATTCAGGTCTATTTATTGCATTGGAGTTGTTGAAAAATATTTTTTGGAGATAAAGTTATATTTAGAGAGAGGTCTTTAAAATTCAACTGGAAAACAAATAATCAGTGCATATAAATCATTAATCAGAGATACTGCAATCAAGGGAATACCCTCAGCATAAGGAATACAGTGGTTCAGGAGAAGACACAACAACAACAACTTGCATTTATATCGTACCGTTAAAATAGTAAAACATCCCAAGTCATTTCATAGGAGTGTTATCAAATAAATTTGACACCGAGCCACATAAGGAGATATTAGGACAGATGAACAAAAGCTTGGTCATCTTAAAGGAGGAAAGAAAGGTAGAGAGGAGGAGAGGTTGAGGGAGGGAATTCCAGAGCAGTTGAAGGCACGGTCACCAATGGTGGAGCAATTAAAATCGGGGATGCGCAAGAGGCCAAAATTGGAGGAGTACATAGATCTCGGAGGGTTGTAGGGCTGGAGCAACTTACAGAGGTAGAGATGGGTGAGGCCATAGAGGGATTTGAAAACAAGGATGAGAATTTTAAAATAGAGGCATTGCCGGATCGGGAGCCAATGTAGCTCAGTGAGCACAGGGGTAATGGGCGAACGGGACTTGGTGCGAGTTAGGATACGGACAGCAGAGATTTGGATGACCTCAAGTTAATAGAGGGTGGAAGGTGGGGGACTGGTCAGGAGAGCGTTGGAATAGTCAAGTCTAGGGGTTAGGGTTTCAACAGCAGATGAGCTGAGGCAGGGGCGGAGTTGGGCAATGTTACGGAGGTGACAGTGACCATAATTCGGTGAGATTTAAGGTAGTCATGGAAAAGGACAGAGATGGACCGGAAATAAAGGTTCTAAATTGGGGGACGGCCGATTTTACTATGATAAGGCAGGATCTGGCCAAAGTGGACTGGGATCAGCTACTTGTAGGAAAATCTACATCGGAGCAATGGGAGTCTTTCAGAAAGGAAATTGAGAGAGTACAATGGCAACATGTTCCCGTAAAGGTCAAGGGTGGTGTTGTATCCATGTGTTAATAGAGACATGGAAGGCAGGAGTAGGTTTCACAGGTGTTTACTGAACAAAGTCTGGAGGTGAACTAACAGATACAAGACAATATACAGGCTTATATAGCCCGAGTTGCCATTACCGGCATTACAGTACACAGGGGGCTCTTAAAGGCACATACACCACAATTCCTCCCCTTTCAGACAACCAGTACATAATATTTTAAGTAATGATTAATTAACATGTTACAAGAACAATAATCTACACATTGCTGCAGTTAATCAATTATAAGTCAGTCTTTCTGGAGGCTTCCTGACTCGGTCCGGATAACGCCTCAGTGGTGCAGTAGTTTCTGGTGGTGTAGTAGGTTCTTTTGGCAAGGCTGATTCGGCTTGAATGCCAGTGTTGGGTTCATCTGGTTCAAGTATCACCGGATCGGAGGTAGATACTATGGGTATCTCTACTTCATCATTAGGCGTATAGAGTTGTGGTGTAGGTTGTCCCTTTTCGGATGACTCTATGATCTGGTCAGCATGGCGCCTTATTATGCTTTCTCCAATGTCCACGGTATACATCAGCGGTCCTAGTCGTGTGCAAATAGTTCCAGGCTGCTATTTCTCGGTACGGTAGTCCCGGGCCAAAACTTGTTGACTTATCTGGAAGGTTCTAGTTGGCCTTTCATTCATGCCTTGAAATTGCCGGTTCTCCACGTCCCTTCTGATGTTTGGCTTGATCAAATCCAGCCGGCATCTTAGGCTTCTATTGAAGAACATCATGGCGGGAGTTTGGTTTGTAACCACATGTGTTGCATTCCTGTATGCAAACAAGAAGTTATCTACCTTATGCTGAAGTTTTATGTCTTCATTACCCATGGCCTTTATGGCCTTCTTGAAGGTCTGGACAAACATTTCAGCCAATCCGTTGGTGGCGGGATGGTATGGGGCGGACGTGTAGTGCTTAACCCCATTGTTTTTTAAGAACTTTCTGAATTCTTCGGACACAAATTGCGGTCCATTATCAGAACAGATCTGTTCAGGCAGCCCATTCCTGGCAAATATGGTCCTTAATACTGTGATGGTTTTTTTCGTGGTGGTGGAGGACATCTTTATTACCTCCGGCCACTTGGAGTGTGCATCAACCGCGATTAAGAACATTGAGTCCATAAATGGACCAGCAAAGTCGATGTGTACCCTTTGCCATGGAGATGAGGGCCACTCCCATGGATGTAGAGGGGCTTGTGGTGGGGCGTTTTGGACCTTCTGGCATCCTAGGCAGCTCTTGGTCATTTCTTCGATGTCTCCATCAATACCTGGCCACCACACAAACGCTCTGGCTAGGTTCTTCATTTTCACTCCACCCAGATGCCCCTCGTGAAGCTCCTTTAGCACTTTATCCTGGAGTTTGGGTGGAATCACCACTCTGGATCCACACATCAAGGTTCCTCGGCACACTGACGGCTGTTCTCTTCTTTGCGAGAATGCTGGCAACAGTGGTTTGCCATGTGCTGGCCATCCCTTCACCGTGAAATCGTAGACTCGTGAGAGAGTCGGGTCATTTCTCGTTTCTTTTTCAATGGCAGAATTTGTTACTGGTAGACATCCCACTATGGTTGAGTGGAACATCTCCACTGGGTCTGCTGTAGGTGCCTCTTCTACAATTGGCAACGGTAGGCGCGATAAACCGTCTGCATTCCCATGCTGTTTTGATCCTTTGTATTCTATGTCATATTGGTGTGCCCCTAGGAAAAGGGACCACCTCTGTAGCCTTTGCGCTATCATAATGGGAACACCCTTTTTAGGGTTGAATATGGAGACGAGGGGTTGATGGTCAGTCAACAAGGTAAATTTTTGTCCGTGTAGGTAATGGTTGAATTTCTTCACTCCCCATACCAGGCTGAGTGCTTCCCTGTCGATCTGGGCACAGTTACGCTCAGCTGAGTTCAATGAGCGTGACGCAAAAGCTATCGGCCGTTCTGAGCCATCAGGGAATCTATGTGATAATACCGCTCCTACGCCGTAAGGGGATGCATCGCACGCCAGTCTGATTGGTCGTGATGGGTTGTAATGAGCCAAAACTTCCTTGGACGTGATCAAGCCTTTACATTTATGGAAGGCACGTTTACAGTCCTCGCTCCATTCCCAAATTACTCCCGTTTGTAGCAGTTCGTTAAGAGGGTGCAGAACAGTTGACAAGTTCGGTAAAAATTTATGGTAGTAATTTATCAATCCCAGGAACGACCTTAATTGTGAGACATTTTCAGGTGCTGGTGCTTTTATGACCGCTTCAATTTTCTCAGGGGACTTATGCAACCCTTCTTCATTAATTATGTGGCCCCAATATGATATTTGTTTCTGGAAAAATTTGCACTTAGGGCGGTTTGCTCGTAGGCCCCGTTCTCTCAGCCTAGTGAGTGCCTTCTCCAAATTGGCAAGGTATTCGTTGTCGTTTTCTCCTGTTACAAGGATGTCGTCTAGGTAGCATTGAGTCCCAGGAATCCCTTGCAGGACTTGTTCCATAGCTCTTTGCCAGATAGCTGGAGCTGATGCTATTCCGAAAACCAGTCAATTGTACTGGTACAGGCCTTTGTGTGTGTTTATTGTGAGATACTTTTTAGAGGCCTCCTCAACCTCCATCTGTAGATATGCCTGTGCCAAGTCAATTTTTGTGAAACGTTTCCCTCCGGATAGTGAGGCGAAAATATCTTCTATCCTCGGAAGAGGATACTGTACCGTGTGAAGGACCGGGTTTACAGTCACCTTGAAGTCCCCACAGATGCGAATTTTTCCCTGTTCTTCAGATTTATCATTATTTAACGTTTTCTTCATGACCGGGACGATGGGTGTTGCCCACTCGCTCCAATCTATCTTGGATAACACGCCTGTCTTTTCCAAATTCTCCAGCTCTGCCTCGACTGCTGGACGAATTGCGTATGGCACCGGCCTTGCCTTAAAAAACTTGGGAATTGCCGCATCTTCCACCTTTATTGAGGCGGTGATGCCTTTCAAGGTTCCTAGTTCCTGTTGGAACACTTCTTTGGCGTTGGCCAAGGTGTCTTTTAATCGTTCAGGTATGATGTCATCATCATTTTTTTTCTTACTGGTCACCGTCAGTGCCTGAATGGAGTGCCAGTCCAAACGTATCTTCCTGATCCATTCACGTCCCAACAGCGGTGGACCACCATCTTGCAGAACGTATAAATACAACTTCTGTATTTCCTTGCCATTGTATACAACAGGCACCTTTATTTTCCCTTTGGGGTATACTTTCTGACCCGTATATGTTTTCAAGATAATGGATGTGTCTTTCAAAGGTATATGCGGAAATAGCCGCTCGTAATCCCGTCTACTTATGACAGTCAGAGCTGATCCTGTATCTAGCTCCATTTTAACTGGGGACCCCGCTATCGTGAGGGTAACCCAAATGGTCTGGTAATCTTCTTTGGCAATTACATTATGTAATTTGAGGGAGCTTAGTCTCTTGTTTCCGGAGTCGCTATCGCTCTTCTGGTCTTCGGAGCTAATGTCCGTCATCATTTGTACCTTTCTGTACTTTTCTTTATTGATTTTTTTTCTGTCAGTGGATTTTTTTTTTTCCAGATCGGCATACACGTGTAATGTGTCCCGTCTTTCCGCATTGCCTGCATGCTTTGTCCTTGAACCAGCAGTCCCTCTGGTCATGGGTGGATCTGCCGCAGCAATAACATCTCTCGAAACCCCGTGTCATTTCATGGGTGCCGAAGTCCTGTAGCTTTTGCTGTATCTTTGCAGCTCCTCTTGCTGCTGCTTCGTATGATACAGCCACACTGAAAGCCTTGTCCAGTGTCAAATCTTTCTCAGAAAGTAGCTTTTTTTGTGTTCCTTCACTTAGGAGGCCGCAGAGGAATTTGTCTCGTAGAGAGTCTGCCAGTCCTGTCCCGAATTGGCAGTGTAGGGTATCAACAATTTCCTTAAAATTCTTGTCCATCGGTTTGGCTGGAGTGATTAAGTTTCGTAACAGGCCGTATGTCCTTGCGCCCATTAGATTTAGAAGTACCAATGCCTTTTTATCATCTTTTATTTCATTCGCTGTGCAATATTTCTCCACTCTTTCCACATATGTGGTCCAATTCTCTATATCGTTATCAAAAGCATTAATATCGCCAGCCTTAGGCATCTTGGGGGAAAAAATGGCGCCTCCCACGCTTTCCCGCCGCTGCTGCTGCTGACAACGCTGTTTTCCGCGGTTTTTATTTACAGGTGGAGACTCGTTCCCGCCGGACACTCTGGGACTTTTCCCTCCCTCTGCTTGTCCGCACGCCGACCTGCTTTGCAACGCCGGCCATCTCCCGAGTGCTCCCCCCTCTCTCTGTGTTTGCCTCCGCCTTCGCTGCTCGGCCCCGCTGCAGAGCCAGCCGATGGAGCCCCAGCCCGCCGCCCAGGAAGGATTATTGCAGTACCTGCCACCAGCTTGGCTAGCTGGTGAAACCACAGGTTTTTTTTTGTTTTTTTTGTTGCTTTTCTTTAACTTTCGTCTGAGGAATCGATCTTCTTGAGGTACTGCCGAATTGCAGGTAAGTCCATTTCCACTTCGTCGCCACTGTTGTATCCGTGTGTTAATAGAGACACGGAAGGCAGGAGTAGGTTTCACAGGTGTTTACTGAACAAAGTCTGGAGGTGAACTAACAGATACAAGACAAGGGTTAGGGTTAGGGTTAGGGTTATATAGCCCGAGTGGCCATTACCGGCATTACAGTACACAGGGGGCTCTTAAAGGCACATACACCACAGGTGGGCCCAACAAGCCCAGGGAACCCTGGATGTCAAGGGATATACGAGAATGGATTAGGAAAAAAAGGGGGGCTTTTGGCAGATACAAGGGACTAAAGACAGAGGAAGCCCTAGAGGAGTATAAAAAGTGCAGGGGGACACTTAAAAAAGAAATTAGGAGAGCGAGGAGGGGCCATGAAATAACACTGGTGAGCAAAATAAAGGAAAATCCTAAGGTGTTTTATAAGTATATTAAGGGCAAGTGGATAACTAGGGAAAGAGTAGGCAATCTGTGTGTGGAGCCAGAAGATGTAGGTGGGGTTTTTAATGAATTGTTTGCATCTGTGTTCACTATGGAGAAGGACGATGTAGACATAGAAATCGGGCAGGGGGACTGTGATATACTTGAACATATTAGCATCGAGAAGGAGGAGGTACTAGCGGTTTTAGCAGGCTTAAAAGTGGATAAATCCCCAGGCCCGGACGAGATGTATCCCAGGCTGCTGTGTGAGGCAAAGGAGGAGATTGCAGGGGCTCTGACACAAATTTTCAAAACCTCTCTGGCCACAGGGGATGTGCCAGAGGACTGGAGAACAGCTAACGTAGTACCATTATTCAAGAAGGGTAGTAGGGATAAACCAGGGAATTACAGGCCAGTGAGCCTAACATCAGTGGTAGGGAAATTATTGGAAAATATTCTGAGGGACAGAATTAGTTTCCACTTGGAAAGACAGGGATTAATCAGGGATAGTCAGCATGGCTTTGTCATGGGAAGATCATGTCTGACCAATTTGATTGAATTTTTCGAGGGGGTGACTAGGTGTGTGGATGAGGGTAGTGCAGTGGATGTGGTATACATGGATTTCAGTAAGGCTTTCGATAAAGTCCCGCATAGGAGATTGATCAAGAAGGTAAGAGCCCATGGGATCCAGGGTGCCTTGGCACATTGGATCCAAAACTGGCTTAGTGGCAGAAGGCAGAGGGTGATGGTCGAAGGTTGTTTTTGTGACTGGAAGCCTGTGTCCAGTGGGGTACCGCAGGGATCGGTGCTGGGTCCCTTGCTGTTTGTGGTCTATATTAATGATTTGGATGTGAATGTAAAAGGTATGATCAGTAAGTTCGCAGATGACACGAAAATTGGTGGGGTAGTAAATAGCGAGGAGGGTAGCCTCAGTCTGCAGGACGATATAGATGGGTTGGTCAGATGGGCGAAACAGTGGCAAATGGAATTTAACCCTGAAAAGTGTGAGGTGATGCATTTTGGAGGGACTAACAAGGCAAGGGAATACACAATGAATGGTAGGACCCTAGGAAAGACAGAGGATCAGAGGGACCTTGGTGTGCATGTACATAGATCCCTGAAGGCAGCAGAACAGGTGGATAAGGTGGTTAAAAAGGTATGGGATACTTGCCTTCATTCGCCGAGGCATAGAATATAAGAGCAGGGAGGTTATGATGGAGCTGTACAAAACGCTGGTTAGGCCACAGCTGGAATACTCTGTGCAGTTCTGGTCGCCACACTATAGGAAGGATGTGATTGCTTTGGAGATGGTGCAGAGGAGATTCACCAGGATGTTACCTGGGCTGGAGCGCTTCAGCTATGAAGAAAGACTGGACAGGCTGGGGTTGTTTTCCTTGGAGCAGAGAAGGCTGAGGGGGGACCTGATTGAGGTGTACAAAATTATGAGGGGCATAGATAGGGTAGATAGAAAGGAACTTTTTCCCTTAGTAGAGGGGTCAATAACAAGGGGGCATAGATTCAAGGTAAGGGGCAGGAGGTTTAGAGGGGATTTGAGGAAGAACTTTTTCACCCAGAGGGTGGTTGGAATCTGGAACTCACTACCTGAAAGGGTGGTAGAGGCAGGAACCTCACAACATTCAAGAAGCATTTGGATGAGCACTTGAAATGCCATAGCATACAAGGCTACGGACCAAATGCTGGAAAATGGGATTAGATTAGACAGGGATTGATGGCCGGTACGGACGCGATGGGCCGAAGGGCCTCTTTCTGTGCTGTATAACTCTATGACTCTATCTCTAGGTGGAAGTAGTCGGTCTTGGTGATGGAGCGGATAAGTGGTCGGAACCTCATCTCGGGGTCAAATATGACACCAAGGTTGCGAACAGTCTTGTTAACTCTCAGACAGTTTCCAGGGAGAAGGATGGAGTCAGTGGCTAGGGATCGGAGTTTGTGGCAGGCACCGAAGGCAATAGCTTCAGTCTTCCCAATATTTAGTTGAAGGAAATTTCTGCTCATCCAATACTGGATGTCAGACAAGCAGTGTGACAAAATTAGAGAGAGTGGAGGGTTTGAGAGAAGGGTTGGTGAGGTAGAACTGGGTGTCGTCAACATAGATGTGGAACCTGATATTGCATTTTCAGATGATGTCACCGAGGGACAGCATGTAGATGACAAATCAAGCAAATCTCCAGCGTCCAGCAACACTGATGTCATCAAGCAGGCTAAGCAGCCAATCACATTGACGAATGCTCACAGATAGCAAACCAGGAAGTAAAATGCACAGATTATAATTTACTTTTTATAAATTTTACAGAGAGCGAAATAAAGATTGAGACATACACATAGGATTAAAGTAGAAGCTGAAATATCATAAACTTTTAAAATGTAACTTTAAAATATAGTTCTTATCATATTCATGGAAAAATTTAATATAAAATTAGTTTTTCAGGGCCAGAATGGTTGTTCAGCAGTCAATATGCCATTGAAAACCTAGTTACATCTTTTTCAATGAGGCTTAACTTGTGTGGGGGTGGGGGGGGGGGGGCGGCAGCAGTGTGGAGGGAAGCGGGTGGTTTAACAGCGATATTCCAGTGTAATAGGGGAAGTTTTCACCAGGAACTGTGATTTGAATTGATTGCTGGTTCTGGTGAGTTCCACAGTGCAACCTGCGGAGGAGCAAGTTATGGATTTCTGAGTTTATCTGCGCATGTGCTGATTCCAGAAGTTGCTGTCACTTTCAGAGGAGTAATGATGGTGAACGCTGACAGCTTCACCATCATTACCACCGCAAAATCCGGGCCAATGAAAGAGGTGCTGAAATACTAACCAAAAGACAAATGTACTTTGGTAAATGGGAACTATCAGACAGGCAAGAGGACTAAGTAACTTATCTTTATGTCAAGCTAAACTATGAACAAACTCTATCATCAGTAATAGAAATCTAAGATCTGCTTTAAACTGACTGATTCACAGACATGCTCCAAGGATTGGAATTAGAGTGTCACATTTATTTCCAACATTTGGTCTGATCTCACTATCCCACCCCGGGAGAAGGCTTCTCCTCAATTTTTTCCTTCTTTCCTGAGTCTAGAGATAAACACTTGAGTGTTATTCATGAGCATCAACAGTCCCCTGTGTGTCTATGGACAGCATAAGTGTATGGTGGCATCGGAGTCAAGCTTGATCTTCTCCATACTTGCAGTCCACACATGCACACTTTCTATGGCCACTTGATAACTTTCATGCACGGGAACCATTTTTTTCCTTGCTCCATCCAGAGTGGAGTCAAATCTATAGATAAAGTAGATATAAAAATATTGTTGTCACCACTGCGCGGGAGAGGGGAATCTTTCAATTGTTGGCAAAAATTACCACTTGTTTTTGGCCATTAAATTATCTTGGGAGCAAACCTGTATTTTGATTTAATTTCTGCTGGCTGAATCATGCCCCCCCGCCCCCACAATGCTTACTTGGGTGGAAAACATTTCTCCACTATATCAAAATCTGCCGATATAACCAGTAAATGGATTATCAAGAGAGATCCAACCTAATTAGCTGTCAGCCAGATTATCCATTGCAAAAACAGCCGTCCAACATAGGTAGAATTTGTACTTAATGAGAGTAAACAGCGGAGTTGATAATGCAATGGCAGACATCGCATATCATCAGTGCAAACAATACGGCTGACCGATGAGATGGATGCTAGAAGTCCACACATAAAAAGCTCGCAAAGCTCATTATGGCCGTCAAAAATATTTAAATTGGGGGCATCCCATAATGTTCCTGAACAGACCTCCAGTCGCTGAATACCTGTTCCCAATGGATTCTGAAGAAGACGCCCAATTGGAAAAAGAGAATCATTTTCTGTATAGGTGACTTCATCTTTTCCAAGGCCCACCGAGCTTTCTATCTTTGCCACCCACATTTTACTCTCTCTCCCCTGCCAGAAAAAAATGCCAGCATTTGATGGGCAGCCAGCAACTCTTGACTGGCAATCGATCCCCTAAATTCTAGTGCTCACTAACAGCACTGCAGGAGCTACATGTTGGGAGCACCCCCCCCCCGCAAAAAAATATTGAAAAGAGTTGCCCTTGTATTTTATTGCGAGGTCAGCTTACACGTGCGCAGGCGTGCAGAGTACTGAAACAATGCCAGTTCCAGCGGTATGGCACAGGGGTTGCATTATCAGTCCCCAGTATCTCTTCTGGCATAATTATGTTACTTTATAACAGGGGTAATTGGAATAGCTGAAGCAATTTTCTTCTTTGAGGAAGAGCATGAGATGTGATAGGTTCCATTACCAAGGAGGAGAAGAATCAAGAGGGACATATCCAGGGGGAAGATTTAGAGGCTAAAAATTAATTGGCTGGCTCTTGCTAAACAGCAATGTGGGAGATGGTTCAGATGGGGCAGAGAAGTCATTGCAGAAATCTGTGAGTTAGTTGCTCTAGATCTGGGCATTGTTTAAATTAAACCCCCTTTCACTACACCTCTAATTTATTTCCAACAGTGAAAGTTGCATCTACATTGATTTTTTTTCTTCTTCACTTAAGGTTCTTTCTAAGTTTCTGAGGAAATGATACTGGCATTATTCAGATAATAACCTCCAACTGCATTCAGGAGGTGACTAAAGCTCTTATAGTATGATCTTCATGCTTTACTCATTAGACTGACAATTTCACAAAGAATTTCTCATTGTTGCATTTGGCTTCTACAGCTGTGCTCATTTCCTGTCCCCTTTGCCCTTGCTAGGTAGCCCGAACTGCACAATGGCCCATAAATTCCGTTCCCTACGGGTGTGTACGCGCTGTGTACTCACCCGTAGGGCCAACGGATGTGCTGGTTTTAGGCATGCACTGCGCATGCGCTGGAAACCGGAACTTCCGTTCTGTGAAGAAAGGGCTTCACAGGTCAAATGCCTGCGCCAGAGAGGCAGCGCGTACAGCTGAAACTTCTGTTTTTTCCACAGTTGCTTCAGTCCAGGTAAGCCTGAAACAGCTGCACCTGGAAAAGCAAGGCCTGCTTTCAGCAGGCTAAGAGGTGAAGAAAGTAAAAAAAAATGTTTTTTCCACTGATTTATCATTTTAAAATACTTTAAAGAAAGGTAAGTTTATTTTTAGCCCTGTTAAAAACTTTAATTATTTTTTTCAAAAATTTAAATTTTTGTTTAAAATAGTTAATTTATGTAATTTATAGTCATTTAAAAAATGTGATGTTTTTTTCAAATTTATTTGAAGTTTTACTTATGATTTGGGGCTGATCTCTATTCATAGATTTGACAGGTCTTCCTGTCAAATCTATGAATGGAGGTTCCCTGCTCTGATTGGCTCCCCATGGCCCACGTGATCCCAGGGACGCTGCGAACTACCTGCGCCCCTGGGATACGCGTGCCCTGCACACCGGCAGTTTGAAGAGGCACAGCAACGGAATTCTGCGCCTCCCGAGAGCCCTCCGGTCTAGGCGGAGATTTTTCCAAATCACAGCCCTCTGCCCGCAGGAGGGCTGCGAACGGAATTTCTGGGCCAATGTAAGTGCAAGAGTGATAGATGTTTACCATGTAAATCGAGGTGGGGTAGTAGGAGGTTGAGCTTAGATGGGCTGAATGTTATTTATTTCTTCTTTGACTTCTCTTATGTGCAGCAGATATAACATGAGATGTCTTGAACCATATAATACTGAAGCTAGCTTTCACCAAAGACAAACAAATGCTAGGAGTCCTATTGTCCAGATTGTGCTGTCCCAATTTGTCCCAATATAATCTGCATATGGTTACGGTAATCATCCAATTCACAAGATTACAAGATAATTATAAATAAGCAAGGCCATCCATCCATCCAAAAATACTGTACAGTCCACCTATTGCAGCATCAATTTTTTTCTTAAATGATTCTAGGGATTTCACCTCCATTATTCTACCTGGGTGTCCATTCTGCATACTGATCACTTTTTATGTGAAGAGAGCTTCCTGACATCAGTCCCAAATCTGCCGTTGACTAGTTTGAACCTGTGCTCCCTTGTCCTACTGTTGCAAATTAGTATGAAGAGATATTTCTGATTTACCTTTTCCATACCATTTACTATCTTATATACTTCCATTACATCACCTTTCATTCCCCTTTCTAGGCTGAAAATTCCAGAGGGCTGCTTTTCTGGGGCCCATGGTGCTGAGCTGTGCACATGATCAGTACACTGAAACAGTGTCCGAGGTCACTTACCTATGCCCTAATATCCTTTTGGGGTGAATTATAATATAGTGGGCATCCCTTGGGCAGGCGCTAAGGCCTTTGATTGCGTGCAGTTATGAGGAGACAAGAAATTACAGCGCTACTTCAGGTTTTAAAATCCTGTGGCTGCTTAAATAGTCTTGTGCACCTTGGGTGGAAGAAACACTGTAGCTTCAGAAAAATTGAACATCTTCAAAGGCTTCAACTTATACCCAAATACCCTGGAATGCTTCTGAGAAGTTATTTCTGCCAGCAGATCCTTTTCAAAGTGAAAGTGCCAAGAGGAAGATTTCATGGCTGTATCATAATCCATTACAATGCCAATCAGAAGGGCTTGTCGCATCAAGGCAAGCTGCTTTAAGGTTGAGGCAATTGAACAGTTGCTGCAAGAAGTCAAACAAAGGAGGGATTCCATGCTTCCCTGCCATGGAAGGAAGGCACTGAAGCCTGTGGTCCACAAAGCATGGCAAGAGGTGAGTGAGGCGATCACCAGCAGCATCACTGACCAAAGGAGGTAGATGCAATGCCAAAAATAAATGTAATAACCTCACCAGGGATAATGGTGGTTATATGGAGTATGAGGGGAGTACTGAGGTGGAATCACTAAGCACTGGGGAGCAGGAGCAGAAGCAGGAAGAAGTAGTAAAAGAGCTCCCTCAAAAATGGAGAAGAGAACCATGGGTGAGAATGGGGCAGTGGGATTGCCCTAAAAAAGAGCTAGCACAACACAATGGGCTGAATGGCCTCTTTCTGTGCGGTAAACTTCCATGGTTCTATGGTTCAATCCCTAAAGTATAATTATCACAAGTATAGTGAGCTATTATAATGTTCTCACAATGACAGGACCTCCTTAGCACACCGACAAAAGCATGTGATCATTCTTTTCTAACACATTCTAGAATATTTTGGACCAAGTGCCGCATTAGTAATCAATTCTTATTTTCGCTACTATTTTTATAATTGCTACTTTTGCCAATATTTCACTATTTTATTCGAACAGTGAAAAATTCCTGACACCTATATTACAATGTACAGTATGATTGGAAGGTGATGATCCATCCTTAATGTTCAGGTTTTTTTTACATCCTATGAATTGTATCTATACAAGCATAGGGATGATATACAGTAACTTCAAAGAATAACATCCAGGAAACCCAGATCAACCATCAGTTTGATTTTACAGCCAATTCTGCAAGTTTTATGGGAAGCATGCAATCCCAGAAGCCATTGCTATTAATCTGCACCCTGATGAATGTTGCCTGCCAAAGCGAATACCAAAATCCTCTGTTACCCACTCTTTAATCTTATTACTCTTAGACTGACCTCCAACCTCTGCTAAAATGAGGACAAGGATGACTTTGTGTTTCATGGGTCCAACAATTTATGAGCAATTAAAGGCAAAGAGACACGGAGCATCCATCATAGCAGCAGTTGGACTGGCAGCAGAGGTCAGGAGTCTCAGCGATGAAGTGCACACAATATATTTTTATTTCTGTTTGGGCTCTGCAGAGAACAGGTTAGCTGAAAATTATAGCACACAGACTACAGTTCAGAAAAGCCGTAGTTCATCTTGTGAAACGATACATGTTTGACCAGATAGGATGTGACAGGAAACAAAACATGGGACTCCTGAGAAAAATACCTGCTAGTAACTATTAGTTATATTTGACTTTAAAATAAAAAAGAGCGTATTCATTTAGGGGTGGGGGTGGGAGATTTTCACTGTTTGCTATTTGTAACAAAATCATAAACATGCATGTAAAGAGCAGATATACCTTTTTTCACAATTAGAAAACCGATGAAATCCCCCAATTCCCAAAGATGCACTTTGCATTGTGGAATTTAAACTCAAATTAATCTCTGGCATCTGCAACCCAAGATAATGTTTTCTATCACTTTATACCAGGATTTCTTTGAGAGCTAAATACTGTACATCTTATAGTTCTTAAAATACAAAAATCTTTATTTTTTTTCATATTATTTCAATGGTATGAAAGTGTCCTCATAGTGTAAAAGGCTTTATAGTTATAACAGTTGTCGTTGTGACAATAAATGTTTCAAACATCTGAAGGGGCTATGCTAAATTTTGTACCATATAGTTGCATTCTGTATGGTAGTGGCTTATTTTGGGCGAGGGAGTTGAGTTACACCTCATGACATGGGCAGTCATATGGTACCACATGCTTCGCCCTCATCAAACCTGATATTGCTTGGTACCCCTACTCTCAAAGCACATTAATGCGTGGTATAATTCAGATAAATAGCATGTGATTTACTGAAAAATAAACCAACTGTCGACACTGAAGACTAAATAACCCACAAAACTGAAGGATGAGCAGGTTATGTACTTCTCAGCATTATTTTGTGATTTATTCTTCAGTTAAGCACCATTCCACATCATTTACCTTCTATAATACTGGGAAATACAGAAAACAGTGGTTAGTTTAAGACCCTATAACAGCTGACTATATCATCCCATCTGATACATAGGAAGTATTTTGTCAGCACAACCGGATTACCGCTGAGGTGAACCTTGCTGCCAATTTCATATCAATGGCATCTTTACTTAGGAAGGTTTCAAAAGAAAAAAACTTAGGTTTGAATCTACAATTCCACTCTCTCTAGCATAAAGCATCGAGTATAACCAATACTTAATAAAAGGGCAGTCTTCAAGTCAAAAATCCCTGAACAGAAGGTCGCAGCTTCAAACCTCTTCAGGAAAAGTCCAACTGTACAAAACCATCTTTGAGACCCAAACAAATGTCATCACTAGAGGCTATTTTCAGTGGTAATCATATTTTCACTGCTTAACCAGTCCCCATCCTCCCCATGGGATAACACAAGGCCTTCAATGGTTCTTTGATCCTTTCAACTCTGAGCAGACTACTGAATGTAAGGAACCATTTTTCATTCACTTTCCTATGGACTTATAACTTGTGCCACAGTAACAGAAAAAGACTGCCTTGGAATAGCTCAGTAAAAATAAACTGAAGATTTCAGGTAGTTAAAATGGAGCGGGGGACTTACCTACAATTTCCCACCCTGATCTGACCAACTACAATTTAAAATTGCAGGCGGCAAGTACACCCGCCCCTAGCCAGTGGGGTCCTCTTTAAATATGCAGGTCGAGCTCCAATGAAGTCATCGGGGGCCTGAACTGCGATTTCAACCTGGGGCCTGAATGAGGGGAAGCTTCCTCGCCAGGCCAACCCTGCTGGGAGTTGGATTGAGGGCCAGAAGAGGCCCAACAAGGTAAGTTTAGAATTTTGTAAACTTAATATCCTGCCCCAACTTAAAATCAAGCTCTAGTCTTTCCAGTCTGAGGTTTTTTTTCCAAAATTGCACTGAACAAAAAAGTACAGAAGTTGGACATGATGGAGGAAAGGTCAAAGCCACTCCTCACACCATTTCAAAATGTTGAAGTTCAATTCTTTACTCACAACTGAATCCTCTGGCTACTCTATTAAGCTGCATTGTAGAGAAATTCAGCTTATTACACTGCATCTGATCACCACATGGGTGGTAACGTCTTAGCTTCTTTCTGCTTGCTGGCTGACTTCATTGTGCTTTCTCACTTGAAATGATCCCAGGTGGGTCGCATTATTTGAAGTACTTGGACTGCAACACCATTTTGCAAGTCAATATTCTGGTAAGTATCCTGCGACAGCACTAAATTGGAAATCTCATTCAGAGAGACCGTGAGGATAGTTGCTGCAGGAAATGAAAAATATCACAGCGTTGCAGTACCAAGTGCTCTTCTGAGATTGGAGGTTAAGGCAAATAGTTAAACAGAATAAATCGAGCTTTACTTTATGTCTGGCTACTCCACACCTGACCTATGAGCACAAAAAGTGTAAAAGTATTTCAATTCTCAGTACTTACATCCCTCACTTGGATGAACACAAGAATTCACTAATATAGCTCAATGTAAGCTCTGAACAAAGCTAATGGAATAAGATGACTGATCCTCAAATCTCAAACTATTGATATCTTGCAAATAGTTTGATTTCAAATCATGTCCTTTGGCTTGTTATTGGCCCTTTCGAATGACCGAGAAGGAAACAAACACTGCTGCAATGGATCCTGAAGGTCACATCTCCCTGCACCCAAGGAAGGCACAACATAAATAGTATTTTAAATATACTGACAAATTGCTAAATTAATTTAACGTATTCACGCTCACCACTGCAATATTCATGATGGTAACCTGCTTACGGGGCATTCACTGCCTAGTGCAAAATGTCAAACTGCAATGCACATTCAGCAGTTCGAGGGTTAACCCTCTCCTCTACATCCTGAAACGGTTATCTTACAGTTTCTGCAATCTCAAGGTGCAGTGACACAAAAACTGTGGTGCAACTGCAGAGTGAAGTTAACAAACTGAGAGTGCGTTGCATTTTGTCAAGTGGTGTGAGACCACCATTGCTGTCGCTTGCCATGAATCACAGTACAACTGCAACCAATGCAAAGAGAACTTTGACAAATCCCATGGCAGTTTGTTGGAATTTTTAAAATCATGTTTCAACTTTTTAATGCTAGCCGAGAGCTAACTGTTCTGTTATATAAAAAAAAAAATTACCCAGCATTTGAATGCTCATGTGTGGGCTCGATCTGTGCTTGCGCGACCAGAAAATAATGTGAAGCCGGCAATTAACAAAGCACTGCTAGCTCCACATCACTCTAAGTAGCTACTGGTCTCAAATAGGTAGCTGAAGTACAACAGTTCCATTCATGGCTCAGAATACATAGCTGAGCCACACAGACCAAGAAGGTTCGATCCCTGGTCTTGGCTGAGTTAGCTAGAAGTGCACGTGTGTGGATATCGACTGAAGACAGGATCGGGCTTGACTGTGATTTCCATCATGACCAAGTCCATTGGCACTCACATGAATAATAATGGCCCTCGAGGCAAGGTACCAAAGGTGCCCATGGAACCATTTACCCACAAGGAGTCAAAACCTTGAGGAGGGAAGAACATTGAGGAGAAAAATGTTTTGCCCACAACTAAATCCTGAACATTTTCTGAACATTTTCTGTACACCTAATGGTAAACATGCATTGGATATATGCCTCTGACTAGGCTAAAGACATGTATCTTTAGATGCAATGCTTCTCTTCAACAATGTGCTTCACACGATAGCTCATGAGGGGGAGAAATTTGGTTGTTAGCGCCACTGATTAACGCCTAAAGAGGCCGAGAAGTGGGGCGCTAGCCAATTTCCGGGCGGGCGCAAGGCACCTAGCGCCTCGCCCCATATTGAGCATGCATTTAGCGCCGGCGCTAAATCTTAGCGCCCGCTCATGGGCGCAGGCTGAATATGACATCATTTGAGTGTGCAACACCTTTTGGGCGCCCCGGACCGGAAATTCAGTGGCACCCCCCTCCGTAGCGCCTGCGCTAATAGTGACAGCTTACCTGGACCTTACCAAGTCGCTCTCGGGCTGGAGGAGCGTTATTTAAAGGGGACTGGTGTGGTTTAAAAGCGGCAGCCATTTTTGGAGCACAACTTCCTCGAGAGCTACAAAGAGTTGCTGAGCTGCACACTGAGAGCCATTTGACCACTGAGCCAGCGCAGGCAGACGATCTTCAGCCTTCTGACCATCACCTTGCTGTTGGTGAGCCTTGACAACGGGGAACCTTCCTGTGGGCACTTATTATGGGGGCTGCATTGGAGTGGAACGTCCTGCTGCTGAATCATCTGGAAAGGGCGCTGAGATGCTGGGAGAGGGGGGCGGGCATGGCCAGACGGAGGAGGGCCAACAGACGTCACCACAGCAGACCTTACGCTGGCAGGGTTTTCCGGCAGCAGTTTTCTTACATGAACATGCCGGAGGAGCAGTATGTCAGAAGGCTGCGATTTAGAAAGGAGGTGGTGACTGAGCTGTGCCTGCTGCTTCAGCCAGATCTGCAGCCTCAGATAAGGTGCAGGACATCTCTGTCGGTGGCTGAGAAGATGCCTGCTGGCCTGAACTTCTACGCGAGCGGCTCTTCTCAGGCTGCGCGTCAGAGGCTGATCAGAAGTAGCTTCTAGGCCCCTCTCACGGAATGCTTGCTGCCATTCCAAGAACAGGAATGGAACCGGTCTGATACCCCCAAGCCTGTGAAGGGCAAGATGCATGTAAATAGAAGGCATGGCCATTGTAAATGAAGAAAGTGTTTCATTACACAAAATGTGGTTCCTTCAAACATGAGAAAGCTATGGCAACAGAAAGCAAAACTAATACACTGACACATAACTGCCTCTCACACCCGGGAGACTGTCCAAAATATAAATCACATTCCGACCATCTTCCTTGGCCTTGATTCCACTGCGCCAACCAAAGCATCCAATGCCCCATCAGTGAGGCGTTCCGCCCTCTGCCTCACCCTTTCCATGTCTTGCTAGGCTGGTGCGCCACAGGTAGGCTCCCACCGCTTTGAAGGCCTACAAGGCAGTGAGTGTGTCTGGTGATGCCAATTGACCTGCCCCTTTAAGAGCTGGCCGGCGCCAGTGTGTCTCAGGGAAAGTGATTATTGACAGCACCCTCGCTGCGCCTCGCTGCCGCAAAATTGGGTTGCGCCGCCGGGTTAGCGACTTAAGAGTAGCGTGCAGCGCCTGATTTAGCGCCGCAATCACCTGTAGGGGCGCTGCAACCCAATATCACGCTAGGTGGTGCTAAATTGCGCCTAGCGCTAAACTTTGCGCATCGCCAGGGCTAGCGCCCCAAACGCGGCTATACCGAATTTCTAGGCCTTTGTGTTTAAATCAAATGTAGGCATTTGCAGCAGTCAAACAACTTATGTCACATGAACTGCCCTAATTTACAAGCAGGTGATCTTCGAAAGTCTTGTGAAATCCATCTGCCAAGATTTTAAATCATCATGTTGGCTGAAAACTTTACATTCTTTATCTTCTCAGATAATGAATGGTAAAAGCACTAAACTAGGAAGAGTGGAGGCAGCCAGGTGGTGCAGTGGGTGGAGGTGCCACCCACTGTACCACAGATTGGTAAAATACAGGCTGGCATTTGTAGTCTCACAGATGGTGAAGTCTCAGATGCACTGTCAAAGCACAGGCAAAGTTCTTCTCCACATGGAGGAAGGGAGTGAACAAGCAAGCAGTTAGACAGTGGCAGTGACAAAGTCCTGGGGTCAGGTTAGCCACCCATCCTTTAGCCTGGTAAATGGGACATGGCATACATTAGGGGGTAGGAATTTTGAGGGAAGGGTATCAGACTTATCCTCATAGGGAGGGAGGGAAATAATAGGCAGTTACAAACTTGCAGTAGTTGACACAAGGGAGCAAGTCACCCTTTTAGCCAAAAAATTGTGTGTGGCACAGGAGGGACATAAGGAGGGGGGATATTACTTAAAAATATATTAATAACATATAAATAAAAAAAGAGATTATTTAGCAGCATATGAAGCAGGTTATATATAAGTTATTAACATTGCAATTGTTTGCATACATAACAACAGTCACTGCCCTTCAAAAGTAATTCATCATGTGAAGTGCTTGAGATGTTTCAATGTGAGAAGGTGCTAAATAAATGATAATTATTAAAATTGTTAATAAATAATTTACCTCAATGAGTACATTTATTTGGTACTTTCCACCTCATTAACAATACAAGGCCAATGCTGAGAAGCTACAATGCCGAATATTGTAGAGAAGGCTGTAATTAAAAAGACCAGACTAATAAATGCAGTGGGCAGCAGCAAAGTATTCCCACGGAGATGCAGGTCAAAATCCCTTGGACCAACCCACACCTCACTTATGTTACCACAGATAGATGCTGATCAGAGGTAAGGGGAGTAATTTTCACCTTCACCGCTCAGGAGTAAACTGGCAGAGCAGATCGCCCTCCCAATTTCATCTCCATATCGGGTGGGTTAATCAGCTCTGCCAGTTTACCAGCCAAGCGGTGAAGGTGAAAATTATCCCCGATGTCTCCACCGGGCACTCTTATTTACTTAACGATGGCCACCAAGAATAGGATAAGGGATTAGGGAGCCCACCCTACCCCCTTGGATGTAGAAAATATGGCTGGGGTGGGACTGGGGCTAGATTAGCCAAGAAAGGAACCAAGTTGGAAATAAAAGATTCAGTGCCTTTGTAAAAAGATACATAACATCAAAAAAATTGTTCAACGTATAAAAAGCCAGTCAAATGACACATTTCCCTTGGATTTATTTTGAATAAAATATTAATCATGTTATGTAAATTCATGCCGTTCCTCTTCCCATCCCCTTTTGTAGCATGTGATGACAGAGTGGCACCTTGTGGAAGAGCACCCAGCAAGGGCTGCATGTAACACAGAGAATAGGCCTTAAAGATAAAAGCAGACTTAGCAGAAAATAAACTTCAGCTCAATCTTATTATAGTCGCAGTGCATAATGAGTTTAAAGGGATCATTCTTGCTGTTGATTTTTTTTATTACAGTGAGATGTCAACATGTAACATTGAGCATTATGATTAAAAATTAGAATCAAGGGAGCTTCAGAAATGTAATTGGCTAAATTGTGTTGTAAAACTACCTACAGTCACTTAAAGTACCATTTTCAGATTCATTACTGTCTTGTCTTGGATATTTGGATATTAAGGGAATCAAGGGATATGGGGATAGTGCAGGAAAGTGGAGATGAGGTAGAAGATCAGCCATGATCTTATTGAATGGCAGAGCAGGCTTGAGGGGCCAAATGGCCTATTCCTGCTCCTATTTCTTATGTTCTTATGTTTTTGTCAATGTTGCTTATGTTGAGGTTCTATTCTGTTGCTGCCAGGCCTAACATTGAGGAGAGTTAAAATGATTAAACACATCAAAGACATTTTAATCAGGATGTATAGCAGTATAACATCAGTCTGCATCAGTATAAATTTTAAATAAAATGTAATCTAATGGGAAAAATGGATGCCAAAGTGTGCATACATCATGAGGGTCTTCCCACACCAGTGATTATGTTAGCATTCACCTTTGTCATGTGCAAAAATCCTTATTCCTGTAGTTAAAATACAAACACATTATAAACTTGGAAATAAAAGAATAGGCATTTTTGGCTACATTGGGGCTGCGTGTTTTTCATACGCAGGAGGTTGATTTTGACCTTTGGGCGACTGACTGCTGGAGCATGTTGTCAGCCTGCCTGCTGGGCCAGCGGAGAGGCTCGAGCCATTTTGAGGCTCAAGCCTTGTTAGCATGGCCGTGGCAAGCTGCAAATGGGTGTACCGGTTGGCCAGTGGATGAATTCTAGCTGGTGGGGTGTGAGCTTGCCGGCAGGCAGGTAGGTCTGGAGGGAGGGAGTTGGAAGGGGGGACTGAACTCAGAGATCTTACTCCTGATCCCACAAAAATGAAATCACAAAAGATTTGGAGCTATTTTTTTTAAAATTACCACTGAGCACAAGCTGGCGGAGTATGCACGGGGCGCACTCCACCCACGTGCCCCACAAAATTGTTATCAGGGTCTTGCATAGTTCGTAGGACCCCAATTTGCCTATTAAAGAGGACTACGCCTACAAACAGGCAGGTAATCTGGCCACCTGTCAGAAGGGCCCTACCAAGTGTGCCAATGTAAATGGGACAGTAAGTGATCTGGCGCTATTTTTGGGTCACTACTGCCCCGCAAATGCCAAGCAGTCTGACTTAAAATTGGGTTCTACATCTTTTCCACATATCGAGGGGACCTAATGAAATCTATCGACATCTATGTATAACGCTTCAATGCAAATCATCAGATTCCCTGACAAGAAGAATGTGCTTCTTGCAAACGTGTAGACTGAGGTACAGTAACAAATATATCTTGAGGCACTTATATAGCATAAATAGGTTCTAAAATGATTTTAAAAAAACATTGTATTTTTCCCAAAGTTCATATTCCACAGATATCATCCATCAACAGCTCAAACATGTAAGCAGGTCTTGGCAAAAAACAGGAAAACAATGTGGCTGTTTATATTGGAGGTGTTGGCACTGGTTATAGTTTATCTCCCCACCAGTGTGGAGAATCCAGAAACACTCTCACTTTATGTAAGTCTGGCAACTGCAAATAAATTATGAGTGGCATGTATTTGAACCAATAAAAGTAGCACCATATTTTATGTGCAGTAAATTTAATTCCAGATTGCACTTCACCTCGCCAGTGCGACATGTTTATTGCCAGTGAAAGATGAAAGCGCTCAGAGTTGGCTGTGAGCATCAGCAGTTCTAGTGGGCACTCGGAAAATGAAGACTTTTGACAGATTGGTGGCTGAGACCTTGAAATTAAATGCCAGATCTCATTTTCAGCCCAAAAGAACCGTATGCATCGTCAGGGTCAGAGTTTTCAGCACTACAAAAGTCGGCTGCTGGGAAGCACCATTTCAAAGTGGCATCTCGAAGGAGCTAATGGTGCTGAGAAAAGACATTAGATAAACAGAGGGTGGTGACTTTTCCTAGAATATGCAAATGTTTAAATCATACTTGTGTAGCAGTACTTATCCCTTTTGTAGTAACTTGTCTGCTGTCTATCCCTATTTATTTGTCTTTATGATTGTTTAAAGCACACATGCACATATGTACTTGAGTCACAAGTGTGAATTTCTGTGCTACACTTAAAAAAAATGTTAAGAAATAAAGGCAGTCTGACCTTTAAATGAGATTACGATCTACCCATTCTGCTCAAGTAGCCCTGGGAAAGCGCAGGAATTGCACCTTGTAGCCTTAAAAGGACACACTAAGTTATGCACAGCTGCACTTTAGCAGCAGAATAATATGTTATGCTTTCCATGTTATAACACCTCATTACTGTGATGTAAAGGTGTAGCTGTGTATCTTCTGGATCGACTGTGAGCAAGGCCTTGGAATATCTGCTAGCATTGTACAATTTGTAATGATGCAAAACAATTTCAGCTTCTCACGGATGCAAACGGTATAGTATAATTTGGGCGGAGTTACCCAGTAAGAGGTTTCAGACCACCTCCAGGATGTAGCATCACACCACCCTTACTTCAGACCCACTGCAGTGTAACTGCATCCAGTATTAAGCAAAGGTCCAAAGATTTAATATGTTCTGATATTAGCAGAAAGTATAATTTGGATCTACCAGCTCCACATCACTGTTAGAAGATACTAGTTTCAATCAGGTACCTCAAGTATAATGGTGCCTTAAGAGAACAGAATAGTTAAAAACAAAATAAATTAACCCGTCAACCCCAAATTAATTTTCTTAAAAACTCCTGGTTAAACCACAGGACTAAAATGGGCTTTTACATGACATTTTCTCTTGCAGTGAACTAAATGCCACATATATATCGAGACCATGGCCTAGAAATTCAGTTAGGGGCGCCCAGCTCGCCTGGGCGCCGGAATTACCGCTGCGCGCGGAGCCATTTGCGCCAGCGGGAAATTCACTTTCAGCGCCCCAAGTGGAAGCCGGCCGCTAAACAAGGGTTTCGGCGCCCCGCTTGGGGCGCTGAAACTGAATATCGGCGTGCAAAGTGCCGCAGCGCCACCCGCTGTGGCACGGCAGCCTGCGGTACTGCAGGCCTTCCTCTCAGTCTTAAGGGGGAGGTGCCTGCAACAGCGCGATCCCCGCTCGCGAGTGCCAGCAAATGAGCCCGGCACCAATGAGAAGCGCCGGGCTCTCTGGAAACAGCCGGCAATGCCGCGGGGGGGGGGTGGTGTAGGAGGCCGGGGAAGGAGGTGCGGGCAGGCAGCCGCCGAAAAAGCGGCCGGCCGCACCTCCACCTTAATTCGCCCCACTACCGGCACAGGTAGGCCCCGTGTACCGGTCGCTGTTTGCGGCCGGCGCGGGCGAGGCGGCAGCAACTAAATATGGCCAGCGGGGCGCTGCGCACACCGATGACGTCATCGGTGGCGGCGCAGCGCTAATGGCTAACGCCGCCATTAGCGCCCCGCTAAATATCGCGGTAGGTTTGCACAGTGGCGCAAAAGCCCTCTTTGGGCGCAAACTGGTGGCGCAGGCCACTGAATTTCTAGGCCCATATGTTTTAGCAAAGAAGTTGTGAAGAAGGACTGGAGATTTATTTGTTGTCTTGGATCAAGCAACACAAAAAGAAAACTGGCATTTATCCCAGTTCCCTGCTGTGTAAACCTGATGTGATAAGTAGCCCACTAACCAATAAATATAGAATAATGGATGGTTCAGAAGGAATGATGAGGCTGTAGTTCAGTCAAGAAGTCCAGGCAGCATTCTAAAACGCCAGATCTCAGACTGAGAGGTGTGAGCTCCAGGGTTAAATGGCAGCCATGCATCTCATTTACAATTATTTATTTTAAAATATGTTGCGAACCTGGATCCTAGAATTAAAATAAACATATATGAAATATGTCCCCAACAGTAAGAAAATGTGCCACCTCGTGTGTTATGAAGCTATGCAGATCATGAATGTCTCAGTTTCTATCCTTTGTCTGTCCCGAGTTTATCTGATCTTAGCTGTTATGGCAGTGGATACAACACAATGGACCTCAGTGTCCGTGGAGAGAAGATAAAGATATAAAAAGAAAGTCTTGCATTTCTATAGCACCTTTCATGACCACCGGACGTCTCAAAGCGCTTTACAGCCAATGAAGTACTTTTGGAGTGTAGTCACTGTTGTAATGTGAGAAATGCAGCAGCCAATTTGTACACAACAAGCTCCCACAAACAGTAATGTGATAATGATCAGATAATCTGTTTTTGTTATGTTGATTGAGGGATAAATATTGGCCAGGACACTGGGGATAACTGCCCTGCTCTTCTTCAAAATAGTGCCATGGGATCTTTTATGTCCACCTGAAAGAGCAGACAGGGCCTCGGTTTAACGTCTTATCCGAAAGACAGCACCTCCAACAGTGCACTCCCTCAGCACTGCACTGGAGTATCAGCCTAGCTTTATGTACACTAATCCCTGGAGTGGGACTTTGAACCCACAACCTTCTGACTCAGAGGCGAGTGTGCTACCAACTGAGCCACAGATTAGCAAGGGTTCCCACTCCCGATTACTATTTAGGAGATTCCTGCTGGAAAATGTGCATATATATGCGGACATTGGATGAGAACAGGACCAGACTCAGTTGTGATATCCATGATCAAATAACATGTGACACTCACTGTCTAATCTGACACATGAAAAATTGTCAGATAGAGGTCTTCAAGATTATGAAAGGTTCTCCTAAGGTAAATAGTGATAGATTGTTTCCACTAGTTAGCGAGATGGTAATGAGAGGGCATAAATTTAAGACAACCAGAGAAAGGAATTAAAGGGGAGGTTAAAAAAGATTTCTTTGCACAGTTTAGATTATGGTTAGAATATGGAATTCTCAACCATAAACCATTATTGAAGGATAGTCCCAGGGGCCGATTTTAATCTAAGTACCACATGTCCACACCCGTAAATGGGATGGTAGAGGCACAAAAATTGGGGGGGAAAGTCAGTTTCTTTACATGGGAGTACCTGAGGGCTGCCAATATCTTGGACAGATGGAGGCCCCACCAAGGTTTGTTATATCGTGGAATGCTTTATAACAAGGAGTGCTCGAGGAAGAGACCACTGCATCTTTTAAGAGAAAAATTGGATAAATATTTGAGGCAGAGGAAAATCAAGGCTATGGGGAATGGGGCAGTGGGATTCGTTTTGGATTGCGCTGGCAAAGAACTGACACAGACAAAATGGCCAAATGGACTCCTGCTGTCCCGGAAACTTCTAAAATTTTAAATGGCCTATTTCTGTGCTTTCTGAGATTCCACGATTGTATAAAATTTCTACCAATTCCCTATTTAACTCCTTCTACATCATTCCGTCCTGTTCAATAATTTTTTTCTCCCTCTCTCCTGAAAGTTACTGATTCGGAGTGAGCTATGGTTCCAAGGGATGTTGGCAGCCCTCAGGTACTCTGCCCGCCCCCCGACCCCGCCTACTCCAAGTATCCATTCTTTGTGGTTGAGCCTGGACAGTGAGTATTGATGGGCTATTCAGTCACAGAAGGCATCACGTTTGAACCAGGTCCTATCCTTACACATTGCTGCTGCTCTTCCAGTACAAAAGCAAGGAAGTTATGATGAACCTTTATAAAACATTGGTTCAGCCTCAACTGGAGTATTGTATCCAATTCTGGGCACCACATTTTAGGAAGGATGTGAAGGCCTTAGAGAGGGTGCAGAAAAGATTTACAAGAATGGTTCCAGGGATGAGGGCTCAGGGACTTCAGTTATGTGGATAGACTGGAGAAGCAGGGGTTGTTCTCCTTAAAGCAGAGAAGGTTGAGAGGAGATTTGATAGAGGTGTTAAAAATCATGAGGGGTCTAGACAGAGTAGATAGAGAGAAACTGTTCCCGTTGGCGGAAGGGTTGAGAACCAGCGGACACAGATTCAAAGTGATTGGCAGAAGAACCAAAGGCAACATGAGGAAAAACCTTTTTACGCAGCGAGTGGTTATGATCTGGAATGCACTGCCTGAAAGGGTGGTGGAGGCAGATTCAATTGTGGCTTTCAAAAGAGAATTGGATAAGCACCTGAAGGAAAAAAATTGCAGGGCTATGGGGAAAGGGCGGGAGAGTGGGACTAGCTGAAGTGCTCTTGCAGAGAGCCGGCACAGGCTCGACGGGCTGAATGGCCTCCTTCTGTGCTGTAACCATTCTATGATTCTATGGTGGGCCCACCACCACGGCTGTGCCCTTTTTGTGCAGGTGACCTCATTTGGGACAGATGGAGGCCCCACCAAGGTCCCATGGAAACTAGTGCAGAAGGCCAGGACCTTGCATATCTGGGTCTAACTCCTGGCCCTTGCACCACACTTCTGCCAGACTTGTGTCAAGTGTGCCAGAAGGGCTGTGGATTTGCACGCCCTAGGAGTGGAAATTAGCTGATTTTTATCATTGGGGAATAATGTGGTAACCCAAATCCTGTGAGGTCTGTCCTAACATAAAGAACATGTAATTTAATTCACTGTACAGGGATTAGCTTGAACGTGATTCAAGAGGACAACAGGCTGAACTCTTTCTATTCTAAGGCTAAGGCCTTTTGTTCTCGTTGATTTGTGTTATACTGAATTACAGGAAATTCCATATAGCACGCACCTCATTTGAACACTCAAGATGCTTGGCTCGCAGCAACCATGCTTTCATGAAGGTGGAGTGTACCTTCAAAGCAAATCATAAAGAAGTACAAGACTTGAGTCTTTGAATTAGTATGAGGACTAACATACTCCCAGCCTTTGAAGATTTTTGAGTTTCTTTCAATTTTCTCTGAAGGAGGTTGGTTTTGTTCTATGGCCTGAAAGCAAACTGCCCTACTAATGTTTGTGCTGATATATAATTACGTGCTATAATACAGCAAAGCTCCTTATTACCAGACTGTTTTGCATCATAATCCACTTATTAACATAGAATTCAGAAACACTAAATCACTTGGCATACATTTCCATTTCTTCATTGTACACTTTCCATCATTCTGCATTAACCCTCTTTCTTTCTACCACATCTATCTTGGTTCAGAGACTGGCTCTGTCAAGTTTAGCCCATGGATATTGTCATGGGTAGCATGTCACTCTCCATTCAGTCAATGGATATTTTCATGATACTCTCCACTCCAGCCTACAGATATCGTTACAAACGGGAAAAATTCAGTATCGCCCCGTTTGGGGCGCCATTATTGGCTGTGCGCAAAGTTTAGTGCCTGGCGCTAATTATCGCCTCCGATGGCAAACTTGGCTTTTATTGCCCTGGAGGTGATTGGAGCGCTAAATCAGGTGCTTCACACCTGTCTTAAGGCGCAAAGACCGAGGAGCGAGGCGCTACCTCAGAGCACTGGCGAAGCTCATGTGAAGTCAGTCAGCAATGGAACACAGGCACACTGGCGCCGGCCAGTTCTTAAAGGAAAGTTCTGATGAAAGGTCATCGACCTGAAACGTTAACTCTGTTTCTCTCTTCACAGATGCTGCTTGACCTGCTGAGTTTCTCCAGCATTTTCTGTTTTTATCTTAAAGGGGAGGGTTGATTTTGCTCTCCATCCACATCCTGCTCATTGCAGCTTTGAATCTCGGCCTGGAGAGACCTGTACATCAAATCTGCTGGAAAGAACAATGGAGAGACCCAGGGAAAGGGCTTAGAGTGCAGCCCCCACAGTCTCTTCAAAATCGATACAAGGAAGGGCAAATCAAAATGAACCTGCAAAGTGCTGCTCAGTATCCAAAACTCCTTCACACAGCGTTGAATCTCTCCAGAAGTCTCTCTCTCTCTCTCTCAGAATGTGTGGTGCAAAAAAGTCACCAACAAAAAAAGGCAGGAAGCAGTTGCCTTTAAATAGCGCTCCCCCAGTCCCTTCCTGACTGCAAAACGTTCCCCTCAACCTGTCATTGCTAGCGGCAGGCGGTAAGGCAGGGGGCGCCACTTAATATCTGGTCCGGGGCACTGTCGGGGCGTTGTGCACTCAACTGACGTCATGATCTTGCCGGCGCAGGAGATCATGGCAGTAGTGTTTAGCGCTGCCGCAAAATGTCTAGTTAATTTCGCGAGCGGCACAAACATCGTCGCGCCTGGGCGCTAGTTGCTTTGCGCCCTATTAGCGCCCTCTTAAGGCGCTAATGGTAGGCACAAACCAACTGAATTTTTCCCCCTAGGGGTTTCCTTTACTCCCACCCCCCGCGCCTGACGGGAAAGGTACATCCAGAGTTTAAGATGGTGGGGGGGGGGGGAACAGGAAGGCCACACCTCACCCCAGAGGAGTGAGAGCCTAACTTAAATGGCAAAATCAGGTCCTGATGACTTCATCGGGATGCGTACGCCATTTTAACTCCCAGGATCGGGAGGCCCGCATGGCACTCTACCCACCGGTGAAAGCTTGTGGCAATCAACACAACAAAGGACGTGTGAATTGTTACCTGGGACAAGGGATGGTATAAGCATTAGGATCAGCCATCTCCATACATGCTGCCTGACCTGCTGAGTGTTTCTAGCATTTTCTGTTCTGATTTCAGGTTTCCAGCATTTGCAGTATTTTGGTTTTGTTTTCTATTAGAATCATAGAATGGTTACAGCACAGTAGGAGGCCATTCGGACCATCGAGCCCGTGCCGGCTCTCTGCAAGAGCACCTCAGCTCATCCCGCCCTTTCCCCGTAGCTCTGCAAATTTTGTTCTTTCAGGTACTTATCCAACTCCCTTTTGAAAGCTGTGATTGAGTCTGCCTCCACCACCCTTTCAGGCAGTGCTTCCAGATCCCAACCACTCGCTGCTTAAAAAGTTTTTTCTTATGTCGCATTTGGTTCTTATGCCAATCACCTTAAATCTGTGTCCTCTGGTTCTCGACCCCTCTGCCAATGGGAACAGTTTATTTCTATCTACTCTGTCCAGAACCCTCATGATTTTGAACACCTCTATCAAATCTCCTCTCAATCTTCCCTGCTCTAAGGAGAACAACCCCAGCTTCTCCAGTCTATCCATGTAACTGAAGTCCTCATCCCTGGAATCATTCTCATAAATCTTTTCTGCACCCTCTCTAAGGCCTTCACATCCTTCCTGAAGTGTGGTGCCCAGAATTGGACACAATACTCCAGTTGAGGCTAAACCTGTGTTTTATACAGGTTCATCATAATTTCCACACTTTTGTACTCTATTCATGATGCCCAGGGTCCCATAAGCTTTTTTAACTACTTTCTGAACCTGCCCTGCCACCTTCAATGATTTGTGTACATATACCCCAGGTCACTCTGTCCATGCACCCCCTTTAGGATTGTAACCTTTAGTTTATATTTCCTCTCCTCATTCTTTCTACCAAAATGTATTAGTTTGTATTTTTCTGCGGTAAATGTCATCTGCCACGTATCCGCCCATTTCGACAACTTGTCTATGTCCTCTTGAAGTCTATCACTATCTTCCTCAATGTTCACTATACTTCCAAGTTTTGTGTCATCTGCAAATTTTGAAATTGTGCCCTGTACACCCACATCCAAGTCATTAATATATATCAAGAAAAGCAGTGGTCAATATTATATTGGGCCGTATTTCCCGATCGGAGGCTTCCCGGGTGCAGAGGCCTCCGATCTGGAAAAAATCTACGCACTTACCTGAGGGCTCCCGAGGTGCATATAGTTCTGATGCTGGGCCTCTTGAACTCCAAGTGCGCAGGGCCCACATATCCCAGAGGCCCATGCGGTTCGCAAGCGTCCCTGGGATCAAGTGGGTCATGGGGAGCCAATCAAAGAAGGGAATCTCCCTTCATACACTTGACAGATAGACCTGTCAAATATATGAATGGAGATCACCCCAAAAACACTTTAAAACATTAAATAAAATGTTTTTAAATCACATTTTTAAAATTAGTTGAAATTACAATAAATTAAATATTTTAATGAAAAATTTAATTTTTTGAAAAAAAGAATTAAAGTTTTTTACGGGGCTAAAAATAAACTTACCTTTTTTAAAGCATTTTTAAATGACAAATGAGTGAATTTTTAAAAAACTTTTTTCAACTCTTATCCTGGTAAAATCAGGCCTTACACAGCGCGTACCCACCCGTAAGGATCGGAATATCCGGCCCATTGTTCTTATTGTTATATATTGTATTGTTTTTATTTTATGCCATAGTGAATGCCTTTTCATGTCAGAAATGTCTCTAGATAAAAACCGCCACAAAGGTTAAAGCACAAGAGTTAATCACAGCTAATGTGGATTACATGCCAAATCTTCTCGTACTCTGTTCAGGTGTCACAGTTCCTGTTGCCAGCTCCATAATTCGGTTTCTAATTTATTTTAATGCTTACAGATCACATGCCTCATTTTTATTTTTATTTAACTTCCCACTTCTGATTTTATCCTTCATCATAGAACTTTACAAAAAGTAAAAATGTACCCAAAATGTCATAAACTTGATGGTATCGTCATTTCACCTGACGAAGGAGCAGCGCTCCGAAAGCTTGTGATTTCAAATAAAGCTGTTGGACTATAACCTGGTGTTGTGTGACTTCCACCATGGGTTTGGCAGACAACATGGATTGGTAACATTTTTGCATGATTTAAACAGAAAATGCTGGAAATGCACGCTCGAATCAGTCAGCAGCTGAACGAAAAAGATGGGATTGCTCCGTGAAAGATTCACCTTTTTAGCAGAACAGGCAGTTCTCAACCTTCAGAAGCCGACTGGCTGGCTGCATGTTTTCAACAATATCTGTTTTCGTTTCAGATTCCAGCATCTGCGCTATTTTGCTCTGTCAAAGTTCTTAACCTAGTTCCCAGTCTAGCACATATGAAGTGTCCCACCCAAAACACTAACCTTCTTTTCTCTTTCAAATGCAGTTTAATAACTGTTCACCTGCAGCGCTTCTCTCCTGTTTCTAACTTCCAGCTTTCACAATTAATATTTCTGGGGAGAAATTGGTCCATCACGCCCGTTTTTTTAGGCAACCAATTTGATTTTGGTGCAACCAATTTCTGGGCGCCACGTTGCACACCCAAGCCCCACAGCAAGTTGTTAACCAACGACTTACAAGTGTCCAGGGTGCCCACATAAAATAGACGTTGGGCCCCTTGAATGTGCTAATCAGAGGCCTCACAGCGAAAAAAAACTTGCATCTATAGACATAGAAACATAGAAACACAGAAGATAGGAGCAGGAGTAGGCCATTCGGCCCCTCAAGCCTGTTCCGCCATTTAATGAGATCATGGCTGATCATCCAAATTCAGTACCCCGTCCCTGCTTTCTCCCCATATCCCTTGATCCCTTTAGCCTTAAGAAATATATCTAACTCCTTCTTGAATATATTTAATGAATTGGCCTCAGCTGCCTTGTGTGGTAGAGAATTCCACAAGTTCACCACTCTCTGGGTGAAGAAATTCCTCCTCATCTCAGCCCTAAATGGCTTACCCCTTATCCTTAGACTGTGACCCCTGGTTCTGGACTCCCCCGCCATCGGGAACATCCTTCCTGCATCTAGTCTGTCTAGTCCTGTTAGAATTTTATAAGTTTCAATGAGATCCCCTCTCATTCTTCTAAACTCTAGCGAATATAAGCATAATCGACCCAATCTCTCCTCATACGTCATTCCTGCCATCCCAGGTATCAATCTGGTGAATCTTTGCTGCACTCTCTCCATGGCAAGAATATCCTTCCTCAGATAAGGCGACCAAAACTGCACACAATACTCAAGATGTGGTCTCACCAAGGCCCTGTACAACTGCAGCAAGACATCCTTGCTCCTGTACTCAAATCCTCTCGCTATGAAGGCCAGCATACCATTTGCCTTCTTAACTGTCTGCTGCACCTGCATGTTACTTCAGATTTCCAGCATCTGTAGTATTTTGCTATTGTTACCAGAGATGCTATTCAGCTGAATGTCCCCACAGGGGGATTGAGCCAAGGCTGTCTCTTCATGGTGGGCATGCCACCTGTATTTTTAATGGACGTGTACATTTTCATCGCAAAAAGTGTTCACTGCTTCTCAACCTTTTGCTTTGGTTTAATATATATATATTTTCACACATCTAGCGATAAGACCAATGGCCTTAGGAGCATTAGAGATGAGTCAAATCTACAGGAGGAAAAATCAGGATACTGAACATTCACAGACATAACTGTGTGGAGTTTGCACATTCTCCCCGTGTTTGCGTGGGTTTTCTCCGGGTGCTCCGGTTTCCTCCCACAGTCCAAAGATGTGCGGGTTAGGTTGATTGGCTATGATAAATTGACCCTTAGTGTTAGGGGGATTAAATACATGGGGTTACAGGGATAGGGTGGGATATGTGTTGGTGTAGGGGTTACGGGGATTGGGTGGGATATGTGTCGGTGCAGGCTCGATGGGCCGAAATGGCCTCTATCTGCACTGTGGGGTTTCTGTGATTTCTGTGATTTCTGTGATAACTGTATTTGATGTTAGTTAGCACTGCTCTCTCTGCTTCAATGCAACCCATCCTGATAAGAGCATATACACACTCTCTACATCACCGAAAACACTGTGGTATGACTCAGCGCCCTCTCTGCGTCACTGTAACACACCAATATTAGCACTTGAAATCACCCTGAACCAGATATTAGTCAGCATTCTCTCTGCATCATTGATATTAGTCAGAACTGTCATTGCATCATTGTACCACTCCCAGACATTGTTTATTGGTCTTTCATCTCACTATTTCTATATGTCATTCTATCATTAGTGATCTGGGGAATTTCTTGGATCCTTTTGTGAATCCCAGTCCTCTGCTGGAACCTTTAGAATTGTCATAATGTGGGAAGATCTCATTGAGGAAACGGTTGTTGGGCAGAGTAACTCATCCAAGCCATTTCCCCCAAGGACATCTAGGTCTATATAGCACCTTTCATGTCCCAAAGCACTTTACAGCCAATTAAGTACTTTTGAAGTGTCGACACTGTTTTAGAACCCCATTGCCAAGGGCGGAGCATGCCTAAAAGGGACCACTGCAGGCCATCAAAGGAAAGGTATTGTCACAGTGGACATAGCTTCTGTCATTGCATTTGTGCTTCATCAGACAAATTTTAATATTGACTGTGCCCTTGTGTAAGCAGGTTGATGTCAGGGATCAGTACTGAATCTTAGTCAGGATTATTATATTGATGTATGAACTGTGTAAGCCTTTACACACCTTCTTCTGCAAGAAAAGGTATTACATACTTTTAAAAAAAATCACACAACAAAGTGCTATTAACTAGTCAAATATAATGTTTCAATTCAATTTCACTTCTGTTATATATGCTTTTTAAATGTTGATCTGCTTAGATTTTAGCTGCTCTATAAAAGCCTCTTATGCCCATTACAGATATCACTTAGGTTTGTTTATTCCTTTGTAAATGTATTGAAAGGATTAAATTATATTGTTCTGCCACGCTGAAGGTAAATGGTTTTGTCCTAGGCACACAGGCATTTAAGAGCTATTTTATTTTCATTGTGGTTTGAGGCTGAGGGCAGTAAATTGCATCTCCTGGCCCTGAACATCTTCTGGATACATTCAAGGCTCCAACGAAAGTTGAAAGCACATAAATGGCCTTCTCGGCTCATTAAATCGGAAACCAGGAGCTTGCCAGCGTTGTTACCTGAGCTGGTGGTGTAGAGTCCGGTTTGTTCTCATACACTAATGTCCTTCTCAAATGGAGTACTACCTGCTGGAAAGGTGTGAGGGACAAAACTGTTATTGCTCACCTTTGATCTTGTGCTGAAATTTCTTCAGGAAGTCAGATGGTGTTGATCCCATATCAACGATGTGAGAACTAATTAAATACTTGAAAAGAAGCATTTCACCGTTGTTGTTTTCATTGTAATTTTGTAGTTTTTTTGGGGGGGCGGGTTGTCAGCAGATGATCATTTGCAACCAACAGTATTTTGTTACAGAACCTCCAATATACAAGCTTTAATGGATTAGATGGGGCATCAAATTTTCTACAATTGTGACTTATACCTGTGTGTGTCTTACACTGATGGCATCCTTACATTGTTGTCAAACTTGCCAGTGCTAAAATTGTAACCATTTCTCTACTCTATGAAGCATGATGTTTTTTCTGTTGTGAGATTTATCTTCATAACCAATAAACAAAACAATGCAAAGTACTTAAAGGACCCTGTCAAATATTTACTGTAAAAAAATGTGTAGAGATAGATTAATGACCCTTTGCTGAACACTTGTTAGAAGTCTTATTTTCTAAGAGTTCCTTCAGATTGTCACATATCCAAGAGTAGGGTTATTTTATTGGGATAGTCAATGCAGTTATCATATCCAGACATGTTACTGCGCCTTCCTCTGAATAAAATTATAGTAAAATGCCAAGCAAGATGGCATTTCTTTGATAAAAATTAAGGTGAATAAATGTCTTCATTTTCATGTAAACTAAACAACTTTGTACTGGTACCTGTGGTGGATGTGGTAACCTCCGCCATTGATGTGCCAGCCTGTTGGGGAAGGGTTGGGTAACTTTGCAGTTTTTGCAATCAGGTGTTGCATATCTCTCCAGCTTAGATTGGGGCTGCAGAAGGAAAACAAAGACGATGTGGAAACTTAACAAAAATGGATTCACTTTACAATTCTAAACAATAACATTGTTAACTTTACAACAATAAAAACTGGGGGCCTCTGAAAAGCAGCCAGTTGTAAACAATTATTAACTTTAACTCGTTTGTCTATTTTAGCTACTATATCAGAAAAGAACATGTCTCTTTAAAATATAAGGGAGCTGACGCATACTTGGGGAAAATGGCTTGGATGAGTTGCTCTGCCCAACAACCGTTTCCTCAATGAAATCTTCCCACATTATGACAATTCTAAAGGTTCCAGCAGAGGACTGGGATTCACAAAAGGATCCAAGAAATTCCCCAGATCACTAATGATAGAATGACATATTATAGAAATAGTGAGATGAAAGACCAATAAACAATGTCTGGGAGTGGTACAGTGATGCAATGACAGTTCTGACTAATATCAATGATGCAGAGAGAATGCTGACTAATATCTGGTTCAGGGTGATTTCAAGTGCTAATATTGGTGTGTTACAGTGACGCAGAGAGGGTGCTGAGTCATACCACAGCGTTTTCGGTGATGTAGAGAGTGTGTATGCTCTTATCAGGATGGGTTGCATTGAAGCAGAGAGAGCAGTGCTAACTAACATCAAATACAGTTATGTCTGTGAATGTTCAGTACCCTGATTTTTCCTCCTGTAGATTTGACTCATCTCTAATGCTCCTAAGGCCATTGGTCTTATCGCTAGATGTGTGAAAATATATATATATTAAACCAAAGCAAAAGGTTGAGAAGCAGTGAACACTTTTTGCGATGAAAATGTACACGTCCATTAAAAATACAGGTGGCATGCCCACCATGAAGAGACAGCCTTGGCTCAATCCCCCTGTGGGGACATCCAGCTGAATAGCATCTCTGGTAACAATAGCAAAATACTACAGATGCTGGAAATCTGAAGTAACAACAGAAAATGCAGGAAACACTCAGCAGGCCAGGCAGCATCCCTGGAGAGAGAAACTGAGTGTTTCCAGCATTTTCTGTTGTTACTTCAGCATCTCTGATAAAGCTATACGATTATTGTGTGTCGGTGTCTGCGTTGCTAATTTTATCAGCATCTGTTTCAAAATGGCTACCTTCACTGAAATGGAAAATGCAGAAATTGTACTGAAGCGCAATGATAATGCATTGTGCTTTGCAGTTCTCGAAAATGATCATGCTATATCTGGTGATATCAATCATTGGCTGTACCTTTGACAGATGATGCAAGTCAATATATAAAATTTCCCAGAACATCCTCCTTACAAGAACATGTGTGCCAGGTGATTTGCTCATACAGTAGCACAGGCCCAGCAATATAAACATATTCTCAGGACAAGTGGCCTACTCTTAATGATTGTGATCAAACTCATTACAGATTGTCACTGGGAATTTTGCCAAAATACAAAAATATAAGAATTGAATACTCAGTGCAAAAAGTTGAGAACAAAACAGTTTAATAAAGAACACAATTGAAATAATTCAACCCTTTCATCAATGCTGTCACAAAAACAGCAAACAGCAGCAGAACTCACCAGTGATAACTACACTGCTCTTCCTGCATCTCACAACACTGCCAAAGTTCCAGTGTGGTCTTTGAAAGACAGGGAAGTGTTTAGAAGGGCAGCAGGCACATGGGAACACCACCACCTTCAAGTTCCCCTCCAAGTCACACACCAGCCTGACGTAGAAGTATATCGCTGATCCTTCATCGTCGCTGGGTGAAAATCCTGGAACTCCCTCCCCAACAGCACCGTGGGAGTACCTTCACCACACGTACTGCAGCGGTTCAAGAAGGCGGCTCACGCCACCTTCTCAAGGGCAATTAGGGATGGGCAATAAATGCTGGCTTTGCCAGCGACGCCCACATCCCAGGAATGAAAAAAAATGAGAGTTCCAATGCCTGAGATCTCCACCACTTTGTTTTCAATCATTTCAAAGAAATAACTCGAATCAATTGGGAAAATGAAGAAAACATAAACTCATTCTCATGAACAAGCTGCTCCAATATTGGTCCTCAGAACAGCATGACAACCCCCTGGGTAAGAGTTTCCACTCTGGCGCAATCGGCGGACAGGGTGCAAATTGCACTCAAAATTGTGCAAGTTTGAAGAAGTGTTTTTCTGGCTCAAATTTCCGCCCAAACTCAGTTGCATATCGCCGAACATAAAGGGGTCGATTTTCATTGACCCATGGAGTCGGGATTGGAGGCGTGCGGGGGGGTTAAAGTCCTGAATTCGGGGGTCCTGACACCATTCCGCCCCCAACCCGCCTCCATGTAAGTTTCAAAGGAGGCGGGTACCCGCCCCGCACTGGGACCCGCCTACCCGAGGCGGGAAGGGATTAGTGCCAATTAACTGCCTGTTAAAAGGTAGTTAACAGGCAGTTTTAGCCTAATCCCTATTTTAAAGCTTGAAGTGTGGGATTCCCGACGGCTCCAAACCACGCCAAGTTAGAGGAGTTGGGCCGTTGGGTTGAAGGACTTGGAGGGGTCGAGATGTCGGTGTTCAGGTGAGTGATGTGTGCATGATTGCAAAGATAAGTGTGTTTGGTGTGTCTAAAGTGTGTAAAGAAGTTTAAATTACCTGTACTTAACTTAACAGCCTTCCTTCCTCTAGGTTTCGGGAGTCCATCATCTAACCGGCACAGAAAGCAGAATGGCTGCGATCTGTCAAAAGTGACAGCCTGCAGCTTTCTGTGTTGGTGAGATTTCTAACTGAGTCTGTGTAGAAGGACTCAGGTTAGAAGTAAGACTGTCAGTGTTTGACAGCTTCAAACAGCTGTGAAACACTGATATTTCATCTGTCAAAACGTCTTGTTGCCGAGTTGCCCTTAATTGGCCTGCTGAGCCCGCTGGGCGGGCTCAATAAGGTCAATCAAGTTAAAATCACGTGAAAGTTGCAGTCCTGCCTCCTTCCCGACTTCTGAATGAAAATCACCCCCAAAACCTTTGATGAACCAATGCAATCGGGTAGCATTTTAGAACGTAATTTTTAGAATATGTTTTTTTATTAAAACATTTTCCTCAATATATTTAAGAGTGGTAACCTGGTACAGCTTTATTAATACAGCTGAAAATGGGATCATCACAAAAAATAAGCATTTGTAATCAGTGTCTAGTCCACCACCCGTGAGCAGCCCGATTTTAAATAACTGAACATGACTTTAAAAAGCTATACAGAACCATTTATTAGTTATTTTGCTTTGCAGTAGTCAGTTTATTAGTAAAGCCTATTGCATCTAAAAATTCATCTTAATTTTAAGAGCTTCCTCGAAGGACCGCAAATGGGCGCAATTAGCAGAAACTCCCAGTGGTGATTAATTCGATCTGGGGGCATGGTCAGTTTTGAGGGCAGGGCTGGCATCTCACGTGATGTTTTTTAATCTAGCGCAAAATGTCGCTAAAACTCGATTTGCACTGGATGTGATTTGCGCTTGGAATTCCTCGAGCTTTTGCACTGGTTTGGCCAATTTCAGGCGAATTGTGCTGAAAAAGCCAGTGCAGCCGAACGGAAACTCCTGCCCCTTCATCCAATCAAAAGTAACACAGTTGAAAGCCAAGCTAGAAAAGTTATGCTCCCACTTCAAGCTAACCTTTATCATGCCATCTGAAACCCTGCCTAACAATGGCCAGTACCTATCTATCTATCTATATATATATATAATAAAACGGTCCGTCCGTCTGTATGTCTGTCTGTCTGTATGTCTGTCTGTATGTCCGCTATACACTCAAAAGTTATAGAGCGTACCTACAAATATGTTATATCAAAAGAAAGGTTATGATCAGGGGAGTGTCATAGGTGTATTTACTTTCTCGTCAGACAAAAATTGTTCGGACAGCAGACAAAAAACTTTCAAAAAACGACCAATCCTACCGCTCATTAACGTTGGCTGACGTGATGGTTGACCAATCCTACAGTTCAGTGAGCTGATGGTTGACCAATCGGTGCGTCACGGGCAGGACCTAATCCTGCAGCCTCCCAAAACGTAGCCGCCATTTTTCCCCCTGCTTTTCCTCAACAGCAAGCGGGGCAGCTGCATCGGCCCGCCGGAGCGGGAGGTGAGTTGGGGTCACTCGGGCCGGGCCTCATAACCGCTCGGCCCGAGACACAGAGTGGGGGAGCGGCAGTGGCCAGCCGTCAACCGCGCGGCCCGAGACACAGAGCGGGGGAGCGGCAGCGACCGGCCGTCAACCGCACGGTCCTCTAAACTGCCCTGGCAACGCCGGGCCCCCCCAGCTAGTATATATATATGAGAGAAAAAACACATGAATGTTGGAAATCTTAAAAACAGAAATTGCTGGGAACATGCAGCAGGTCAGTCAGCATTTGAAAGAGAACGACAGATTAGATAGAAATGATTATAAGTCATGAAGCATTCCACGTGAAACATTAACCTGTCTTACTCTTTTGGATACTGATTTATCAGCTTTACGCTTCCAGCATTTTATGCTATTATATATTAGACAGTTTATGTGTATGCCTCCACAATTTGTTGGAAAAGGTTTCTGGGATATGTGATTATCAAGTCAAATAATACCAAAAATTAGGTCATCACCTGAAGATAAATAACATGCTTTATACTCCGTTCACATTGTATGGCTATTTTATAATGAGCCTGCCAGAAGTATGCAAACCATCAACTTATAATTCATTACATTTTAAACAGACCTTTTTAAAATATATATCATATATATATATATATATATTTATTTTTTACTCCCTTCTCCATAAATTGTTTGATCTGACTGTCTCAATGAACATCTGAAAGTGACAGTGAGGGCGCAGACATTCAGCACTTCATTTTCTGGCAAATAATTGCGATGTCGCAACACGGTTAATTACTGTCAACCACACGCCCCCCCCAATCAGGAGGGGTTTGGTGTTGCTGTCAGCAGGAGTGTGCTGCTGACAAAATAAGACATTGCCTTGCATGTGGGGATGAGGCAAAAGTGGCTGGGAGCTAGTGACACTGGTCTGAAATGATTGCAATGAAATTATAAATCTGGCAATTGACAGTGATACCTAATCTCATTCAAATTCCACCGTCTTCTTGCGAAAAAAAAGAAATGTGATACTGCAGAAAGTGTAACTCTGAAGCATTAGCCTTACAATTTGATTCACGGGATTTTACCAGGCCTTTGTACATGGAATAAAACAGGACACTGTTATTTACACTCTACACTAAATATAAAACTATGCTCATTTCGATTTTGACACAAGAGACTTAATTTGATTTTTTTTAAACCGTTTTCATTGAACGTTTTTTGCTCATCAAAGTGAGAACATTGGCATTGCTTAGGAAATGAAGTAGCTTCCATTTGAGGTGCTCGGTGCCCGTGTCAAAAACTCTGAGGTCAGGTAGAGCTGTGTTAGCTGCTTCTACAGTGGCATGAACGTGTCAGGAACATAGCATGAAGAGCCCAACATCCATTTTAACTGGGTGGGCAGGGTTAAAATCGGCCCATAGGGATCAGCCTTGTTGCCCTTCTCTGCATCTCTTCTAGGGCTTGTTTCCCTTCTGCTTTGACAATCAGAACAAAACAGATTACTCAAGATACAGCCTGACCAGAGGACTACGCTGCTTCATAATGACATCTTCAAAAGCTTGGTATAGTCAGACATAGTAAGTGTCGAGTCTACTATCAGCCCAGATCCCTTAGAGCCTCCCCTCTGCCTAGTTTATAACCATTCATTAACTATTTAAAATACCTTGCAATTGTTTGTATTGGATTTCATTAGCCATAGTTTTACCCATTTGTAAATTTCATCTAGGCCCTTCTGTAATTCTTTAGCATCTTCATCAAACTTGACAACCTCCTCCCAAGTTTAGTATCACTTGTGAATTTGATCAACTTGCATTGAATTTCTGAAGCTTGAATTGTGTTTCTGAATGTTTTTTACATTAGCAACAGTAGGGTTCTAGCACCGAGTATATCTCCCCAGCCCATCACATCCTTAACTAGTACCCACTGCTACTTTTTTAGCTGATTCCTTATCCGCCTCCACATTTTACTTAGGATACCCACTGCCATAAGCTTGTGTGGAACTTTATCAAAGTCTTTTTGGAAGGCTCTCTGTGAATGACATTATGGAGCTTTCCAACATCCAGTTAGGATGTCAGTTCCTCAAATTCATATCTGTGAATTTCCTGAGGCTTGAATCCACCAGCCACACTGTGATGATTTTTGGCATCTCTTGGCTTGGTTGATAGGCAGGGATTTTTCATGGAAGTGCAGCATTGCTTGTCAGAAGAACAAAAATGCTGGTCTTGTGGAGATGCATGTGAAGCTCTTCCAGCCTGTTACACAGTTTAATTCACATCAATCAGTGAAAAATCTGTATAGTTAGCGAGAAGTCTGCACAGACAGTGAGAAGTCTGCACAGACAGCAAGAAGTCTGCACAGATAGCGAGGAGTCTGCACAGTCAGCGAGAAGCCTGCACAGACAGTGAGAAGTCTGCACAGACAGCGAGAAGTCTGCACAGATAGCGAGGAGTCTGCACAGTCAGCGAGAAGCCTGCACAGACAGTGAGAAGTCTGCACAGACAGCGAGGAGTATGCACAGTCAGCGAGAAGTCTGCACAGACAACAAGGAGCCTGCACAGACAGTGAGAAGTCTGCAGAGACAACGAGAAGTCTGCAGACAGTGAGAAGTCTGCACAGACAGTGAGAAGTCTGCACAAACAGCTAGAAGTCTGCACTGACAGCGAGAAGTCTGCACAGACAGTGAGGAGTCTGCACAGACAGCGAGAAGTCTGCACAGTGAGGTGTCTGCACAGACAGCGAGAATTCTGCACAGACAGCGAGGAGTCTGCACAGTCAGCGAGGAGTCTGCACAGACAGCGAGAATTCTGCACAGACAGCGAGAAGTCTGCACAGTGAGAAGTCTGCACAGACAGCGAGGAGTCTGCACAGACAGCGAGAAGTCTGCACAAACAGTGAGAAGTCTGCAAACAGTGAGAAGTCTGCACAGACAGTGAGAAGTCTAGACAGACAGCGAGGAGTCTGCAGACAGCGAGGAGTCTGCAGACAGTGAAAAGTCTGCACAGACAGCGAGAAGTCTGCACAGACAGTGAGAAGTCTGTACAGACAGCGAGAATTCTGCACAAACAGTGAGAAGTCTGCAAACAGTGAGAAGTCTGCACAGACAGTGAGAAGTCTGGACAGACAGCGAGGAGTCGGCACAGTCAGTGAGGAGTCTGGACAGTCAGTGAGGAGTCTGCACAGTCAGCGAGAAGTCTGGACAGACAGCGAGGAGCCTGCACAGTCAGCGAGGAGTCTGGACAGACAGCGAGGAGTCTGGACAGACAGCGAGGAGTCTGCACAGTCAGTGAGGAGTCTGCACAGTCAGTGAGGAGTCTGGACAGACAGCGAGGAGTCTGGACAGACAGCGAGGCGTTGGCACAGTCAGTGAGGAGTCTGCACAGTCAGCGAGGAGTCTGCACAGTCAGTGAGGAGTCTGCACAGTCAGTGAGAAGTCTGCACAGTCAGTGAGGAATCTGCACAGTCAGTGAGAAGTCTGCACAGTCAGTGAGGAGTCTGCACAGACAGCGAGGAGGCTGCACAGTCAGTGAGGAGTCTGCACAGACAGCGAGGAATCTGCACAGACAGTGAGAAATCTGCACAGTCAGCGAGGAGTCTGCACAGTCAGTGAGAAGTTGGCACAGTCAGTGAGAAGTCTGCATTGACAGCGAGAAGTCTGCACAGACAGTGAGAAGTCTGTACAGACAGCGAGAATTCTGCACAGACAGTGAGAAGTCTGGACAGTCAGTGAGGAGTCTGCACAGTCAGCGAGAAGTCTGGACAGGCAGCGAGGAGTCGGCACAGTCAGTGAGGAGTCTGGACAGCCAGTGAGGAGTCTGCACAGTCAGCAAGAAGTCTGGACAGACAGCGAGGAGTCTGCACAGTCAGTGAGGAGTCTGCACAGTCAGCGAGGAGTCTGCACAGTCAGTGAGGAGTCTGCACAGACAGCGAGGAGTCTGCAAAGTCAGTGAGAAGTTGGCACAGTCAGTGAGAAGTCTGCACAGTCAGTGAGGAGTCTGCATTGACAGCGAGAGGTCTGCACAGACAGTGAGCAGTCTGTACAGACAGCGAGAATTCTGCACAGACAGTGAGAAGTCTGGACAGTCAGTGAGGAGTCTGCACAGTCAGCGAGAAGTCTGGACAGGCAGCGAGGAGTCGGCACAGTCAGTGAGGAGTCTGGACAGCCAGTGAGGAGTCTGCACAGTCAGCAAGAAGTCTGGACAGACAGCGAGGAGTCTGCACAGTCAGTGAGGAGTCTGCACAGTCAGCGAGGAGTCTGCACAGTCAGTGAGGAGTCTGCACAGACAGCGAGGAGTCTGCACAGTCAGTGAGGAGTCTGCACAGTCAGCGAGGAGTCTGCACAGTCAGCGAGGAGTCTGCACAGACAGCGAGGAGTCTGCACAGTCAGCGAGGAGTCTGCACAGTCTGTGAGGAGTCTGCACAGTCAGTGAGGAGTCTGCACAGACAGCGAGGAGTCTGCACAGTCAGTGAGAAGTCTGCACAGTCAGTGAGAAGTCTGCACAGTCAGTGAGAAGTCTGCACAGTCAGTGAGGAGTCTGCACAGACAGCGAGGAGTCTGCACAGTCAGTGAGGAGTCTGCACAGACAGCGCGAAATCTGCACAGTCAGTGAGAAGTCTGCACCGTCAGCGAGGAGTCTGCACAGTCAGTGAGAAGTCTGCACAGTCAGTGAGAAGTCTGCACAGTCAGTGAGGAGTCTGCACAGACAGCGAGGAGGCTGCACAGACAGCGAGGAGTCTGCACAGTCAGTGAGGAGTCTGCACGGTCAGTGAGATGTCTGCACAGTCAGTGAGAAGTCTGCACAGTCAGTGAGGAGTCTGCACAGTCAGCGAGGAGGCTGCACAGACAGCGAGGAGTCTGCACAGTCAGCGAGGAGGCTGCACAGACAGCGAGGAATCTACACAGTCAGTGAGGAGTCTGCACAGTCAGTGAGGAGTCTGCACAGTCAGTGAGGAGGCTGCACAGACAGCGAGGAGTCTGCACAGACAGCGAGGAGTCTGCACAGACAGCGAGGAGACTGCACAGACAGCGAGGAGTCTGCACAGTCAGCGAGGAGTCTGCACAGTCAGCGAGGAGGCTGCACAGACAGCGAGGAGTCTGCACAGTCAGTGAGAAGTCTGCACAGTCAGTGAGGAGTCTGCACAGACAGCGAGAATTCTGCACAGTCAGCGAAAATTCTGCACAGTCAGCGAGGAGTCTGCACAGTCAGCGAGGAGTCTGCACAGTCAGCGAAGAGTCTGTATTCAATACCACATATATGATCTTTAAACCAGGAGATTATTCAACGCTTATTTTCAACCAAGATTCATCAAATGGTGATTTAATGGTGACATACCATTAATTTTTGTTTTATTATCAAACCACACGACCATGTAATGCATAAGAACATAGAAAGAGAAATGGCCATTCAGTCTATCTCATTCATCCCATCATTTAATCTATGTCCAGAAAGTGCGCAGAGAATTTTCATTTTTCTCCTGTATTGGGATGAAGCCGATATCTCTTTGCTCCCTGTAGAATCATGAATCTTTTCATGTTTTTTTTGAATGTATTAAATAGGTCTGCACTTATTGCTCTACTGGGCAAGTGACTTTCAAGTAGCTAGTTTTGTAACCTCATGAAATCTAAACAATATAATGAACTTGCGGCTACACAGACACAGGCTGCGATATTAACTGGGAGTTGGGAAGGGTGCGGGGAAGCCCGGTAGCGGGCGAAGAACCCAACAAAGCCGGGGATGTGGAGGACCTCCCGATCTTAACGGTAGGGCCTTATTTAAATAATTCTGTGCAGACTCCCACCCAATCCCTGGCCAGATTGACTGCCAGGCCGGCGGGCGGGAGCGGAGATTTAGCGGCAGGCGGCCACAGCCGGGGACCAGTGGGAACGGTCTCCGGCAGTCAGTGGCAGGGTGAAGCCTCAGGCCGCAATCGAGGGGGCAGGGGTTGGGAGGAGGAAGGCTAAGGATGTAATCAGGAGTGGGGCGCCTGCTGATGGCAGCAATATGGATGGGCGGGGGGGAAGTCAGGGCTGGGGAGGCCAAAGGCTTCCTTGTGAGGCCTGGGGGGGGAGCACTCCTGCTCCTCCTGACTGACAAGGAGCTTAAAACCAGGCAAAATTCTAAAACTTACCTGGGCCTCTTCTGGCAAGTTGGTTCCTCCCGCCGTGTTGCTGCTGCCAGGCAACAGACAACGTGGGACTCCCCATGTTGAGATTAAAATAAGTCGTGGCGCTGATGACATCATCAGGACGCAACTTTTGCATGTTAAGTAGGCCCCCGCCTGCCTTTAGCTGGAACCTCGTCCAGGGACTGAATCACTGACCGTAAATATTACGCTGACTGGGAATAGGGTCGAGTTCCTCGATTCCGATATTTTAAACCCCCCCCTTGCCGACCCACTCCCACCCATCGGGGGTTCAAATCAAGGCCACAGCGTCACCGAGATGGTTTATTTTCAGTGATATCCTCTCAATACCAGTAAAACCCTAAATAATGAATGCAACATACTTCAACCCCTCATTTTTAATTATATCCCTGTGTCATTTGCACCTCCGACGTCAAATACCCACTATTCTCTTATACTGGTGATGTCGACCACCCATTATTCTTCATTAGCAACAACCTCTTCATCTGTGCAGCCAGCATATTCAGACACACGCTAAGACTATTTCTTATTAATTAATGACGGAATTGAGGAGTTAAAGCGCTTTGTATACATTTTACAAAAGGTTTCTGGTTGAATCACAGACACTGAAGTGGGAGAAATCCATCAGTGGTTTTAAGGAAGTCAATCTACTCACAAATGGCAGGATCTTAAACATATTCTAATCCACCTGTTTACTGTCTATTACCTTATGGCCCCACTTCATCCCAACTGAATGGAGGTTACAGGGAAGGTAAATCTGGAAGGGGAAGAGGTGGTGAGGAACTAACGCAAATATAAGGGGAGATGAGGAGAAATACTTTTACACAGCGAGCTGTTGTGATCTGGAATGTATTGCCTAAAAGAGTGGTGATTCAACAGTGACTTTCAAAAGGGGATTGGATAAAAACTTGAAGGGGGAAAAAATGCAGGGCTATGGGGAAAGAGCAGGGAAGTGGGATTAATTGGATAACTCTTTTAAGGAGCTGGCACAGGCATGATGGGCTGAATGGCCTCCTTCTGTGCTATATAATTCTCTAATTATATGATAAAGATGCAAAGGTCATCTTAAGCCTGGTTAAGCAATTTCCAGAATAACAAGTGTCAGGTTAACAAAACATCATAGCATCTCATAGCATCAACAACATTTGGATTTAAGGGTGAACACCCCAAAATTGTCAATCATCATTACTGACTTTCGTCTTCTATCTGTTTGAATGATTTATAGTCATCTCTCCTCGAGGACATTCTGTACCAACAACTGTTCCCACAGGTCTACCAAACCATGTACGGTGCTCTTTAGAAATTGCTACATTTCAAGCGGCATAAGATGAGTAGGCAGAACATAAGGAAATGTCGAGAATCACATTTTTTCTTGTAATGTTACAGTATTTTTTATTTTTCACATTCGCTTCTTGCCTGAGGTGGCGTTACGAAATCAGCACTGACAACACAAGAATACTTGCTGCAGCTTCCATATTCCTGACCGCTTTTCAGTCTCTGAGCTTTATTTACTTACAGTAGAGATGAGGTGGGGGGGGGGGGGCGGGGTGCGCAGGGGAAGAGAGGAAAAGCCCACCTCTGTTGACAAAGCCACAATGCTACATCCAGAAAACAAGTTAGGCCACAGATTGTTGATGAGAGATCAGATCACGGCCTGACCTATTCAGCAATAATGAATCACTTCTGTGCTGCATGATGTATGAGAGACGTAGAATGTTCCGAGTGTTGTTAATTAGTTATAATAACGACATAAAAATGGGAGATAACTCATCTGAGATCGTTACAGTGTGGCTCCTTTGCAAGTCAGAGAGACCTACAGGTGTTTGTAGGCGTCTCGTGTGGTGAAAGAATTCTATATTCACTGATTTCAGCTGGGTAGGCTGGAATCTTCATTACGAGGCCTCCTGTGCCATTTTTGTTGCTCACAGCCAGCCAAATCCCGGTGTTTAAGACGGAGATGAGGAGGAATTTCTTCTCTCAGAGGGTCGTGAATCTTTGGAATTCTCTACCCCAGAGAGCTGTGGAGGCGGAGTCAGTGAATATATTCAAGGTGGAGATTGACAGACATTTGAACTACAGGGGAGTCAAGGGGTATGGGGAGAGAGCGGGAAAGTGGTGTTGAGGCCAAGATTGGCTCAGCCATGATCTTATTGAATGGCGGAGCAGGCTCAAGGGGCCGATTGGCCTACTCCTGCTCCTGTTTCTTATGTTCTTATTGTGTCGATGTTTCAGTAGCTGCAGCTTTTTGTTATTTCTGAGGTATGTCTAATGTCCCTCACCATCTCTTCCCTGTCCAGGTTTACCTTCCCTGTAACTGCCCAGCACTTGGGATGATGGGGGTGGGGGGGAAGGACCTTAAGGCAACAGATGGTTGATGGATTAGGATATGTACCCTTTGTGGGTACATTTACTTCCTTAAAACCAATAAAGGAACCTCTCCCACTTCAATTTTTCTGTGCTTCACCCAGAAACCTTTTGTAAAATGTACACAGGGTGCTTTAACTCCTAAATTCCGCCCAGCGTGGGTCTGGATGTGCTGGCTGCAGCAAATGAACAGGTTATTGCTTAATTTTATTGAAGTGATTCTGTGTTAGGGTGGGCCAGGTGAGTAGTTGAAGTAACATTTTAATTCCTCTTTCAAAATGAACTTTGGCTGGAAGAGACACTGACAATAGAGCTGTGAAATCTGGATAAATGGTGGTCGGGGAAATTATATATTTGATTTTGGATTGGACAGCTTGGTTCTCAAGTAGGCTGTCTGGAAATTTCTAAAATGTAAACGGGTACAAAGGGGTAGAAATTGGTATGTGTTGCGCTGATTTTCCGGATGCAAGGCAAACCAATTTAGCAGTGGGACGACCTGCTCCCAATCTGCATAGGGTTTGGTCCCACATCAAACCACTTTTTAGGCATTCCGAGCAGATGCCTAAAACAGGCATTAGGCCCTTTGAATATGTATATTAGGGGCCTAATGCATGTTAAAGGACCCCTTTGACAAATTTGTCACCAATGAGCAGGGCAGGCACCGCACCTACTCCGCCCAGGGCTCTTCAGTGACCCCGGCAGCCGCCAACCAATGGTAAGTGTTTTAATTATGTTTTTTAAGAAACACCTTTGCTTCTCCCCTGGACTCCACAGGAGTCGTGATTACACACCCACCTCCTTCCCGGGGCTTACCCAAGGGTTGCTGCCAATGAGGCACGCAGCCCAAAACTGGCGTTTCCCGTCAGGCGAGATGCCTGAGGAGGTGCAACCAGCACTGGCGGTTCACCTTAATTATTCAGATCAGGCCCGGGGACCAATTTCCATCAATCCTCGGAACTCTTGCTTCGGGCGCAGACTACTTTCTGCCCCTAATTGCCTTATTGTCACCTACCTTTGACTGACATTATTTCCAGCCTTGCTGCAATCATTTCTCACAGCAGCCAAACCAGCTGATTCTCAGTGGTCCAGCGGGAGGGGGGGGGGGTCGTGTGTCAGATCTCTGGTGGTTAGATGTTAAGATTTGCTCAAGTCCCTGACAATACCGTAAAAGATAGCTCTCCAATTATTCATCAGGCCCTAATAGCTCATCTTTAGTACGTTATGCTTACTATTGTAATTATTTCTAAAATTTATAGGCCTTAAAAAGTCTACACGGCTAGAAGACACAATATAAAAGTATAACATTTCCCGAGGATTCAGCTTCAGTTCCTAAGTTGTGGTCGTGAACCTGCCAGTTTTAAATGGCGGTCAGGGAGGGAAGACTGACAGTTGTCTCTCAGCTATTAGGTGCAAGTGAAGGAAGCTTGTCTCAGATCATTGACTGCATATGCAGAGTGAGGTTGCATGGACTTTCTTTATTCCCTCTTCAATGATTGAAATAACGATCTCAACACTATTGGGTGCACACAAAGCAAAATGACTGTGTTTTTGTACACTCTGGGCCTTGTTAAGTTAACAAAAGGGGCACTCACCTGCATCGAGTTGCAGAGATTAAATTGATATACGCCAAGAATATTAGGGTTGCAATAATATTGTGTTGAAAACCACCTGTACAGAATACCAGACGGGTCATGGAGTGGTAGTATATTTAAACAGCACGTGGACCCTATTGTGTAGCACACAACTGACAAAAGTTACAAATGTCTTCCGTCTGGTCAGGTTTGTAAACTGTTTAAATGTGGTATCACATCTGGAACCATGTGATGTTGTATCTTTACAATAAATAAATACAAAAGGAATGTGTTTTATTTTGGCAACATTTGTTCAAATAAAGAAAATGGGTAAAGAAATTGTGGAGCTATTTTATTTTCAGTCAGGAGAAATACCACAGTTCTGTACTGTAACTGAAGATGTGTGATACTGAGGATTATAGGTGGGCAGCTGCTAAAGGGATTGTTTTGGGTTACAATTTTTGAAAGATGTTAAATAATGTTTTCATTTTTTGAGCATTTTATTACTATGATGCTGATGCGTCCTTAAATTTAATTTTCTTTTTGTGAAATCTGAATGCAGAAGAGAGGGAGAGCAGCAATGCCATATTACGTACTGCTTGTAAATAACCTCACAAGAAAGTGCTATATCACAGTGCTCTTGAGGAGATGCCTATGATATAATATCCATTTAGTGGGGATGAAGACCACTTTGAAATAACAGAAATGGTCCGAGGTGATTGACAGATTCTCACTGAATTGTTTGTCACCAATTGCCATTAAAATCAGTTGTGACACTGTGAAAAGCTGTACAGCACTGAAATAATGTGTACAATGGAGTCGTACTAATGCATACAAAATTTGCAAGAGATTTGGACTTGAATGAGGCTTTGAACAGGATTCATATAAAATATAGATAAAAAGAGCTATTAACAAACGCTTATCCTACATTCCATTTAATCATTCATTCAGCAGTACAGTCTAAACAAAAACAACAAGGCTCTTAACAAAAACCTACATTTTACACAGAGGGATTAGACTTTTGAAATGCATTGCTGTCTCCGGGTGAAATTTGGCAGTACAGCGACTATATTTAGCATGCTGAGCATCAGAAAACAGATAATTGGGGGACATTTTATGCTTGGCTCAGGATTTTGAATTTAAATATTATGCATGGATCACGATATTTAAACAAATGTGAGTTTATCCAGTTACTTGTATTATGAAAAAAACGCTACTTACTACGCCATTTACTAAACTGGGGGAAAAATTCGGTTGCTTTGCGCCTCCCGTTAGCGCCCCGAGGGGGCGATATTGAGGCGCAAAGTATCTAGCGCCCGGGCGTGGCGCCACTAACACCGCCCACGAAATTCAGTGGGTGGTTAGCGGCGGTGGTAGCCGGTAGCGCTCTGCGGCGTTGCGCATCCGGCGATGACGTCATTGCCGTGCGTAGCGCCCTGGCTGCAAACTTGGTTCACGCCCCCTGACCTACCGCCGGACGCTGTGTCCGACAGGGTCAGGGTGGCGTTTTTGCGGCCGGGGCGGTGCAAATTAAAAGGCAGGTGCCGGGTGGCCATTTCTTTGGGGGCCACCTGCCAGCACCTGCCACCTCTCACCTCCCCCTGCGGGGTGCCGGCCACAATCGGTCAGCCCGGCACTCCTCTTGTGTGGTGGGCTGTTTTCACGGCACACCGCTCCCCAGTGGTCCAGCAGGGCCCTGGTGCATGCGGCGCTAGACCCCACCCCTTTAATCAGGGGTGGGGCCTAGCGGTAGCGCAGCGCTATGTGCCAACGCGCGTGGCGCTGCTGCACGTAGCACCGCGATATTCAATGGGTGCGCCTCAAGCGGGAAGGGAGTGCTTCCAGTAGCGCCCCCTCTCCTGCTTGGGGCACTACCATTCAATTTTGGGCATGGGGGCACTAACTAAAAGTAGCGCCCCGGCAAAGTTAGCGCCCCAAAGGGTGCGCATCCCAATTTCTTTCCCAAAGAGCTTAGGTATAAAATAAAAACAGAAAATGCTGGAAATACTCAGCAGGTCAGGCAGCATCTGTGGAGAGAGAAACCGAGTTAACGTTTCAGGTCGATGACACTTCGTCAGAACTGGTATAAGGTGAGTTGTTGTAGTGCACAAACCAATATATTTCCCACTGTGTGTAAAATTAAACCATTTAAAAAATAATTAATTTGTCATTGGTTTATAATGACAGCATTAGAATTTCTAAATTTGCTGATGACACCAAACTTGGGGGTGTGGCAAACAGTGAGGATGATACCAATCGACTGCAACAGGACATAGAAAGGCTAGCAGAATGGGTAGACAAGTGGCAGATGGAATTTAATACAGAGAAGTGTGAGGTGATGCATTTTGGCAGAAGGAAAAGGGAGAGGCAATATACACTTAATGGCACAGTTTTAAAGAGTGTGCAGGGACAGAGGGACCTGGGAGTTAATGTGCATAGGTCCCTGAAGGTGGCAGGACATATTGAGAGAGTGGTTAGCAAAGCATATGGGATCTTGGGCTTCATAAATAGAGGTATTGAATACAAAAGTAGAGAAGTTATGCTGAACCTTTATAAAGCGTTGGTTAGGCCACAACTGGAATATTGCATCCAGTTCTGGTCACCACACTTCAGGCAGGATGTGAAGGCCCTTGAGCGGGTACAGAGGAGATTTACCAGAATGGTTCCAGGGATGGGGGATCTTAGCTACAAGGACAGGTTGGAGAAGTTGGATTTGTTTTCATTAGATCAAAGGAGGTTGAGGGGTGATTTTATAGAGGTGTACAAGATTATGACGGGTTTGGATAGGCTAGATGGGGAAAGGCTGCTCCCACTAGTTGATGGTACAAGGACTAGGGGACACAGATTTAAGGTTTTGGGCAAGAGATACAGGGGGGATGTGAGAAAAATCTTTTTTACGCAGCGATTGGTGAGGACCTGAAACTCACTGCCGACAGAAGTGGTGGAAGCGGAGACACTCAGGCCTAGAAATTCGGTGGGCCCCGGAAGGAGCCGATTGCGCCAGCGCGATATTCAGTTTCAGCGCCCCAAACGGAAGCGGGGCACTGCTTGAGGCGCCCCGTGTCCCTCTTGGGGCGCTGAAACTGAATATCGCAGCACAACGTGCCGCAGCGCCACACGCTGCGGCATGGCGCGCTGTGGCACGGCGCACTGCGGTACTGCAGGCCTTCCTCCCCTTCTTAAATGGGAGGGGCCTGCACCAGCGCGATCAGAGATCACGAGTGCCGGCAAAAGAGCCCGGCACCGAGGAGAGGTGCTGGGCTCTTGGGACACAGCCGGCACTGTCCGGGGGGGGGGCTCAGGAGGCGGGGGACGGCGGCGTGAGGAGGTGCTGGCAGGTGGCCAGCAAAAAAAATGGCCGCCCCGCACCTCCCCTTTAATTAGCGCCACTACCGCCGCAGGTCGGCCCCCCTGAACCGTTCGCAGATTGCGACCGGCGTTACAGCGGGGGGGGCGCGACCCAATATCGCGATCGGGGCGGTAGTGGGGCGCTGCGCACACCGATGATGTAATCGGTGGCGGCGCAGCGCTACAGGCTAACGCCGCCATTAGCGCCCCACTAAATTTTGCGGGGGGCGTGACCAGTGGCGCTAAAGCCACTAAGTGCCCTCTTTGGGCGCTAACTGGTGGCGCAACCCACCGAATTTCTAGGCCTCAATGTTTTCAAGGGGAGACTGGATAGGCACTTGAGGGAAATAAACTTGCAGGGCTACGGGGATAGAGCGAAGCAATGGGACTGACTGGATAGCTCTACAGAGAGCCGGCACGGACTCGATGGGCCGAATGGCCTCCTTCTGTGCCATTATGACTCTATGGGGGAAAAATTCAGTATCGTCCAGTTTGGGGCTCCATTATCGGCCGTGCTCAAAGTTTAGCGCCTGGCGCTAATTATCGCCTCCGACAGCTTTTATCGCCCCTGGAGGTGATTGGAGCGCTAAATCAGGCGCTTCACACCTGTCTTAAGGCGCAAAGGCCGAGGAGCGAGGCGCTACCTCAGAGCGCTGGCGAAGCAAGGAAGGGCAAATCAAAATGAACCTGCAAAGTGCTGCTCAGTACCCAAAACTCCTTCACACAGCGTTGAATCTCTCCAGAAGTCTCTCTCTCTCTCTCTCAGAATGCGTGGTGCAAAAATGTCACCAACAAAAAAAGGCAGGAAGTGGTCGCCTTTAAATAGCGCTCCCCCAGTCCCTTCCTGACTGCAAAACGCTCCCCTCAACCTGTCGTTGCTAGCGGCAGGCGGTAAGGCAGGGGGCGCCACTCTATATCCGGTCCGGGGTGCTACCGGGCCGTGTGCGCACTCGACTGACGTCATGATCTGCCGGCGCAGGAGATCGTGGTGGTAGTGTTTAGCGCTGCCACAAAATGTCTAGTTAATTTTGCGAGCGGTGCAAACATCGCCGCGCCCGGGCGCTAGTTGCTTTGTGCCCCATTAGCGCCCTCTTAAGGCACTAACGGGAGGCGCAAACGACTGAATTTTTCCCCCATGACTCTATAAGATAGCTCCATTAAACTTTACACAAATTATCTGCTCATTTATCTCATTGCTCTTTGTGGGACCTTGCTGTGTGCAAATTGGCTGCCGTGTTTCCTACATTACAACAGTGACTATAGTTCAAAACTACTTCATTGGCTGTAAAGCACATTGGGAAGTCTTGAGGTCGTGAAAGGTGCGATATAAATGCTAGTTATTTTTTAGATGGTAGAGTTCTATGAGAAAATAGCGATGGCAGGCGTGTGTGAAAGAAAACACTGTACATCACTGATGATGAGCAGAAACTTATATATTCTTTGGGGGAGAAATTCGGCATGCTAGCGCCTCACATTAGTGCCGGGGGGCGCTAACGGGGCACTATTGGGTTTGCGGCGGGACGCGGCGAACCTAACACTGCATGCGATATTCACCCAGGATTTAGCGCTGGCACTAACAGTTAGCGCCTAGGCCTTTAGCGCCTGGCAGATCGTGACATCAAAGCGTTTCGAACGCCCCGTTAACGGTCCATATGCAAAATTGACTGTCGCCCCCCTGCCTTAGCGCCTGGCCTGAATAACAGCAGGAAGAGGAGGCATGCTGCATTCAGATGGCCGCTGTAGGAGCGGTATTAAAAGGGATCAACATCTGCTTTCATTTTAGTGGTCGATCAATGCTGCCTTCTCAGCTTCACATTGCAAAACAGCCATTTACAGTGAGTTTCTTACTTTCAGGCATGTTCTGCCTGCTAAAAATTTGTCACTTTCATTCTGCTAAGATTTAGAAGTCCTACACTTGGTAACGTTAATGGGGGCTGTACTGGCACTCGACCTCGCCCTCTAGCATTAACATCAGAGGCAGTGGAAAATGTGGCCAGAGGGAGGAGGGCCAACAGCGCTCTCAACAGGAGGCCTTAGCCTCCGAGGGTATTCCGGGAGAACTTCCCCTACATAAATTTAACTGAGGAGCAGTGTCTTAAAAGGCTCCGCTTCAGCAAGGAGTTGATCACAGAGCTCTGCCACCTCCTGCAGCCAGATCTCGAGCCTCACATCAGGAGCACCACGGCTCTCTCAGTGGCAGTCAAGGTCACCGCCGCCATCAATTTCTACACCAGCGGATCCTTCCAGTCTGCAGCAGGAGATATAGCTAACATCTCGCAGTTCGCCATCCATTGCTGCATCCGCGAGGTCACAGAGGCTCTCTACAGCAGGAGAAGGGACTACATTTCCTTCCCAATCACCAGAGAGAAGCAGGACGAGCGTGCAAGTGGCTTTGCCAGGATAGCGGGCTTCCCCATGATGCAGGGTGCCATTGACTGCACTCACGGTGCTTTGCGGGCACCTCATAACAATCCTAAGGTCTTCCGTAACCGCAAAGGCTACCACTCACTTAATGTGCAGTAGCGGTGCGACCACAGACAGCAAATCCTCACCGTCAATGCCCGCTATCCTGGTAGCAGCCATGATGCCTTCATCCTGCACCAGACCAGTGTGCCAGCACTCTTCCAGCCACCACATCAAGCTCGCGGCTGGCTGGTCAGAGACAAGGGCTATCTGCTCTCCACCTGGATCATGACTCCCCTCTGCAACCTCAACATTCCTGCCCAGCACTCATATAATGAGAGCCATGCTGCCACCAGAAACATCATCAAGTAGACCATCGGGGTGCTCAAGCAATGTTTCCGCTGCCTTGACTGCTCGGGAGGAACCCTCCAGTACTCGGCTGAATGCTCTCTGCATTAAGAGTAATACTTTTCCGTGGCACCTTCATCCAGTATAGAATCATAGAATGGTTACAGCGCAGAAGGAGGCCATTTGGACTGTTGAGCCCATGCTGGCTCTCTGCAAGAGCACTGCAGCTAGTCCCAATCTCCTGCCCTTTCCCCATAGCCCTGCAATTTTTTTTTCCTTCAGGTACTCATCTAATTCCCTTTTGAAAGCCACAATTAAATCTGCCTCCACCACCCTTTCAAGCAGTGCATTCCAGATCCTAACCACTCACTGCATAAAAAAGTTTTTCCTCATATTGGCTTTGGTTCTTCTGCCAATCACCTTAAATCTGTGTCCTCTGGTTCTCGACCCTTCTGCCAATGGTAACAGTTTCTGTCTATCTACTCTGTCTAGACCCCTCATGATTTTGAACACCTCTATCAAATCTCCTCTCAACCTTCTCTGTTCTAAGGAGAACAACCCCAGCTTCTCCAGTCTGTCCACGTAACTGAAGTCCCTCATCCCTGGAACCATTCTGGTAAATATTTTCTGCCCCCTCTCTAAGGGCGAGGGGGGTCTAGCCGAAGTGTTCTTTGCACGTTAGTATGGTAGGAATGCCATTCTGTAGTTAAACATGTTGGGTAGGTGGAGGGAGCTTTATACTCTGCATCTGATTATACTCTGCTTGACCAGATAGTACATTATGTTGATACTAATAGCACAAAATGTAAAATGCTCCTTTCCCCTTTCTGGCACAGAAAAAAAAATGAAAAAGAAAGGTAAAGAAATGGATACATGCGATCTGTAAGAAAGAATAATCCATGTTTCTTCCTCTAACTCTGCCTGTGATAAAAATAATAACTTCCGGGAAGTTATGTCATCACTTCCTGTGAACTGTGAACTATGAACTGTGTACATACCTCACTTCCTGTCATGTGTCACTTCCTGTTGGACTGGTATAAATACTGGTCTGTTCAGTATTGTAAGAGGCTTCTACCAGAGGCATGGTAAAGACCTCTCTTGTATATAGTGTGTTTATAAGTTACTTAAAGCTTACTTTAAAGTTACTTGATGGTAAGCCTCCTTTTTCTTACATCAATTTAAGTAACTTAGTATTTACACTCACGAATACTAGACCTTCGGACAAACTCGGAATTAAGGATCCAGGGAACCACCCATCATGGAGAAAATCCTTAGACCTATTCGTCTGGACTTGGACCCGAATGCACCAGCAGCTGGCAGGGTATGGAAGCATTGGTACCGTACTTTTGAGAATTTTCTGGATGAATGTGAAGCGGATGCTCCTGCTAGATTGAAGATACTTATCAATTATGTGACCCCAAAAGTGTTCGAATATGTTGATGAATGGGATAATTACGATGAGGTGATTCGGGCACTTAAGAAACTGTATGCCAAGACCCCAAATGAGGTCTATGCTAGACATCTACTGGCCACAGCCCGACAAGGGCCAGGGGAATCAATTGACGAATTCCTGCAAGAACTTCGCAGGCTCAGCGTAGATTGTAACTTTCAGGCAGCCTCAGCTGAGCTGTACCGCCAAGAAATGATTCGTGATGCTTTCATCTGCGGGATTGCCTCTCCATTTATACGCCAGCGTCTACTAGAAAGTAAAACACTTGAGCTACAAAAAGCTTTTGACCTAGCTTGTTCACTGGATTTGGCAAAGAGAAATGCAGACCTCTATCAGCTGCCCAGATCTCGATCTGCTGCTGTAGCTGCAACCAGACAATTCAAGCGGTCTCAGGTGAACCCTATCATGGGGGAATCTAATTCTGATAATTCTGATGAAGAAGAGGAGGACGACCCCACTTTAGCAGCCTCTTGGCAATCTAGGAAGGAATGCTTCTTTTGTGGAGATGCTTTTCACCCTAGGAAAACCTGCCCTGCTCGCAATGCAATCTGCAGTTATTGCGGGAAAAAAGGACACTTTGCTAAAGTTTGCCTATCAAGGGCCTCTACGAGGGCCAATCCAGCTAAGGCCTACCGAACTGCCCCAATTAGGGCCTATCAAGATGCTCCAGCTAGGACCTATCAAGCTTCCTCTCGAGCTCTCTCCCGAAGAAGCACACCGAGAGTTTTAGCCACTCTCTGTGCAACGACACCAATTACAGCTGCTTGCCCACAGAACCTGTCTCATGCTGCCACAAAAATTTCAATTAAAGGGCATACCTTAGATGCCTTAATTGACTCAGGAAGTACTGATAGTTTCATTAAGGAACAGATTGTTGCGAAATTGAAACTACATGTCTTCCCATCGGACCAGGCAATTGCGATGGCCCAGTCATCACTTAATACCAGAATCTCCGGCTTTTGTGTTGTTGATATGACACTTCATGGTCGTATGTATCCCTCCACCCGACTTTCGGTGCTCAAGGACTTATGTAGTGATCTCCTCTTAGGACTGGACTTCCAAAAACAGCATAAGAAACTCACCATTGAGTTTGGTGGATCCAAACCCGGACTTACTATTTCTAATATACCGTCTAAATTACCATTTTGTGCATTATCAGCAGCTTCACTTGATGAACCCTCATTATTTGCCAGTATTCCGCCTCAATGCCAACCGATAATAACGAAATCGCGGCGCTTTAATCAGGAAGACCAATCTTTTATTGCGGCTGAAATCTCTCGACTTCTAGCAGAGGATATCATTGAACCATGTTCGTCGCCCTGGCGGGCTCAAGTCGTCATTGTCAAGAACCCTCTAAAACCTCACAAACAGCGACTATGCATCGATTATTCGCAAACCATCAATCAATATACCGACTTGGACGCCTACCCATTGCCACGCATTGATGATATGGTTAATAAACTGGCCGAATACAAAGTGTTCTCAACTTACGATTTAAAAAGTGCCTATCATCAGTTACCCTTGAAGGTCTCAGATAAGCAGTACACAGCCTTTGAGGCTAATGGACGGCTGTACCAATTTCGTCGCCTCCCATTCGGGGTTACTAATGGAGTGGCTGTCTTTCAACGGGCAATGGATGGCCTGGTTAAGCAGGAAAACCTAAGGGACACTTTTCCCTATCTTGATAACATTACCATTGCAGGTCACGATCAACAGGAACACGACTCCAACCTCCAAAAATTTCGGGATGCCCTCCATCGCCGTAATTTGACCCTGAATGAATCCAAATCTGTTGAGTCGCAACCGACCATCAACATCCTTGGCTACTGCGTAGGCAATGGTATCATTAAGCCAGACCCAGAAAGACTTCGCCCGCTCCAAGAGCTCCCGTCACCTAAGAATCCGGCTTCTTTACGTCGGGCTCTCGGTCTGTTTGCATACTACGCTAAATGGATTCCTCATTTTTCGGACAAAATCCAACCCTTGCTGCATGCTAGGTCATTTCCACTGGGAACAGCGGCTGTTGCAGCCTTTAACCTTCTCAAAAATCAGTTGGAGAAAGCGGCTCTTCACTCCATTGATGAGAATCTCCCTTTCGTGGTTGAATGTGATGCCTCGGAGGTGGCGATCTCGGCTACTCTGAATCAGGAAGGTCGTCCTGTAGCATTTATGTCCAGGACCTTACAAGGTGCCGAGCTACATTATCCTCCGGTTGAGAAAGAAGCCACAGCCATCATAGAGGCAGTACGGAAGTGGAACCATTTTCTAGCTCGCCAGCACTTTACATTGATCACGGACCAACGATCAGTCGCCTTCATGCTCGATAATCGAAAACGAACCAAAATTAAGAATAATAAAATACAACTTTGGAGGATGGAACTGGCCTCTTTTGGTTATACCATTCTCTATCGGCCTGGCAAGGAGAATGTGGCCCCGGACACCCTCACACGGGCATTCTGCTCCACTATGTCATCCTCCACCCTCATGGATGTCCACAATGGTTTGTGCCATCCTGGCGTTACGCGCATGCTACATTTCGTACGATCACGGAATCTCCCTTTTTCCACTGGAGATGTAAAGAAAATATGCTCAGAATGCCGGCTTTGTGCGGAATTAAAACCTCAGTTCTTCCGCCCCTCAGATGGTATACTCATACATGCAACCCAACCGATGCAACGACTTAGCATCGATTTTAAGGGCCCAGTGCCCTCTTCAACTCGGAACACATATTTGCTCACCATGATCGACGAATATTCACGTTTTCCGTTTGCCTTCCCCTGCTCCAATATGCTGGCGTCCACAGTAATCTGCTGCCTTGAGCAGGTATTTTCTCTGTGGCATGCCGGCTTATATTCACTCAGATCGGGGTCCATCCTTTATGTCAAGGGAACTCAAGGACTACCTCTCAGAACGGGGAATTGCTACAAGCAAAACAACACCATACCATCCCATCGGAAATGGGCAGGTAGAGAGGTGTAACGGTATCATCTGGAATTCCGTACGTCTCGCTTTAAGATCTCGGGGCCTACCAGACCAGCAATGGGAAACAGTGCTTCCGGATGCATTGCACTCTATACGGTCCCTGCTTTCTACAGCCACAAATACTACACCTCATGAGCGGTTCTTTGGATTCCAGCGTCGCTCATCTCATGGGACATCACTCCCGTCATGGCTAACTACTCCTGGACCTGTATTACTCCGAAGATACGTTCGGACGTCTAAAAATGACCCTCTTGTAGACGAGGTCGAACTAACCGATGCCAACCCCACCTATGCAAACATACGATATTCCGACGGCCGAGAATCTACCGTATCATTACGGGATCTGGCTCCCTGCCCACCAGGACCTAGTGGGACATCGGGTGATGGCATTTCACCAGGAAACTCTTGGGACCTATCGGGTACCCCTCTCCAGGATCCTGATCGGACACCAACTAGCTTGGTGCCGGTAGAACCCCGTGCTCAAGGTTGCGACCCTCCCAGTACCACGCATGAAAGTACTGGTCTGCCACAGACCAGCTCTGCACCTCCCTCTGAACAGAGGCAGTCTGACTTTGAACCTATTGGGGCTCGTACTCGAAGCCATGATCTCCCCGACCCTTCACAGGGCAATCCAGGCCACACGGACTCTGGCCAATGGCCAACCGCATGTAAGCGGACCAGCGACCCTCTACGACGGGAATCCAAACGGGTGCGACTCTTCCTTGTTCGGCGGCTGCGGACCAAAAGGTAGACCACAGCCTCCTAAACCTGCAGGAGGGAAGAATGTGATAAAAATAATAACTTCCGGGAAGTTATGTCATCACTTCCTGTGAACTGTGAACTATGAACTGTGTACATACCTCACTTCCTGTCATGTGTCACTTCCTGTTGGACTGGTATAAATACTGGTCTGTTCAGTATTGTAAGAGGCTTCTACCAGAGGCATGGTAAAGACCTCTCTTGTATATAGTGTGTTTATAAGTTACTTAAAGCTTACTTTAAAGTTACTTGATGGTAAGCCTCCTTTTTCTTACATCACTGCCCATTGGCAGTTTTGGTAATAATAGAGGCCTTCACATCCTTCCTAAAGTGCGGTGCCCAGAATTGGACACAATACTCCAATTGAGGCCGAACCAGTGTTTTATAAAGGTTCATCATAACTTTCTTGCTTTTGTACTCTATGCCTCTATTTATGAAGCCCAGTATCCCGTATGCTTTTTTAACCGCTTTCTCAACCTGCCCTTCAACGATTTGTGCACATATACCCCCAGGTCTCTCTGTTTATGCACCCGCTTTAGAATTGTACCCTTTAGTTTATATTGCCTTTCCTCGTGTTTCCTACCAAAATCTATCACTTCGCACTTTTCTGCGTTAAATTTTATCTGCCACGTGCAAAAATAACAAATCAATTCAATCACATCATCAACCTGAGAAAGCCGGCCAGATCTCATTTATTTATATATTAAAGGCTTGTTTCCACAGATTTTACTCTCTCTTCAGAACCACTTATGGGATGTGTAATGTTGGTTGTAATGTTCTCGACACTCCTACCATAATCAGATGCATATTATTGGTTCTTGAATGGCAGCCCCACATTAAATGGGCACTGTATTGCTTGTTATTCAAGCCACTAAAAGGAGATATAACTTTGTTTGCTGATTATCAATCAAGCTAATGAGATATTTTGATATGCGTCTCATTTTAACGTACTGGGCACCTTTTGTCGTGTAACTGTTTCTGAAAATCCTCTTTTATTGGCCTCTCTCATTTGATGTACATCAATGTTATAGGTCAGAATATAATAAAGCACCTAGCTAATGCCCCAATCAGTAACTTTCTGTAAAAAATCTTTCTCAACATGTTTGTGGGACAAATGAGTCACCACCAGTGTCCATACAGGGGTCCACTTCTGGGACCTCATTTTGGATCCAGTCCAGACTGATCAAATGGAAGTCTTCTCTCTCTGTTGGCCGCAAGACATCCTTCAGCAAATAGGTTTGGGTTAAACTCAACCCAGTTTCAAGTTAGCATGAACTCTTGACACAAAATCTGTTTATAATTTGTCACAAAGCAGCAATCTCAGTTATAGGATGAATAATTTGGGAAACGGGACATGCACGTTGGTATGGTAGGAATGTCATTCTGTAGTTAAACATGTTGGGTAGGTGGAGGGAGCTTTATACTCTGCATCTGATAATACTCTGCTAGACCAGATAGTACATTATGTTGATACTAATAGCACAAAATGTAAAATGCTCCTTTCCCCATTCTGGCACAGAAAAAAAAATGAAAAAGGTAAAGAAATGGATACATGCGATCTGTAAGAAAGAATAATCCATGTTTCTTCCTCTAACTCTGCCCAATGGTAGTTTTGGTAATAATAGCAGTTTTATATTATACGCAGAAGGGAAATTTTATGAATTTGCAGAGTTTCACCTGCTGGAAGTGCAAATTCATAAAATTTACCCGAGAGCGTGATCTTTCCTTGTAATGTGCAGTGAATTAAATTCCAATATTATTTCAATTCAAATTATGCGACGCGACTGGAAAGAGTAATTTCACTAAAACAGAATTCAACTGCCTTTAGGAACTCCACATGTATAAACAAGGAAAAATAATGCAGGCTGTTTCAATGGCATACCTTAACTTGGGGTTCACATAGAGAAGCTGTGAGAGTGAAAGTCATCAGGCCCCCCTTATTGTACCACTGCCTAGTAACACACTTCAGTCAGCGGTTTATTCTGTATACAATGCACTTCAAGTTGTGTATATACTGCACTCCAAGCTATTTGTTATTCTCTAAGTAACACACTCCAATGTACATACTATTCTGTAAAAAAGAAAGAATTCTATTTGCATAGTGCCTTTCAAGTTCCCAGGATGTTCCAAAGTGCTTTGTAGACAATTAATTACTTTTGAAGTGTCATCACTGTTCTATTCTAGGCAAACATGGCAGAGAATTTGTACACAGCAAAGTCCCACAAACAGGAAATGAGATTAATGACCACTTAATCTGTTTTGATGGTGATGTTTAAGGGATGAATATTGGCCAGGACACCAGGAGAACTCCCTGCTCTTTTTTGAGTAGTGCCCTGGGAACTTTTATGTTCACCTGATTGGGCAGTCAGGGTCTTGGCTTAATATCTCATCCAAAAACAGCACCCTCTGACAAAACCGCACTCTCTCGGTGCTGCACTGAAGTGTCAGCCTCGATTGTGTGCTCAAGTCATGGAGTTTAGCTTGAGAGTTCATGACCTTCTAACTCAGAGCCAATAGCACTGCCACCTGCACCAAGCTGATGTATTCCAAGCTATGTGTTATTTTGTATGTAACACTCTTCAAACTATATGTTATTCTGTACATAGTGCACACATACTTCTGTGTTATTCTACAATCCAATCATCAGCCCTATGTCTGTGCCAAAATAGTCCCTCATTCATCAAGATAGAATTTAGTCATTTTAAGCAATATATAGCATTAGTATAATGCAACATTTTTCAATTGCAAATTTTGAATAAACTAATTAGCAGCTGATTGCATCATGCAGTAGAACAGCGTTGCCCTGCTGCGCTTCTTCCTTTACCCATCTCAAGGTATGTATGTCAATTAAATTGAATTTATTAAAAATAGGATCTCTCCCTTTGATTGGCAGAGTCCATGTTCTTTCTAAAATTTGTAGTGTGAATTTGTGCTCCTAATGCACAGAAGTTCTACTTAAGCTGCTTTGAATTAGCAGAGGCCATGGAAATAGTGCAATGTTCCCTGATGTAACATTGTTGCAGAATGAAAACTCCTACCTCCAGATTGTACATTAAATGAGCCTAATTCACAACCTCTGACCATCAATCAATGAACTTTATTGACACAATGGGGTAAAGCTTGGTAACCGTACTTTTCCACAAAGTTTCTTTGCTGTTGCTATGGTTACTGCTGCTTTGAGGTATATGCAAACTTTTGTGAGCTTGATTTATTTGGTCTGTTTAAATTAGACTAATTTATCTAAAGGGAAAACGATTACACTGAATTATTTTGCATTGTAAAAAGCTTATTCTAGTGTGGCCTTGTTGATGAAACCACAGTGTGACTGGGCCTCAACCAACCTTTTGCCATTTATGTTTTAAAATTCTTTGTATGCAGCAAACAAGTGAAAATGAACATAAAGCACAGATTTTGGTCATTCTGTGGATCAGGGAGCTAGTTAACTGCAAAATCTTGTTCTGATAACATACATGGCAACCGAAAACACGAGCAAAAGCTGACCAACAACTTTAAAAGAGCTGTCATGCCTCCAAAAAGCTGACAACTCGAGAATGGCGCTGATTATAAGCCAATTATACATGAAAACAAATAGTTACATGGTTTTCGTAACAGAAGCCGTAAGTATGCTTCATTTGTAATGCAGGAAAAATAAGTGTATTAAAGAAAGAGTGAGCTGAAGACACAAATTTGGTGGTGTATTTCTACGGCAGTACGTGGCATTCTCCCGGGAAAATGTTGAACCTTTACATTAAAAATGAAGCATTTGGTTAATTTTAAGTTCCTTTATATTTCACAATTAACAGATTTTTAAATAAGAAAAACAAATGGACATTTGGCGAGCTGGACTCAGTCAAGAGCAGGTGGAAGCAGCAACGTTGGTGGCATAGTGGGAAGATTGAGAGGCAGCACCTGAGGGAGCGGGGCCTGGTTTGTACTAATCCTTGTCCGTAGATACCGCCGCACAGACTCCAGAATTCTGTCAGTGTGAAATGTTGGTACGCATAGACCAATTCACATGAATGCTCCCATTTTAAATGACTCAAAAGCATCTGTCTCCCAGCACAAATATGTGGCTTGCAAGCCCGGGATCGCCAATGGCGCTCGGGCTTCAACCATTATAAAAGCATGGTAGCACATTGATTGCCAAAACAGAAATACAACAATTGTAGATTTTTAACTTCTTTTCATGAATGGTGTGAACAGAATAGGCTCCAGATCTTCAAATGTTTCCTTCATGGAGTCAGCTCTCAAAGTGGGACTATTGTATTTTTAGATGTTGGGGGGTAGGCTTTCTCTTTGTGTAGCGTGAAGTGAATCGTAAATTGATTCTTTTTAAACAGGTTTATGGTTTTGCTACACAATCTTCTTGTTACATGGTAGAAGCTGTATGCACAATCTGAAACTTATTATGGAATTGCAGTACTCCTAAGGGTTAAGAAACCAACATTTTGATGTGATGTATTTGATTTGTACTATCAACTCTATTATAGGCACAACAGATATAAGTAGTAGAAATTTTGAAAGACACTTCAATGGATCTCTCATTTCAAAAACAGTTTACATCCCTAATAACTAATGAAAAACATAATTATGTGCTGTAAGGGGAATTAAGTACTTAGAAGGATTATCTGTATTCACTGTGTAAAGTGAGAGATCTCTACTTTAATTCTGTGAGTACTGGAAGACCGGGTCCACAGCTAAGATTCTATTCCTAGCAAGGAAACCTCACCTGCAACAGTCCTGTAAACCTGCTGAAGATCAACTGAACAAAAAGTGCACCTCTATTCAAATAAGACTTTCCTTATGTTTCCATTGATGCATCTTAGAAAGAAGAACAAGAGAGGGAATGGTGGTGCAGTGGATTATTACACTGTCCAGTATTTCTGGGTTTGGAGTTTGAATCCAGCCCCTCGTCTCCTCTGTCTACTGTCTGTAAGAGTCATGCATGAAATTAGTTTGGACCATCACAACCTAGTCCCAGTTGCCTTACAATGCAAAACTAGCCCCAATTTGGCACAGATTGAGAATCTCACTAAACGAGAACATAAGAGCCTAGAAATTAGTGGAAGAATGCTTAACATTCTTATGCTTGCTATCTTAATGGAGGCACTAACCTGTTTACTTTAAATACACTAACACTTCCACTGCTATATGAACATATTAATCGTTCAACTATTAATATGAGCAACAGTAATTTCTAAAGGGGGGCGGCAAATTTCCTGTCTGGTGCAGTGGCAGCAGATCTACAGTGAGGTGGGATTTCTGCACGTCTATTGCCACCGCTCCTGACCCAATTAGGACCAGTAACCTTTGCTGGGAAGTGTGAATGGCGGACATCAGGTGAGAACAAGATTGTGTCGGCTGTGATGTCACCATGTTTGAATAGTCTAACAACAGGTTTGTCAATGAAGCATGGCTTCTTATATGAGGTACCGGGCTGATAGAAGCAGAGGAACTGTATCCTAGCATGAGTCAGAACTTTCAGAACCACAGGACAGATTAAAAAAAAGAATAATCGGAATCTGTTTTTATTTAAAAAGGCACAGGGGTGGTGACACCCCCTCTTTAAAGGGGAATTGTTATGGTAAAAAAGCAGCTGATATACCTCTGTGACAAGCTCTGTTTGTCTAATTTACACTAGAATAATGTGCCTTGTGTCAAATATGTCACAGCTTCATGAAAAATTGTGTTAAACCTTCATGAAGACACATTGACCGTTCTTCCTCAAAACTGCAGTGAACCTCCTTTAACATATAGCATTATTTCTCAAAACTGTGGGGGCATCACGCTAATGGTGCACAAGATCTGTTCAGGTGGGGCTCACAAACAAAGACCAGGTGGGATATGACCAGAGCTTGGGAGTAGCCAGGATTGAAGCTCTTTAGTTTCTCATCTGTCTGCGTGATGCCACCATGATGCTGCAGTGGTTCCTGTTAATTGGCTCTAGCCCATATCAATCACATTCCTTGTGCTTGTTCGGTTCAGCAACCCGTGACCTCTTGTTCCCTGCGCTTGCCCTCCTCTGAGAAAGTGTCCTCCTCCTGTGGACAATCAACTCTAATGCCTGACAGATGTGCAGTAAAATTAAAGCTGCTTTCGCTAACAAATCTAGCAAGAAACAGAAGTGAAGGAGAAGCCGAGTCCAAATCTCCTGACCTGCTGCCATCTTCCACCCAGGGGATGAAAGTCTTTTAGCTGTAAGGAAGTGCAAGATCCAGTGGCTCGCTTCCTCTGCTTGCTCCAGTTCAGCGATCCACCTGCTCTTCACCCTGCCCATATGTAGCACAAGCAATTCAGGAAATACTTCAAAAGGTATTGCAGAGACAAATCGGAAAGTGTGGCAAAACAGAAGGGTAAGAAAAGAGGGGAAAAAGACACTTCGAAAAGAAGACAGGAGAGGGTAACAGAAGCAAAGGAGTGGGGAGGGCAAGAAACAGAAGTGGATTGGGAAGAGGGAGAAGGAGAAATGGACAGGGAATTCAAAACTAAATCACCACAACATTCACAATTCACCATTATATTTATTCCAAAATGCTGAAAAATGCACCAATATTTTCTTCTGAGAAATGCAAGTTCAAGACCACCCCTCCCTTCAGATTAGAAAATAAATTGAGTGGGATCTCACAGACTACTAGAGTCTTTGCTGGTGCCTGCACCCCCCCAAAATTTGAGAAATTAAAACAAAATAAAACCTGTAATCTTGTTACATGTTTTTGTGTTAATGTTAATCTATCACGAGACTTCTCAAGGGCTGTAAGTGTTTCTGATTAGTTTAGGATTCAGCAAAGGAGGACAAAGGGATTAATTAAGAGGGGGAAAATAGATTATGAAAGTAAGCTTGCAGGGAACATAAAAACTGACTGTAAAAGCTTCTATAGATATGTGAAGAGAAAAAGATTGGTGAAGTCAAGCGTAGGTCCCTTGCAGTCAGATTCAGGGGAATTTATAATGGGGAACAAAGAAATGGAAGACCAATTAAATACATACTTTGGTTCTGTCTTCACAAAGGAGGACACAAATAACCTCCCAGAGATGTTGGGGAACATAGGGTCTAATGAGAGGGAGGAATTGAATGAAATCAGCATTTGTAGGGAAATGGTGTTAGGAAAATTGACGGGATTGAAGGCCGATAAATCCCCAGGGCCTGACAATCTACATCCTAGGGCACTTAAGGAAGTGGCCCTAGAAATTATAAAAGATGTAATAGCAGAGCATTTGGAAAACAGTGACAGGATCGGACAAAGTCAACATGGATTTACAAAAGGTAAATCATGCTTGACTAATCGACTGGAATTTTTTGAGGATGTAACTGGTAGAATAGATAAGGGAGAACCAGTGGATGTGGTGTATTTGGACTTTCAGAAGGCTTTCGATAAGGTCCCGTATGAGAGATTAGCGTGCAAAGTTAAAGCACATGGGATTGGGGGTAAGGTACTTTCTTGGATAGAGAACTGGTTGGCAGACAGGAAGCAAAGAGTTGGAATAAACGGGTCTTTTTCCGAGTGGCAGGCAGTGACTAGTGGGGTACCGCAGGGACCGGTGCTAGGATCCCAGTTATTCACAATATATATTAATGATTTAGACGAGGGAACTAGATGTAATATCTCCAAGTTTGCAGACGACACAAAGCTGGGTGGGCATGTGTGCTGTGAGGAAGATGCAGAGAAACTCCGGTATGATTTGGACAGGTTGGGTGATTGGGCAGATGCATGGCAAATTCAGTATAATGTGGATAAATGCGAGGTTATCCACTTTGGTGGCAAAAACAGGAAGACAGATTATTATCTGAACAGCAATAGATTGGGAAAAGGGGAAGTGCAATGAGACCTGGGTGTCCTTGTGCACCAGTCACTGAAGGTACGCATGCAGGTGCAGCAGGCGGTTAAGAAGGCAAATGGTATGTTGGCCTTCATAGCGAGAGGATTCGAGTACAGGAGCAAGGATGTCTTGCTGCAGTTGTACAGGGCCTTGGTGAGACCACACCTTGAGTATTGTGTGCAGTTTTGGTTGCCTTATCTGAGGAAGGATGTTCTTGCCATGGAGAGAGTGCAGCGAAGATTCACCAGACTGATACCTGGGATGGCAGAAATGAAGTCTGAGGAGAGATTGGGTCGCTTAGGCTTATATTCGCTAGAGTTTAGAAGAATGAGAGGGGATCTCATTGAAACTTATAAAATTCTAACAGGACTAGACAGACTAGATGCGGGAAGGATGTTCCCGATGGCGGTGGAGTCCAGAACCAGAGGTCATAGTCTAAGGATAAGGGGTAAGCCATTTAGGACTGAGATGAGGAGGAATTTCTTCACCCAGAGAGTGGTGAACCTGTGGAATTCTCTACCACAGAAGGCAGTGGAGGCCAATTCATTAAATATATTCAAGAAGGAGTTAGATATATTTCTTAAGGCTAAAGGGATATGGGGAAAAAGCAGGGACAGGGTACTGAATTTGGATGATCAGCCATGATCTCATTAAATGGCAGAACAGGCTCGAGGGGCCGAATGGCCTACTCCTGCTCCTAGCTTCTATGTTTCTATGATACAATATTAACAGATCTAAGCCTACAAGTTCCATGCACATGCCCAGATTATTCTTATGACCCTGTCTGTAAGTTTTGGGACAAAATCAGCCGCAGAGCAAATCAGCAGGCAGAAGTTCCGCCAGCCACACTTCTGCCTGTTTAATAGGGCTCATGGAATTTCCAACCCCTAGTTTTTTTAACAACTCTTGTCAGCTGCTTATCACAGGTAAAAGATCAGGGAATTAGGAAAGGGGCAACATCCTTTTTAATTTTCAAGAGCTTACTTTACTGACACAGCCTGTGTGGGCACTTTCTTTTCCCTTGAAATTAACACTCTGCACTTCCTCCGATAGTCTAGTTTTTTTTTTCAAAATGATGCTTGGCATCACCTAATCACTAGTTCTTGACTTACCTTTGGTGATGTCCTGCACTATGGGCCTTAGCCCTTCGCGTAAGCTTGTCAATTTAGAAGAGAGTTGTCATCCACCGCATCCCTCCCACTTTCCCTCCCATTGTCAGTGAACACAGTGCACGCAACTGGGTTGCTCAATATATTCTGATACACTGCATCATATGCTAATGAAAAGGTTAGCTAGATCTTGGGATTTTTTTGATACAGGAACTTATCAGTACATCAAAGAGCTGCATACCTTTACAGGAGAGGAGCGCACATGACTGGAATATTTTTCAAACTCATCTACTCGGTATCATCCAGCTAAATTAAATATGTGCATGAAGCCGGGGCTCCCACAGCATAAATTTCCACACATCCCATTTGTCTGCATATCACCCTTCAGAGAAATCAGAGTGAGCAGCAGCTCCTCTGGTTTGCATAAAGCAAACAAAATTAGATTCGCTTTGCCGAATCAAAGCTCGCGAGGGATTCTGGGTTTCTCTCACAGGGACAAATTATTTCAAACAACCCCTTTGTACCGACCAAATCAAAAAATACAGGTCTATAAACAAGTCCTGGAACCCCAAACAGGGCAATTAATAATTAAACTTGTCCCTTGGCTTCTTTTCTGCTGTGTTAGAGATCAATTTATAATATTAGGATTCACTTTCAAGTACTAGGGGGCTATATTTTCCTCTTTTGTCTAAAAATTAACTACCTAGTTTCACTGTCACTTATGCCCTGTGAACAAAATGGTGGGAGCACACAGTTTTGCTGTGTGCAATTGCATTATGTTGCAATGATAAAATGCAACCAATGGTGATGCACTTGTAATGATCCTTTTAACATTTCTCAACTAGTCAACAAGCTGCTTAACCAGCATAAAGGTCAAAAAAATTCAATAAACCAGCTGTGCACTTTGCAATATATTTGTGAAATGGCTACGAGGCAAGTTAAAAAAAACACGTTTTTCCCATGTATGTCCTTGTCTACTGCTTTATGGAGAAGTGGAGGCAGCATTTCGCTGCAGAAGCATGTCCCCCCTCCCCTCCCCTCCTCTCCTCCCCAACAGAGGCAACACGTGTGACAATGTGTCACAGAGATTGTGGACCTCATGGCGACTACTACAAAAACCTAACAGAAACTTTGCAAGAAGTCGCATGACTTATAAAAGATTACAAAAGTAAGACAATATTATTAATGTAAAGAAGCAGCATAGGATGTATATGGCAATGAAGGCAAGTTATAGCTGTTAACGATATATGCAAAAAATTCTGCATTGACACAGATACATTTTTGCAGTGACATAGCAATTAAGGTAGTATAAGTGCAAATAGCAAGGTTGTGGAAATTACATAATAAATGCTATGGTGGCAATCAGAATGTACTGTAGGAAGAAATAAGCTGGGCCGGAATTTTGCCGGTCCTCAAGTGCGGGATTGGAGGCAGGACCATTGTCAAAATGGCAAAGATTGACAGCGGGCAGGAAACCCGCTGTCAACCCGCCTCTAATCAACCTTCCCAAGTGTCAGGTCCCCGATTTGCGCACGGACCTGACACCTAGCAGCGGGAAGAGGATTCTAGCCACTTACGTGGCTGTTAACAGGTACTTGATACTTGTTAATAGGCTCTTTTTCAATTTTGCTGCTTCTATCTCAGGTTCCCCGACATCCGGACACCACGCCAGGTAAGTGTGGCGTGTTGTGAGTCTGCTGTAATGTTTGTGCATTGATGACAGCTGCAGAAGTGGTGTGAAGGATCCAATGGTGCACTGGTGAGTTTCAGAAGTAAGGAAATGTTGGGAAAATCATTTTTAATGCATTTACACTTTCCTGTAGGTAACAAGTTTTGAATTGGCCGTCTAGTCCCACCTCATTGGGAGAACCTCTCTCACCAGTGATAGATTGCTTCTGTAACCTCACCTGCAGCTGCCATTTGTTCTAGCCTAAGGAGGGAGTCACTGGAGAGCCTGAGTGCAAGAGCTCACCCGTAAACAGTCATTGTCAGTGTTTGCAGGCTCTCAATGCTGTCAAATACTGAGAAATGAGCTGTCAAAGAAAAATTGTGCATGGTCCCTTTAAGAAAACCGGCAGATGACGTGTCATCAAATGACATAATCTGACTGGCTTCTTCTTAATTGGCCGGCAAATCCGCAGGGCAGGCTTAACAAGGCCAATTGACGTAAAATCACGTCCGTTGGCCAGATGCAGTTGGGGGCGGACTGGAACCCGGAAACCAGCTGACCCGCTCCCAAGCCGCATCCATTTGCAAAATCGCGGCCCTGGTCTTACTTCACACTGCTCTTATATTTAAAAGCTAAACATTTACTACATCTGCAATTACCCATAAATACACAGGCATGTATATACAGAGAAACTGGTCATTTTTCAGCTCTTATGGATTAAAGATGTTCCAATTTCTTTTGTTCTAATTTATTTCTTATTGGCTAATATTTCTTATTGGCCTTTTGTCCAGTAAACCATTGAGGAAACCCATATTCATGCTTCATTTAATGGTCATCATTAAATATAAAGGGGGAGAAATTCATTATAGCCCAGGAATGGGCGGTAACTTTTGAAAAGTTTGAGAATTAGGGCTAGGTGCTAATGAATCTTGCTGCACGCAAAATTCAGTCTCATCGCTCAAAGGATGGGAGCACTAAATCAAGCGCTAATGACCTAGCTCAGTGGCGCTACACTCAAAGCACTAACCAATATCAGATGCAGCCTAATCGCAAGTCATCATTGCCAAAGGCTCTTTCCAGTTCTTAAAGGGGAGGTTCATTGATGCTGCAGAACCTCATTCTCAGCATTGCTGGCTGTGAACCTGTGTCAGCAAACAGGAGCAGGCCAAGCCCAAGGAGCCAGACGACTGAAGCAGGTGTCATGATGGCAGAGCCACGCCTCAGGGAGAGAGTCTGCAGATTTTTGGACCAAGCATTGGAGGAGTTGGTGGTCACTGTGGCGAGACAGAGGGCGGTGCTCAAGCCAGCATGTGGCAGGAGGCCCACGCTGGAAGTCTTCCATGCCATATAGAAGGAGGTTGCCCAGCATGTCTCGGGCAGCACTGTGGTCCCCAGGACCCACACACAGTGCAAGAAGAAATTTAACAACCTCACTCGGGTGGTCAGGGTGAGTCAATGATTCAACAAATGCTACATACCACCATCTGAACCATAATCTGCACACACTGCCCAAAGCACCACACCCCCAGCACTCACCCACCAACAATCTCCACCTACCAACACTCACACACACATCTCACACCTTGCACACAATGACAGCTATTCAACCATGGCATGCACATAACCCAAACACATTGCTCTACACTCACTCACACATTTTCCTTTCTCATGCAGGCCAAGGTGGCTCATAACAGGAGGGAGCAGGAGCACACAGGTGGGGGACAAGCCTACACCCAACCACTGTCTGAGCTGGAGAATAGAGTGCTAGAGATTATTGGGCGTCAGATGGTGGGCACCGTGGCCATCAGCGACATTGACCCCCTTGGGGACAACACCGGTATGTTCATCCCTACTCCTTCTTCTCACATCCCCCTTACCCCACAAGCCTTTCACACTTTCCAGCTAATCATGCTGTATGCATGCATTTCTCCCATCCTGCCCCCCTCCCCTCACCCTAACCCGACTCTTCTGTCTTTATGCTTTCAGATAATGAGCAAGAACCTGAGCAGTTGTCCCTAAGGTCACCGTTGAGAGCGAGGCGGGAGAAGAGGAGGAGGAAGAACACACCGTGTCACTGCATGTCTCACCCGCAGGCACCAGCTCAGATACTGGCACGATGCTTTCATTAGAGGCTAGTATAGTAGCGGGATCTGCACAGGGTGAGGCACTGGGGATGAGTGTGTTGCAGCAGGACCAGGGGGAAAGGGTAGCTCGGGGGCCAGCTCCCCGGAGGGCGAGTTCTACTGCACAGGACTCAGATGAGGACTTTGATTGGGAGGCCCTTAGAAGAAGGGTGATGGGCATGCACACGGAGAAGATAGGTGCAATGGCAAGGGTGGCCGAGAGCCTGTTGGCAATGGTAAGGAGCGTGGAGGAGTCCGCCTCCAACATTGTACAAAGCTCTGCGCACAAAATGGAGCCCATCATTTCAGTCTGCAAAGGATGGTAGACTCCCAGAGAGACCGTGGCAACCCAGACCTGATGCCGCATGTGATGGGCGACCTGGCAGCTTCCATTGCAGCATAGGCGGAAGCGATGCAAAGTTTTAGTGCTGTAATGCAGTCTATGCTTGGTGGCATTCAATCTCAGGCTGCTTTCATGCAGTCTCAGCTTGATGCGACACAAGCTCTGACTACTGCCATTGTGGCTGAGTCTGCCACCATCCACCAGGACTTTCACGGTGTTGCAGCAGGCCAGCAATCTGTACTGCAACAGATTGCTAGGGATGCTGAGGTGCTGCCCTGGGGGAGTGGCAGTGGGTCAGTGGAGCAGGAAGCTGCTGTCCTCTCTCAGGATGACAGCATTCCTGCTTCCACCGCTGGCACTCCGCCATTGCCCTTGCCGCTGCCTGTCATCCAGCCATCCCAGACTGCTGCTGCCCATGCTGAGGTGGTGCAGTCTACAGCCGGGCCTTCCAGGCCCAGAGCTGGTTGAGGGCGTCCTGCAAGGCCACCTGAAGTCTCCCGCATGGACACTCAGCAGCCTTCCATCAGCCATGCTGCAGCCACTGGACCAACACTTCTTGGAGCACTAGAGTAGGCAAAGGCACAGTAACGAGAGGCACTAAGGGATTGCACAAGGGTGAATAATTAATATTGTTGTTGTAAATATGTGTTAACTGATTATTGATGAATTTATTAATTCAGTTTGGATTATTTTGTGGTGTCTCTCATTTCAGCTGTGCGCTGTGATATGGCCTGCGACAGGGATGGAATGATAGGGATGTTGTGAGCAACGGGGACTGGTGTTTAATTTATTGGAACCACAGTCTGATGAGGCGGTCACGGACCACCCTTCCAGAAGGCCGATTGAGTGGCTGCCTCCTCCTTCGCTCCTGTTCCTCCTCCTCCTCATCCTCCTCCTCATCGTCCTCTTCCTCTCCCTCTTCCTCCTCCTGAGGTGGAACCACAATCCCTGGTGGCAAAGGCTGGGCCCTCATGATGGCCAAATTGTGGAGCATGCAGCAATGACGAAATGTGACACCCGCTCAGCCGAGTACTGGAGGGCTCCTCCCAAGCGGTCAAGGCAGTGGAACCATTGCTTGAGCACCCTAATGGTCTGCTCGATGATGTTCCTGGTGGCAGCATGGCTCTCATTATATGAGTGCTGGGCAGGAGTGTTGGGGTTGCGGAGGGGAGTCATGAGCCAGGTGGAGAGCGGATAGCCCTTGTCTCTGACCAGCTAGCTACAAGCTTGATGTGGTGGCTGGAAGAGTGCTGGAACACTGGTCTGGCGCAGAATGAAGGCACCATGGCTGCTGCCAGGATAGCAGGCATTCACATTGAGGATTCGCTGACTGTGGTCGCACACCAACTGCACATTAAGTGAATGGTACCTTTACAGTTACGGAAGATGTCAGGATTGTTATGCGGAACCCGCAAAGCCACGTGGGTGCAACCAATGGTGCCCTGAACCATGGGGAATCCCACCATCCTGGCAAAGTCACATGCACGCTCGTCCTGCTTCTTTCTGGTGATGGAGAAGGAAATTTAGTCCCTTCTCCTACTGTAGCGAGCCTCTTTGATCTCCCGGATGCATCAATGGATGGCAAACCATGAGATGTTAGCTATATCTCCTGCTGCAGTTTGGAAGGATCCGCTGGCGAAGAAATTAAGGGCAACGGTGACCTTGACTGCCACTGAGAGAGCCGTGTTCGCCCTGATCTGAGGCTCAAAGTCTGGTTGCAGAAGGTGGCAGAGTTCTGTGACCACCTCATGGTGAAGCGAAGCCTTCTAATACACTGCTCCTCACTTAATTGGAGGTAGGATAAGTGCTGTTGGAATACCCTCGGAGGGTAAGGCCTTCTGTGGAGAGCCCTGATGGCCCTCCTCCTCCCTCTGGCCACATGTTCCAATCTGCCTGCCTGCGCTCCCTCTGCCGTAGATCCTGGAGGGCCAGGTCGACTGCCAGTGTAGCCCCCATTAATGTGACGAGGTGTAGCACTTTGATATGTTGTGAGAATAAATGTAACTAATTTTTAGTAGCCACAACACTCTGGAGACTAAACAACCTTTAAGTGACTGAATTAAACTGTTGCACAATGTCAAACTGACAAGGAAGCAGTGAAACAGCACTAACCTGAGAGCTGCGACTCATTGCTCGTGATCCCTTTAAGTAGCGCCCCTGGAGCCAGCTACAGACTGCTTCACACCTCCTCTCCCTGTCGCTGTTGGGCAAGGTGCTAAGGCAGGGGGCGACAATGAATTTATATAGCACCTTTCAAGACCTCAGGTCGTCCCAAAGCACTTTACAGCCAATAAAATACTTTTTGGAAGTGTAGTCAATGTTGTAATGTAGGAAACACAGCAGCCAATTTGCACACAGTAAGGACTCACAAACAGCAATGTGATAAATTACCAGATAATCTGTTTTAGGGATGTTGGTTGAGGGATAAATATTGGCTAGGACACCGGGGAGAACGGTGTCCTAGCCCCTGCTCTTCTTCGAATAGTGTCATGGGATATTATACGTCCACCTTAGAGAGCAGAATGGGCCTCGGTTTAACGTCGCATCTGAAAAATGTCAGTTTAGTCTTCTCAGAAAGGTGTCTGCCTACTGAAAGTGTTTTCCTTTACTTTAGACAATTCACCAATAAAAAATATGTTTCAGTGTAAAAAGTTGGCGTGACAGACTGTAATAGGTCCATGTACATAAAATGTCATGGACAGGTACAAAAAATAATCAAAAAGGCTAATGGAATGCTGACCTTTATATCTAGAGGATTAGAATACAAGGGGGTAGAAGTTTTGCTACTGCTATACAAAGCCCTGGTTAGACCGCACCTGGAGTACTGTGAGCAGTTCTGGGCACCACACCCTAGGAAGGATATATTGGCCTTGGAGGAAGTGCAGTGTAGGTTTACCAGAATGATACCTGGACTCCAAGGGTTAAATTGTGAGGAGAGATTACACAAATTAGGGTTGTATTCCCTGGAATTTAGATTATTAAGGGGTGATTTGATCGAAGTTTTCAAGGTATTAAGGGGAACTGATAGGGTAGATAGAGAGAAACTATTTCCACTGGTTGGGGAATCTAAGACTAGGGGAGATAGCCTAAAGGCCTTTCAGGAGTGAAGTTAGGAAACACTTCTATCCTCAAAGGGTGGTATAAGTTTGGAACTTTCTTCCGCAAATGGCAGGTGATGCTGGGTCAATTGTTAATTTTAAATCTGAGATTGACAGATTTCTGTTAACCAAAGGTATTAAGGGATATGGGACAAAGGCAGGTATATGGAGTTAGGTCACAAATCAGCCATGATCTCAATGAATGGTGGAATAGACTCGACAGGCTAAATGGACTATTCCTCTTGTGTTCCTATGTTCCTAATAACACTCAGAAAAACCTAGGGATTTTCCCTTCCTGTGTGAGCAAAGGATTCCGTAGTTCATACGGAATATTTGCTGAGCGAACATTGCCATTTACGTAAACTAAAGCACTGGTTTCAATTGCTGCGTGTCATGGTGATGTCACATGCAAGTGACACAGAGATATTTATGATCCAAACAGCATAACCAAGTTTCGGAATTCTAAAGAAACATTTCCACAATTCTAATTCACATCTTTGCAGCTGCGATGGTGGCTCTGTGTCACACTTTGTACCTGGAAGCCTTGTCCCGTTCTCCATCACAAAACATTCACAACATTTCATACATTTAATAACCAATATAAAAGAAGCAATCACAACATGAAGGGTGGATTCTCTTGGAATGAGAACCCTACCGCAGTTGTCAATAAGTTAACAAGCATCAGATCTTAACCGCCAAAATCTTTTAGCTACAGTAAGATCTATGGGTTGACACAATATGGGGTAGATTTTCAACTTGCCTGCCAGGTGTAAACCTGGTGTTGCGGATCAGCTGCCCGTTATAGAAATCTATGGACATGATAATCTATAATGGGCGGCTGCTCCACTACGGCAGTTTTACACCCGAGTGTCATGTTGAAAATTACCCCTTATATTACTTTATCGTGACTAGGAATAAACGAATGGAAATCTCCAAAACCCTTCATTCCTTTAGCATTGAACAAAACAAGATGTTAAAGAACAAAAATTAGATAAATTCCATTTTTAATTGAAGAATTAGCAGTGGGTAGTTCTGGAGATGAATTAATAGTCAGACCTTGTTTAACAATGTCGCACTCAGCCACAGATAAAATTTGTGCAATTAATATGAATGGGATTAAAAAGGTTGTGCAAAAATTACAGCTTTAGTATTAAGAATAACAAAGGTCAGAACAATATATTACCAGCACCTTACAAAGCAGTGTATTCACCCTTACAATGAAAAAGCCATTTCTTCTTAAAGGAAGGCCAGCATGTATTCATGAGACACTGTACAGATTTAAATTTCAATAATTCAGGAAATTAGCTGATTTAGGCTGACAAAAAAGGGCTGTTGTCTCTCTCTGTTACTGCTGTACATGATCACTACCGTATGCTATGAGCTGGACAGCATAGAGAGAGGGAAAAAGATTTTAAAAATGACAAAATTAATTTGGGGGTGAAGAGAAACAAATTGCATTCTACTATTGTATCTAATTTTAGTCACTAGAGAAATAAGACATCTCCTGCTAATCTGCACGATGTGCACTTTATGGAGTGAAGGAAAAAATGTTGCAATAATAATTCATTGTCAGAAAGCAGCAACAAATGACTCAGGAAAATGCTGAAATCCTTACTCTGCTCTTTTCATTAGATCGGAAAATGAACTTCTGGAAAAAGTCCGAACTGCAGGAAAAATGCTTTGGAGAGATACCTTTTCAATCAGGTCTGTCACCATTTACAATGTGATGGGTTAGTGACACCAATAATCTAGGCTTGAATGTTTTTAAAAAAAAAGAGAGTGGATAAGAAGCTATTCTTTAATATTTTGTCTTCCTTAGGCAGAGCAACAGTTGGAGTTGGACTACGATAGCAAAATACTGCAGATGTTGGAAATCCGAAATAACAACAGAAAATGCTGAAAAAACTCAGCAGGTCAGGCAACATCCGTGGAGAGAAATTTGAGTTGACGTTTCGGGTTGAACCCTTCTAGGGTTCGACCCGAAACGTCAACTCAAATTTCTCTCCACGGATGTTGCCTGACCTGCTGAGTTTTTCCAGCATTTTCTGTTGTTATTTTAGTTGGAGGACTACAATTGGCACCCTAGCACTAGGGAGAGGGATTAAAATGAACCAGAATTCCGGTCCCCGATTGCTATTCCTGCTGGAAGTTGTGCGTATTTGAAAGTTGGGTAAGAGGAGGATCAGGCTTGTTTGTGCTGCATTCGTGACCCTATGAAGAATGAGCAATTGGGTGAAGTACTGACACCTATGGAATTGTACACAGCAAGAGTTAAAGCCTTCAAGAGAGGAGAAAAGTTTTTTTTTCAATTTTTGAAAATTTTTGACAGATGAAACGTCATACACTCGTTCTCTGTAACTGGCTTCCCCTTAATTGGCTGGGTGGGCTTAACAAGGTCAATCAAGGGAAAATAGCGTGGATTTGCCACAAGTCGATGGAGGCGGGACTACGCCTCCAATACACCCACATTGGCAAAATCACCCCCAAAATGTCAGCTGTTTTACTGCCACAGGTGGAGAGAAGTAGAATAGTTTGGCTCTGATTCTCCAATTACTGTTTCATTTTCCAGTAACAATGTGGTGCATGTGTGAGACTGTATTCCAGAGAGGAGCTGGCTTGTGGTTATTGATAATGCTCACTGGAACTGCAAATTTGTAAAATTACCCCTTCATATCTAAAAAAATATTTTCCAATTTTCTGTCCTCCTGCCCAAAAGGTGCAGTCTTGCTGGAGTACCGTTCCATGGGAGCTAGCACCTTGCTCAAATGGATATTTTTCATGCAGGAACTTTGACTATGAACTTTGCAGTTTTCTCATCATACTGCCCATTACGTGGCTTCACCACCTACTTTAGTGCTGTCATTTTTGGTGGACATCACAAGGGCCTGCTCTAAAATGGGCAAGCATATCTCACTGAGGGGGTGATGACATGACGACATAAAACGTTCCATTTTCTGACATTACCACTTCATTAATGCTCAGTGGCAGTCACGCCCATATACAACCAGCGTCCTGGGTTTCTAGATGCTGGGAAAATAAGTAAATTTAAAGAGTCAACTTCAGAAGTGTTTAAACCTTGCATAATTATTACTCCACTGAATTTGGAATTTTTGTTTTATGGATTTTTTTTGACTCTGTCAGTATTTTACCACCAGTTTTCTGTCAGTTATTGTGAGGCTGCCTTCCCCCTCCCCTTCAAAGAGACACTATGGGTATTCCCCTCTACCTTTGCTTCCTGGGAGAAGAGGAGGAGGAGAAACCAAGGTAGGGCAACCTGGTGAGGCTCCACTGGAGACACATGGCTCCCACCCACCCACCGATGCTCCTCACCAGGGGATAGAGACAGATGTCCTCCTATTTACATTTGCTGAAGGCACATGAGCAGCAGCCTGAAGAGGATGCAGAGAACGATCCGTCGCTACCTGCAAGGCACATTCATGTCACACTGATACTGGAAACTTTTGCTTGGCTACCAAATTTGGCCACTGCATGAACAGTCCTGTATACATCTTCCCCCTTTCCAGCATTAACAAGTCATCATCTACAGAATCTTTCCTGTACCCGTATTATGCAAATGAGCCCGTACCCAGGATTTGCGACAGAGTCATTGCTGGGATATACTGACAGGCAGAAGTCATGCCCCACCACATTTCCTCCAAACTAGAACTCCAGGCTCTTGTTCTCCAGTTTTCCCTCACACTCCTGAAGTGGGACGAGCTCAGCAGCTTACTGCCTGGTAAATTCCTGTACAGTACACTGTTATGCCAACCAATCACCACATAGTCCAGCCCTTTACACCACTTGTAAACTGAACAGCCTCAAATTGTCCAGGAACATTTGCTAAAAACATTTTTTCTTCGCTTCAATGTCTCTTCGAGGTCATACATTTGTGAAATTGAGAAGGCGGGCAGGATGACCTGCTGTCAGACTAGCATCAATACCTCCCTCCGGCACCTGCTTCCTTGCGTAGGAACAGGTCCACTGACAACTTCCTTTTTGACTGCTGCTCAGCAACTCTCCCACAGCAATGCAGTGAGAATATAAAGACAGTTGGAGAGGTGGGGAATCAAAAGTGAATCCCTCTACATTGCCACCCTTTATTCATGATAGTTTTAAAGATTAGGATCAAAGTCTAGCACATGGAATGATTCAAAGTGATCGCAGGATGAGGGTTTCTGTGTGACTAAACTGCCGAGCTTTACCAGTCTTTATGGGTTTAGCAACCAGATTTTGCACTGGTAGTACTACAAATAGTTAGAAAGATATCCAAATGGCTGGCAGGCAGACAGAGAACAACCACGGTAATCCTCTTCTTCAGGCCTTACAGGCACAGAAGGTCTTATTAATTCTTTTATTGATTTATTTTACTGATAAGATGATGTAGTGGTGTAAACAAATATAATTGTGGTTCTTGGTTCCCCAGACATCATCCTGAAGGTTAATACAAAGATTGTGGCACCAAGGTTTATTTTATTCACTAATGTTCTCCCCTCGCCCCCCTCCCCATTGAAGATGTTGACTGTTTGCTGGATTATGGCTCGCGGTGTCCTGGTAACTGTCCACTATTTCACCCAAGTTGCCATTATTCAGCTTTGAACCTTGAAAGTGAGTGTTGGTAGAGTATTTAAATTACAGTTCCTGACAGCAAGCAAAACATTTATTTTACAAGAAAATTAAACATTTATGCTTTGTACCTCTCAAGGCCAAGTTTATGGAAACAGCAAGAGGTAAATTTTTCTAGCCCTTCTGTTGTCATAGCTGAAGCATGAACCTGCCTGTACTGAGCACTACTCGTAATTGTATTTTTATGTAGAATGTAGTTCTTCAAGCTATTTAACAAAAATGTGTGGAACCTAGTGTCAGGAATCCTTCTAACTTATTTTAGGGAGCTACTCTATAACTAGTAGATCTAAACTGAGGAACAATGTGCTGAAATAATAAAGGCGTGTTAACAACGCACACTTTTATTAATGTGCAAATCAGCCAGCAAGTTTAGGGGGTTAAGAGATACGGCGTGAGTTGCAAATCTCCATTACTTGCTGGTCAATTTACGCCGCTCCGCCGTTTGCTTTGCACAAATGGCATCTCGCCTTTAGCCTCTTAACTATTTTTAAGAACTTGTAGAATTTGCACATAAATTGCCCATTAAAGTCACCGCAGAAAGTTCAGTCAAGTAATTAATAGTGCAAGTACCCTTTTAATGACTGCCAATTAATCCCTCTGGCCTAAAAAGTTAATTATTTAAACTGTGGCGTCTCATTCCTTCAGGTAGTGAATTGTTATTGGAGATTTTAAAAAGGTAATATTTTAACATTTAAAAATTTTTTCTTACTGTTCCTTTCTATCTCTTTTTTCTCTCTCTCTTAATCCAATCTTTCTTCCCCTCTCTTTCTGTACCTGATTTGACATAAAATTCACCCACTCTAATTCACTCTTCTTCTCAGTCCTTCCTCTGTTTATTTCTCAATCCTTAAATCTCATTGGTTGAGGAGAAACACTGTTGGTCCCACCGTTCAATGAGGTCCCAGATGCCCTGTTGCCTGTGTCGTGCCATTATCAGCTTGCACTTCCAGCAAGTTAGGGCACAAAAAAGGTTTGAGCTGAAGGGTACAGGAAAAAGTCTAACTAACGGTGCATGCTGTGAGATGTCCCGTTCCAGCAAGTTCAGGCCCAATGTCCACATTTAAATTTACACCTGAATAATGGCAACTTGGATGAGAGAGTGGACAGTGACCAGTATGCCTGAAATCATAATTAACTAAACTTATTACATGATATACAGAATAACACAAGGTATACCCTGGTGCTGTTAAAGAGGTCAGGTGTCATCTTCCTGAACCATGTTTTGTTGCGTCCCTTAGACTTGAACTCAGCACTGAAAATGTGAGCACTAATTTTATATTCACTTAACCGCCAAATCAAGATTTGTAGCAAGAGAACCAAGAATTAAAAGGACAGCATGTCGACCAACTGCACCAACCAGTTCCAAGGCTTGGCTATCTAAATTCAAGGAGGGAAGGAGAGAGGGGAGGAGGCAGGGCAGAAGGTAGGAAGGGAAGGAGGAAGGAAGGGAGGAAGGAAAGAAAGGAAATAATTTGCATTTATATAGTGCCTGTGATGTCCTCAGGATGGCCTAAAGCACTTCACAGTCAATAAAGTATTTTTGAAGGGTAGTTATTGTTGCAATGTCAAGAAACATGACAACCAATTTGCGCACTACAAACAGCAATGTGATAAATGACCAGATAATCTATTTTAGTGATGTTGGCTGAGGGGTAAATTATGCTTTTCTTTGATTAGTGCCATGGAATCTTTTATATGTACCTCAGAGGGTTGACGAGACCTCGGTTTAATGTCTTATCCAAAAGATGGCACTTCTGACAGGCCCTCAGTACTTCACTGAAGTATCAGCCTAGCTCACGCATTCAAGGGTCTAGAATAGGGCTTGAATCGACAACCTTCTAATTCAGAGGCAAGAATGTTAGCACTGAGCCAATTATAACATTCACACATAGCATAAAACTGCCCATAATGTGGTTCCAGCTATCATCAGTCTCACGCAGGAAGACCAAAAGGTTGGCTGGAGTAAGATGTTAAATTATTGCGCTGGTACAATTGGGATTCATCTTTGGAAATGAGATAACACATGTTGTTAGAGCAGTGTAGAGAGATATTTAGGGGATTAAATTGGTTCACCCCCAAAACGGGTGCAGGGATTGCGATGCGCGATTATCCTGCGCCCGTTGAGTGGAATGCAGGCAGCACGGTAACTTCGTGCTGCCTGCTCATTATAATGATTTCTGCATGCAGCCAGCACTAGTCGCGCTGTTCATTGGCTGCACGCATCAGCAGGGGGCCCAATATCATTATTAACTTGCACTACTTAAAGCTAGCCTGCATCATGTAAAGGAGAGGTACATTGTGGCTGGAGCAGGTGCTGGGAGTTGTTCTACAAGTGAATCTGACTTGGGAAAGAGTGAAGAATGGCTGATCATGGGAGAGAGTGGGCACCCAGGTTTTCATAACTGCACTGGATGTCTTGGTGGAGGAGGTGTAAAGGAGGAGAGATGTCCTGAATTTTCAGGGGGGCAGGAGGCCCTCCAGGCACATGCTCAGAAGGTAGTGGGAACAGAGAGCCCCAGAGGTCAATGCCAGGAGTATAGCCCTAAGGATCTGGATGCAGTGCCGGAAGAAGTTTAATGATCTCACACGAGTGGTCAAGGTCAGTGAATGCATCTTCAAATGCCATATCCTACCAACTGCATCACTAGCCTCAGCCACTGCTCAATTCACCACACCCCCATCACTCACCTACCAACAATCCATATCAATCAGGATTCATAGCTAACATTCATATGCTTCACTTCACCCTTAAACACTTAGCACTGTTACAAGCCTCAAACATCTCACAGCTTGCACACACTGTCAGCTTTCAACCATGACAGCCACATCACCCAAATAGATTGCACGACACTCACTAACACTCTTCCCTTTCTCTTGCAGGAGAAGGTGGATCACAACCGAAGGCAGCAGGAACTAATCAGAGTGGAGAGGCGCACCTGCATATTCTAACCCCCATGGAGGAGACGGTGCTGGCCATTATGAGAAGGGCCATTGCTGAGTCCGTGGCCACCGGCAGGGCTGAAGCCATTAAAGATGAGGGTATCCACATACCTAATCCTTCTTCTCTCATCCCACTTCTCCCTCGTCCCACAGTCTGTTCTGACTGAGAAGCTGCTGATGGTGTAAGCAACACTTCTTACTTTCTCCTCTCCCCTCTCAACAACCCTACACTTGTCCCTTTTTCCTTTCAGACACCCAAGAACTGCAACACGCTCAGTAAAGATGAAGGTGTAGGAGTCGCTGGAAATAAACAGACTGCGAGACTTTCATAGCAGCAAAGAAAAACGCGTGTTAGCTTTATTAATTCTCCGCATGGACTGAGGGACTCGGCCTCGTCACAGGGCTATGACGTCATCACACAATCGACGACTCTTAAAGGGACCCTGCCCCGATAACCCAACCAAGTTCCGTACATAACGTGGAGCGATAACAACATTGGCTATACATAGTGAATTGTGTTACTGTCCCTATGTGGTCTCCACCACATACGTCCCCCCAGAATTCACTAGAACTGGCAATGTCAGTCGTTGAGGGGCCCGGATCACACAGCCGAAACGGCTCCTTAAGTCCGGGGCGGGGACCGGGGGGGTCGCAGGAGGGTCCCCGGGCGCTCGGTGGTGGACTGAAGGTGCAGAAGCCGGAAGTCGGCCCCGCTGCGGGGGCTGAGCCAACCCAACGGGTCGGTCCAGATCCAGGTGGGCCGGCATAAGACGGTGCACGGAAATGTAGTCCGGCTTACCGCTGACATCCACCACGAAGGCCTTGTCCCCGGCTTCCAGGATGCGGAATGGTCCGTCGTAGGGTGGGTGAAGAGGTCCCCGGTGGGTGTCGTGGTGGACGAAAATGTACTCCACCGCACGAAGGTCGGGCAGAACGTGGGACTGAGGGAGGCCGTGCTGCGACGTGGGCACCGACGCGAAAACCTTGGCGTTGTCCAGGAGGGCGGACCGCTGACGGGCTGCGGACCAAGGGTCCGTGGCGTTGGGGACGAAATCCCCGGGAACCCGCAGTGGCTGCCCGTAGACGAGCTCGGTGGACGAGGACTGGAGGTCCTCCTTGGGGGCGGTCCTGAGTCCCAGCATGACCCATGGGAGTCTGTCGATCCAACTGTCATCCCAGAGGCTGGCCCGGAGCGCGGCCTTCATGGAGCGATGAAACCGTTCGCACAGCCCGTTAGCCTGAGGGTGATATGCGGTGGTGCGATGGAGTCTCAACCCGAGGCCTTGGGCGACAGCGTTCCAGAGTTCCGACGTGAACTGGGGCCCCCGGTCGGAGGAGATGTCAGATGGGGCGCCGAACCGGGCGACCCAAGTGTTGATGAACGCCCGAGCCACATCGGCGGACGTTGTTGACGACAGCGGGACGGCTTCCGGCCATCGGGTGGTTCTGTCGACCATCGTGAGGAGGTGGGTGAACCCGCGGGAGGGTGGCAGGGGCCCCACCAGGTCCACGTTAACTTGGTCGAACCGCCTCTCGGGCACCGCGAAAGGTGCCAACGGGGCCTTAGTATGGCGATGCACTTTCGAGCGCTGGCATACCACGCACGTATTGGCCCAGTCGTGAACGTCCTTCTTGAGCCCGTGCCAGACGAACTTAGCCGCCACCAGCTTCTGTGACGGCTTCCTGCCCGGGTGGGAAAGGCTATGGATGGCGTCGGAAACCTGCCGTCTCCACCCATCGGGCACGACGGGGCGTGGCTGCCCAGCGGAGACGTCACACAGGAGCGTGGTGCCGGCATCGTCAAACGTGACGTCCACTAACTGAAGGCCCGTGACAGCCGTCCTGTAGGCCTGGACGTCTGCGTCGGAGGCCTGGTCGGCTGCCATGCGAGTGTAGTCGATGCCGAGGTGTACGGCGCTGGCGACGGCCCGGGAGAGACAGTTGCCGACAGGGTTGCTTTTCCCAGCAACATGCTGGATGTCCGTCGTGACCTCGGAGACGAAGGAAAGCTGGCGCTGCTGACGGGCCGACCACGGCTCGGAAACTTTGGCCATGGCGAAGGCAACGGCTTGTGGTCCATGAACGCCGTGAATGGGCGGGCCTCCAGCAGGAAACGGAAGTGTCGGACGGCGAGTTAGAGGCCGAGAAGCTCGCGATTGAAGGTGCTGTACTTCTGCTCGTTGGGGCGGAGCTGCTGGCTGAAGAAGGCGAGCGGCTGCCAGGTGCCGTTGACCCACTGTTCGTGGATGGCGCCGACAGCATAGTCCAAAGCGTCAGTGGTGAGAGCGATCGGCGCATCGGGCAACGGATGCGCCAGCATGGTCGCGATAGCCAGGGCCCTTTTCGTGTCCATGAAAGAATTGTCCATCTCCTCGGACCAGTCGATGGCGAGCTTGGCGGGCTTGCCTTTGAGGGCCTCGTAAAGGGGTCGCATAAGCTGGGCTGCCCGGGGAATGAAGTGATGATAAAAGTTCACCATGCCCAAAAACTCCTGCAGGGCCCTCACGGTAAATCCTTCACGGCCTCCACTTTCGATTACAGTGGCACCGCCCCGTCCTTCATGATGCGGTGCCCGAGAAAGTCGATCGAGGACAGCCCAAACTGGCACTTGGTCGGATTGACGATTAGGCCATGCTGGCTGAGGCGTTCGAAGAGAGTCCGGAGGTGGGACACATGCTCCGTCCTGGAGGCGCTGGCGATGAGAATGTCGTCCAGGTAGGTGAACAGGAATGGCAGGTCCCGTAACACGGTGTCCATTAGGCGTTGAAAAGCCTGAGCGGCGTTTTTGAGACCGAATGGCATGCGGAGGAATTCGAACAGCCCGAACGGGGCGATCACCGCGGTTTTCGGGACGTCCTGCGGCCGAACGGGGACCTGGTGGTAACCCCGAATGAGGTCCACTTTAGAGAAAACAACTTTCCCGGCCAGGTGGGCAGAAAAGTCCTGGATGTGTGGAATCAGGTAGCAGTCGGGGGTCGTAGCGTCGTTGAGGCACCGGTAATCGCCGCACGGGTGTCAACCGCCGCCTGGTTTCGGTACGATGTGGAGGGGCGAGGCCCACGGACTGTTCGACCGGCAAATGATGCCGAGGCGCTCCATCATGTCGAACTCGGCTTTAGCGATGGCGAGTTTCCCTGGGTCGAGGCGCTGAGCGCGGGCGTAGACAGGCAGACCAGTGGTCAGGATGTGGTGTTCTACCCCATGCTTGGTGGCGGCGGATGAGAAAGTGGGCTTCGTGAGGTCCGGGAGCACGGCGAGGAGGCGGGAAAACTCGTCGGAGGCCGAGAGTGCGCTGGACAACTTCGTCGTGCCAGAACCACTAAGCGAACACAGGAGCGAACTGAAAGTCTCAGCGTTGACGAGATGTCGGTTCTTGACGTCCACCAAAAGGCCATTAGCGTAGAGGAAGTCAGCGCCGAGAAGGGGGGTGGACACTTTCGCTGTAACAAAGTCCCAAGCGAAACGCTGCCCGCCAAAACACAGCGCCACGCTCCGTTTCCCGAAAGTACGGCTGGAACTGCCGTTGGCGGCTTCGAGGGCGGGGCCGTGGTTCCCCCTCTGTATGTCTACGGTTGACGCGGGCAGGACGCTCACCTGGGCACCCGTGTCTTAGAGGAAACGACGTCCAGAGTCAGTGTCCGTAATGAATAACAGACTACCTGAACGGCCAACAGCCATGGCAGCTAATGAGTGGGCCTTCGCGTTTCCCGACGCGGTAAAGCTGCACGGGTGCCGGCACTTCTTAACATTGGGGCCAAACTGCGTGTGGTAGAAGCACATGCTTGGGGGCTGCCGCCGTTGGGCTGTGGCGGTGGGGGCAGGGCCCCGCATGGCCGCGTAGTACTGTTGCCCGGCAGAGAAAAATTTGTCGGCCTCCTTGGCCAGGGCGCGGAAATCACTAATATGAGAGTTGGCTAAAGCCGACCGTACCTGCCCTGGCAGCTGTTGTAGGAACAGTTCTCTGAAGAGGAAGCACGGCTTGTGCTTGCCCAGGAGGGTTAACATGTGGTCCATCAGTTCTGAGGGCTTGGAGTCGCCAAGCCCGGGTAGAGAGAGAAGCTGGCGTGCGCGCTCGGGTTCAGTTAGTCCAAAAGTCTCTAGAAGGTGCGTTCTCAGCGTCGCAAATTTGTGGTGCTCCGGGGGGTCCTCGAGTAGGCTCACAACTCTGGCCGCGGTGGAGCTGCCGAGAGCAGAGACAAAGTAATAATACTTCGTGTCGTCCACGGTGATGTCCCGGAGTGCAAACTGAGCCTCGGCCTGGGCGAACCAAGCGGCAGCCTGCCGTTCCCAAAACTCCGGTAATTTGAGAGAAACGGCGTTCGTCGCCATCTCGGATAAAGTCTTTGGAAATGTCCAAAAGAGAAACGGGGTCACCAATGTAGGAGTCGCTGGAAATAAACAGACTGCGAGACTTTCATAGCAGCAAAGAAAAACGCGTGTTAGCTTTATTAACTCTCTGCATGGACTGAGGGACTTGGACTCGTCACAGGGCTATGACGTCATCACACAATCGACGACTCTTAAAGGGACCCAGCCCCGATAACCCAACCAAGTTCCGTACATAACGTGGAGCGATAACAACATTGGCTATACATAGTGAATTGTGTTACTGTCCCTATGTGGTCTCCACCACAAAGGCACACAATCACTCAATTTCAAAGTCGCAGCCACCAGCTCAGACACTGAAACTGCGTATAATTTAGAGGATAGGATAGAGGCGGAATCTGCTCATGGTGAGACATCGAGCACAAGTGTGCTGCAGCCAGGGCAGAGGGAAAGGATAGCGCAGGTTCTAGTTCGCCCGTGGGTGAGATCGCACACTAGTTCTGCTGCAGAGGACTCAGACGATGACTTCAATGGGGCAGGCTACAGAAGAAGGCTGATGGGTGTACAGCAACAGCCAGAAGAAATAATCCAACAACTAACATGTAAGTAGTTGATGATCCCTTTAAATAGCGCTGGTGGAGGGGGGGTCCTTCATGCTGTTGAATGTGTGTTCAGCCATGGGAGGTTAAGAGAGGACGTAGGCTGTAGCGTGAAGCTCCAAAATGGCAGTCCTGGTGTCAAATCAGCAATGCATGATCTCTGCTCTGTATGCTGTCGGTGAATGTTAAGTGCGCACACGCTAATCCCTTTACCAATATGGCGCCCAGTGCACTTTGTATCAGAAGTGTGTTCACGCACTGCAGACGCCATTTTGGAGCCTTAAGGGCCCTTGTAGCACCCAAAAAACGGGCACTACTGAGCCCAATTTCACCTCCACCCTCTGCAATCAGCCCTGACCTGGGACTATTCAATGCTGAGAGTTGGTGCAGAAAGTGAAATTAAATTGTTCCATTATTTAACACCATCATCTGTCAGTTTGAGGAGCTCAAAATTCAACAACAAAATAAAATATAAATTCATAAAAAGAACCAATTTTAACCCGCGGTGAAATTCGTGCAGGCCGGGGCCGAGTTTCACTTGTGTGGCCTAGAGGACCACTCTTGCATGATGAAACAAAAAAACATTAAAATGAACTTACCTTTCTGGGCCTCTGCTGTTTTGGGATCCGCTTGCCACCAGGACGGTCTGGTGGGGAAGCCACAACGGCTTCTCCGCACAGGGCTCAGCTTAACACTGCAAGGCCATGATGATGTCATCTACGGTATTTATTTACTGTTTTTATTTTGATCTGCATATTTAAAGCTGGGTGGACAGGGTTAAAATCATCCCTAAACCACGTCATATATAAATTAATTAGGACCAGATTTTTGTTCCAAAATAAGCATCTTATGCCAAAGTGCTCCTGCTTAAAAGGAATAGTAAAGCAATAGCCTTTGAGAGATACTCTTATTTTTTTGCAGAATACCATTCACAACCACATAAATGTACTTATAAATCATTTCTACAACAGTGTTGATTTATTAAAATGACTTATCTAAAGTTCTTGTTCTGTGATCAGTATCAATGAGCTGCTGGTTGGTTTTTGCTTTGCTTGGTTGAATCCCAATGCAAAGCAAGGTAACTATTTTGACTCCCACATACTAACCATTTAAGTATTGAAGGTCTTCTTCAGCTTTCAAGGTAAGCACCTCTTTTATTTTATGTAACATCTGTAAGAAGGAATCTCTGAAAGATTCTGATATGAATGTTATAACACAGAATGTGTTCAGAAGCAAGGACCAGTGCTTCACTCCCAGTTCACTCGGAATTATCTCATTAATGGCTAACAAAAGAAATTAAAGCCAGTATTAAGCAGGAAGCTTATAAAGTTGCCAGAAAAAGCGGTCAGCCTGAGGATTGGGATCTTTTTAGAAATCAGCAAAGGGGGACCAAGAAATTGATAAAGAAAAGGAAAATGGAATGTGAGCACAAACTAGTGAAAAATATAAAAACGGATTGTAAAAGCTTCTATAGGTATGTGAAAAGGAAAAGACTGGCGAAGGTAGATGTAGGTCCTTTACAGTCAGAGATGGGAGAATTTATAATGGGGAATGAGGAAATGGCAGCGAAATTAAATAAATACTTTGTTTCTGTCTTCACGGAGGAAGACACAAAAAACCTCCCAGATATACGAGAAAACCAAGGGTGTGGTGAGAATGAGGAACTTAAAGGAATTATTATTAGTAAAAAAAACAGTACTAGCAAAATTAATGGGACTAAAAGTCGATAAATCCCAAGGACCGGATGACCTACATCCTAGGGTTTTGAAAGAGGTGGCCATTGGGATAATGGATGCATTGGTTATCATCTTCCAAAATTCTATAGATTCTGGAACGGTTCCTGCAGATTGGAGGATAGCAAATGTAACCCCGCTATTTAAGAAAGGAGGGAGAGAGAAAACAGGGAACTACAGACCTGTTAGCCTCACATTAGTAGTTGGGAAAATGCTGGAATCTATTATAAAGGATGCAATAACTGGGCACTTAGAAACTAATATTAAGATTGGGCAGAGTCAACTTGGATTTATGAAAGGGAAATCCTGTTTGACAAATCTATTGGAGTTCTTTGAGGGTGTAACTAGTGGAATAGACAAAGGGGAACCAGTAGATGTGGTGTATCTGGATTTTCAGAAGGCCTTCGATAAGGTCCCACACAAGAGGTTGGTGAACAAAATTAGGGCACATGGAATTGGGGGTAATATACTAGCATTGATTGAGAATTAGTTAACAGACAGAAAACAAAGAGTAGGGATAAATGGGTCTTTTTCAGGATGGCAGGCTGAGACTAGTGGGGTACTGCAAGGATCGGTGCTTGGGCCCCAGCTATTCATAATCTATATCAATGATTTGGATGAGGGGACTTAATGTAACATTTCCAAATTTGCTGATGATGCAAAGCTAGGTGGCAGTGTCAGTTGCGAAGAGGATGTGAAGAGGCTTCAAGGAGATCTCGACAGGCTTAGTGAATGGGCGAGAACATGGCAGATGGAATATAATGTGGATAAAAATGAAGTTATCCACTTTGGTAGAAAAAACAGAAAGGCAGAGTATTTCTTAAATGGTGAAAGATTGGGGAATGTTGATGCTCAAAGGGACCTGGGTGTCCTTGTACATGAGTCACGGAAAGTGAATGTGCAGGTGCAGCAAGCCATTAGGAAGGCAAATGGTATGCTGGCCTTCATTACAAGAGGATTTGAGTACAGGAGTAAAGAAGTCTTACTCCAATTATATAGGGCCTTGGTGAGACCACACCTGGAGTACTGTACAATTTTGGTCTCCTTACCTAAGGAAAGATATACTTGCCATAGAGGGAGTGCAGCAAAGGTTCATGAGATTGATCCCTGGGATGGCGGGACTGTCGTATGAGAAGAGATTGAGTAAACTAAGCCTGTATTCTCTTGAATTTAGAAGAATTAGAGGGGATCTCTTTGAAGCATACAAAATTATTACAGGTCTTGACAGGGTGGATGCTGGGAGAATGTTTCCCTTGGCTGGGTAGTCTAGAACCAGGGGCCACAGCCTCAGAATAAAGGGTAGGCCATTCAGGACTGAGATGAGAAAAAAATTTCTTCACACAGATGGTGGTGAATCTTTGGAATTCTCTACCCCAGAGGGCCGTGGAGGCTCAGTCATTGGGTATATTCAGAACAGAAGTTGATAGATTTCTGACTAGTAAGGGCATCAAGGGATATGGCGATAGGGCCGGTGAATGGAGTTGAGGCAGAAGATCAGCCATGATCTCATTGAATGGCAGAGCAGGTTCGAAGGGCCGAGTGGCCTACTCCTGCTCCTATTTCTTATGTTAGAAACATAGAAACATAGAAGATAGGGGCAGGAGTAGGCTATTCAGCCCCTCGAGCCTGTTCCGCCATTCAATGCGATCATGGCTGATCATCCAAATTCGATACCCTGTCCCTGCTTTCTCCCCATATCCCTTGATCCCCTTAGCCTTAAGAAATATATCTAACTCCTTCTTGAATATATTTAATGAATTGACCTCAACTGTCTTCTGTGGTAGAGAATTCCACAGGTTCTCCACTCTCTGGGTGAAGAAATTCCTCCTCATCTCAGTCCTAAATGGCTTACCCCTTATCCTTAGACTGTGACCCCTGGTTCTGGACTCCCCCGCCATCGGGGACAGCCTTCCTGCATCTAGTCTGTCTAGTCCTGTTAGAATTTTATAAGTTTCAATGAGATCCCCTCTCATTCTTCTAAAGTCTAGTGAATATAAGCATAATTGACCCAATCTCTATTCATACATCATTCCTGCCATCCCAGGTATCAGTCTGGTGAATCTTCACTGCACTCCCTCCATGGCAAGAACATCCTTCCTCAGGTAAGGCGACCAAAACTGCACACAATACTCAAGGTGTGGTCTCACCAAGGCCCTGTACAACTGCAGCAAGACATCCTTGCTCCTATACTTGAATCCTCTTGCTATGAAGGCCAACATACCATTTGCCTTCTTAACCGCCTGCTGCACCTGCATGCTTACCTTCAGCAACTGGTGCACAAGGACACCCAGGTCTCATTGCACTTCACCTTTTCCCAATCTATTGCTGTTCAGATAATAATCTGCCTTCCTGTTTTTGCCACCAAAGTGGATAACCTCACATTTATTCACATTATACTGTATCTGCCATGCATCTGCCAATCACCCAACCTCTCCAAATCATACTGGAGTTTATCTGCATCCTCCTCACAGCACACACGCCCACCCAGCTTTGTGTCATCTACAAACTTGGAGATATTACATCTAGTTCCCGCGTCTAGATCATTAATGTATATTGTGAATTACTGGGGTCCCAGCACCGATCCCTGCGGTACCCCACTAGTCACTGCCTTCCACTCGGAAAAAGACCCATTTATTCCAACTCTTTGCTTCCTGTCTGCCAACCAGTTTTCTTTCCAAGTCAGTACCTTACCCCTAATCCCATGTGCTTTAACTTTGTATGCTAGTCTCTTATGCGGGATCTTATCGAAAGCCTTCTGAAAGTCCAAATACACCACATCCACTGGTTCTCCCTTATCTATTCTACCAGTTACATCCTCAAAAAATTCCTTTTGTAAATCCATGTTGACTTTGTCCGATCCTGTCACTGTTTTCCAAGTGCTCTGCTATTACATCTTTTATAATGGACTCTAGCATTTTCCCCAGTACCGATGTCAGGCTTACTGGTCTGTAATTCCCCATTTTCTCTCTACCACCTTTTTTGAATAGCGGGGTTACATTAGCTACCCTCCAATCCATGGGAGCTGTTCCAGAGTCTATAGAATTTTGGAAGATGACCAGCAATGCATCTACTATTTCTATGGCCACTTCCTTAAGTACCCTAGGATGTAGATTATCAGGCCCTGGAGATTTATCGGCCTTCAATCCCGTCAATTCCCTAACAGCATTTCCCTACAAATACTGATTTCATTCAGTTCCTCCCTCTCATTAGACCCTATGTTCCCCGACATCTCTGGGAGTTTATTTGTGTCCTCCTTTGTGAAGACAGAACCAAAGTATGTATTTAATTGGTCTGCCATGTCTTTGTTCCCCATTATAAATTCCCCTGAATCTGACTGCAAGGGACCTACGCTTGACTTTACCAATCTTTTTCTCTTCACATATCTATAGAAGCTTTTACAGTCAGTTTTTATGTTCCGTGCAAGCTTACTCTCATAATCTATTTCCCTCCTCTTAATTAATCCCTTTGTCCTCCTTTGTTGAATCCTAGACTGCTCCCAATCCTCAGGTTTGCTGCTTTTTCTGGCCAATTTATATGTCCTCTCCTTGGATCTTATGCTATCCCTAATTTCCCTTGTTAGTCACGGTTGAGTCACCTTCTTTGTTTTATTTTTATGCCAAACAGGGATGAACAAATTCTGTAGTTCATCCATGCGATCTTTAAATGTTTGCCATTGCCTATTCACCGTCAACCCTTTAAGTAACATTCCCCAATCCATCCTAGTCAACTCGCGCCTCATACCATCGTAGTTTCCTTTATCAGTACCCAAGTCTCTGAATCAACTACTTCACTCTCCATCTTAATGAAGAATTCTATCATATTATGATCGCTCCTCCCCAAGGGGCCTTGCAGAACAAGATTGCTAATTCATCCTTTTTCATTACATAATACCCAGTCTAAGATGGCCTGATCTCTAGTTGGTTCCTCGATATATTGGTCCAGGAAACCATCCCGTATACACTCTAGGAATTCCTCTTCCACAGTATTATTGCTAATTTGGTTAGACCGATCTATATATAGATTAAAGTCACCCATGATAACTGCTGTGTCCTTATTGCATGCATCTCTAATTTCCCATTTAATGCCATCCCCAACCTCAGCATTACTGTTTGGGGGTCTGTATACAACTCCCAGTAACGTTTTCTGCCCCTTGGTATTTCTCAGCTCTACCCATACAGATTCCACATCATCAGAGCTAATATCCTTCCTTACTATTATGTTAATCTCCTCTTTAACCAGCAATTCTACCCCACCACCTTTACCTTTTTGCCTGTCCTTCCTGAATATTGAATACCCCTGGATGTTGAATTCCCAGCCTTGGTCACCCTGGAGCCATGTCTCAGTAATCCCAATTATATCATATCCATTTACATCTATTTGCACAGCTAATTCATCCATCTTATTATGAATGCTCCTCGCATTAAGACACAAAGCCTTTAGGCTTGTTTTTTTAATGCTGTTAGGCCTTTTAGAATTATTGTTTACTGCGGCCACGTTTGATTTACGCCCTTGATTTCTCTGACTTCCACTTTTGCTTTTCTCCTTCCTGTCTTTTGCTTCTATCCTTGCTTCCCCTTCCTCTGTCTCCCTGCACAGGTTCCCAACCCCCTGCCATTTTAGTTTAAACCCTCCCCAACAGCATTAGCAAACATCGGTCCTGGTCCTGCCCAGGTGCAAACCGTCCAGTTTGTACTGGTCCCACCTCCCCCAGAACCGGTTCCAATGTCCCAGGAATTTGAATCCCTCCCCCTTGCACCATTCTTCTAGCCATGTATTCATCTGAAATATCCTTCTATTTCTACACTGACTAGCACGTGGCACTGGTAGCAATCCTGAGATTACTACCTTTGAGGTCCTATTTTTTAATTTACCTCCTAACACCCTATATTCAGCTTTTAGGACCTCATCCCATTTTTTACCTATATCGTTGGTACCTATATGCACCATGACAACTGGCTGTTCACCCTCCCCCTCCAGAATGCCCTGCAGCCGCTCCGAGACATCCTTGACCCTTGCACCAGGGAGGCAACATACCATCCTGGAGTCTCGTTTGCGGCCGCAGAAACACCTATCTATTCCCCTTACGATAGAATCCCTTATCGCTATAGCTCTCCCGCTCTTTTTCCTCCCATCCCGTGCAGCAGAACCACCCATGTTGCCAGGAAGTTGGTTGCTGCTGCCTTCCCCCGATAAGCCATCCTCCCCAACAATATCCAAAGCGGTATATCTGTTTGAGAGGGGGATGGCCACAGGGGACCCCTGCACTACCTGCCTGCACCTACTACTCTGCCTGGCCGTCACCCATTCCCATCCTGCCTGTGCAGCCTTTACCTGCGGTGTGACCAACTGATTAAACATGATATCCACGACATCCTCAGCCACGTGAATTCTCCAGTATGTATCCATTCACAGCTCCAGTGCTGCAATGCGGTCTGCCAGTAGCTGGATACACTTCCCGCACACATGGTCATCAGGGACACAGGAAGTGTCCCTGATTTCCAACATTGTGCAGGAGGAGCATGCCATGGGGCCGAGCTTTGCTGCCATGACTTACCCTTTAATTAATTTAAATTAAATCAATACCACCAATTATACTACAATTAAATGATATACTCAAGGGCCCTTGTTTCCTAGCACTCCCCGCTACACAACAGAGACCTTAGAAACTATAACCACAAAATTAAGACCTTCTAAACTTTATAAACTATGGGGGAGAAATTCAGTCCCGCCCTGTTTGGGGCGCCGTTATCGGCCGTGCACAAAATTTAGCGCCTGGCGCTAATTATCGCCTCCGTCGGCAAACTTGGCTTTTATCGCCCCTGGAGATGATTGGAGCGCTAAATCAGGCGCTACACACCTCTCTTAAGGCGCTAATGCCGAGGAGCGAGTCGCTACCTCAGAGCACGGGCGCAGGTGCTGTCAGTTACTGATTGAACACAGACACACTGGCGCCAGTCAGTTCTTAAAGGGGAGGGTCGACCTTGCTCTCCAGCCACACCCTGCTCATTGGAGCCTTGAATCTCGGCCTGGACAGGCCTGTGCCTAAATCTTCTAGCCAAGGACTATGGAGAGGGACAGGGAGCACAGCACTTCAGCAAGAGGGCCTTGGAGGCTCTGGTTGGCGCGGTGGAGTGCAGAAGATCTCAACTGTACCCAGAGAGTGGCAGGAGGCCTTTACCACGCGAATACAGAAGAGTGTGGAGGGAGGTGGCTCAGAGCGGCTCCTCAAGGAGCATGGTGCCCAGGACCCATATCCAACGTAGAAAAAAGTTCAACGACCTCACTCGGGTCGTCAGGGTGAGTGTTTTTTTTTCAAAACCTCTCCATCCCTCCATCTCAACCTCACTCTATGGCCAGAGGGTGTTAAAAGCCCCAATGCCCAACACTCATCCAACACGTATGGCCCTTTCATCAAATACACATGCACATCCCACACTTTGCATACAGTAAGGGCTATTCAACTATGGGATGAAATTCAGGCAAGACCATGGCTGCATACAGTAAGGGCTATTCAACTATGGGAGGCACATTAGGCAAGACCATGGCTGCATACAGTAAGGGCTATTCAACTATGGGAGACACATTAGGCAAGACCATGGCTGTATATTTACTCAGATGCCGTCCTTTTTCTTGCAGGCCAAGCTATCTAATAATAGGAGACAGCAGCAATGGACGGGTGGAGGGCGGCCTCAGCTGCAACCCCTCAGCGATCTTGAGGTGCGCGTCCAAAGGATAGTGGCAAGCCGGGTGATCGGTCTCGTCACCACTGGAGATGCCGACCCCGTTCTGGACAGCAATGATAAGGTCATCACCTTTTTGTCCTCTCTCCTTCCACTTGTTCCTCACAACATCAGCCTTTGACACTTTCAATCCAACTGCACCGCCTGGGTGTTCATTTCAGCGAGGAGCCGCTCCTCCTCTGCGTCCAGTGCAGTAGGACTCGATGGCATACTCTCCCTCCAGGGAGAAGGCCCCTGAGCTTCCCTACCCCCATCGCTGCACTCATTCCTCCCTTGCTGCCACCCTGTCCTCACGCTAAAGCCACTCTTGTACTTCCCTGCTTTCAGATGGTGATTCACCAGTTGAGGAGACGGGCCCTCAAGCTGCCAGTGGGAGTGAAACTGAAGGCGAGGAGGAAGAGGAAGCCGGAGCATCAGTGCCACCCTCTCCCGAGGAAGCCCATGCCCACATTGGGAACACGCCTTCCCTGGAGGGGAGCAGGGGGGAATGGTCTGATGAGGGTGAAGCTCCAGGACCCAGCGGGCTGCAGCAACATGATGGGGGTAGGGAAGCTCAGGGGCCTTCTCCCCGGAGGGAGAGTATGCCAGTGAGTCTTACTGCACTGGACGCAGAGGAGGAGCGGCTCCTCGCTGAAATGAACACCCAGGCGGTGCAGATGCACACTGAGCTCTTGGGTGCAGTGGGAAGGGTGCCCGAATCCATTGAATCACTGGCAAGGAGTGTGGAGCACTTCGCTGTAGCACAGGCGGATACCACACAACTGCTTAGTGCTGTAATGCAGTCACTGGCTGCCATGAGCCCATCTCTGACTGCTCTCATGCAGACACAGATTGAGGCCACGCGAGCACTGACTGCTGCCATCATCGCTGGTTCAGACACATTTCCCCGGGGCTCTCACCGCGCCGCAGCAGGCCAGCAATCCGTGCTCCAGCAGATTGCTCCGAATGCTGAAGTGCTGTCCCGTGGGAGTGCCAGCGTGTCGGTCGAGCAGGGAGTTGCTGTCCTCTCTCAAGATGACAGCAGTCCTGCTGCCACCACTGTCACTTCTCCACTGCACTTGCCACCGCCTGTAGGACAGACTGCTGCCGCCCATGCAGAGTTGGTGCAGTCTGCAGCCGGGCCCTCCAGGCCCAGAGCTGGTCGAGGCCATCCTTCAAGGGCATCTGCAGTCTCAGGTTGTGACAATCAGCAGCCTTCCACCAGCCTTGCTGCAGCCACTGGGGTCCCATTACGGAGGAGCTGTAGGGTGGGAAGGGGGGAAGTGCGCAAGGGAAGGAGATCACCCTCGAAGGGCAAAAAGTAGGAGGTGTGACAAAATGTTCATTTTTTTATTAAAGGCCGAGGCTCGTGGTCAAATTTTTTTTACTGTTTTGGACATTGTCTCCAGGTTGTGAGAGCCAGTTATGTTAATGACTGTTTTTTTTGTGTTTCTTTCTATTAGTTTGTCATGCGGAAATGACACACACAGAGTTTGTAAAATAAAAACGTTTTTGTATTCAAAATGTACATGTTTGGTCTTTGCAATCATTGTTGCCTTGACCGGCTTAGGGGTTGCGGATTGGTTTCATTCAGGTTGTTCTCAATGGCAGAAGCCATTTCCTTAGAAGAGGCCTAGAAGCGGCTTGCTATCAGCCTTTGACGGATGGCCCTTCCAGTTTCTACATTGTGTGCCTCCCTCCCGCCTTGGTGCTGCTGATGATCATCCTCCTCATCTTCCTCCTTCTCTTCCTCCTCCTCCTCTGGTGGTGCTCCAAGGCCTGGTGGCATTGGCTGGATCCTGAGGATTGCCAGGTTATGCAGCATGCAGCACACAACAACGAAGTGGGAGACTTGCTCAGGCGAGTACTGTAGGGCTCCTCCAGAATGGTCCAAATAGCAGAACCGTTGCTTGAGCACGCGATTGTGTGCTCAACGATGTTCCTGGTAGCTAGATGGCTCTCATTGTATCGCAGCTCAGCAGGGGTGTTGGGCAAACGGAGCGGTGTCATCAGCCAGGTGCACAAAGGATATCCTTTGTCCCCGAGAAGCCAACCACCTGGGTGATGCGGTGCCTGGAAAAGTTCTGCCACAGTAGTCTGGTGCAGGATGAAGGCATCGTGGCTGCTGCCAGGATAGTGGGCATTGACAGCGAGTATCAGTTGTCTGTGGTCACAGACCAACTGAACGTTTAAGGAATGGAAGCCCTTTCGGTTGCGGAAATCCTCGGCATTCTCATGCGGAGCACGCAAAGCCACATGAGTGCAGTCAATGGAGCCCTGCACCATGAGGAAGTCCGCTATCCTAGCAAAGCCCATTGCGCGTTCTTGCTGCTTGTCCAGGGTCATGGGGAAAGAGATGTACTCTCATCTCCTTTTAAAGAGGGCATTTGTGACCTGACGGATGCAGCAATGCACCACGAACTGGGAGATATTGGCAATGTCCCCAGTTGCTGATTGAAATGAGCCGGTGGCATAAAAGTTGAGAGCCACTGTTATCTTCACTGCCACCGACAGAGACGTCCTGCTCCTCAGTTGAGGCTGCAGATCTGGCTGCAGCAGGTGGCAGAGCTCAGTGACCACCTCCTTGCTGAAGCGCAGCCTTCACAAACACTGCTCCTCAGACATATTAATGTAGGAGAATTGTTGGCGAAATACCCTGGGAGGGTAAGGTCTCCTGTACAGAGGCCTGTTGGCCCTCCTCTGTCTGGCCATGATTGCCACTCTCTCTCTGCGTCTCTGTGCCCTCCAAATGTGATGGCGCAGGACGATGCCCCCATTCATTGCAGCCCCCATAGTATCTTGGCAATCAAAGTAATGAAGGTCAAAAACCAAAGTACCTGTAAAGTTATGGTCAGAAGCCAAAACTACTTCAGACAGCGTTGACTCAATGCAGAAGAGTCTCTTTCTCTCTTTGTCTCTCTTTCTCTGTTTGTCTCTCTCAAAATCTATCTCTCTCTCTCAGAACGAGTGGTGCAAAAATGGCTACCACACAAAAGCCAGGAAGAGGCCCCCTTTAAATAGCGCCCCCCCAGCCCCACAGCGACTGGGAAGCGTTCCAGTCAACCTGTCGTTGGTTGCGCCAGGCGGAAAGGAGGGGGCGCCACTCAATTTCCGTTCCGGGGCGTCACAAGGGCGTTGCACTCTCGAATGATGTCAAGATCTGCGTGCGCAGAAGATCGGGCAGTGTTGTTTAGCGCCGCCGCAAAATGTCCGGTCAATTCCGTGAGAGGCGCAGAGATCGCCGTGCCCGGGTGCTAGTTGCTTTGCGCTCCATTAGCACCCTCTTAAGGCGCTAACGGGAGGCCAGACCAACTGAATTTTTCCCCCTATGAACCTTAACTGTCAAACTATAGAGTAGTATAAATACTCACCTGGCCGTACTCACCCAATCAGCTGCTTCCTCCTGCCCATGTCACGTTTTGAATCGTGACGTGGCTCTGGAAGGCCGCCGCTGGTCTGTGAGATTGGTAAGCCTGTGAAAAAAAGCCCGCGAAAGTGAGTTTAAATACTCACTGAAACTCCGCTCTCACCGCTCCCGACAATGTTCTTAATAAATAGATCATTGTAGCTCACCTCGTGGCTTCGTAATTACTGAGCCATAGAGACCAGAAAGACACTAGGTTAGATCCCTGCTTTATCCTGAACTCAGCTGGAGAAGGGAGGGGGGAAAAAATCAACCAGAGTTCCCACTCCTGATTCCTATTCTGTGATTCCTTGGGAGCATGAGTGTAGATGTTGCAAAAGAGCAAAATGGGGCCCCAACTGTGATGCTCACTATGGTAAAATAGTCTGCTGTCCAGGTTCACACATTAGAATGCTCATTTGGGTGAGGGGCAGGAGATCTGCTGACACAAGTGGAACCATATCTTACAAGAAACAGAGAGGGTGAAATTGGTCAACGCCAATCGCGCAAAATGGACTCATAGCGAATCGGCAGCCCATTTTACATTGCGCCCAATTCTCTTTTCCATTACCTTCAGTGGGCTGATTCACTATCAGTCTGATTTGTGCTACTTTTTGCTCCCAGTGCCTTCAGGAAAAGAGGCAAGTAAAAGAAAGGGGAGAACATTTTGGGGCAGGAATTGAAGAATGGTTTTATTTTTCATTGAGATGCTCCTGTTGTCTCAATGAGTTGACAGGCTGTAAATTTAAATAAGTGGGGTGTGTCATAACTCACAAAAGAAGGTATGTAATAGGTAATAAAAATATCAAAATAAATACAGTAAATAAATCCAGTAGATACTGGGTGGCACAGACTGCACATAATCTGAGTTGCTACCATGAAATGGCCTGCCCCTTGATTCCACAGACATTAATCTGCTCATCATCAATGGAGGGAGGATGGAAAAACCTCACAGATGAAACATGGGGGCAGATCAGGCGATCGCTCGGTGGTGGGGGGAGGTAGGCCGATCGTTGGGGCAGGGTGAGGGGGTTGGTCAATCGCTGGGGGTTGAGAGATCTTGGAGGTTTGCTTGAGGGGCCGGGGGGAAGCACTTCTGCTCCTCCTGGCCCACAAGCAGTGCTGGAAAAGCACTTACCTGCTGGATCTGGCATTTCTCGCCTCCCTTCATCAGTCGGGTTTTCCAAGCCCTGGGTCCAAGCCCATGCTGCAGGTGTTAATTCCAAATCGCTAACAAAATCTGAGGCACAGAGTCTGATTTAAATATTACAATTACCAACCTGCCTCTCCAAAGTGGGTTACTCAGCTGACCCCAAACCCACATGTTTAAACAGGAAGTAGGCAAGTTCGTGGCTGGTTGGGGTCGGGTTTCCCATTTATGACAATTTAACCCCAACTACCACCGCCGCCACCCCACACCCCCCTCCCACCAACACTGTCCCGCACTTCCTGGTAATCAACAGAAACTTTACAAGAACATTGCATAAAACACCCAAGTACCTACCATTGTGTGTTGTTAGTTGGTATGATTGCAGTAGGATGAGGGTGAGTGTGAGGGGTGGCTAGTGAGATGGGGAAGTGATAATGTAGATAGAGGGGGATGGGTGGAGGTGCAAGGTAAGTTGGTGTGAGTAAGGATGTGCAGGAGTAGGGTAGGGAAGGCAAAGTGATGGGGGTGTGATGAGTGGCACAGCAGGATGAGGTTGGGTGTGGCTTTGCAGTTTTGTGATCTACTGAGATAATTGAAACATTTGCAGCACTGTACCCAGGTCCTCCTGACCACATCCCTGCTTGTGTCCTCCTCTGCAATATGCAACCAGGCTGTGTTGATCTCCTGGGGAGGTCTCTTCTGTCCATGGGAAGGGAAGAGGACCCCGCTGCATGCTGTGACTCCCTCCATAAGCATATGGATGGAATCATGGGAGAGCCTGGGTGCACCTCTGTGCAGTCATTGTCAGTGTTTGCAGCACCTCAATGCTGTAGAACACTGACAGCACAAATATCAAAATAAATTTGGGCTTGGTCCCTTTAAGGAAATCGGCTGATGACGCGTCATCAAATGACATCACCAGACCCGCTTCCTCTAATTGGCTGGGAAATGCGCTGGGTGGGCTTAACAAGGCCCATCAAGGTAAATTCATTTCACAGAGCGGGTTGGAGCCAGCAGCGGGGTTGGGACCCACCACCAACGTCGCCCGCCAAGGACCCGCCGAGGTTAGCAAAATTGTGGCCAGAGAGCGAAAGAAAAGGAGCATACATGCATACTAAAGGGTAGATCAGACAGCAAAAATTTCTATTAGTAGATGAAGCTTAATATTACCAAGGTGCTCTACCCATGCTACATGCATTTCAGCAGAACGCTTCCTGCTTGGTAGGGTGATATATGAAAATGTAATTAATTTAGTAAACTTTATTCATTATGAGATATCACGGTATACTGCTCCCTAAAGATTAGGCTGTGAAGCCATTTCCTGCACTTTGCAAATTTGCCGAAGACTAGTGGATCACTTGTGGTATTGTTGACAATAAGTCGGATGATATGCTTTTTTTTAAATAAGTTTCATGAGTTTAAAATTTATAATTCAATTCTTTGATGAAGTAACAGAGAGGGTTGATGAAGGTAGTGCAGTAGATGTATATATGGACTTTCAAAAGGCATTTGACAAAGTAGCACATTTCAGACTTATTTGGAAAATAGAAGCAAATGGTAGTAAAGGGACGGTGGTAGCTTGGGTACATAATTGGCTGAGGGATAGAAGGCAGAGAGTAGTGGTGAACTGATGTTTTTCTGGAGAGAAGTATGCAGTGAGGTCTCCCAGGGGTCAGTATTAAGACCATTGGTTTTCTTGTTATATATAAGTAGCCTGGACTCGGGTAGAGGGAGTACAATTTTGAAGTTCACGGATGATACATAACTTGGCAACACACTAAATAGTGAGCAGGATAGACTTCAGGATGACAAAGTGAACAGGCTTCAGGATGACATAGACAGGCTGGTGAAATGGGCAGACACATGGCAGATGCAGTTTAATGCAGATAAGTGTGAAGTGATGCACTTTGGGAGGAACAGTGTAACCTAAATGGTATTATTTTGAGGGCGTGCAAGAACAGAGGACCCCGGAGGTGCATATTCACAAATCTTTGAAGGTGGAAGGGCAGGTTGAGAAGGCGGTTAAGAAAGCGTATCGAATATTTGGCTTTGTAAATAGGGGCATTGAATAAAAAAACAAAGAAGTTGTAGCGTACCGATCACAGAAAGGACACAATCCGCTTTTCGGTCCGTAGACTATAAATCAGGCGTCATGCCTTTAAGAAGGATCACACCTTTAAGAAACTCGATCTGCAACATAGTTAAGCCCAGAGCGGGGGAGGGGAGTCTAAGCTGTGGGCTGCTGGAAGACAGTCAGACTTGGTGTAGTCTCTGATGCCATTTTTGTGTTCAACATGTGGTCTCAACAATTAAACCTTTTCTGTTGAACCTCTCCGAGTTCAGTATATTTTGTTAGGAGTACGTAGACTCCTACAAAGTCAACCTTTAAAAATCAATGGTTAGGCTTCAGCTGGAGTATTGTGTACAATTCTGGGCACCACACTTTAGGAAGGAAGTCAAGGCCTTGAAGAGGTTACAGAGAAGGTTTACCAGGATGATACCAGGAATCAGGAACTTCAGTTATGTGGAGAGTTTGGAGAAGCTGAAATTGTTCTCCTTACAGCAGAGAAGGTCAAAGGGAGTCCGAACAGAGGTATTCAAAATGATGAGGGGTTTTGATAGAGCAAGTACTTAAACAAAGGTAATTACAAAGGTATGAAGGCAGACTTGGTTAAAGTGGACTGGGAAAATATATTACAGGGTAAGACTGTAGAAAAGCAGTGGCAAACATTTAAGGAGATATTTCATAACTCTCAGCAAAGATATATTCCAGTGAGAAAGAAAGACTCCAAGAGAAGGATGAACAATCCGTGGCTAACTAAGGAAGTAAAGGATGGTATCAAATTGAAAACAAAAGCATACAATGTTGTGAAGAATAGCGAAAGGCCAGAGGATTGGGAAATTTTTAAAAAGCAGCAAAGGACAACTAAATAAATGATAGAGAGAGAAGATAGCTTATGAGAGTAAGTTAGCAAGAAATATAAAAACAGATAGTAAGAGCTTCTACAGGTATATAAAAAGGAAGAGAGCAGCTAAAGTAAACATTGGTCCCCTAGAGGATGAGTCTGGGGAATTAATAATGGGAAACAGGGGAATGGCGGAGACCTTGAATAAATATTTTATGTCGGTGTTCACGGTAGATGCCACTAAAAGCATCCCAATAATGGATAATCAAGGGGCTATTGGGGTGGGGGGGGACTTAAAACAATCACTATCACTAGAAAGTATTAGGCAAACTAATGGGACTAAAGGTGGACAAGTCCCCTGGACCTGATGGCCTGCATCCTAGAGTCTTAAAAGAGGTGGCTACAGAAATAGTGGATGCATTGGTTGTAATCTACCAAAATTCCATGGATTCTGGAGAGGTCCCAGTGGACTGGAAAACCGCAAATGTAACGCCCCTATTTAAGAAAGGAGGGAGGCAGAAAGCAGGCAACTATCGACCAGTTAGCTTAACATCTGTCATTGGGAAAATGCTGGAGTCCATCATTAAGGAAGTGACAGCAGGCCATTTAGAAAATCATAATATAGTCAAGCAGAGTCAGCATGGTTTTATGAAAGGGATATCATGTTTGACAAATTTGCTGGAGTTCTTTGAGTATGTAACGAGCAGGGTGGATAAAGGGGAACCAGTAGATGTTGTGTATTTGGATTTCCAGAAGGCATTCGATAAGGTGCCACATAAAAGGTTACTGCACAAGATAAGAGCTCACGGGGTTGGGAGTAGTGGGGAAAATGCTAGAGTCCATTATAAAAGATGTAATAGCAGAGCACTTGGAAAACAGTGACAGGATCGGACAAAGTCAACATGGATTTACAAGAGGTAAATCGTGCTTGACTAATCTACTGGAATTTTTTGTGGATGTAACTGGTAAAATAGATAAGGGAGAACCAGTGGATGTGGTGTATTTGGACTTTCAAAAGGCTTTCCATAAGGTCCCGCATAAGAGATTAGCATGTAAAGTTAAGGCACATGGGATTGGGGGCAAGGTATTGACTTGGGTAGAGAACTGGTTGGCAGACAGAAAGCAAAGAGTTGGAATAAATGGGTCTTTTTCCGAGTGGCAGGCAGTGACTAGTGGGGTACCGCAGGGATCGGTCCTTGGACCCCAGCTATTCACAATATATATTAATGATCTAGACGAGGGAATTAGATGTAATATCTCCAAGTTTGCAGATGACACAAAGCTGGGTGGGCGTGTGTGCTGTGAGGAGGATGCTGAGAAACTCCAGTATGATTTGGACAGGTTGGGTGATTGGGCAGATGCATGGCAGATGCAATATAGCGTGGATAAATGCGAGGTTATCCACTTTGGTGTCAAAAACAAGAAGGCAGATTATTATCTGAATGGCAATAGATTGGGAGCAGGGGAAGTGCAACAAGACCTGGGTGTCCTTGTGCACCAGTCGCTGAAGGTAAGCATGCAGGTGCAGCAGGCGGTTAAGAAGGCAAATGGTATGCTGGCCTTCGTAGCGAGAGGGTTTGAGTACAGGAACAAGGATGTCTTGCTGCAGTTGTACAGGGCCTTGGTGAGACCACATCTTGAGTATTGTGTGCAGTTTTGGTTGCCTTATCTGAGGAAGGATGTTCTTGCCATGGAGGGAGTGCAGCGAAGATTCACCAGGCTGATACCTGGGATGGCAGGAATGACATATGAGGAGCGATTGGGTCGAATGGGCTTATACTCGCTGGAGTTTAGAAGAATGAGAGGGGATCTCATTGAAACTTATAAAATTCTAACAGGACTGGACAGACTAGATGCAGGAAGGGTGTTCCCGATGGTCGGGGAGTCCAGAACCAGGGGGCACAGTCTAAGGATAAGGGGTAAGCCATTTAGGACAGAGATGTGGAGGAATTTCTTCACCCAGAGAGTGGTGAACCTGTGGAATTCTCTACCACAGAAGGCAGTAGAGGCCAATTCATTAAATATATTCAAGAAGGAGTTGGATATATTTCTTAAGGCTAAAGGGATCAAGGGATATGGGGAGAAAGCAGGGACAGGGTACTGAATTTGGATGATCAGCCATGATCTCATTGAATGGTGGTGCAGGCTCGAGGGGCCGAATGGCCTACTCCTGCTCCTATCTTCTATGTTTCTATGTTTCTATTAGCATGGATAGAGGATTGGCTAACAGAAAACAGAAAGTCGGGGTAAATGGGTAATTTTCAGGTTGGCAAACTGTAACTATTGGGGTGCCGCAGGGATCCAAGCTGGGGCCTCAACTAGTTACAATCTATATTAATGACTTGGATGAAGGGACTGAGTGTAATGTAGCCAAATTTACCAATGATACAAAGATAGCAAATTGTGTGGAGGACGCAAAGAATCTCCAAAGGGATATAGATAGGCTAAGTGAGTGGGCAAAAATCTGGCAGATGGAGTTTAATGTGGGAAAATGCGAGGTTATCCACTTTGGTAGGAAAAATAAAAATGCAAATTATTATTTAAATGGGGAGAGATTACAAAAGGCTGAGGTACAGAGGGATCTGGGGGTCCTTGTACATGAATCACAAAAAGTTAGCATGCAGGTACAGCAAGTAATTAGGAAGGCAAATGGAGTGTTGGCCTTTATTGCAAAGGGAATGGAATATAAAAGTAGGGAAGTCCTGTTACAACTGTACAGGGCGTTGGTGAGACCACACCTGGAGTAATGCGTACAGTTTTGGTCTCCTTATTTAAGGAAGGTTATACTTGCACTGGAGGCAGTTCAGAGAAGGTTCACAAGGTTGATTCCAGAGATGAAGGGGTTGTCTTATGAAGAAATGTTGAGCAGGTTGCGCCTATACTCATTGGAGTTTAGAAGAATGAGAGGGGATCTTATTGAAACATATAAGAGTCTGAAGGGGCTTGATAGGGTAGATGCAGAGAGGATGTTTCCCCTTGTGGGGGAATCTAGAACTAGGGGCCTAATTTCAGAATAAGGGGACACCCTTTTAAATTGGAAATGAGGAAGAATTTCTTCTCTCAGAGGGTCATGAATCTTTGGAATTCTCTTCCCCAGAGAGCTGTGGAGGCTGGGTCATTGAATATAATTAAGGTGGAGATAGACAGATTTTTGAACGATAAGGGAGTCAAGGGTTATGGGGAGCGGGCAGGGAAGTGGAGTTGAGGCCAAGATCAGATCAGCCATGATCTTATTGAATGGTGGTGCAGGCTTGAGGGGCCAAGTGACCTACTCCTGCTCCTACGTCTTGCGTCTTATGGAGAAAGTGTTTCCTCTGGCAAATAGGTCGGTAACCAGAGACCACAGATTTAAAATAATTGGCAAAAGAACTAGCGGGGAAATGAGGAGAATTTTTTTCACATTTGTTATGATATGGAATGCACTGAAGAGTGGTGGAAGCTGATTCCATAGGAACTTTCAAAAGGCAATTTCACATGTACTTGAAGAAGATTAATTTGCAGGGTTAGGGGGAGTTTCAAAGAGCTGGCACAAGCACGACGGGCCAAATGGTCTCCTTCTGTGATGTAAGATTTGATAATTCTATGAAATTAAAAGAGAGATTTGAGTTTCTAATTAAGTTAATTTGCATGTGTAATTTGGATTGAATTAGCATAATTAAAGTTATCTCTAATAGCATAATGATTACACTTCCAAAGTTTGATAAAGCTAAATATTATAAAAGATATTTTTAATTATTGGGGAAAGTATCTGCTTCAATCGCCTAATTTGAATATGTAAAATAAATTGGAATTTTTTAAGTGCCATCTTTGATAGTACAATAATACTCCCACTTTTATGAAGGTTATTGACCAAGAGCATTATAAATATTTGTGCAGACAGGGAAAGTGAAAATGAATGGAGGAAGAAAAAGGGATCAGTGAGGGCGAAGGGAAATTGAAATGGCAGGAGAGGTTAATGGCTGCTGCAGGAAACAAGCAATATTAAAATACAAGTTGGTGACATTAATTACCTCTTGACCATTGCCAACAAAGCAATAGATGTGTGCATTGCACACAGAGAGATAGTGAGGTCAAAGGAACAAAATAACAGACAATAACAATGAGGAACAGGATTCACTGTGAGCGTCGCCACAGAAGATTTACTAGGGAACATATACACATCAGCTTATGTAATACATAATGATGTCACTCGCTTTGCAAGGTTGTCATTCATGTCACAAATATGGCATCACATTCCTTGTATGTGTCCACTTCATAGCAAAAATGGCACTGAACACGCCCAGATAGTTTTGTGCCCCAAAATTGGAACAGTGACTTAAATTGGGAATAGTGCAAGGGCGTATGTAAATTAATTTAGTCTTTTGTGGTGTAACAAAGAGGAGGGGAAAGTATGAACTGGCTAAAATTCTTACAACATCCTGGACCAGAACTACACCATGTTGCCTTGTTCTGCTTATGCTGGAGCTTCAGGTTCTGTAAAACCTTTTCTCCTCAATCCAGCTTTGCTTTTACAAATCTCACTTGTGATGTGATGACGTCAAGTAAACACGAGTAAAGGGAAAAGCTTTCACTGATTGAAAAGCTTGAACTGTCAGTCAGTGAGCAGGATTACCCAAGACTATAGCAATACACACTAATGGCATTGCAAAAGTGTGCCAACAATTCAGCCGGTTTTCAGAAATTAAACCGAAGATTTATTGCAGAGCAAGAAGCGTTTCCCTAGTAACAACTCCTGGATTGCAAAAGTTGACTTGTTTTCTCATTTTATCTCTTATTTTTGCATTTGGGATATCTTTTACCAGTTATGGTATTCTTCCAACCAGCGAGGATACCGGCTATCCATCAACTGATAGATAAGTCTTGTCAGAGCAGCCCGAAGAATTACACAGCAATAAATAGGAACACAAACACCTTCAGCTCAAGTGTGTCCACAGTCTGCTTGCCTGTCCTGTCCACTTGCCTGGGACCATTTTTCTCATTAAACAGATCTTATGATTAAGTATTAATATAATCCACTATTCCCTCAGATGAAATCCTTTTCCATTGTTTTTGGTAGTTAAAAGGAAGAAGACTACATACTGACTGCAATTAGATTTATGTATCAGAAAAATCAGAAATACATTTGGAGTTTGTGGCACACAAACACACGTTCCAGCACATAATGCTGCATGATTTATTTTATACATTTTATTTTTAATATAAACCCAGTAGTTTAGTCCAAAGTGTTGAAAAGTGATTCTTTCAGGGGAATGTGCACAGATGCATACAATATTGCCAGATTTTCTACAACTTTGCTTGAATCATGCAACCAGCTGTTCAGATGCCCCAGTCAACAATGTGCATGGGAGACACTTTAAATTCTGTATAATGGAACTCAAAACTCCTTTCACGGTCTCCTAAATGCAGCAGCCAGTCACAGATAATGCCCCTTGGTCTGTGTGGCACTATTGTTGAAGTCAAGGTTTAAACAGAGACAAACCAGTATTACTCTGGTGAGTGATTATTTAGATAGCAACTCATACGATACGCCCATTTAAAATGGCAATTTTCCCCCCGAATTTCTGCAGGTAAGTTAGTGTACTTCACTCTTGGGGGCTAATTTTAACTTTGGGCGATAGTTTATAACGAGCAATATCAGATCGGCCACCCCTTTATACAACGCCTGCTTTCCCCCCACTTTATACTACTGCCAAAAGGTAAAATTACCCTCTTGGACTCGAGAAGCATAAACATTATTTGTGTTTTTTAATTGTCTAACCAAATTTTTTTTCAAACAGAGGGTTATCAGAACATAATGCTTTAGCACAAGAGGCAGAGACTGTAACATCATTTAAAAGGGGATTGGATAAATATTTGAAAAGGAAGAATATAAAAGGATACAGGGAAATTCTATTATACTAGATAGCATCAGTTGAAGAGCTAGTACTGTCAGAGGTGTAATGGGCCAATGGCCTCCTTCTATGCTTTAGGCTGCGATTTTCCTTACCTCGGTGGATCCATGGCGGGCGCCGTTGGTGGTGGGTCCCGACCCCATTGCTGGCTCCATCTCACTCTGTGAAATGAATTTCCCTTGATGGGGCTTGTTAAGCCCGCCTAGCACGTTTCCCAGCCAATTAGAGGAAGTGGGTCTGGTGACATCATTGAGGTGCTGCAAACACTGACAATGACTGCACAAAGGCACAGGGCTGCACCCAGGCTCTCCCATCACTCCCTCCACATGCTTATGGAGGGAATCACTTCACACAGGGGGGTCCTCTTCCCTTCCCATGGGCAGAAAGCACCTCCTCAGGAGATCAACCCAGCCTGGTTGTACATTGCAGAGGAGGGCACAAGCAGGGATGTGGTCAGGAGGACCTGGGTGCAGTGCCGCAAACGTTTCAATGATCTCAGCAGATCACGAAACACTAGTACAAAGCCACACTCAACCTCATCCTGTTGTGCCTCTCATCACATCCCCATCACTCTGCCTTCCCTACCCTACTCCTGCACATCCTTACTCACACCAACTTACCTTGCACCTCCACCCATCCCTCTCTATCTATATTATCACATCCCCATCTCACTAGCCACCCCTCACACTCACCCTCATCCTAGTGCAATAATACCAACTAACAACACACAAGGGTAGGCACTTGGGTGTTTTATGCAATGTTCATGTAAAGTTTCTGTTAATGTGGTGTCAAACATTGAAACCTTTATTTTCAACACTTTCCGTTCTTGGACAGATTCGTGTGCACCTTTGGAAGTGGCTTAGTGAGTTGCAGTGAATGGTGAGACATAACGGTAATCCCCACAATGGTGATGAGTGTGAAAGTGGAAAGTGAACAGGTGTGAAATGGGAGCTGTTATAATACATTTCAAGCTGTCACTCATCAGCTGATTCAATGGCCACTCAACTTCCGCCTCAGATTAACAGACGGGGTCCACAGCAATGTGGAAGCTGTGGGTGAGCTGTTAAAGTCAAAAGCTAAGGTTAAATTCACTTTTAAGGGTTTGTCAACAAGCCAATAATTGTTTAAATTAGGCCCCCCGCCGCTACCAGTTGGGTCTGCTCAGCGCTGGCAGACCTGACATTGGGAAAGGCAAGTGTGCGCAATTTGACAGCGGGTTCCCGACCCACTGTCAATCAAATCAAATTTCACTGCCGACCCGCCATTGATCACATCCGTTGAGCACTGGCAAAATTCCAGCCTTAATTTCTATGAAGAACCCACTGTTTACTGTATCTAACTAGATTCTCAATGAATCTGGAGCTTTCACTTTACTACCCCATCAGGAAAACTATTCAAAATGTTGATCACTCTTTGTGTAAAGAATTTTTTTAAGACTGATGTCAGAATAACTAATGATGTAATGGGAAAATCTGTAAGATTTTTTCTCCTAAATGGATGAGCTAAGAAGGGTCTCATGTTTCCAAATCTACAGTACTAATACTGAAGTTATTCTTTCACCTTCTTGTGAACTAAGTTAGATTACAAGGAGAGTATGGGGAAGTGGGGGAATCAGAAACAAAACTTTTCAAAATGTTACTGTACTGAGGAGGGAAGCATTGGTTTGGGTGATGGGAGCAACAATAAGTTATGGGGAGAGAAAATAATAAAACAATTGTGCACTGGTGATGATGCAGGGATTACAAAGCCCTGACAGTAGCGCAATAAGGTTTCTTTGTGGGCATCTTTCAAACAAGTGATGTCTACACACTGAAGCTTGCCGACCCAAGTCAAAGATTGTGCAGTTAAAAATATACCAAAAAACCAACTGAACTCTCTCAAAATATGGTGACATGAACAGAGCCAACTTGTCTGCACCAATTATCGGGGATATATTCCAGAAACCAACTTTAGCGAACATAAAATAATTTACATCTGTATTTTTCTGGGATCTCTGAGGGAATGGACTGATGCATTTTAGGCCTCTGACATTTCTACTTTGAAGAGCTAAAGGTTGGCACAACAACATTCCTATTTCATTCACGAACTACCCACCCAGCTCTCACCACCAATAACTTTTTTTTAATGTGTATTTCTATTTTAAGCATCTGAAAGAATTTAAAAAGTTTTTTCACAGCAAATTTAGTTTAAAATATTCTAAAATCATGATAATGCAGTTTAATATTGTTTTGTGTTTCTTTATTGGAATATAAATTAAAATAAGGAAAGAAGGAATGAACAGAGATTTGAAGGAGCTCACGGAAAAAAATTGTTTAGCAAGAACAGACTGAATTAATTCAGCTCTACAAAGTTTATTGTCCAGACAGTCTTAATCTGAGATAGACACTAAACTTATAGTAGAAGATAACTGTACTACATTGCAATGTGTTTTCCGAATGTATGATCAAATCTGCACGAGTCCTTTGAAGTTTTGACCCCTACCCAGTACTCTAGGTCTGCAAGTGAATTCAGCCATTTTCATTTGGAAATGTCTGGTTAATTCTAACATGATTCCCAAAAATTAGGTTAATTAATGATACATTGAGATAGCACATTGTCCAATAGTGTTAGTTACTGTGCCACTGCATTTACTGAAAAACTCTCAATGTGTTTTAATAGATCAAAATATCAGTTTCACATGACCCTGGTTAAACCACTTTAAAGTGACCTTAACTTATTGGAAGTGACGGCCTCCCATTTACACTGACTGCCCTCCCAAACATTTCCTCAACATCATTCACTTTTGTTCTAAAATTGTTTTGGTCACCAAGCCATTACAGGCCATAAGATCATTCTTCAGACTTTCCCAAGACTGTGATCCATCTTGGCATGACAGATATATAGTTCATAAGATCTGTTTTGTCCCTGTTCAGAACACCAGTGAGATTGTTTAGTGGTTCAGTGAGGAATACTGGTGCATCAGCATTTTAAAGTAGAATTTGAATGATATAACCTGTGTAAGATGCAATTTTTATGAAATTGCATAGTTATCATCAGGAAACAAGTGGAGCAAAAAAGTACCATTACATATATCTGTGTTTAAAAAATAATATTGCAAGAGAGCTGAAAGGATACAGCTACTCGAAGATATCAAGTGGAAAAATAATTCTTCTATAGTGAGGGTGCATAGTTCCAAATTATACTGTGACTGGTGGCCTGTTTATTATTTAATCAGCTAGTACAGTAATTCTGATGCACATACTCCAGGATTGCACATTGTTGTAGAAATGAATTAAATAACAACTAAACTATCAGTCATTCCATTGCCTAGCACATTGGAGCTGTTATTTAGTGTACTATCAAAGATCAACTCAAACAGTTGCACAGAACAACAAGCAGTTACTTTTGGGTTATGGTTGATGCAACATGCTGTCCGGAACAGCAAAAAGTACTGGCTCTCCCAATTGGTTAGTTAGTAATTGCAGCAAGCAACTGTGCCATAAAAATGGTCCCAGGTTCAATTTTTGGTGCTGAGTTTGCAGATCTCAGCTGAGATGCCAGTACAATTGGCCTCAGTGCCCTTGGGCTAGGGAGGGAAAATGAGCTAGAGTTCCTATCCTGATTGGTATCTCACTAGGAACGCTGCGTGCATGAAAATTGGGTGTGACTAGGATTGAGCTCAGTTGTAATGGCCCCTTTAGTCAAATGGCTTGATGGTATTCATCATCGAAACTCATACATTAAGAATTATAGAATCATAGTTTGATACAACATAGAAGGAGGCCATTTTACCCATCATACCTGTGCCAGCTCTTTGAAAGAGCTATCAAATTAGTTCCATTCCCCTGCCCTTTCAACATAGCCCTGCAATTTTTTCCGCTTCAAGATTTTATCCACTTCCCTTTTGAAAGTTATTATTGAATCTGCTTCCACCACCCTTTCAGGCAATGCATTCCAGATTAAAAACATTCTTCTCATCGCGCCTCTGGTTCTTTTGCTAATTACCTTAAATCAGTGTCCTCTGGTTACCATTGGAAACAGTTTCTTCTTATTTACTCTATCAAAACCCTTCATGAATTTGAATACCTGTTAAATCTTCCCTTAACATTCTCTGCTCCAAGGAGAACAACTCCAGTTTCTCTAGTCTCTCCATCTAACTGAAGTCCCGCATCACTGGTACCATTCTAGTAATCTCTGCACCTTCTCTAAGGCCTTGACATCCTTCCTAAAGTGTGGTACCACAATTCTCCAGCTGGGGCTTAACTAGTGTATTATAAAGCTTTAGCATAGCTTCCTTGCTTTTGTACTCTATTCCTCTGTTTACAAAGCCAAGGATACCATATGATTTTTTAACAGCCCCCTTTGGTGAGGGGGATTGTCACATGTGAATCCATGGCTCCGATATTTAGTTGGGGCTGTGAAGAGAGTGGGGGGATGAGGGGAGAGATTTCCGGATGAGAAACTCGGAAGTACGGGTTTCCTCAGAAATCCTGCAGAGATTAACTGCAGGACGTCTTTAAAAAATTTTCAGCAGGTTTCCAGCCCGACAGTCAGCCTGATTGAGAGCCTGTCGGGCAGGAAAGTTGCCAGGGAGCGAAAGCCAGGTAAGTAGGTGATCGTGGGGTGGGGGTGGGTGTGGGGAGGAGGAGATCACGGGGGTAGTCGGAGGTCAAGGGTAGAGGGCGCGGAGATAGTCGGGGGAGTTGGAGGTCGTGGTTGTGTAGTCTGAGATCGCAGGGGTTGGGGTGGAGAGTCAGAGAAAGCGGGGGAGTCGGAGATTGCGGGGACGTCGGAAATCACGAGGGACATCGGAGGTTGCAGCGGGTGGGTAGGAGGTGGTGTCGGCCGATCATGGGGGGTGTAAAGAGGTTCGCTTGTTGGGCTTGAAGGAGACACACCTGCTCCTTCTGGTGCTGTAAATACATTTACCTCTTGGATCCAGCCCTTCTCGCCTCCTTTTACCTGCCGGGATTCCCGAGCTCCTGGAAACCTGGCTCCCACAAGTTAAAAATAAAAATCCTCCTTAAAAGATTTTACTCACTGACCCGCTTCCTGAGAGTGGATTGGTCACCTGTCCCCTGAACTGCCGCTGTTAAAACCGGAAGTGGGCGGGTTGGGGTCGGGTTTGAGATTTAAGAATTTTTTTACCTCCCACCCACCCCCAACCCACTTGCCCTTGGAGGTTAAAATTTCCTCCCATATCTCTGCAGGAATCATTTCCTTCAAAGGGGTGAATATTGGTAAGAAAACAAATACTGAGTGTAGAACAGTTTTTTTAACTCTTTTCAGCATCAAGCATTGATATTAGGTATGAACCGGTACAAAGATCCTTCTAATCTGTATCCAACAAGGTGGGTCACTTTCAATTTTGGTGGCGGTGTAAAATTGGCAGTGGTCTGCCCATTATATACCCTGCTTAATTTTCCTTTCCATTGACGTTGATGGAAGGGAAAAGCAGGCGGGTTGTTAATGAGCAGCTGATTCACTACTGCCAGTCTTCCTTCAAAGTTGAAAATTACCCCCAATGTGCCTTCATTTAAGCCTCGGTAAAGTAGCCCCCCACCTCCTTTCACCAAAGTGTAATTTCCATTTTCTATGCCAACTATTCTTATGACCTCCCTGAGTGACACTCGCAATTTAAGGGCTAATTCTGCGACCCCCGCCCCCCCCCCCCGCCCCCCCGCTCCCAGAGAGGAGCCATGCTGACAGAGATTGCGGTCTGAGGATCAGGGCTACAATACTGAGCGCTGAGCAAGGCTTCACTGCTGGTAATGCAAAATTGGTGCCAATTATCGGGAACAGTTTTGTGCTGTGGATTCATGCCAGCTCGGATGCAAGTTGAGACTGCTCAAATCCTTACAACAGATAGAGAGAAGAGACTTCCAGCCCATCGGTCTGGAGTGAATTCAAGTCTGGCTCCAGAGGTGGAACCAGCAGTGTGATAATCCACTAAGACATATGTGCCCTAAGTGAACTGTAGTTCTGAATTTGAGAGCTAGACTGAATTAAGACTGACCTAGAATAAGAAAAGAAAAGAAAATCATTGTACCACTAATTCTACGATCAGTATTAAAGAAGCTCTTTCAGTGACAATGTTTTCTTTTTAGAAACACACAGTGCAGCTAATTGTAGCCTTGATTTATACTATAAATGTAAATACAATGTAGCTCTCATTGTCTAATATGTCTTACCCTGGACACATACTAATTGTTAATTATTAGGGACTAACTAACTCACTGAAGCGAGTCGCCTGATTGACATCAGGATGTATGTGTACGGGCTGGTGCCTCAAATGCAGTCATTTACTACACAAATCAGCCTGGTGATAGAGTGTCTTTAAATTAAGTTACAACCGTGCAGTTATTGGACAGGGAGTAATTGATAAAACCATTAGTAACACTTGTAGAGATAAAAGCCAGCAAAATCATGCAGCCATAATTATTCCTAATGGATACATGCAGTAAATTGTGGCAGAAAAATTCTTGCATTATCTTTCAATCAATTCTGACAGGCCTGGAAGATTATCACTGACTTAACTGTTCAGAGATGGAAAGAAAAATGACCATTCTGGATTTCTGTCCCATTTGTTCCTTTTTCTGTTGAACCGATTACTTGATCTTTGTGGTGCAACAGTGATTTTACGGTGCAGTTGAATGTTACCCTTCGCAGCCATGTTTTCCTGTTTTGTATTAAACAGGTAAAGATTTAAAGGGGCACTGTCTTCATGCAAGAGTGCTGTGGCAAACATTTATTGACTTGTTTGTAAACACACAGCACAAGTGACGTTATTCCCATTGCAATGTATCACTGCGTCACTTACACAAGAGGCATCGTGATGAAAATGATTGACAGATCTTTTGGCTCTGGTCTCTCCCCAAACAAAAGGACGCTCGTCAAATAAACTTTCCACAAATACAGTGCCTTAAAAGCTAATGAAATAAGATCAGATCCTCTGTGCTGGCTTTTCTATTTGTTTTCAATTATCCCACCAGGAACAGAGATGCTTTTCAATTTTCAGCATGCAGAGTGTTTGCCCTTTGCAGGACATTGGGTCAACTTGCTGGACATGTCTGATGATGACCATTATCAAACAGAATGAGAGGAAACTATACATCCAAAGTTCCAACAACATTCCTGATCTTAGAACATTTTCAAAACATATTGAAACACATCATAATATCGGTAATGGTTTTTGTTCATGGAGAAAAAACACCAATGCAATTCTCAAAGGATTTTAATTAACTGATGGAATTAAAACATGAGATTTTATTTACGCAGTAAAAATTGGTGTTACAAGTTTACCATTCTTCAGATTACATAATAATCTTTGACTGTTCCACCCTCTCCTTCCCCCTTCTAGTTAGCTTTGAACAACAGTATGACAAGTTATCATCTAGGCACTTTCAGGCTCTGGGGACCGATAACGAGATAACTCAGCCAGCGGCAGTCATTCCTAGTTTGACACATTTTTACTCACCAGAGATTGATCCGTGATGTATCCGTGAAATGGTCACGTTGATCTTTATATTTTTTGGCTTCAGTTGGCTGACAAACATCCTTTAAAAACATAGCCAGAGCATCTCTAAAAATGGCTTCTCTTTCTCCCCGACACTGTTAGCTCTGTAGTTCCCCCAAGGATCCATCATTGGCCCCCCTCCTCTTCCTCATCAACCTCCTGCCTCGTGATGACATGATTCAGAGACATGGGGTCACTTTTTCCATGTATGCTGACAAGATCCACCTCTGCATCTCCACCACCTCTCAGCCCTTGCATTGCCTCTGTCTTGTCAGATTGCATGTTGGACATCCCAACCCCGATTTTAACTGTCCAGTGAGAAAGGGGCATGCTCGAGTCAAATGCTTGATTTAATCCCAGCCCAATTTTACCCTCCATTGACTTTGGGTGGATGAGGTTAAAATTGGGGCTGCAGTCTTGGATGAGGCGCAATTTCCTCAAAGCCATCATATTTAGTCGCCACCACAAACTTCATTCCAGTGCTATCCACTTCATCTCCCTTTCCGCCCACTGTATCAGGCTGTACCAGATTGTTCACAGTGTCAGTCCTCTTCAACCATGCCACTCACCCCCCTCCCTATCTCTGTTCCCTTCTCCAGCCCTACAACCTTCTTTTGCTGCTGAGAATGACTGTTCCTGACTTTGGCCTCTTATGCATGCCCTCTCCCTTCACTCCACCATTGGTAGCAATGTAGGCCCCATGCTCTGTAATTCCCTCTGACTCTCCATCTTCCTCTCCTTATTAAAACCTACCTCTTTGGCCAAGCTTTTGTTTACCTTTTCTAATATCTCCTTCTTTCGCTCAGTATCAATTTTTTTTGATTATGCCTGTGAAGTACCCTGGGACCTTTTCTATGTTGAAGACACTATATAAATGCAAATTGTTGTTGTTCTTGCTTTCAGCCAATCACAGGCCACTGTTTTGGTAATTCATACGAGCTCCAAATGCATTGTGGGAGTTTGAAGGAAGAAGAAAACTGACAAATAAATGTCGTTGGGAAAATGCTGGAGTCCTTCATTAAGGAAGCAGTAGCAGGGCATTTTGCTGGAGTTCTTTGAGGATGTAACAAGCCGGTTGGACATGGGTGAACCAGTGGATGTGGTGTATTTGGATTTCTAGAAGGCATTCGATAAGGTGCCACATAAAAGGTTACTGCATAAGATAAGAGCTCACGGAGTTGGGGGTAATATATTAGCATGGATAGAGAATTGGCTAACTAACAGAAAGCAGAGAGTCGGGATAAATGGGACATTTTCTGGTTGGCAAACGGTAACTAGTGGGGTGCCACAAGGATCGGTGCTGGGGCCTCAACTATTTACAATCTACATTAATGACTTGGATGAAGGGATCGAGTGTAATGTAGCCAAGTTTGCGGATGCTACAAAGATGGGTGGGAAAGCAAGTTGTGCAGAGGACTCAAAGAATCTATAAAGGGATATAGACAGGCTAGGTGAGTGGGCAAACATTTGGCAGATGGAGTATAATGTGGGAAAGTGCGAGGTTATCCACTTCAGCAGGAAAAATAAAAAAGCAAACTATTATTTAAATGGAGAGAGATTACAAAATGCTACAGTTCAGAGGGGCCATGAAACACAAAAAGTTAGCATGCAGGTACAGCAAGTAATCAAAAAGGCAAATGGAATGTTGGCCTTTATTTCAAGGGGGTTGGAGTATAAAAGCATGGAAGTCCTGCTACAACTGTACAGGGTATTGGTGAGACCACACCTTGAGTACTGCGTACAGTTTTGGTCTCCTTATTTAAGGAAGGATATACTTGCATTGGAGGCAGTTCAGAGATGATTCACTGGGTTAATTCCAGAGATGAGGGGTTTGACTTATGAGAAGAGGTTGAGCAGGCTGGGCCTATACTCATTGGAATTTAGAAGAATGAGAGGTGATCTTATCGGAACATATATACTGAGGGGGCTCGACAGGGTAGATGCAGAGAGGATGTTTCCCCTCATGGGGAAATCTGGAACTCGGGGGCACAGTCTCAGAATAAAGGGTCGCCCTTTTAGAACTGAGATGAGGAGGAACTTCTTCTCTCAGAGGGTCGTAAATCTGTGGAATTCTCTGCCCCAGAGAGCCGTGGAGGCTGGGTCATTAAATACATTTAAGAACATAAGAACATAACATAAGAAATAGGAGCAGGAGTAGGCCAATCGGCCCCTCGAGCCTGCTCCGCCATTCAATAAGATCATGGCTGATCTGATCCTAACCTCAAATCTTCTATCACTCTCCATCCACCCGAACCCATGTGATCTCCCGGGAGAGGCGAAAAACCAGATAAAAAACCCAATGGCCAAATTGGGAGAAAAAATCTGGGAAATTCCTCTCCGACCCATCTAGGCGATCGAAACTCGTCCAGGAGATCACTCTGTCCCTATATTTTCTACAGTACTTACCTTCTGTACAGGCGATCTCCACCCCAGCCAGGAACAGGAATAAAATCATCTCCTGAAATCTAACACAGATTTAGAACACAGTAGGAGCAGAACCAGGCAACACGGCCCCTGGGCCCACTCCACTACCCACAGGGCCATGACCATTCCGACCTAGACTCATGTCCAATTTCCTGGCCACTCCCCGTAACCCCTAATTCCCTTTACTTCTAGGAAACTATCTATTTCTGTTTTAAATTTATTTAATGATGTAGCTTCCACAGCTTTCTGGGGCAGCAAATTCCACAAACCTACCACCCTCTGAGTGAAGAAGTTTCTCCTCATCTCAGTTTTGAAAGAGCAGCCCCTTATTCTAAGATTATGCCCCCTAGTTCTAGTTTCACCCATCATTGGGAACATCCTCACCGCATCCACCCGATCAAGCCCCTTCACAATCTTATATGTTTCAATAAGATCGCCTCTCATTCTTCTGAACTCCAATGAGTCCCAATCTACTCAACCTCTCCTCATATGACCATCCCCTCATCCCCGGGATTAACCGAGTGAACCTTCTTTGTACTGACTCGAGAGCAAGTATGTCTTTTCTTAAGTATGGACACCAAAACTGTATGCAGTATTCCAGGTGCGGTCTCACCAATACCTTGTACAACTGCAGCAATACCTCCCTGTTTTTATATTCTATCCCCCTAGCAATAAAAGCCAACATTCCATTGGCCTTCTTGATCACTTGCTGCACCTGCATACTAACTTTTTGAGTTTCGTGCACCAGGACCCCCAGATCCCTTTGTACTACAGTACTTTCCAGTTTCTTGCCATTAAGATAATAACTTGCTCTATGATTTTTCCTGCCAAAGTGCATAACCTCACACTTTCCAGTATTGTATTCCATCTGCCAAATCTCTGCCCACTTACTTAGCCTGTCTATGTCCCTTTGCAGGTTTTTTATGTCCTCCTCACTCACTACTTTCCGTCCCATCTTTGTATCATCTGCAAACTTTGATATATTACACTCGGTCCCCTCCTCCAAATCGTTAATATAGATTGTAAAGAGTTGGGGACCCAGCACTGACCCCTGCGGAACACCACTAGTTACTGGTTGCCAGTCTGAGAACAAACCATTTATCCCAACTCTCTGCTTTCTGTTAGAGAGCCAATCCTGCACCCACGCCAGAATATTACCCCCAATCCCGTGATTTTGTATCTTGTGCAATAATCTTTTGTGTGGCACCTTGTCAAATGCCTTTTGGAAGTCTAAATACACTACGTCCACTGGTTCCCCTTTATCCACCCTGTATGTTACTTCCTCAAAGAACTCAAGCAAATTTGTCAAACATGACTTCCCCTTCATGAAACCATGCTGAGTTTGTCCTATTAAATTATGTTTATCCAAATGTCCCGTTACTGTCTCCTTAATAATGGACTCTAACATTTTACCAACCACAGATGTTAGGCTAACAGGTCTATAGTTTCCAGCCTTCTGCCTACCACCCTTTTTAAATAAGGGTGTTACATTAGCAGTTTTCCAATCTGCCGGGACCTTTGCTGAGTCCAGGGAGTTTTGGAAAATTATTACCAATGCATCCACAATCCCTACCGCCACTTCCCTCAAGACCCTAGGATGCAAGCCATCAGGTCCAGGGGATTTATCTGCCTTGAGTCCCATTATTTTACCAAGTACCACTTCCATAGTGATTTTAATCGTATTTAGCTCCTCCCCCCCTAGAGCCCCCTGTTTGTCCAGTGTTGGGATATTCTTAGTGTCCTCTACCGTAAAGACTGATACAAAATAATTGTTCAGCATTTTTGCCATCTCCATGTTTCCAAGTGGAGGCAGACAAATTTTTGCAAGATAAGGGAGTGAAGAGTTATGGGGAGCGGGCGGGGAAGTGGCTTTGAGCCCAAGATCAGCCATGATCTTATTGAATGATGGAGCAGGCTCGAGGGGTCAAGTGGCCTATTCCTGCTCCTATTTCTTATGTTCTTATGTTTTAATTTTTTTAAGATAAATGATTACAAGAGATTAGATAGAAAAAATAATAGTAAAGTTAAAACAATAGTGAATAGCACAGTGTGAAGAAAGAAGACAAAATACAGCAAGAGAGAAAACATTGAAAAGAAATAAAGGAGGTGAATTTAAGCAGGCGTTCTCTCGCTTGACCAACTTAATTTTGGTGGAAGACTCGTGAAACAAAAAGTTGGTACCGTTTCTCCAGGGTTTTTTAGCACTTGCATTAAAGCAGCAGCAGATGAGCAGGAGGCCCTGTGGAAATTCACCCCCAAAGCGCTTATTAATTCAAACTTAGAATTATATCAGTGTTACTTTAACTTACTGTAATAAAGCTTTTCAGATTTCACGAGTGTTTGTTTCAGTGTCACAAGTGCATGGGCTGAAACCAGAGGACCCCATCATTTATCTGCACTTGCCAGCAACCTAAGGGTTAACAACTATTATAAATTATTATATTATTGAAGAGACAACATAATTATATTGTGCGCTTTGCAATTGTGAGATGCTCTGTAACACTGCACACAGCAGTTGATTTACTAATGATCTGTGCAACAGCACATGCTGAAGGGCTAACTGAAGGAACAGAAATATGTTTACAAAAGAAGCCCCTTCACACGAAGAGATGTAATGGATATGTGCTGCTTCACATACACAATCAACAATATAATAGAAAACACAAGGAAGGTCACAATCGAGAGATCAGAGATCAGGCCCTCAGAGAACCTGACTACAAGACCACCAGGAGACTATCCGCATCAACCGCGAACTTGGGTTCCTTCTCCTTCCACCCCACCCCCACCAGATTATTAGAGAACTCAATTGTATACTCCCTCTACTCGACTGGCCAGAAACATCGAACATGCGCCCACGTGCCAGATTGCCAGGGAGCTTGAAGGTGCCTCCTTCAGAATACTTGGATTTGCATTTCTACCTTCCACCACCTTCACAAGCGTACACAGGAAACAAAACAAATTCTTTTCAATCTGCCAGCATCAGCAGGGATCTCGATGCATTCCCCGCTGCCATTAGTTCATTAGGGAACTTAGACATGTCTCTGAGCTCTCCACCTCCGTCAACATACGCACATCAATTTAAAAAGGAAATTCTTGCATTTATAAAGCACCTTATCATATCTCTCAGACACATCTCAAAAATGCTTCACATTCAGTTAATTATTTTGAAATGCAGTGATTGTTGTTGAATACAAAAACAGGGTAGCCATTTTGCACTCAGCCAGGTCCTACAAGCAGCAATGAGATGAATGACCAATTAATCTGTTTTTGGTGGTTTTAGTTCAGAGGGAGCATTGGCCAGGGCAGCAGCATAACTCCCTACTCATCTTTGAATAGTACCATGGGTGGCTTATCAGAAAATCATGGGTGCATTTCCCACAATTTCCCTCCATTAATGTCAATCCAGTATCAAGTGGGCATGGAGCAACAATACAAACCGGACGTGTTGTTGGGGAAGAGTAAAAGCAGCGTTACTCTGAATCTAACTTTACTAGAAAAATAAAACAAAAACGGTGGCTCAACCGTGGCTAACAAGAGAAATTAGGGATAGCATAAGATCCAAGGAGAGGACATATAAATTGGCCGGAAAAAGCAGTAAACCTGAGGATTGGGAGTAGTTTAGGATTCAGCAAAGGAGGACAAAGATGTTAATTAAGAGGGGGAAAATAGAGTATGAGAGTAAGCTTTCAGGGAACATAAAACTTGACTGTAAAAGCTTCTATAGATATGTGAAGAGAAAAAGATTGGTGAATTCAAGCGTAGGTCACTTGCAGTCAGAATCAGGGGAATTTATAATGGGGAACAAAGAAACGGCAGACCAATTAAATACATGCGTTCGTTCTGTCTTCACAAAGGAGGACACAAATAACCTCTCAGAGATGTCAGGGAACATAGGGTCTAATGAAAGGGAGGAACTGAATGAAATCAGTATTTGTAGGGAAACGTGTTAGGGAAATTGACAGGATTGAAGGCCAATAAATCCCCAGGGCCTGATAATCTACATCCTAGGGTACTTAATGAAGTGACCCTAGAAATAGTACATGCATTGCTGGTCATCTTCCAAAATTCTATAGACTCTGGAACAGTTCCCATGGATTAGAGGATAGCTAATGTAACCCCACTATTTAAAAAAGGTGGTAGAGAGAAAACGGGGAATTATAGACCGGTAATGGGGAAAATGCTAGAGTCCATTATAAAAGATGTAATAGCAGAACACTTGGAAAACAGTGACAGGATTGGACAAAGTCAACATGGATTTACGAAAGGTAAATCATGCTTGGCTAATCTACTGGAATTTTTTGAGGATGCAACTGGTAGAATAGATAAGGGAGAACCAGTGGATGAGGTGTATTTGGACCTTCAGAAGGCTTTCAATAAGGTCCCGCATAAGAGATTAGCATGCAAAGTTAAAGCACATGGGATTGGGGGTAAGGTACTGACTTGGATAGAAAACTGGTTGGCAGACAGGAAGCAAAGAGTTGGAATAAACGGGTCTTTTTCCGAGTGGCAGGCAGTGACTAGTGGGGTACCGCAGGGATCGGTGCTAAGACCCCCAGCTATTCACAATATATATTAATGATCTAGACGAGGGAACTAGATGTAATATCTCCAAGTTTGCAGACAACACAAAGTGGGCGTGTGCTGTGAGGAGGATGCAGAGAAACTCCAGTATGATTTGGACAGGTTGGGTGATTGGGCAGATGCATGGCAGATTCAGTATAATGTGGATAAATGCGAGGTTATCCACTTCGGTGGCAAAAATAGAAAGGCAGATTATTATCTGAATGAGAATAGATTGGGAAAAGGGGAAGTGCAACGAGACCTGGGTGTCCTTGTGCACCAGTTGCTGAAGGTAAGCATGCAGGTGCAGCAGGTGGTTAAGAAGGCAAATGGTATGTTGGCCTTCATAGTGAGAGGATTCAAGTGCAGGAGCAAGGATGTCTTGCTGCAGTTGTACAGGGCCTTGGTGAGACCACACCTTCAGTATTATGTGCAGTTTTGGTCGTCTTATCTGAAGAAGGATGTTCTTGCCATGGAGGGAGTGCAGCGAAGATTCACCAGACTGATACCTGGGATGGCAGGAATGACGTATGAAGAGAGATTGGGTCGATTAGGCTTATATTCACTAGAGTTTAGAAGAATGAGAGGGGATCTCATTGAACTTATCAAATTCTAACAGGACTAGACAGACTAGATGCAGGAAGGCTGTCCCCGATGGCGGGGGAGTCCAGAACCAGGGGTCACAGTCTAAGGATAAGGGGTAAGCCATTTAGGACTGAGATGAGGAGGAATTTCTTCACCCAGAGAGTGGAGAACCTGTGGAATTCTCTACCACAGAAGGCAGTTGAGGCCAATTCATTAAATATATTCAAGAAGGAGTTAGATATATTTCTTAAGGCTAAAGGGATCAAGGGATATGGGGAGAAAGCAGGGACAGGGTACTGAATTTGGATGATCAGCCATGATCTCATTGAATGGCGGAGCAGGCTCGAGGGGCCGAATGGCCTACCCCTGCTGCTATCTTCTATGTTTCTATGTATACCTGACTGGGAATGCTTAATGCTGAGACCAGGTAACCAAAATGACTGTGTTCCAATGCCCCAGCATTCATCTTACTGAGTACAAAAGAAAAATTATATAACTGTATTTTCTTCCATTCTCTGCTGATGTGACAATAAAGTTACATTTTTCAGTAACATTAGCAAATGGAGGGAAATATAGGTATGTAATATTATATAGTGAGTGTATTATTTCTCAGTAGCCAGCTGTTGATTATCAATTAATTAAATAATTCTACAGTGTTGGCGCAATGTTGCACAAGCAACATGGAACACACTAATTGGCAAAACAGCCACCATCAGCAAAGAAAAATCCAAAACTGATTGAAATCAGACCTATGAATTTCAAGTGAACACGTTTTATTTAATAAAATACTCTGGAATAATTTCAAGGGTTTAATCTGACCTCAGAGTTCATATGAGTTATTAAACCTCAGTCTCACAGTTCATTGCTTCATCTGAGTCCTTCAAACACTTTACTCCCTTGCAATCACTACTGGCTATCCATTGTTCCCTATCTAACATGCAGAAAACTCTGCAACACCAATATATCATTTTTCAGTAGAACTACTCTTCCTGCCAAGTGACACTGCCAGTGCCATGGTCTAGCGTCAAGACATGTCCTTCTTCCTCACATGTAACAGAATTGTACAGCAAAGCTTACAAGTCTTGTTTGCTGCAGGAACCAAGTGTAAGAGGCCTAGAAATTGGTTGATGCTGCGCCCATTTTTCAGGCGTAAAGCGGGCACCAATGCGTCCAATATAGGGAGCAGCGTGCGTGAGCAGAAGCGATATCTCCCATATTGCTATATTGTTAAAGACGAAAAAAAAAGAGACATCCAGGACCCTCACCTTAAATACGCGTTAGGGCCTTTGCATATTTAATCAGGGGGCTTCAAGACTGCTTGAGGCCCCCTTTGCAAAGTTGGGCTGTCAATGAACGCACTGGCGCCAGGCCGGCTGCATTCAGGAAAACGTGGTCTACATAAGGCCTAACCAGTGGTCCTTAAAGGAACCACTGGAAGCTGTCATCAAAAAGCTAAGTTTGTTGAATATTATTTACCTGAAAGTGGAGCAAGGAGCTGACGGAGTGCTCCTCCCAACTCCACTGCAACGTTGCAGATTGATGCCAGCTCCTGCTTGGCCCCCTGCCAATCACTTCCCCCTCTCCCAATTGCCCCTCTCCCTCCCAATTGATCATTTGCGCCCCTCCTAATCGCCTCCCACCCACCCCCCCCCCCCCCACCGCCACCCCATGACATACCTAAGGGCAGCTACATAACTCATGAGGGAGACACCCCCAACTGACTCAGATCTGAGCTCACTGCCAAATGTGACCTACCATTACAGACCCCTTTTGGCAAATAAGATGCTTGTGGACAATGAGGTCGGATTCGTCCATAAGCTGCCGGGGGGATACCCAGCATGCAACTGCAGCTCGCGAGTTTAATTTAAATGAGGTTTGAGGCCACTTATCGGGTGTGCCTGTTCCAGCTCAGGGATCATTCCTTGCCACCTCCCTCTCAATTGCTTCCCCTCTTTCCCAATTTCTTCCCTGGCCAGATGTAATGGCCAAAGTAATTAATCCCAGAAGGGGGTCAATTACCTTAAAATGAATTGTCATGTTTCCCTTCGATAAAATTGAAAAAAAATCAGGTCTTCTTCTTCATCATGGTACCGCTCCAATTTTCAGGCTGACAATCAGCGTGAGCTCCTCTCGTGTCCATATAGGTGCATGCTGCCCAGTCCAACTATGGAAATGACCCTGTCCCTGCGATTTGGGATGAGGTCAATGCTGACTGCTGAAGGGAGACATGAGACAAAGTGCAGCGGAGCAGATCCTCAGAGTTTCAGGGCCAGGTTGCATGGACATTGAACTGATTTTGCATCCGGCCAATTATAATGTTGATATGAAGCTCCCACCACCTAGGAACTTCCTGCACCAGTACAAATGTCTACCGCAAATGTAGGTCATGAATGTTATGGGCTTTCAATACACACAGTTATGGGCCTTCATTATCCAGCTTCACACATGGAGGATGTATTCAGCATCTTAACACACTCATGGGATTTAGATCCCACTGTGCAAACTACTTGAGCTCTGTTCATGGTGACATTCAAACCTCTTCAATGAGTTACAGCACTGTGATAGACTGCCAACCATTATTATCTATATTTCTTCCCCTGATTCAAATAATGTGACGGTAAAAATTCACATAGCATCTCATTAGTAATTATGCTTTAAAATTACCATATCAAGTCACATTCCACAATGGGCTCAGTGTAGAATGACCTTCCTGTGGAACAACCACATAGCACTGGAGTGTTTTTTTACTTTTCCACCTGCAGCACCTGTGAATCCTGGGCCTTTTGCGAGATCTATTGTAACTATTTACCATCATCATTACAGAATCCTATACTTCATTGAATACCTGTTGACCCGCAGCACTTCTAGGTACTGTATTCCCACATAAGGAAGCTGAAGTATAATAAAGAGAAGATTTTATGGAAAACTGTTATGTAGTAGGTGTCAGCTGTGGCTCAGTGGGTAGCACTCTTGCCTCTGAGTCAGAAGGTTATGGGTTCAAGTCCCACTCCAGAGGCTTGGGCACAAAATCTAGGCTGATACGCCAGTGCAGTGCTGCACGGTCGGAGGTGCCATTTTTCAGATGAGATGTTAAACCGAGGCCTTGTCAGCCCTCTCCGGTGGACGTAAAAGAACCCATGGCACTATTTCAAAGAAGAGCAGGGGAGTTCTCCTTGGTGTGCTGGCCAATATTTATCTGGTCATTATCTCGTTGGTATTTATGGGAGCTTGCTGTGCGTAAATTGGCTGCCGCATTTCCTACATTACAACAGTGACTACACTTCAAAAGTACTTCATTGGCTGTAAATAAGATAAGCGCCTTGGGAAATCCCAAGGTCATGAAAGGTGCTATATAGATGCAAGTTGGTTGTTTGTTTTATACAAAGATTCCATGTGATTAAATAATATTTCCTCTTAATGGCTCTTAGGTCTCCAAGTTCTGTGAAGTTATCAAAGACTCAGGAAAACATTCCTGATAATTTAGACATTTTTGTGACAAGCCTCGTTTAAAACAATCACTGAGCTAAGCAGGAAAAATGATGTGCATTATAGAACCAGGCAATAGTTTCTCCTCAAGCTGACACTCCTCGTGTCAAAATATTCGACAGACTGGGCTGACTCTGATCAGTTGTTTTTTTTTTCTTGTTCATTTATTGAAATATAAAGATGATATAGGATATCCCAGCTATGGTTGAGAGCCTATTTGCACTGGGTTCCCGCCCAGAGGCAGTTCAGAGATGTATGAGACAGAGCAGATATAGATCAACACGGTACAGCCTCTGACATTTCAAATTCCTTAGCTCACTGCTGCTGCCATTTCATAACTGGCAAAGAACAACTGAACCTAATCGGTCCAGACTGCAGTATGTTCCTCTAAATCCTTACTTTTTCACTCTCTTTCTTCACACACTAGCCTAGGTTCCTGATCAAGAACAAGCAAATGAAAGTTGGGAGGCACAGGAATTCCACTTGCATTGATCATGTGCAATTCTCTGGGGTTAACTAAATTATACGATGAGGGGCAAGCACAGGGGAAATACCTCTGGTTGGGAGCTTGCCTGTTGGGAGGGTAGGAAATTATGTGCTGTTTTGAGATTTAAAGGCCTGCAGCAGCTTAAAGGGACAAACATCCAGAAATCTCAAACTGAGGAAACAAGCAAGGTTTTGTGTCAAAGATGTCTTGAAGGAGTTAAGTAAGCCACAGAGCACCTACTTTTCTGGTGGGGCAATAGAGAGTATTCTAGAAGAAGTGAGGCAAAGGAGATGGTCTCTTCCTCTTGCAATGAGCACCACCGATCTCCAAGAAGAGCAGCCCAGAATTGTGAATACCACATCCACAATAACACATAAATGGAAGTAATGCAGGAAAAGTTCAATGACCTTCCTAGATCAGCCAAGGTAGAAGAACCTACTGTAACCTTACATTAAGGCAATTATCTGCCCCTCAAACAGTCTTCAATTACTTTCAAACCTTGCCATAAATGTCCATGAGGCAGGAGGTGTCATTCAAACCCCAAGTCTTCATCTGGAAAAATGTTTTGTCACTTGTATCCTTGTATGCATTCAGGTCACACAAACGATCCCATCTAATGTAGCTGACTGTTGCATGTACCCACTATGGGATGCCTGCTGATCCTGGCGTCTCACTGCATGTCACCTTAACAATTACAACTACTCACTCACTCTCTCTCTCTCTCCCACCTAATCACTAGCTTGGATTCATCCAATCCATGTGATTTAGAGTTTAAAGTAGAGGGGAGTGCGCCGAGACACACCGCACAAGTGAGCCGGAGCTGCTGGTGGTGGCAGAGGAACTTGAGATCCGGATGACTAGCCCATGTCATATCTTGGTGTTAAGTCTGGGGTTCTGGATCTCACAGATTCTGCTTTTAGAAGAGTATTGCTTCTCAAATATCATGCCTTGGCTCAGGCGTTGGAGCTCTGTCAAACAGTGTGCTGCGGTTGGTGGCCCAGTTGGAGGAGGCCACTGACCACATATGCAGTGCTATGCATGATTGCTTCATGCATGAGTGTGTGTTAAAGATGTCCCTGGGGTTGTCAGACTCTCCTTATCAGAAGCCCTAAGGGTAGTCAGCGCTTCTGTGGAGGATGCTTAGAATACAGCCATGGGGGCTTACGATTCCAGAGTGGCAAGGGACAGCATCATCATCTGCGTCCATTCAAGCCACGTACCTGCAACTAGGCACTGCCCCACCATTAACGTTGGTCAGCGTGATAGCCAACATCGTGGCACCAATCAAATCAGTGATGTCCTGATTTAGAGTTTTGGTTTTAGAGGGCATGGGGCAGATTTTCCAGTTGGGCAATCTGGACGTGGAATGGCACTGGCAGGAAATCGAGGGTCCACATTGCCTGTCTGATTTCTATTCCTCAAGTTTAAAATGACAGGAAATCAGACACTGTGTGCCTCTAATATCCCAGCCAGTGCACCCTGCAAATGCCACTCCACGCCTGGCATGCCCAACCAGGAATCTGGCCTACTGTCCCAAAGAGAATGCACCTTGGTAGAAAATGGTAGGCACATACACCACGTTTGGATATTAAAAATACAGTTACACTAAAGTTATTGTTTGTGCAGAAAGACTTGGGGCAGGTTTCATCAGGTATTTCTATAAACTTCTTAACGTCTATGCAAAGGTTTACACAATAATGAAAGCGTTCTGGAACAAATATTTATAAAAGTAAAGAAGGAGGCTGCACAATCTATCATTTATTCAAGCTGAAGAGTCAATATAAAAGAAACTGGGCACTTTTGTAGTGGATTAATAAACTACCATTGAAATATTGCTTTTTATTTTAGGGGAAAAATCATGAAAAATGAATGAAGTTCCAATTGTGAGTTGCATGTTCTCAAATATAGTGATGGATATCTAGGAGTGATTACAATGCAGTAATCTCATCAACATACCCAAATAATGCAATAAAAGGCAAGAGTGCGGTTTGAACATTTAAAAACCAATATCTGTCAGCTTTGATGTCTGCTCCGTGCTGTGTAAGCCAATCTCAGCCCAGATGGCAACGGGATATTACAATTGGTCTCCATCCCAAGATGAGTGAGGAGAAAATATATTTAGCCAGATTTCTACTTCTGGTACTATCAATGAAGGCCAATTGCCCCTGCTGGAAACCGTGGGGGTGATTTTCATCTCCTCATGGAAAATGGGTGGGAGCTGGTTGGGGTGAGAACAATGGCTGGCCAGAGGAATCGTTGGAGCACCCATCCCAGCTTCCTGGTCGTCCCTAATTTGCATAATTAAGGCACGTTGCTAGCATGAAGCACAGCTCCCCATGGGCAGGTCGCCAATTAGGAGGCGGGGAATCAGGCTGGAATTCTTCTTGCCCCCAGACACCTGCCTGTACCTCCATTGTGTTGCTTCCCATTTTGAACTGCAGTTTCTATGGGCTGCAGCAGCTCATAGGGAAAAGCAACCCAGTGGAGGTACAGGAAGATGCCTGGGGCAGGAAGAACTCCAGCAGGGCACGGAGGTTTTCAAATACAGTCGGGAGATGCTGGTGGAGCAAATTTACAACAGAAAAGACATCCTCTTTCCTATGGGTACTTCGGCAAATCAGTGAACAGGCATGCCATCATCATCATCATCATCATCATCTCTAGGACATGGCTGCAGTGCCAAAACAAATGTAATGATCTCACCAAAAGTGCCCATCACATCTCTCATACTTTCTACACAGTCTGCGAGGATCCTACCTTTGCCTCAGCACTGTCAATCCTTCCCCTTCCTGCTTGTCGAAACTCTCCATAATTCAGCAGAGAAGACTTCACTGTACCCACTTTCTGTTTGCACTCACACCCTACTGCCCTGACAGTAATTTCTCCCTCTTGGCTACACTTGCTGCTTTTTCATGGCATCGTGCACATTATGCTAAGCTGCCTCATACATGTCAAAAGCCCTTGCTGCCCATGGTTGGTGGGCAGGAGCAGGAAGTGGCAGTGGTAAGATGGTATGGTTGGAAAATGGAGTTGGTGTCATATTGATGTCACTGGATCCTGATTTTAATTTAGAACAGATGTTTTATTTTCTGCCTGCACTAGTTTTGAGCACAAATGGGGTGATAAGGAGATATAGATTTCCCCCTGCATGTTTATATATCGAATGGAACCTGCCTATGTCACCCCTTCAATAGGAGCAAAATTGAAGCAGGGAAAAGTAAAGAAAACCATCATCTGAACCAGAAAAGGAGATTCTAGCTTGGAAATGGTTCCCTGGGTATCCATTTCTTACATATATGCTTTAGAGTTTGTAAAGATGGTTTTACTCCATTTTGCACCTACTGGGGGAAAAATTCAGTTGGTTTGTGCCTCCCGTTAGCGCCTTATGAGGGCGCTAATGGGGCGCAAAGCAACTAGCGCCCATGCGCAGCGATGTTTGCGCCACTCACGAAATTGATCAGACATTTTGTGGCGGCGCTAAACACTACCGCCACGATCTCCTGCGCCCGCAGAGCGTGACGTCAGTCGAGCGTGCAACACCCCGGTAGTGCCCCAGACTGGATATTGAGTGGCGCCCCCTGTCTTACCGCCTGCCACTAGCAATGACAAGTTGAGGGGAGCGTTTTGCAGTCGGGAATGGACTGGGGGAGCACTATTTAAAGGCGACTGCTTCCTGCCTTTTTTTGTCGGCGAAATTTCTGCACCACGCATTCTGAGTGAGAGAGAGAGACTGCAGGAGATATTCAAAGATGTGTTGAGGAATTTTGGGTACTGAGCAGCACTTTGCAGGTTCTTTCTGATTTGATCTTCCTTGCTTCGATTTAGAAGAGACTATGGGGGCTGCACTCTGAGCTCCTTCCCTGGGCCTCTCCATTGTTCTTTCCAACAGATTTGATGTACAGGTCTCTCCAGGCCGAGATTCAAGGCTGCAATGAGCAATGTGTGGATGGAGAGCAAGATCGACCCAACCCTTTAAGAACTGGCCGGCGCCATTGTGTCTGTGTTCCATTGCTGACTGACATCACATGAGCTTCACCAGCGCTCTGAAGTAGCGCCTCGCTCCTCGGCCTTTGCGCCTTAAGACAGGTGCACAGCGCCTGATTTAGCACTCCAGGGGCGATAAAAGCCAAGTTTGCGGTCAGAGGCGATCATTAGCAGCAGGCGCTAAACTTTGCGCCCGGCCGATAATTGCGCTCCAAACGGGGTGATACTGAATTTCTAACCCACTTTCTGTGCCAGCAGTGGATGAAATGGCAGGTTCTGGTAACCAGCGAGCTCCATAGGATGTGTCGATACCCGCAGTGAAGGATTAAACAACTGTGGCTTCATCACTGCACGTGATAAGCAACAGTTGATTACAAGCAAGTGTTGCAACATTCAGCTTCCAGAAGGTATATATTAAATCCACATTGGACATCCCTTCATTCAAGTACACATTAAAAAAGCAATAAAAATAAAAATTGCTGGCCGTACATACCTGGACATGGTCAGTCAGTATTTCACAAAGGAAGACGGGCTAATCTTTTGGGTGGGCTCCTTCATCACTTCTACAAATGGTCCCACCACAATGTTTAATTTGTTTTCCTCTTTCAGGTGCTGATGTATATTTCCAGCATTTTCCATTTTTTCATTTCAAATGTCCAGCATTTGCAGTTTTTATTTTTATCTCTGCACATAATGAGCCAGACGTTTTAGCTTTTATAATCATCACTATTTTACGAAGAGAAAAGGCAGAGATTTAAACAGGAGGAGATGCGGCAATACTGAATCTGTTTCCTAAAGGAATACTTAAAACTGTGAATGAACTAGACATAATCTTTTAACAGGATACTCATCTTTTTAATGAGCTGCACAGCTCTGAACACTGAATGACTGAAGGCGCTACCATTTACAGCAGTGTTCTTAATCAAACTATTCAACTGTTAAATGTTTCCAAACAAAACTAGCAGCATTAGCTGTGGCATGAAGGGCAATGTGCTCCAATGTCAACAGAACAATCCTCAAACATTACCGTGCCAAACATTAACAGGTCATTTATAGAATGTGTTAAGCATTTAGGTATTACAGATGTGAAAAGACAAATAAGGAGATGTTAATGACTATTAAATATTTATTTCACTGGGTGATATTCAGTTTGGTTGGAGTGCCAATTTATCTGAATGATATCTACTGGCTACGAGATGATTTCAGATTGTTATTTGTGAATACAGAAAGTGAATACATATTTGAAGAATGAAGGTAACTCAGTCAATGCAGTCAGGAAAACCGACAGCTATACTGAAGGAGGAAGCAAGGTCTTACATCAACCAACCAAACAAGTGTTATATTTCCCATCTTTTATGTGGGTCAGACCTCTTAACTAATTGATTAACTACTCTTGGATATGATATTTGCCAGCATTGTTTTAATCCTAGTTATGGTCAGGCGACCAACAATCTAAGTGAAATGAACTGCTAAATGTGCCAACAGTCCTGACAAGTCATTCCAGGCGATGGCATGGCATACAAAGCACTTCTTCCCTGTGCCCCCTTAAGAAAGTGTGAGCAGAGTAGCGGGTGGCCCGATCATTGAATATCACAAATGTTGGTTTATCCTCTCACACATGTTGGTCCCATGATTAACACAATGAGCTCTATAAACAGATATACTTATTCAACAAGCAGATCCAAAATCATAACAAGTGAGTTACAAACTTGTTCACTCATTGGACAAACAACTCGATCCAATGTGTGGCCCTCGTTTATTCCACCTGTGGGAATTAAACCAATTAAATTCCTTTCCAACAATCTTCCTGCCAACGTTGGATCAATTTTAGAAATTCACAATCGACTAATCCATTGATTGCTGTGTACATGCCCTGATGTTTAGTTTGTTGGAATATTTATGCAGGGAACAATCCATTACTCAAATGCACTACACATACATATTAGAACAGTAAAATGGGAAACCCAAGTCAGTCATTAAAAACCAGTTAATACCAGGGCCCTGCTGTGATGGAAAAATTCTAAATGTAGAGGCAGAGCCATGATGTGAGCCCTAAGCTAAATGTATATTATAGCTCTTGCTGGTAACATTTTGCCCTGACTAGTTGAATATGTACATATAGGAAAATCCACTTAGATGTATAACTGACATATACAATTCCCTAGTATAATCAAAGTTGTAACAAGTCCCAGTTTGTCACTTATTTAGTCAAATATTCCACCTAAATGCAAGGCTTATTGAAATTATATTGGCGGTAAAACACTCCAAAATGATTAGTCACTAATGACCTGCTTGTATTTTCTCTGGCTACCTTTTGCACTCGGTGTATGGGTAAGAGAACTGATTTTTCACATCTCTGATCAGTTAAGGTGAGGCGTCAGACAGAATTGTGCCGAGCTATCACCTGCTGTGTGATTTGGTAATCATCATACAGCAATACCAAGTTGCACAGTCGGGATTACACAGCCAGCTGTGTCCACTTCTGCACGGAGAGCACTTGGACTATGATTTGGTAATCATCAGACAGTGTTACCAGGCAGCGTACTTAAAAGGTGAAGTCATTTAGCAGGGAGAAGTGTGAAACAGGCAAAAGTCAGTCCAGGATAATAAAAAGGAGTATTTGAAGGGGCATAGAAACATAGAAACACAGAAGCTAGGAGCAGGAGTAGGCTATTCGGCCCCACGAGCCTGCTCTGCCATTCAATGCGATCATGGCTGATCATCCAAATTCAGTACCCAGTCCCTGCTTTCTCCCCATACCCCTTGATCCCTTTAGCCTTGAGAAATATATCCAACTCCGTCTTGAATATATTTAATGAATTGGCCTCTACTGCCTTCTGTGGTAGAGAATTCCACAGGTTCACCACTCTCTGGGTGAAGAAATTCCTCCTCATTTCTGTCCTAAATGGCCTACCCCTTATCCTTAGACTGTGACCCCTGGTTCTGGACTCCCCGACCATCGGGAACATTCTTCCTGCATCTAGTCTGTGCAGTCCTGTCAGAATTTTATAAGTTTCAATGAGATCCCCTCTCATTCTTCTAAACTCCAGCGAGTACAAGCCCAATCGACCCAATCTCTCCTCATACGTCATTTCTGCCATCACAGGTATCAGCCTGGTGAATCTTTGCTGAACTCCTTCCATGGCAAGAACATCCTTTCTCAGATAAGGCGACCAAAACTGCACACAATACTCAAGATGTGGTCTCACCAAGGCCCTGTACAACTGCAGCAAGGCATCCTTGTTCCTGTACTCAAACCCTCTTGCTACGAAGGCCAACATACCATTTGCCTTCTTAACCACCTGCTGCACCTACATGCTTACCTTCAGCGACTGGTGCACAAGGACACCCAGGTCTCGTTGCACTTCCCCTTCTCCCAATCTATTGCCATTCAGATAATAATCTGCCTTCCTGTTTTTGCTACCAAAGTGGATAACCTCGCATTTATCCACGTTATATTGCATCTGCCATGCTTCTGCCCAATCACCCAACCTGTCCAAATCATCCTGGAGTTTCTCTGCATCCTCCTCACAGCACACACGCCCACCCAGCTTTGTGTCATCTGCAAATTTGGAGATATTACATCTAGTTCCCTTGTCTAGATCATTAATATATATTGTGAATAGTTGGGGTCCAAGGACCGATCCCTGCGGTACCCCACTAGTCACTGCCTGCCACTCGGAAAAAGACCCGTTTATTCCAACTCTTTGCTTTCTGTCTGCCAACCAGTTCTCTATCCAAGTCAGTATCTTGCCCCCAATCCCATGTGCCTTAACTTTACACGCTAATCTCTTATGCGGGACCTTATCGAAAGCCTTCTGAAAGTCCAAATACACCACATCCACTGGTTCTCCCTTATCTATTTTACCAGTTACATCCTCAAAAAATTCCAGTAGATTAGTCAAGCACGATTTGCCCTTTGTAAATCCATGTTGAATTTGTCCGATCCTGTCACTGTTTTCCAAGTGCTCTGCTATTACATCTTTTATGATGGACTCTAGCATTTTCCCCACTACCGATGACATCAACACAAATACTGGTTATGGATAGGCACCATGACTAGTCCAAAGTCATTTTTTGGAGAACAGGTGAATTCTCATTAATATTTTTAGCATAAGCATAAGGTGGATGGATAGCATTTAAAGGGATCTGGACCAATTGGCTTGACTTCCCATTCAGCAGTTGCGCTGGTGGAAGTGAGGTGGATAGGCGTTTCGGCCAATCCCCAAGATAACCCCATTTCTGGTTGGTTTGCCAACACTGGGGTCAGTACCATGCCAGAGGCAGATGCCCTGGCCTTAGCTGGGAAGTTGTGCCAGTCTGTGGTCGGAAACATGCAGCTGCAAGCCCAAGTTCAGCAGCGAAGAGGGGGCCGAGGGAATTCATTTCACTGTTGTTGGTTCTGAACTAGTCTGGCCGCTTCAGTCACCTGTATCCGTTTCTGCGACATGTCACTCGACATTGTCTATCCAGCCCTTTCTTGGTCTTCCTTAGCTTCTTGTTCACATACATCTGTTTGAGGGCCATGAGAATATAAGAACATAAGAATTAGGAGCAGGAGAAGGCCATATGGCCCTTCAAGCCTGCTCCGCCATTCAATAAGATCATGGCTGATCTTCGACCTCAACTCCACTTTCCCACCCAATCTCCATATCCCTTGATTCCCCTAAAGTCCAAAAATCTATCGATCTCAGCCTTGAATATACTCAACGTCTCAGCATCCACAGCTCTTTGGAGTAGAGAATTCCAAAGATTCACAACCCTCTGAGTGAAGAAATTCCTCCTCATCTCAGTCTTAAATGGCCGACCCCTTATCCTGGGACTATGCCGCCTAGTTCTAGACTCTCTAGCCAGGGGAAACAATCTCTCAGCATCTACCCTCTCAATCCCCATCAGAATCTTATATGTTTCAATGAGATCGCCTCTCATTCTTCTAAACTCCAGACAATATAGGCCCAATTTACTCAATCTCGCCTCATAGGACAACCCTCTCATCCCAGGGATCAATCTAGTGAACCTTCATTGCACCCCCTCTAAGTATGTTCTTTCTCAAATAAGGAGACCAAAACTATGCACAGTACTCCAGGTGTGGTCTCACCAAAGCCCTGTACAATTGTAGTAAGACTTCCTTACTCTTGTACTCCAATCCTCTCGCAATAAAGGCTAACATGCCATTTGCCTTCCTAATTGCTTGCTTTACCTGCATGCTAACTTTCTGTGTTTCCTGTACGAAAACACCTAAATCTCTCTGAACACCAACATTTAATAGTTTCGCACCATTTAAAAAATATTCTGTTTTTCTATTCTTCCTACCAAAGTGAATAACCTCACATTTCCTCATATTATACTCCATCTACCACCTTATTGCCCACTCACTTAAGCTGTCTCAATCCCTTTGCAGACTCTTGTGTCCTCTTCACAGCTTACTTCCCCACCTATCTTTGTATCGTCAGCAAACGTGGATACATTGCACTCGGTCCCTTCATCTAAGTCATTAATATAGATTGTAAATAGCTGAGGCCCAAGCACTGTGTGCGGCACCCCACTAGTTACAGCCTGCCAACTGGAAAATGACCCATTTATCCCTACTCTCTGTTTTCTGTCCATTAACCAATCCTCTATCCCCAACTCCATGAGCCCTTATCTTGCATAGCAACCTTTTATGTGGCACCTTATCAAATGCCTTTTGGAAATCCAAATATACTACATCCACTGGTCTGCCTTTATCTACCCTGCTAGTTACATCCTTAAAAAACTCTAATAAATTTGTGAAACACAATTTCCCTTTCATAAAACCATGTTGACTCTTCCTAATCATATTATGATTTTCTAAGTGCCCTGTTACCACTTACTTAATAATGGATTCCAGCATTTTCCTGATGACTGGTGTCAAGCTAACTGGCCTGTAGTTTCCTGTTTTCTCTCTCCCTTCTTTCTTTAATAGCGGGTTTACATTTGCTACCTTCCAATCCACTGGGGGAATTCTAGAATCTAGAGAATTTTGGAAGATCACAACCAATACATCCACTATCTCTGCAGCCACCTCTTTTGGAACCCTAGGATGTCAGCCATCAGGTCCAGGGGACTTGCCAGCTTTGGATGGCCATGAACAGTATTCTAGCTACTTCCATTCTTGAAACATGCCCAAACCATCACAGTCGTCTTTCTTGAATCTTTTGTATAAGCTTTGTTTCTTGTCCAAGCTATGTTCGTATATCATTCTTGATTCTTTGCATCCTGTATACTCGCAGTATTCCTCTCAACCAGCTCAACTCTGCTGTTAGCATCTTTTGCTCTCATTGCGCTGCCTGCTAAGAATTTTGAAAAATTAAAGTGAAATCTCCTTCTTACATGATGGAACCTGTGCAGGGCCGTGCTCTCAGAGCACTTGCAAAGACCCTTCTTCAAGGTTAACCCTGGTGTCCCTCTACCAACTTCTGAACTCTGGATCATCAGAGCCTAAAAGGCAGCCCTACACCTAGTGTTCCTGAAATACAAAAGGCACAGAACACCCTGGAGGCTGTCTTTCTTTTGTTTGCATTTTGTCAGCATATGGCGAGCTACATACGGGCAGGCGCAGTTTCTCAGGTCACAGCTGGCCCACAGAAAATGGAGATGGGGACACAGCCCAGCATACCCCAAATTACTTTCTACCTCTGCCTGCCCCAGATCTGGCACAAAATCAACATTTGGGGGTGGAGAAGCTAAGGAATAGCAGATGAATTTTAATAAAGTGAAGAAGAAGCATAGTGAGCAGGGAACATGACACATGGGATGTCCATTAGCAAAGGTGGAAAGGAAAGAGATTTGTGTATGATCATTAAGGACTCATTGCAAAAAATATGAGACTATTACCAACTAGGTTAATCAAATATATGTTATGAAAAGAGATGCAAAGAGCTAAATTTATTTTCTGTTGGCCAATATTCTTCATTCTTCTTTCAACCAACATCACCAAAAATAGATTAATTGGTCAAATCATCTTGCTGCTGTTTCTGCAGCATTGCTGTCTGCAAAATGCCTGCTATGTTCACCCACATAGCAGTGACTCTACTTCCAAGTAATTCAGCGTACCTGAAGCACTTTGGGACGTTTCTGATAGATATGATACACTCTATATAAATGCAAGCAATTCTTGTTTTGAAGTAAAGATGAATGGGGGGGGGGGTGATATGTGATACAAATTTTAAAATGATACAAGAGTTATGAATAATGTAAATGTAAGCAGATTATTTAACTTGGGTCTGTGGTTGCAGCATTAGAGGGCACAGGTGGAGAATTAGTGAACCTACACCAAGTCTGAAGATTGGAAGAATTTTTTCACTAATCGAGCAATAAATATGTTGACTAGATAGCAATTATGGCAATGTTGACCTTAGGATGCTTTAGTGAATGACATGAAAGAGCCATTCTGAAGATATACAAGGATCTATTTCCCTCTGTGCCCTGTACTGGGGTGCTAGCAGGTGAAGTGCACCCAAAATGTGCTCCACCATCAATAACTTGAACCTGTCCAGCAGGATCGGGTCAAGTTGCTCAGACATTCCCCAGGTACAGGCCTGCCTCTTGGCAGAGCATCTGGAAGTGGGGGTGCAACTGTGATTGGAGCCTCTGGCTGATGTCCAAAAATCAGCAGCCTGAACATCTTCAATACGGATTCCTGGCCCTGTCACAAAGAAAAGGGACTACTGGGAAATCCTGGGGCAACGCAAAAGTCTCAAGAGAGCTGGCATCATTGGTCCCCTATCCACCTTTTGTGCTTAGCACCCGAAAATTAGTGTTCCCTAGGCACTAAGCATAGGAAAATTGGCCTTATAATTTCTGGCACAGGTACAACATGCCACATGGGCTCCTTCTGTGCTGTAAACTCTGTGATTCTCTGACAGTTGCTACATTGAATCGTATTATTCATGGAGATGCTGTTTATTTAATAACTTTTTCTCACATTAGTTCAGATGCTTCCATGCACTTTTTACTATTGATGAGATATCAGTTTCATTGAAAGTGCAACAAAATGTGGGGAGGTTGTACTGAAAAATGTCACTAAATAGCTCCATGGATTTCACCTCCATAGAACTTACTAAAACCATCTGCTAATTTCTATCAACACTGCTGATAACTGGTGAAACATCCCCACTGACGCAGTGCGAGTTCGAAGGCTAAATATAGTTGTGACTTTAATCCAATGCTGTAAGTGATAGAACTACAAGACCACAGTATTACCATTTCTGATCTCTCTGGACCAACTAATTGATCCTAATTCTTTTATAAACAAACAGGCCCAATTCTCTACAGCTCCCAATTCCGTACTTTGCACACACTCTCTCACTCGGAGACTGACTCTACCATGAAAACAACGTGGCAGAAAAAGATATTAGCAGTAAGACAAGCTGTGCTGATTGGTATAAATTAAAAGATCATTTGTTAGATATTGTATTCTATATTACTGCCAGCACCAAATGGATGCAATTAGGACAAAATGGGCCCCTGCAGCTTGTGCAATTGAGGGGTTAATAAATGATGAATTCATAATGACTTTTTTCATTAATTATAAAGACATTTAGAGAACACTCCTCAAACAGATGGTCACCAATTTAACTCTGAGTTTCTTTCTTTGAAGATTGTATGAAAATAGTTCAAAATATCAAGTTTTTTTTCAATTAAATCTTAAGGACTGAGGCACTGTTAACTTGCACTAGGAGAAAAACTTTCTCCAGTAATGGAATGACAAGCATGAAACCATTTTCAAAATATTGTATTTCCTCTGGGTGTAAAATAACCGCCGACAAATAAGGAGAACCAATCACATTCATTTAAAATATCATTTTTGCAACCGTAAACAAAAATTCAATTGATTTGAATGTATAATTTAATACCATTACTCATTCTTCAAAAACAAGCAGGGGTCGTGTTCTGGTCACTGTTAATAGCTGCTTACAGCCCAGCATCAATTAGCACAGCATTTGGGGTGTTGTGCGACACAGGTGCTAACTTGTTGCACCCACTCAATGGTCACAATCCAGCATGTGGGCCTGAGTGGGAAAATCCACGGAAATGTGTGATTTAGTCCCTTCTTATTCAATGGCTGCTGACCTGAGTTTTCCTTCCACCTAAATTCTATTGTCTTTCCTTGTCACAGAAATAAGAAAGTGATTTTTTTTGCATCATTTCATCATCAACAATTCTTTCCCATTTATAACAAAAACTTGAATTTATATAACACATTTAACATTGAAAAAAATCCCAAGGCACTTCACAGAGATTGAAGAAAAATGGACGCTGCGCTAACAAAGAAGATATTCAGAGGCGTGGCCCCCCTGGGCCAAAGAGGTAGGTTTTAAGAGTGGTCTTGAAGGAGGGAGAGGATGGTGGAGAGGTGAATTGGTTTAGGGAGGGAATTCCAGAGCACACAGTTTGTGGGGAAATTCTCATCCTTGCGTTCAAATTCTTCCACGGCCTCACTCTTCCCTATCTCTGGATTCTTGTGCATCCCTCACTCTCTTCACCCTACCTTTGGCGGCTGTGCCTTCAACCATCTAGGTCCTAAGCTTTGGAATTCCTTCCTTAAACCTCTCCGCCTCTTCACCTCTCCTCCTTAAAACCTATCTCTTTGACCTAGCTTTTAGTCACCCATCCTAATATCTTCTTCTTTGGCTGGGTGTCAATTTCTGTCTGATTGCACTCCTGTGAAGCACCTTGGGATGTTTTTCTACATGAAAGGCAAGTTGTTGTTGATGATGAGTGGAAGGTGAAGGCATCTTCCCAATGTTTTGCTAAAGGGGTACCTAGACTAATGGATATATTACTGCATGGTTATCTGCGACCCTGCCGTTAATGAAGTAGAGGTCTAGATATGTTTAGGAGCTGAAAACCATTACATTCCCTGAGCCAGATGAACTATACCCCAGGAAACTGTTGAGAAACAAGGAAGAAAACTTGTGAAGCAGTGACAATTAATTTGAGGGCGTCAATTAATGCTGGGGAAGTTTCATCAGACTGGAAACATGCAGATATAAATCCCATTTTCAAAAAGTTTGACTACGGACCCATCAGCTTGACCTCAATAATCAGAAAATTAATGGAATCATTAATTGGAAAAATGGAGGAGTCCCCTTTAAGAAAATAGCTGAATAAATGACAGCCAATGGCTTTAGAAGGAGTTGATCTTCCCTGACCAGTCTTAGACTTTTTCTGAGGAGGAAAGCCATATGACATAGTGTGGTAAACCACTGTTTGTATTCCTGTTTGTCCTGTTTGTATTCCACTGTGTACATGCCTGGACATGCCTCGGCTGACTCCTCCCACAGGTCCTAGTATAAAGGTGATTGCTCCCCAGCCTTTTGTATCCTGGACCGGTCGACCACTCGAGGCAGACCTCCATTCTTTTGTTAATAAAAGCCTTTAGTTACTCTTCTAACTCTCAGTCTTTTATGAGTAATTGATAGCGCATCAATTTTATTAACAAAATTTTTATAATGGAGAAGATCCTCACACCAGCATGCCTGGACTTAGATCATCGGGAGGCGGACTCATCCACCAAGTTTACTCACTGGCTTAAGTGTTTCGAAAAATTCCTGACCGCCTCCGAAGCAATCAAATCGGAAGAGGACAAACTGGCTGTCCTGACCTCCAAAGTGAACCACCGAGTGTACTCGGTCATCCAAGACGCGACCTCGTACGCAGATGCTATCAAGCTCCTCAAGGACCAGTATACGCGCCCAGTGAACGAAGTGTATGCCAGGCACCTTCTGGGGAGTCGTAAACAACAACCTGGGGAATCGACCGTGGAATACCTTCAGGCACTGTCTGTGCTTGGCCGGGCCTGTGGGTGTAAGGATGTAAAGGCCGCCGTGTACACAGAGGAACTTATCCGGGACGCTTTTGTAGCGGGCCACAGATCCAATTACACCCGACAGCGACTGTTGGAGCAGAGTAACCTCGACCTCAACAAGGCCTCTGAACTCGCACTATCGTTGGATGCAGCCTACCAGGGCATGGATGCCTACTCCTCTGCACCGTGGACGCCGCGGGGAATGGCAGCCTGGGACACGGTAGGACCGCCTCATAGCGCCGTGCCACCCCAGCCACACCCCAACAACGGCCCAACTACCGCAGCAGTGTCCCAAGGCCAGACAGCAGTGCCCCAAGGCCAGAAATGCTACTTCTGTGGCCAGCCAAAACACCCCAGAGCGCGCTGCCCGGCGAAAAACGCGATCTGCTCGGGCTGCGGGAAGAAGGGACACTACGCTAGCGTCTGCAGGGCCAAAGCCACCCCGAACCCCAGCAGCGCCACGTGTGGGCCATGCGGGCCGCCATCTTGGACCTCCCCGGCCATGTGCGAATCACCGGTACAGCAGCCACTTTGGACGCCTCCAGCCACATGGGGATCATGGACGCCGCCATCTTGGACGACAGCCGGGACGCAGCAGGCCCCCGACACCGCCTCATCTGATACCCGCAGCGACACACCGACCCCTACGCTGGCATCCGTCACACTGGACCAAGCGAGACCGCACCAACTGGCCAGTTCCACAATGGACATTAAGGTAAATGGTCACGATACAATCTGCCTTTTTGACTCTGGGAGCACGGAGAGCTTCATCCACCCCGACATGGTGCGGCGTTGCTCTCTCCCAGTCCTGCCTGCGCAACAGCGGATTTCTATGGCCTCCGAGTCCCAGTCGGCGGACATCGGCGGCTACTGCGTGGTGACACTCGTAGTAGACGGGACCGTGTACGATCATTTTAAACTTCTGGTCCTGCCTGACCTCTGCGCTGCCGTCCTACTGGGGTTAGATTTTCAGTGCCACCTTAAAAGTGTTACGATGGCGTACGGTGGACCCCTACCCCCACTCACAGTCCGCAGCCAGCAGCTTCCAAATTGCCCGCCGCACACCAGGTGCAACCTCTCCACACTCAGAGTCACCCCCCCACCACTGTTTGCTAACCTCACCCCCGACTGTAAGCCCATCGCCACAAAGAGCAGGCGATACAGTGCCGGGGACAGGGTTTTCATTAAAACCGAAGTGGAGTGGCTCCTGAAGGAGGGGATTATTGAGGGCAGCACCAGCCCCTGGCGAGCCCAGGTTGTGGTCGTTAAGACCGGCGAGAAGCAGCGCCTGGTCATCGACTACAGCCAGACAATAAATCGCTACACCCTGCTGGACGCCTACCCACTCCCCCGTATAGCTGATATGGTCAACCAGATCGCGCAGTACCACGTCTTCTCGACCATTGACCTGAAATCAGCGTACCACCAGCTCCCCATCCGCCCTGAGGACCGCCAGTACACTGCCTTTGAGGCAAACGGCCGCCTCTATCACTTCCTTAGGGTTCCCTTTGGCGTCACCAATGGGGTCTCCGTCTTCCAAAGGGAGATGGACCGGATGGTAGATCAAAATGCGTTGCAGGCCACTTTCCCATATCTGGACAATGTGACCATCTGCGGCCGTGACTTGCAGGACCATGACGCAAACCTCGAAAAATTCCTCCGCACCGCCCAACTCCTAAACCTGACATATAACAAGGAGAAGTGCATATTCCGCACAAACCGCCTCGCCATCCTTGGCTGTGTTGTGGAACACGGAGTCATCGGCCCCGACCCCGACCGGATGCGTCCCCTTATGGAACTCCCACTGCCCCACTGCCTCAAGGCCCTGAAGAGGTGCCTAGGGTTTTTCTCCTATTACGCCCAGTGGGTCCCCTACTATGCGGACAAGGCCCGTCCGCTGATCAAGTCCACCTCTTTTCCCTTGACGGCAGAGGCCCGCTTAGCCTTCCACCGTATCAAGGAGGACATTGCCAAAGCCACCATGCACGCAGTGCACGAATCCATCCCCTTCCAGGTGGAAAACGACGCATCCGACTTTGCCCTGGCCGCTACCCTCAATCAGGCGGGGAGACCCGTGGCCTTCTTTTCACGAACCCTCCAAGGCCCGGAGACCAGACACTCCGCTGTTGAGAAGGAGGCCCAGGCGATTGTGGAGGCTGTGCGTCATTGGAGGCACTACCTGGCCGGAAAACGATTTACCCTGCTCACTGACCAGCGTTCAGTTGCTTTTATGTTTAACAACAAGCAGAGGGGCAAAATCAAAAATGACAAGATCTTGAGGTGGAGAATCGAACTTTCCACCTACAACTACGAGATCTTGTACCGGCCCGGGAAGCTAAATGAACCCCCGGATGCGCTATCGCGTGGCACCTGCGCCAGCGCGCAGATCGATAGACTGCGGGCCCTCCACAATGACCTCTGCCACCCGGGGGTCACCAGGTTCTTCCACCTCATCAAGGCCCGCAACCTGCCTTACTCTATTGAGGAGGTCAGGACCATGACCAGGAACTGCCAAGTCTGCGCTGAGTGCAAACCGCACTTTTATAGACCAGACAGGGCCCACCTGATAAAAGCCACTCGCCCCTTCGAGCGCCTGAGCGTTGATTTTAAAGGGCCTCTCCCCTCCTCCGACCGCAATGTGTACTTCCTCAATATTATTGATGAGTACTCCCGTTTCCCGTTCGCCTTCCCCTGCCCGGACATGACCAGTGCCACGGTCATTAAATGTCTGAACAACCTCTTCACCCTGTTCGGCTTCCCCAGCTATATCCATAGCGACCGGGGCTCATCGTTTATGAGCGACGAACTCCGTCAGTACCTGCTAACTAGGGGTATTGCCACAAGCAGGACCACCAGTTACAACCCCCGGGGGAACGGACAGGTGGAAAGCAAAATGCGACAGTTTGGAAGGCCGTCCTGCTAGCCTTAAAGTCTAGGGGCCTTCCAACCTCCCGCTGGCAGGATGTGCTCCCCGATGCGCTCCACTCTATTCGGTCACTGCTCTGCACTGCCACTAACGCCACCCCTCATGAGAAAATGTTTGTCTTCCCAAGGAAGTCCACGTCGGGGACATCGCTACCGCCATGGCTGACGTCCCCAGGGCCGGTCCTACTGAGAAGACACGTGAGGACCCATAAAACGGACCCCCTGGTCAAGAGGGTCGACCTCCTCCACGCCAACCCCCAGTATGCTTACATCGCATACCCGGACGGGCGGGAGGACACAGTCTCCATAAGAGACCTTGCACCCTCGGGGGCCGCAGTAACCCACTACCCACTACCACCCCCCCCCCACGATCCGATATCCAGCCCCAGCAGACGGCAGGCCTGGGCCCCGCGACCCGCTCGACATCTACGAGGACAACACGCCTGTGCCACAGCCTACGCTGGACTCGACGCCGGAAGCTTCACTACCCCTGCCGTCGCCACGCCGATCACAGCGGCAGACAAGACCTCCGGAGAGACTCCAATACACTAACTTTTAATACACTTCACCCCGCCGGACTCAATTTTAAACAAGGGGTGAATGTGGTAAACCACTGTTTGTATTCCTGTTTGTCCTGTTTGTATTCCACTGTGTACATGCCTGGACATGCCTCGGCTGACTCCTCCCACAGGTCCTAGTATAAAGGTGATTGCTCCCCAGCCCTTTGTATCCAGGACCGGTCGACCACTCGAGGCAGACCTCCATTCTTTTGTTAATAAAAGCCTTTAGTTACTCTTCTAACTCTCAGTCTTTTATGAGTAATTGATAGCGCATCGCATAGCATACCGTTACCTGCAGAAGTACTTTGCTAAAGTACCATGTGACACACTCCTTTACAAACCTGTAAGTGGGTGTTAAAGATAAGTCATGATTTGAATTAGACTAAAGGGAAGAAACCAGAGGGTAGTCGTAACAGAAGATAGATCATAATGGGGAAGATATTGAGGGAGTAACACTCAGGTCCATTCTAAGAGCCCTCTGTTCCTGATATACATAAATGACAATACAATGTGGACTCAGAGGAGGCTGTCAAGATAGTTAAAAAGGAGCTTGGAAAGGTTTGCACCTGAGTTGGTCAGTGCCAAATAAAAAGGAGGAGAACATGCACTTCATGTAGTGCCTTTCACGATCTCAGGACATCCCAAAGCACTTCACAACCAATAAAGTACTTTTGAATTGTAGTCACTGCTGTTTTGTAAGCGAGGGTGGTGACCAATTTGCACGGGGAAAACTCCCCTGATCTTTTTCAAATAGTGCCATGGGATGTTTTATACCCACCTGAGAGGGCAGACAGGGCCTCTGTTTAACATTGCATCCAAAAGATGGCACCTACAACAGTGCAGCTCTCCTTCAATACTCCTGCGAAGTGTTAACCTCAGTAATGTGCTTGGGGCTTGAACCCATGGCTCAGAGGTAAGAGTGCTATCACTGAACTAAGGCTCAATATAGATAAATGCAAGCTACTGTATGGAAGTAAAAATAGGAGCACGTGTATGCCATGGGCGAGATGGAAATTGCCAAGGGGGGGAGTTGAAAGTGAGCTAGGGATGATAGTTAACTTGCTGCTCACCATGTCTAAAAAGTGTGAGGCAGCAATAAGCAAAGCAAGTTGGATTCTGGATTATACTGCCAAATCAATTGAGTTCAAATCTCCAGAGGTCAGTACAGTACCCTAGTCAGGCACACCTGGAGTTCTGCACATCATTCTGGTCACCATGACATAAAGGATCTATTCGGACCCTAAAAGCAGTGCAAGAGAGTAATGAGACTAATCCCTGGTGTTAGAGAGAAGAGCTATGAGGAACAATTTTATAAGCTAGGACTCTTCAATCTTGAAATTTAAAACGTTACACAAAATACTGAACAGAATAGAGAAAGGAAACCTGAAATAATACTTACAGTTATTCCAGGATAGTAGAAGAAGAGGGTTCTGGGTTGGGTGGGACTGCACTTGCCTGGTTCCATTCTTATCTATTTAATCGCAGCCAGAGAATCACCTTCTCTTCCCGCTCCCGCATTGTAGTGTATGTAACCGTTCTACCTTTAAGAGAACTATTGTATGTAACCGTCCACCTTTAAGAGAACTATTTTAGGTGTTGCACTACTTTATCTTGGCTGCTGTATACTGTAATACCGGGAGTGACCACACCGGTATATAAGTGCTGTGTAAGGATTTATTGGGCAGATTCGCCCTGACCTTCGAATAGTAAAGTCCTGTTAAAGTTACTCTTGTAGTCTGTGTATTAATTCACCATATAACCCACAGACTTTACAGTGGCGACGGGTTCGATCTTACCCTGCGGCAGCGACACACCCGAAGCAGTTAACGAGCGTCGAGAAGAGGCACCCGCCCTCGTCGTTCTGCTGAGAGAAGACTCGAGTCTGCAGAGCAAGGAAGAAGGAAGGATTCAGACACGAAGCCTTCCATCAGCAACAGGCTGTTATTGTCCCTTCTGCCACGGCGGTGAGTGAGCCGATCAGCCAAGAGAAGCAAGTCGGCCACGTTGACTGTGAGTAGGGGGAAAATAAAAAGAAACGGAGGATAAGGGCGGTGAACTCGACCACGGTCGGGGGAAAGGAGCCGGACAGAAGTCGGGCCCAGAGGCGCTGAGACTGGGGCAGCGTAGGGCACGGAAGCCGCGGTACAAGCGGGAACGCAGCCGGTGTGAGAGACCGGGATACAAGCGGGAACGCAGCCGGTGTGAGAGACCGGGCTACAAGCGGGCTGGGAGACGCAACAGCGTCATGAGACAGCTCGACCGCGACCGGCGAAAGGCCGGGCAGCTACCAAGGCCGCGAGGCGCTGCGACCGGGATCGTAAGGCGCGGGAAGAAATAAAAATAAGAAACCGCGGAGAACTCAGCCGCAGCCGGGGGAGGAAAGGACTGGACTGCGAGAGGGCTGGGAGGCGCGATTGGAAGCTGCTGAGGGAGAGACAGAGCCCGAGCGAGCGGGAGAGACAGAGCCGAGCGAGGGAGACCAAGGAGATTCAGCCAGCGGCTGGAACTGTTCGCCGTCAACGGGTTGTCCCCAGCGCCGGTTGCCCTGCCGAGAAAAGGGAACAAGGAACGCACTGAAGCCGGCGCGCAGGCTGCGAACTCCGAAAGCCAGCGGTCGTCGCCCGAAGGAAAGTGTACCCCTCCAGCCAGGGGAAGAAACGCGGGAAGCCGCCAGTAGGCGGGGAAGAAGACAGAAGCGGGAAACCGCCATTTTGAAAGTGGGCGGGGAAGAAGACAAGCGCGGGAAACCGCCATTTTTGAAAAAAAAAAAGTAACGAACAAATTCGTTGTGGTTTCTCAAAAAGATAGTGAAGATGCCTAAGCATGGTAACATCAACAACTTCGATTCCGAGGTGGAAGATTGGGCCACGTACGTAGAACACATCGAGATATATTGTGAGGCCAATAAAATAGCAGATGATGATAAAGCTCTCACCTTATTAAACGCAATGGGGGCGAAGACATACGGGCTATTGAAGCATCTTCTATCACCAGCTAAACCGGCGGATCAGACTTTCGCTGATATTGTTGCTGTCCTGAAGGATCATTTGAACCCCACACCGCTGATGTTGGCGGAACGATTCAAATTTTATGCGAGAACGCAACGGAAAGAGGAAAGCAACGCGGAATACTTGGTCGAACTGCGTAGACTAGCGAAATACTGCCAGTTTGGGGAAAATCTGACAGAGGCATTGAGAGACAAGTTCGTGTGCGGGTTGTCGAAGGAAGGAACACAAAAGCGACTGCTCGAAGAGAACGATCTTACACTTGACAAGGCTGTCCTTATTGCAGCATCACACGAAGCAGCCGCGAGAGGCACTGCGGAAATGCAGCTGAAGGCAGCGGTACTCAGCGTGGATCAAATGACTTCGGGTACAACAAAATGTTATCGTTGTGGGAAGCCAACACACGACCAGAACCAATGCTGGTTTAAAAACCAGGAATGTAGAAAATGTGGCAAGCTTGGTCACATAGCTAAAGTATGCCGGTCAGGAAAGAAGACCAACAACAGAAAAAAGTCACCGCAGGAAAAGTACAGCAAGGTACACAAGGTGGCTGAGAAGAGTTCAGATGAACAGAATTCGGATTCAGACCCGAACGGCCAGGAACTGGGTAGTCTGAGAATTCACAATGTGAGTAAGGAAGCTGACCTACAAACTATCTGGGTCACACTAAAAGTAGCCGGAGTCCAAGTGAAAATGGAATTGGACACAGGATCAGCCCTATCAGTCATAAATCGAAGGGATTACAACCGGCTATTCTCACATATACCCTTGAGAGATACCAAGATCGTATTGCAGACATACACGGGGCATAAAGTATACCCCATGGAAAAGATACAAGTCAAGGTGAGAGACAGGGGCAAAGAACACCAAGGAATGGACTTATATGTACTACCTGAGGGAGGTCCACCACTTCTGGGACGGGAGTGGGTCAGGGAAATAAACATGGAATGGCACTACCTAAAAGCATTAACGAGTGAGAACTCGGTGAAGACAATCAGCTCAGACTCTGAAACGGATGACGACAAGACCAGCCCAGGTGCGAAAGACAAGTCTAAAATGGACTTGCTGACTAAGGTTGGAAAAACGAAGGAGTGCATAAATACTGATGCTTCAAAGGAGAACAAAGTTTCAGAACAGAATTCCACTGAACAACAACAACATAGTTTGGCAGAGAATTCTGAGTCTGTCCAGTTTACAGACATGCACAAGTCTGAGGAACACCGGGCTCGAACTCAACTCCATTTCAAATTACAACAGCAATTAGAACAATTGAGTTGCCGTCTCGAGCAAGAGATAAAAGCAATGAAAACGTTCTTTGACACAGAGTGGGAGAATCTGGAAAGACAACAGAAACAGCTGAGGGAGAAAAGGGAGCAGGAGCACACAAACCGTCTGCGCAAGGAGGCCAAACGAATCAAAGCTGATTCGGTTTCTGAAGGTGCGTGCTCTAATCTGGTGGAGCAAGATGTTCAGCAACTGAAGGCGCTTGTTAGCAGATTGCAGGCAGAACAGGCTGAGTTGGTCGCCATGAATTCCGAGCTCCTACTGAAGTTGGGTGCAGCATCACCGGACGATTCATTTGTGGAAATTCGAATGGTGCAGGCTGCGGATGATGGCGAAGTAGAAACAGCAAAGGAGCCCCAGGGCAAGGTTATAAACAGTCCTGCAGCTACTGGGAAACGGATGAGGTCAGAAGAGTCAACGGTCAGCCAACTCCTTCATATGCTGAGGGACAAGACTCTGAAATGGGAACAATTTGGACATGAGTCTAAATCTTCAAAGGAGAGGGATTTGGAGCTCCCAAAAGTTATTGGAATAGCTGAGGTTGCAACACAGACTGAGAAGATGGCAGCAGAGCAAACCTTGGATGCCAAAAGTACGCTGATTCACGTCAATGTTGAACAACAGAATGCTGAAACAGCTGCTCCAGTAGAGGGATTGAATAATACAATCAATCAATCTCCCAATGAAGTTGAAGTATTGAAATCACGAATGAGGTCATTAGTAAAAGACTTGCGGGAAGCCCAGAAAAAGCTGGATGAAACTGAACGCATGAAGAAGTCTCTTCAGGAAAGATGTCTGGATTTGGAACAAAAGCTGGCTAACGTCCAGCTGGGTATGGAGGAAATAGAAGACCCTCTCGCTGGCCTAGCTCAGGACGACACCGAATATTACCATGACCTGTTGGACGACACCGAATATTACGATGACCTGCTCTGCCCAGCTTGTGATGAAAACTCCCAAAGTGCAGAAACCATGAAGAATCACCTAAAGTCTAAGGAACATCGGGAGATGGTGGCGCTACTACGGAAAAAGGAGGACGAGAAGGAGGAACGGTGCATGCAGCTGGCAGCTGACAGTGGAGCCCAGAGAGTCTCCAAGAAGCAGAAAAGGAAAAGACGAAGCAGAAGATGATGACCATCTGAACCATTATCACCTCTACCAGGTCACGCATGTGGTCTCTCCGTACGGAGCCAAACCAGTTTGGAAGTAGAAAAACTTCCCAAGGTACTCAAGCTTTTAAAAGTCAACAATGCTGGTTCAGAAGTGACGGAAGTTCAAGCTGTTAAGTCCAGTGAAGGACTATTGGATGAGTCACTCCAGCAACGTGAACCGACTACACCGAGACTGAATCTGTGAACTGTTTTCCGCAGAGACTGAATCTGTGAACTGTTTCCGCAGAGACTACATCTGTGAACTGTTTTTACATGAAGTTGGATATATGTTATGTTTAATGGGGAATAAGTATGTTGTAAGCTAAAAAGGGAGGATTGTAGTGTATGTAACCATTCTACCTTTAAGAGAACTATTGTATGTAACCGTCCACCTTTAAGAGAACTATTTTAGGTGTTGCACTACTTTATCTTGGCTGCTGTATACTGTAATACCGGGAGTGACCACACCGGTATATAAGTGCTGTGTAAGGATTTATTGGGCAGATTCGCCCTGACCTTCGAATAGTAAAGTCCTGTTAAAGTTACTCTTGTAGTCTGTGTATTAATTCACCATATAACCCACAGACTTTACACGCATCATTACCTCTGGTGTCCCCCAAGATCTATCCTTGGCCTCCTCCTATTTCTCATCTACATGCTGCCCCTTGGCGACATCATCCGAAAACACAGCGTCAGTTTCCACATGTACACTGATGACATCCAGCTCTACCTCACCACCACTTCTCTCAACCCCTCCACAGTCTCTAAGTTGTCAGACTGCTTGTCCGACATTGGATGAGTAAAAATTTCCTCCAATTAAATATTGGGAAGACCGAAGCCATTGTTTTCTGTCCCCGCCACAAACTCCGTTCCCTAGCCATTGACTCTATCCCTCTCCCTAACATTTGTCTGAGGTTGAACCACACTGTTCACAACCTTGGTCTCATATTTGACCCTGAAATGAGCTTCCAACCACATATCCGCAGCATAACTAAGACCACCTATTTCCACCTCCGTAACATTGCCCGTCTCCACCCTTGCCTCAGCTCATCTGCTGCTGAAACCCTCATCCATGCCTTTGTTACCTCTAGACTTGACAATTCCAATGCAGTTCTGGTTGGCCTCCCATGTTCTACCCTACGTAAAATTGAGGTAACCCAAACTCGGCTGCCCGTGTCCTAACTCGCACCAAGTCCCATTTACCCATCACCCCTGTGCTCGTTGACCTACATTGGTTCCCGATTAAGCAACGCCTCGATTTCAAAATTCTCATCCTTGTTTTCAAATCCCTCCATGGCCTTGCTCCTCTCAATCTCTGTAATCTCCTTCAGCCCCACAACCCCCTGAGATATCTGCGCTCCTCTAATTCTGCTCTCTTGAGAATCCCTGATTATAATCACTCAACCATTGGTGGCCGTGCCTTCTGTTGCCTAGGCCCTAAGCTCTAGAATTCCCTGCCTAAACCTCTCCGCCCCTCTACCTCTCTTTCCTCCTTTAAGAAGCTCCTTAAAACCTACCTCTTTGACCAAGCTTTTGGTCATCTGCCCTAATTTCTCCTTATATAGCTCGGTGTCAAATTTTGTGTCTTATAATACTCCTGTGAAGTGCCTTGGGACTTTTTACTACGTTAAAGGTGCTATATGAATACAAGTTATTGTTGTTGTTTTGAAAGCTAGTTGCACATTAAAAGTGTCAACAAAGACATCTAGTATCTTTATACAGAGCATGATCTGCAGCTGGAAAATTTGACAAAGAAGAGCATTTGAGTTCAAGATTCTGGCCTCATTTGCAAAACAGTTTGATGTTATAATGGGAAGACAGTAGTGTTGGTACTTTGGAAGCATGAGATTAAATTTGCTGAAAGGCCTTCTTGATCCAAACCTATATTGTGATCTTGTAAACTGCACAAAAAATGTCAAGCAAAATTTGCTTTGCTGATCCAGATCAGTCCTCTCTGTGGGTGCTAATGCTCCAGCTCAGAAGTAATGGGCTGTGCAATGAAAGAAAGGGGGGCATTTCTACTGTACAAATTTAATGAGAGCAAATTATTAGTTATGAAAACTGACAGCAATTACATATAATTTAGCAAAACAATATCACAACTGCAATAAAACTGTTTTTAAGATGCTTTCGTCTTCTGCCAATTTAACATCTAGATATTCAAAACAAAACTGTTTTGTAAAAGTCCAATTCGAAGACACCCATGAAATTAGTGTTAATAATAATAGGGGAAGAATGCTTAATGCATTTGTGTACATTCTTCTGTCTGCTATTTTAATGGAGATGTTAACCCCAATGGGTTAATACCTCTGTTGAAACAGTGACAATGAGCAGTTGTACGGACAGGTTAGGCATTCATCCACACAATTATAGCCCAAAGTAATTTCTAGCTTTATACTTTAAAAATGAGTTTTCGGTTGTTTTTATTAATATGTGTTTCATTCTCATGGTTTATCATTCCTTTCGCACCCCTCACGCGTTGCAGCCTTGTAACGTTCGCCTTACCATTGTTTATTCTGTATGTTACCACAACAAAGTACACAATCTGTGTGTTAAGCATGCGCTGATTTTGTGTGACAATTAGTAAATAGTATCCATCCGTTCCTCACACCAGACAGTGATCCCAGAATTCAGAGGTGTCTTTTCACTTGTATTTTCATGGAAAATTCAAATGGGTGCATAGATTTATTGAAGGACTATAGCTAAAAGCCACTCGAGAGATGATAATGCTATTGTGATACTTGAATGTGTGTTACCTATTCCCTCAAAATAACATAACTGTCCTCCCTTCGCACCATTTAAGTGGGAGACTCTATAGAGTCTCCACTATGAATGGATTCACTTACAGCCAGCCATTAAAAACCGCAATGGAGTGATTCTACATTTTTTCTCAAACAAAAAAGGCCATTTAAAACTACACTGGGCCCCTTTTATTTGGCTCTTCATACAACAATATCTTAGTTGTAACGATGCTATTCAGTGCGCCCAATTTTCCCTTTCATCTTCTGAAAAACAGATCTGCATTAGAAGATCAAAGGAAGCATTCAGATCCAAACTGTGGTAGTGGTATAAGTGAGAGCTATTTGTGTGCATTACAATTTAATGCAGCAAAGCACATCAAAAACATAGTCTGTTTGTCTCTGCTCCCTAAATTAATGTGCCAGTTTTATAGTTATCCGACCATAGTGAGTGACTCTCAGGAACAGGAGTAGGTCATTCAGCCCCTCAAGCCTGCTCCACCATTCAATTAAATCATAGCTGATCTGCACCTCAACTCCATTTACCCGCCTTTGTTCCATATCCCTTGATACCCTTACCCAAAGTTCCCTCTAATTTTGTTTTCCATGCGTGGTCCCTTTATATGTGCTGTGCGCGGCCGCGCATACACAGTGGACCTGAAATTGCAGTCGGAGGCTTCCCGCGGGCGAATGCCTCCGAACCGCAAGTAAAATCCTTACTTACCTGATGGCCCCGGACCTATGAAGACTCACGCTCCTGGGCCTGCAGGAGTAGGTCTGCGTAAAGCCCCACGTATCCCAGGGGCTCAGGCAGTTCGCAAGCATCCCTGGGATCATGTGGGCCGGCCCAGCCAATCACAAAGGGGGATTCCCATTATGCTTATGGAGATTCCATTTACGTACGGAATCCGCATGAGCTTAATAGAAATCACCTAAAAAACACTTTCACCCCACTTAAATAAAAATAAATCATCACATGTTTAAAATTACTTAAAATACGATTTAAAACAAAAAATTAACGTTTTGAAAAATAAATACAGGAAACTCTTTATTATCCGGCACCAACGGGACCGGCGTGGTGCCGGTTTATCAAAAAGTCCGGATTACAGAGAGGTATAGTTTAAAAGGTACAAGAGCTCCGTACACAGCAACAAATCCAGGCTTCCCTGTTGCTTAGCAACATGTGCAGGAACTCCAGCCACAGACCAAGAGTTCCTGTTGCTTAGCAACAAGTGCACGAACCCCAGTTATACAGCCACAGATCCAGGAACTGCCACTAATATGAAGTAAAACTTAAATAACAACAGAAAATGCTGGAAAAACTCAGCAGGTCAGGCAACATCCGTGGAGAGAAATTTGAGTTGACGTTTCGGGTTGGACCCTTCTTCAAAACTGAAAAGAAAAGAAACTAGATCGGAGGCAGGGCTGCGATCGGACAAAAGAATAAAAGAAACAAAAGAAGTAAAAGAGATTAGAAGCTAGACGAGATAGTAATAGGCTGGGATTAGGTGTAAAGTGTACTGGCAGGGCAAGAGATAGCTGCCAGGTGTGAGAGAGAAACAAAAGGAAAGCGGGGGGGGGGGAAAGGAGTGGAACAATTACAAGAGAAAATGAAATGGGGGCCGAGCTTATGATCTGAAATTGTTGAACTCGATATTGAGTCCGGAAGGCTGCAGACTGCCTAATCGGAAGATGAGGTGCTGTTCCTCGAGTTTACGTTGAGCTTCCGTGGAACAATACAAGAGGCCAAGGACGGTGAGGTCCGAGTGGGAATGGAGCGGTGAATTAAAATGACAGGCGACCGGAAGCTCGGGGTCACCCTTACGGACTGAACGGAGGTGTTCCGCAAAGCGGTCACCCAATCTGCGTTTGGTCTCCCCAATGTAGAGGAGACCGCATCGTGAGCAGCGAATACAGTATACTAGATTGCTAGAAGTACAAGTAAATCGCTGTTTCACCTGGAAGGGGTGTTTGGGGCCCTGGACAGTGGGAAGGGGGGAGGTATAGGGGCAGGTGTTACATCTCCTCCGCTTGCACGGGAAGGTGCCAGGCGAAGAGGAAGGGCTGTTTGGGGTGATAGAGGAGTGGACTAGGGTGTCTCGGAGGGAGCGGTCCCTGCGGAATGCTGAAAGGGGAGGGGAGGGGAAGATACGTTTGGTGGTGGGATCACTTTGGAGGTAGCGGAAATGCCGGAGGATGATCCGTTGAATGTGGAGGCTGGTGGGGTGAAAGGTGAGGACAAGGGGAACCCTATCGTGGTTCCGGGAGGGAGGGGCAGGGGTGAGGGCGGAAGTGCGGGAGATAGAACTGACACGGTCGAGGGCAGTGTCAACCACAGTAGAGGGGAATCCTCGGTTGCGGAAAAAGGAAGACATGTCTGAAGCACTGGTGTGGAAGGTGGCGTCGTCGGAGCAGATACGGCGGAGGCGGAGAAACTGGGAGAATGGAATAGAGTCCTTACAGGAAGCGGGGTGGGAGGAAGTGTAGTCCAGGTAGCTGTGGGAGTCAGTGGGCTTGTAGTAAATATTGGTCGATAACCTATCCCCAGAGATGAAGACGGAGAAGTCGAGGAAGGGAAGGGAAGAGTCCGAGATGGACCATGTGAAGGTGAGGGAAGGGTGGAAATTGGAGGCAAAGTGAATGAAATTGTCAAGTTTGGGGCGAGAGCAGGAAACGGCACCGATACAGTCATCAATGTATCGGAAAAAGAGGTGAGGGAGGGGACCCGAGTAGGACTGGAACAAAGATTGTTCCACATAGCCCACGAAAAGGCAGGCATAGCTAGGACCCATGCGGGTACCCATGGCAACACCTTTGATTTGGAGGAAATGAGTGGAGTTAAAGGAGAAGTTGTTCAATGTGAGAACAAGTTCAGCCAGGCGAAGGAGGGTCGTGGTGGATGGGGACTGGTCGGGCCTCTGTTCAAGGAAGAAGCGGAGTGCCCTCAGGCCATCCGGGTGGGGGATGGAGGGATTGTACGTCCATGGTGAAAAGGAAGCGGTTGGGGCCAGGAAACTGGAAACTGTTAAAGTGGCGGAGGGCGTCCGAAGAGTCGCGGATGTAGGTGGGAAGAGACTAGACAAGGGGAGAAAAGATAGAGTCAAGATAGGAAGAGATAAGTTCTGTAGGGCAAGAACAGGCTGAAACGATGGGTCTACCAGGGCAGTCCTGTTTGTGGATCTTGGGAAGGAGGTAGAAGCGGGCTGTGCGGGGTTGGGGAACTATGAGGTTTGTGGCAGCAGGGGGAAGATCTCCAGAGGAGATGAGGTCAGTGACAGTCTTGGAAATGGTGGTTTGATGTTCGGTAGTGGGGTTATGGTCCAGGTGGAGGTAGGAGGAGGTGTCGGAGAGTTGGCGTTCAGCTTCCGCTAGGTAGAGGTCAGTGCGCCAAACAACAACAGCACCACCCTTGTCAGCGGGTTTAATGACAATGTCAGGGTTGGATCTAAGAGAATGGAGTGCTGCAAGTTCAGAGGGAGGTAGGTTGGAGTGAGTGAGGGGAGCAGAGAAATGGAGACGGCCGATGTCACGGCGGCAGTTAGCGATGAAAAGATCTAGAGAGGGTAAGAGGCCAGGGGGAAGGGTCCAGGTAGAACGGGAATTCTGCAAGCGGGAGAAAGGGTCAGTTGTGCGGGGGGAAGACTCCTGGCCAGTGAAGTGGGCACGGAGACGAAGGCGGCGGAGAAAGAGCTCAACATCGTGCCGAGCTCGAAATTCATTGAGGTGGGGGCGTAAGGGGATGAAGCTCAGGCCTTTGCTGAGGACTGATCGTTCAGGGTCAGAGAGTGGAAGGTCAGAGGGGATAGTGAAAACGCGGCAGGGGGTGGGATTGGGAGAAGGGGGGTCAGAGGAAAGTGAAGGGGAAGAAGGTTCCGGAGGGGCGTTGGTGTCCAAGAGTTGATGAAGCTTGCGATCCTTGACATCGGAAAGGAAGAAGAAAAGTTTTTTGTTGAAGCGTCGGATGAGTCGAAGGATGAAATGGAACTGTGGACCCGGACAGCTTTGAGATAGAGTGCGCCGGTGTTGCTGAAGAGAGAAGTCGAGTGTGTTCATGTGGCGCCGCATGGCGTTGAGCGTGGATCTCAGGATGCGGCGAGAGCAGTAGTTCGAGGAACGATGGATATCTTGGAGATATTTGTAATCCTGGGTGGATCCGAAGCACGAAGGGTGGAAGTTTAGTTGGAATCCACGTGGAGTAAGTCGGAACCGGAGACAGTTGCTGAGGAAAATGATGTGGCTGTGAAACCGAGTCTTGGCAGATACCTGATCAAACACGAGAAGGGAAACTGAAAGTAATGAAGATGAACAAGGTTGAAGAGCCAAACGGAGATCCCGTCGAAGAGAAGAACAGAACTTCTTCAAGGTAGGCATTCCTAGAAGAGGTGTGGCAGTGAACCAAACACTAGTACGATAGCAAAATACTGCAGATGTTGGAAATCCGAAATAACAACAGAAAATGCTGGAAAAACTCAGCAGGTCAGGCAACATCCGTGGAGAGAAATTTGAGTTGACGTTTCGGGTTGGACCCTTCTTCAAAACCGAAAAGAAAAGAAACTAGATCGGAGGCAGGGCTGCGATCGGACAAAAGAATAAAAGAAACAAGAAGTAAAAGAGATTAGAAGCTAGACGAGATAGTAATAGGCTGGGATTAGGTGTAAAGTGTACTGGCAGGGCAAGAGATAGCTGCCAGGTGTGAGAGAGTAAAACTTACCTGAACCTACTCCTGAATTTTGCCGGTTAAAAGAGAGTTTCCTTATACACATTTTTAAAGGGGCCAAAAATAACAAACTAATTTTAAAGGTTTTTGAATGTTTAAGTGATTTAAAAAATGTTTTTTTAGTATTTATTTAAACCCTTATGCTGGTAAAAGAAGGCATTACGCCTGCTTTGACCAGGCGTAAGAGTTTCATGGGCATTCGCTGGGCAGTAGTCTCTGCCAGCGAATGTCCATTTCCTTTGGATTCGTACGATCTGTCAAGCAGAAACTTGACAGATCGCAAGTTCTGGGTTTTCTCACATGTGCATCGCATGCAGAAACCCGGAACCTCCGGGGCACTTATGACCGCGTACGCTGTGCGCTGTGCGTACGTGGTCATAGGCGCCGGAAAATCCAGGCCAGTATCTTTAACAGCGGCAACAGCTCGTGAGCGACCTGCGTGGGACCTCCGCACCTTAAGGGGGACGTTGCCCTTACTCAACAAAAGTCTATTGACTTCAGTCTTCAAAATTGAACCAGCCTCCACAATCTTTTAGGAGAGTGAGTTCTTGGTTCCTACTACCCTTTGAATGAAAAATGCTTCCTGATTTCATTCCTAAATGGTCTAGCTGTAATTTAAAGCATGTGCCCTCTTATTCTGGATGCCCCCACCAGAGGAAATAGTTTCTCTATATCTATCATATCGAATCCCTTTATTATTTTAAACACCATGGCCGGACTTTTCTGGGGGGGGGCGGTGGGGGGGGGGGTCAGCGGACGGGCTCGGTGGCAGGTCAGGTGGGAAATTTGATATTTTTTTGACAGCGGATTGGGACCTCGCTGTCAACCCGCCACAAAGTGCCTTTCCCACAGGCACGTGTCTGATCCCCAATCCGACCTGACCCGCAGAGGTAGGCGACCCAATTAAACCAATTATTGGTTTGTTGACAGACCCTTAATAATGCTTTTATCCTTACCTTTTAACTTTAACTGCTCACCCATCTATTCCATCAGCATGCCATCAGGTGCCCTTTATACTGTCTCACCTTGGTCCTCAGAATCCCACCACGATCAGCCCCAATACCAACATCAACAGGTACCACCAACAACAACCTCCTCCACAATCAACTGATGCTGCACAGGACAGAGGGCATCAGCACCCGAGTACATTGCTGCCCAGGAGGCCAGGGATGGCCTCACCATGACCAGATTTGCTTCACTTGACGCTGTACACCCTGGCTGCCACATGATGCGCCAGGTTGGTCCCACCCCACACCAAGACCATAAAGCATCCCTACAATGCCCAAGCCATTCCTTTCACACTCATCACCATTGCGGGGGGTACCGTTATGTCTCACCATTCACTGCAACTCACTAAGCCACTTCCAAAGGTGCACACAAATCTGTCTAAGAACAGAAAGTGTTGAAAACAAAGGTTTCAATGTTTGACAGCACATTAACAGAAACTTTACATGAACATTGGATAAAACACCCAAGTGTGTTGTTAGTTGGTATGATTGCACTAGGATGAAGGTGAGTGTGAGGGGTGGCTAGTGAGATGGGGAAGTGATAATGTGGATAGAGGGGGATGGATGGAGGTGCAAGGTAAGTTGGTGTGAGTAAGGATGTGCAGGAGTAGGGTAGGGAAGGCAGAGTGATGGGGATGTGATGAGTGGCACAGCAGGATGAGGTTGAGTGTAGCTTTGTACTAACGTTTCGTGATCTAATGAGATCATTGAAAGGTTTGCGCCACTGCACCCAGGTCCTCCTGACCACATCCCTGCTTGTGACCTCCTGTGCAATGTTCAACCAGTCTGTGTGGTCTCCTGGGGAGGTATCTTCCGCCCATGGAAAGGGAAGAGGACCTCCCTGCATGCTGTGACTCCCTCCATAAGCATATGGAGGGAGTCATGGGAGAACCTGTGTGTAGTCCTGCACATCTGTGCAGTGCTTGGCAGTGTTTGCAGCACTTCAATACTGCAGAACACTGACAGCACAAATGTCAAAAGAAAGGTGGCCATGGTCCCTTTAAGGAAACCGGCTGATGATGCATCATGAATGACATCACCAGACCTGCTTCCTCTAATTGGGCTGGGAAATGCGCTGGGTGGGCTTAATAAGCCCCATAAACGTAAATTCATTTTCCAGAGCGGGGTGGAGCCAGCCGCGGGGCCGTGACCCGCCACCGACATCGCCCGCTCCGAACCCGATGAGGTAAGGAAAATCCCTGCCCTTGATTAGATTACCTCTCAAGGGAATACAAGCCAAGTTTATGTAATGTCTCCTGATAATTTAACCCTTTAAGCCATGGTAACATTCTGGTGAATCTGTGCTGTACCCTTTCCAAAGCCAACATATTTTTCCTGAGGGTCGGTGCCCAAAATTGAACACAGTACTCCAGATGGTCTGATCAAGACTCTATACAACTGAAGCGTATCACTTTTGAATTCCAACACCCTTGACATAAAGGCTAACATTCCAAGAGCCTTTTTGATTACTTTTACACCTATCCACCAACTTTTAGTGTTTTGTTTACATGGACATTAAATCCCATTGCTCCTCCACAGCTCCTAGTAACTCACCATTAAAAAAAATTCCAATTTTTCATTTTCAAATCCAAAGTGGATGACCTTACACTTCTGCACAGTCAACTCCATTTGCCACAGTTTTTCCCACTTACTTAATCTGTGTATGTCCCTTTGTAACAACTTGTTCCCATCCACACAACTTACTGAGCCTTCTATCTTAATGTCATCTGCAAACTTGGATATACAATTCTCTACTCCTTCATTCAAGTCATTAATATAAAGAAGGCTGAGGGGGGACCTGATTGAGGTGTACAAAATGATGAGGGGCATAGATAGGGTAGATAAAGAGGAACTTTTCCCCTTAGTAGGGGGGTCAATAACAAGGGGGCATAGATTCAGGGTAAGGGGCAGGAGATTTAGAGGGGATTTGAGGAGGAACTTTTTCACCCAGAGGGTGGTTGGAATCTGGAACTCACTGCCTGAAAGGGTGGTAGAGGCAGGAACCCTCACAACATTCAAGAAGCATTTGGATGAGCACTTGAAATGCCATTGCATACAAGGCTATGGACCAAATGCTGGAAAATGGGATTAGACTGGACAGGGATGGATGGGCGGCGCAGACACGATGGGCCGAAGGGCCTCTTTCTGTGCTGTAAAACTGTATGACTCTATGACTCTATGGTGAAAAGGTGAGGTCCCAGTATAACTCCCTGGGTAATATCACTTGTCACATCCCGCCAATCAGAGAATGTTCCCTTTTCACTATTCCCTTTTCACTATCTGCACTCCCCTATCCAACATGCTAGTGACCTCCTTAAAAAAAATCAACTAACTTAGTCATACTCTACGTACCTTTCACAATTCCATGCTGACTCTCTGATCATCTCATACTGCTTAGTCGCTCTGATCATCTCATACTGCTTAGTCGCTCTGATCATCTCATACTGCTTAGTCGCTCTGATCATCTCATACTGCTTAGTCGCTCTGATCATCTCATACTGCTTAGTCGCTCTGATCATCTCATACTGCTTAGTCGCTCTGATCATCTCATAGTGCTTCATCGCTGTCTCTGATGATAAGATTCCAGTAACTTCCCCACAATTGATGTCAAGCTGAGAGGCCTGTGGTTACCTGGTTTCTCCCTCCTTTCTTAAATAATGCAGTGGTATTTTCAATTTTTCAATCCACCGGTATAATTTCTGAATCTAGAACGCTTTGGAAAATAATGACCAATGTATCTGCAATTTCCTCACTTATTTATTTTAATAATCTGGGGTGGAAACCATTAGGTCCTGAAGATTTGACTATCTTAAATCACACTGGCACAGAAATTGCTGAAAAGAATAACGGCACATGAACTACACATGCCGTTATTAATGTGCAAATCGGAAAGCAACTTGTGGAAGAGATACCCATGAATTGCGAATTGGTACAAGATGCTGGCCAATTTGCGCAACTCCACCACTAGCTTTGCTAAAACTGTATCTCACACTTAACCTCCCATGATTTTCATGAATTTGATGCATTTGCACATTAATTGTTCATTAAACTCACCACAGAAAGTTAAGTCTAGTAATTAATAGCGCAAGCACCCTTTTAGCAATGTGATAATTGTTAATGACTGCCAATCAATCTCTCTTACCTAGAAAACGAACAATTAAAAATGTGAAGTCTCATTCCTGCATGTAGTGAATCGCTGTTGGAGATTTTAAAAATGACAAATTTTAAATTTAAACATTTTTTTCTTACTTTTCCTTTCTGTCTCTTTTTACTCTCTCTCTCTTAATCCAATCTTTCTTTCCCTTTCTTTATTTCTCTTTCTGTACTTGATTTGACATTGAATTGACCCACTCAAATTCATTCTCCTTCTCACTCCTTCCTCTGTTTATTTCTTAATCCTTAACTCTCATTGTTTAAGGAGATACTGTCTGGCACACCCGAGATGCCCCGTCCCAGCAAAATCTGGGTTAATATTTTCTCCATTACCATTTTTTTAAACTTACGTTGAAGCCTCTAAGTTCCTCCCTTTGACTTATTTTTAGGTTCCCCTGTGCTGCTGATATCTTGTCCTCTTCATCCACCGTGAAAATATGTACAAATTAGTCATTTAACAAGTCTACCATTTCCTTATTATCCATTATAGCCTTGCCTGCATCTGTTTTTAATAGGCCCACATTCCCCTTTAGATCCATCCTTTGGATGAAACGTTAAACTGAGGCCCCGTCTGCTCTCTCAGGTAGACATAAAAGATCCCATGGCACTATTTCGAAGAAGAGTAGGGGAGTTATCTCTGGTGTCCTGGCCAATATTTATCCCTCAATCAACATAACAAAAACAGATTATCTGGTCATTATCACACTGCTGTTTGTGGGAGCTTGCTGTGCGAAAATTGGTTGCCGCGTTTCCCACATTACAACAGCGACTACACTCCAAAAGTCTTTCATTGGCTGTAAAGCGCCTTGAGACGTCCGGTGGTCGTGAAAGGCGCTATATAAATGCAAGGGTATCAAGGGATAATGCGATAGGGCTGGTGAATGGAGTTGAGGCAGGAGATCAGCCATGATCTCACTGACTGGCAGAGCAGGCTCGAAGGGCCGAATGGCCTACTCCCGCTCCTATTTCTTATGTTCTTATGTAAGTCTTTCTTTTTTGCTATTTTCTTTCTCTTAATATTGGCCCTGAATTTGCGGTCAGGGGCTTCCCGTGGGGAAATGTCTCCGATCCGCAAATAAAATGCGCACCTACCTGGTGGTCCGGGAGGTACGGAGACTCGCGCTCCTGAGGCTCTCTGGGTACCCGTGGGCAGAGGCCCACGTATCCCAGGGGCGCACGCAGTTCGCAAGTGCCCCAGGATCACATGGGCCGGATCAACGAATGACAGAAGGGAATCCCCATTCATACTTATGGGGATTCCGTATGTACAGAAACCCCATAAATATGAATGGGAATACCACAAAAAATACACCTAGACATCAAATAAATTTTTAAAAACTATCACATATTTTAAATGAATTAAAATGGCATTTAATGAAATATTTAAAACAAAAATTTAACTTTACTACTTGAGCTGTACTGATTCTCTCAGTCTGTGAAAATTAAAATCGACATTGTTTTTGCTACATGCTTCCCTGATCTCCGTATTTATACATCCCCCCACTGCAGCACTGCTATCAGGAGGTCTGTAGATAACTCCTCCCAGAGTCTTGCATACTTTGCTGTTCCTTAACTGAACCTACAGGGGGAGAAATTCAGTATCGCCACATTTGGGGCGTTATACTCGAGCGGGCGCGAAATTTAGCGCCTGGCGCAAATTATCACCACCTACTGCTAAATTGACCTGCTTCGCCCCAGGCGGTGCTTGGAGCGTTAAAACAGGTGCTGCACGACTGTCCTAAGGCGCTAAGCCGGAGAAGCGAGGCGCTACCACCGAGGGCGGGCGCAGCACAGGTGCGGCCAGTTAGCGATTGCACGCAGGCATGCTGGCTCTTAAAGGGGAGGGTCAATCTTGGATTGCAGCCACACCCTGCGCATCGGAGCCCTGATTCTCGGCCTGGACAGACCTGCTGCCACATTCTAACGCCTAGGACCATGGAGCGGGCCAGGGAGCGAGCGCAGCGGTTCAGTGAGGGGGCCCTGCAGGTTCTGGTTGGCGCAGTGGAGCGCAGGCGATCTATCCTGTTTCTGGACAGTGGCAGGAGGCCGCTGCCCAACGACTATCACAAAGCTTGGAGGGAGGTGGCTCACAGAGTGACCTCCAGCAGCATGGTGCCTAGGACCCTTGTGCAATGCAGGAAGAAGTTCAATGACCTCACTCGGGTCGTCAGGGTGAGTACCCCTTTCAGTATCCTCTTCATCCCTGCATGTGCACCTCACTTTATGGCCAAAGGGTCCTGAAAGCCCCAATGCCCAGCCCTCATCCAACACCTATGGGCCTTTCATGAAACTCACACGCACATTCAACCATGGGAGGCAGTGCAGCCAAGATCAGGGCTTCACACTGTAAGGGCTAATCGACCATGGGAGGCAGTGCAGCCAAGATCAGGGCTTCACACTGTACTCAGAGCCCGTCCTTTCTCTTGCAAGGCAAGCTGGCCCATAACAGGAGGCAGCAGCAACGGACCGGGGGAGGCCAGCCTCACCTTCAAGACCTCAGCAATCTGGAGCAGCGAGTCCAGCGGATTATGGCAGGTTGGATGATTGGCCCCGTCGCCACTGGAGATGCTGACCCCGTTCTGGACAGCAATGGTAAGGTCATCACCTTTTTGGCCTCTCTCCTTCCACTTGTGCCTCACACCAGCATCCTTTGCCACTATCGAACCAATACAGTGCATTGCAGCACTCATGCCTCCCTCGCTGCCGCCCTGTCCTCATGCTAAAGCAACTCTTGTACCTTACTGCTTTCAGATGCTGATTCACCAGGTGAGGAGGCGGGCCCTCAAGCTGCCATTGTGAGTGATTCTGAAGGCGAGGAGGAAGAGGAAGCCGGACCATCAGTGCCACCCTCAGCCGAGGCAGCCCATGGCCAGAATGGGGACACGTCTTCCCTGGAGGGGAGCAGGGGGGAAGTGTCTGAGGAGGGTGAAGCTCCGGGGCGCATGCCAGTGGGCTGCAGCAACACGGGGGTGGGGGGGGTAGGGAAGCTCGGCGGCCTTCTCCCCGGAGGGAGAGTCTGGCCTCCAGTCCTGCTACAGTGAGCGCAGAAGAGGTGCGGCTCCTCACTGAAATGGGCGCCCAGGTGGAGCAGAGGCACACTGAGCTCATGGCTGCAGTGGCAAGGATGCCCGAATCCATTGAGTCACTGGCAAGGTGTCCAGGACTTCGGTGCAGCACTGGCAAGGAGTCTGCACAACTTCGGTGCAGCACAGGCAAGAAGTCTGCAGGACTTCGGTGCAGCACAGGCAGCACAGGCGACTTCCACGCAAGTGCTTAGTGGTGCAATGCAGTCAGTGGCTGGTCTGATGCAGATGCAGATTGAGGCCACACGAGCACTGACTGCTGCCACCCTCGCTGGATCGGGCACGAATCGCCGGGGCCCTCGCCGTGCCGCAGCAGGCCAGCAGTCTGTGCTTCAGCAGATTGCTCCGCATGCTGCAGTGCTGCCCCATGGGAGTGCCAGTGTGTCGTCCGACCAGGGAGTGGCTGTCCTCTGTCAGGATGGCAGCATTCCTGCTGCCAACACTGTCACTTCTCCACTGCAGCTGCCACCACCTGTAGGACAGACTGCTGCCGCCCATGCAGAGTTGGAGCAGTCAGCAGCCGGGCCCTCCAGGCCCAGAGCTGGTCCAGGCCGTACCTCAAGGGCATCTGCCGACTCAGTTTCTGACACTCAGCAGCCTTCCCCCAGCCTTGCTGCAGCCACTGGGGTCCCATTGCGGAGGAGCTGCAGGGTGGGAAGGGGCCAATCTCGCAAGTGAAGCAGATCACACTCGAAGGGCAAAAAGTAGGAGGTGTGGCAAAATGCTGTTAATTTTTTTAGTAAAGGCCGAGGATCGTGGTCATTTTTTGTTTACTCTTTTGTTCATTGTCTCCAGGTTGTGAGAGCCAGTTATGTGTCTGACTGCTTTTTTGGGGGTTTCTTTCTATTACTTTGTCATGTGGGAAGGGCACACAGTTTGTTAAATAAAGAAGTGTCTTTATTCAGATTGTGCATGTTTGCTCTTTGAACTATTTGTTGCCTTGACCGGCTCAGGGGTTGCGGAACGGTTCCATTCATGTTCTTTCAATGGCACAAGCCATTCCCTCAGAGGGGGCCTAGAACCGACTTGCAATAAGCTGCTGACGGACGGCCCTTGCACTTTGTACCTCCCTCCCGTCTTGTTGCTCCTCCTCCTCCTCCTCCTCCTCCTCCTCTGCTGGTGCTCCAATGTCTGGTGGCAGTGGCTGAGTCCTGAGGATTGCCAGGTTATGCAGCATGCAGCACACTACAACGAAATGGGAGACTCGCTCAGGTGAGTACTGAAGGGCTCCCCCGGAATGGTCCAGACAGCGGAACCATTGCTTTAGCACGCCGATTGTGTGCTCAATGATGTTCCTGGTCACTTGATGGCTCTCATTGTATCATTCTTCAGCAGGGGTGCTGGGCGCATGGAGCAGGGTCATCAGCCAGGTGCACAGAGGATAGCCCTTGTACCCGAGAAGCCAGCCTCCTGGGTGAGCCGGGGCTTCGAAAAGGTCTGCCACAGAAGTCTGGCGCAGGATGAAGGCGTTGTGGCTGCTGCCTGGAAAGCAGGCATTGACAGCTAGTATCAGCTGTCTGTGGTCACACACCAACTGGACGTTCAACGAATGGAACCCCTTCCGGTTGCGTTAATCCTCAGCATTTTCTTGCAGCGCCTGCAAAGCCACATGCGTGCAGTCAATGGCGCCCTGGACCATGGGGAAGCCCGCTATTCTTGCAAATCCCATTGCGCGCTCTTGTTGCTTGTCCAGGGTCATGGGGAAGGAAATGTACTGACGTCCCCTTTTAAAGAGGGCATTCGTGACTTGGCGGATGCAGCAATGCACCGCGAACTGGGAGACATTGGCAATGTCCCCAGTAGCGGATTGGAAGGAGCCGGTGGCATAGAAGTTGAGAGCCACTGTCACCTTCACTGCCACTGACAGAGACGTCCAGCTCCTCAGTTGAGGCTGCAGATCTGGCTGAAGCAGGTGGCAGAGCTCAGTGACCACCTCCCTGCTGAATCGAAGCCTCCGAAAACACTGCTCCTCAGACATGTTGAGGTATAAGAACTGTTGGCGGAATACCCTGGGAGGGTAAGGCCTCCTGTGCCGACGCCTGTTGGCCCTCCTCCGTCTGGCCATGATTGGCGTCTCTGAGCCCTCTCAATGCAATGGAAAAACCCAACGTTTCCACCCTTTGCAGCCCCCATAGTATGTGGCCACTCAAGGTTATGCCAGTGAAAAAGCAAACCATCTACAAAGTTCTGGGCCGAAACCAGAAGTACCTCTGCGAGTGCTGACTCAATGCAGAAAGCTCTCTCCCTTTGTCTCTCTGCAAATCTCTCTCTCTCTCACAGAAGGAGTGGTCCAAAAATGGCTACCACAAAGAAGCCAGGAAGAGCCCCCTTTAAATAGCGCCCCCCCAGCCCCACAGCGACTGGGAACCGTTCCAGTCAACCAGTCGCTGGGAGCGCCAGGCGGAAAGGAGGGGGGCGCCACTGAAGTTCCGGTTCGGGACGCCCCAAGGGCGTTGCACCATGAAATGACGTCAGGATGTGCGCGCGCAGCTGAGCGGGCATTGCGGTTTTACGCCGCCGCTAAATGTCCGTTCAATTTCGCGAGAGGCGCAGGTCTCGCCGCGCCCGGGCGCTAGCCGCATCGCGCCCCACTTATCGCCCTCTTAAGGCGCTAATGGGTGGCACTAACAACTGAATTTCTCCCCACAGTGTTTCAACTGCCTAATCACCTTCACTGAAATAACTTATTTCTACTGCTGTAATTGTGTCTTATATCAATTGCTACTCCCCCTCCTTTCCCAGTCCTTTCTAATGATCCTACTGCCTGGAATATTTAGCTCCCAATCAGGCTCAGGCTGTAGCCAGATCTGTGTAATATTTACTTCATCATAGCCTTTAAGCTGAACTTGTGCTTCTCACTCACTTGTTTTATTTTTATTTCTTATGCTACGTGCATTCGTGTAGAGAACACTGTCCCAACCCTGCCCATATGTCCTACCGGTCTATTTTCACAATTTTTGACTTAGGCTGAATTTTGCCAGCACTCAGAGTGCGGGTTTGGAGGAGGGTCCACTGTCAAAATCACAAAGATTGACAGCGGGTCAGTATCCCGCTGTAAACCCGCCTCCTTGTCAGTTTCCCAAGGGTCGGATCTGTCATCCCTGAACAGACCCGACACCAAGCGGCAGGTCAGCCAATTTAGATAGTTAAAAGGTTATTAAAAGGTAGTTAAAAACCATTTTCCCATGTACTTATCATTTTACAAGGTTTTCAATGAGGTTCCCGGAAAGCGGGTATCACGTCAGGTAAGTATGTCGGGTTCTCAATGACTGCGGATTGCTGTGAATAGGTGAAAGCTGCAAAAGTGGTATAAAATCTACCATTTCACAGCAGTTCACGTCCCAATCTTAGAAGCTGGAGTATTAATGATTTAGAACACACTTTTGAGCTTTATCCACTTTTGAAGTGTTTGGAGTAATCTCTCTATCCACTGTCACCTCCTTGGAACAACCCCTCACCATTGACAGATCGTTTCTGTCATCTCAACCTCACCGGCCATCTATTCCATCAGCATCGGTGCCCTTGAAAAAATCTCACCTTGGTCCTCAGAATCCCAACACAATCAGCCCCAACAATAGCATCACTGGGCACACCAGCAGCACCAACATCCACAGCAACCTTCTCCACAATCAACTGATGCTGCACAGGACACAGGGCATCATCACCCATGCACATTGCTGCCCGGGTCGCCAGCGATGGCCTCACCATGTCCAGATTTGCTTAATTTATCACTGTACACCCTGGCTGCCACATGATGCACCAGGTTGGCACCACACCAATACCATAAAGCATCCCTACAATGTCCAAGCCATTCCTTTCACACTCATCGCCATTGGGGAGAGGGACGTTATGTCTCACCATTCACTGCAACTCACTAAGCCACTTCCAAAGGTGCAGACAAATCTGTCCAAGAACGCAAAGTGTTCAAAATAAAGATTTCAATGTTTGACAGCACATTACCAGAAACTTCACAAGAACATTGGCTAAACCACCCAAGTGCGTACCCATGTGTGTTGTTAGTTGGTATGATTGCACGAGGATGAGGGTGAGTGTGAGGGGTGGATAGTGAGGTGGGGAAGTGATAATGTAGATGGAGAGGGATGGGTGGAGGTGCAAGGTAAGTTGGTGAGTAAGGATGTGCAGGAGTAGGGTAGGGAAGGCAGAGTGATGGGGATGTGATGAGTGGCATATGGAGGGAGTCATGGGAGAACCTGGGTGCAGCGCTTGTCAGTATTTGCAGCACCTCAATGCAGAACACTGACAGCAGAACTGTCAAAATCAATTTGGACATGGCCCCTTTAAGGAAACTGGCTGATGACACATCATCAAATGACGTTAGCAGACCCGCTTCCTATTAATTGGCCGTGAGCTTCGCAGGGCAGGTTTAAGAAGCCCTATTAACGTAAAATCTTGTTGGAGGCCGGGATCGAGACAGATGCAGTGTCCCCACACACCATGGATGTCGCCCGCCATGGACCCGCTGAGGTTTGAAAAATCCAGCCCACAGTGCGGATTTTCCCCTCCCACCCCTCTAAGTAGCTTAAATCATTCCCCACTGCCCTATTTACTCTTTCAGGTGCCTCTCCGGATGGTAAAGGCCATCCCATCTGTACAGCCTTCCCTGATCCCAAAAGTGGTGCCAGTGTCCCAGGAATCTGAAACACTCCCTTCGACACCATCCTTCCAGTCACGTGTTGACAATCCTAATCTTTCTCTCCCTGTCTGGTGCAGCACATGACACTGGGAGCAGGCTTGAGGGCCTACTCCTGCTCCTACTTTTTACGCTCTTATTACTACCCTAGAGGTTCTGCTCCTAGAATTTAACTCCTTGAAATCCCTTTGCAGAATCTCAAACCTACTCCTATCGATATCATTTGGCTCCCACACGAACCACAACCTGTGACTGCTGGTCCTCCCATTCCAGAGCCTTTTGTAATTGCTTTGTGATATCCCAAACTCTGGCACCTGTGAAGCAACATACCATTCGGGACTCTGGATCATGTCTACAAAAGAAACTATCTACCACCCTGACTACTGAATCCCCACAATCGCCACTTGCCTATTCTTACAACCTATGCTGTTTCCCTCATAGGTAACCACTCGTTCCCCAGTTCCTTGTAATCGCCCCTGGTTACCCTCCTCTGTTTCACCCTTTTTGTTCACATCACTGGTCACTAAACAGATATTCCTATCAGACAAATCCAGCTCCACAAATAAATCTGTCTACCCTCACTTGTCGCTTCCTGCCCTGTCTGCAGTCTCCCTGGAAAGCTTCTTTGCTCCTAGCAACCTGTGGCGAGACCAACATCTGGAACGTCTGCTCCAGAAAACTTTCTCCCTCCCAAAGGTTGCAGAAGCAACCTTCGTACACTTCATACATATAAAAGATAAACTTGCATTTATATAGCGCCTTTCATGAGCTCAGGATGTCCCAAAGTGCTTTACAGTCAGTGAAGCACTTTAGAAGTGTGGTCACTGTTGTAATGTTGGTTGTATTCACCCTGCATGGTATGTGAGTCCAGGCAGGTCCATATCTTGCCGTACACTTTGATCAGAAAATATACATTTACATGTTATAAACATATGCCAGTAGAAATAAAAATTACATTTCTGTCAAGTAAGATAGTGCAGTGACAAAGGGGCAGCATCACAAAACAGCTTGAAATTATTTGGCTTGCCTTTAAAATGACTCACCACAGATGTGCTCTTTAGCTAATGTTGATGGTGGATTCGAAGGGTTGGAATCAGCACGCCTGGCTGTCAACAGTACCGATTTGTCAAAAAAAAGTTTATCAAATGATTTTTATTGTTTTCTATTTCTGATAATTTACTGAAGGTTTTGGATTACTGAAGAGTACTAATGTTATCAAAGAATCCTTGAGCCAGATAATGCGAGAGAACGCCGTTAACGTGAGGATCACTGGAGCATCATGGGTTAAATATTATTTCCAGCATTTTCTGTTGTTATTTCAGATTTCCAACATCTGCAGTATTTTGCTATTATATAAATATTATTATACCAATTGGATATTACATCTTTTCAATCTGTCAGATCCCAAACCTCCAGAAAAATCAATTCCCTCCTACATTCAGTAAATTTGCAAAAATAGAGAAAAAAAAATGTTTTTTAAGTGTTTCTTTTAAAATGGATATCTTGTTAAACGTTTGTTTTATTTATATCTGGCCTTGCCATCAGTATCTCTTTTTAGAAATTCTTAAGCAGTGAAAAGGAATTTTGACTACCTTCACCATCCATTCTCCTGTTGGTTTATTGAATATTTTTGTTTAACCAATGAATGCTGATGACATTTACAGGGAAACTGGCTTGGAGCTCTTACTGACCCTGACAAAAATGACTGATGCATCTCAAATTAGCAGCTTGGAACGTGCGCCAAACTAAATTCCCAAACTGAAGCAATCTAAGTTGAGCCAGTCTGGATTATTGTGCTGAATAACTGAATTTGAACCAATCTAAATCCTTCACCTTGGACCACAAATCTTTTAGTATCCATGTATAACATGTTCCACCTACTTTCGTATTTTTTTGGTGGGAAAAGTGCATATTATATTGAGATTTACAGCACTTTTTGTTCAGAAGTGGCCCATTCCTTTATAAATGATTGTAATAATGATGTGAAGGGCTGCCAAAACCACACCCGCAATGGCAATATGTGTGTGTGCACATATTATTTGATTTAAAAATATATATTTTTAAGGGTCTGTCTCTGTCACGTGTTTTCATAAAGCTGGGCAACTTTCGCCCACTTTCTTGCTCTTCACTTCTTTCTTCTTCCAACTTTATTTGGGATGTTGCTTGATTTATTTTTAATATAAAGCTCTCCCACTTTTCTGGCTTCTCATCTCTGCTGTTGTGCCATTGTGTGTGATCTTCAAATCTCTCTCGGTTTCTGTTTTTCCCCTTAAAGTTGTAAGCTTCTCAACATTACTTGTTTAATTTGGTCACTCTCTTTCTGTTAAGTTCCTTGGCACTTTCCTTCAGCTCTTTATCTGAAATCACATCATGCGGAAGCCTAATTGCAACCCAAAAATATGAGCACAAAGAGACTGAGGACCTGAAGTAACAAACCACAGAAGCCACTGACAGCTTGTCCCCCTCTATAAAGCTTTTTCTCTTAATATGCTGTTTCAATACTTAAATGAAAAACTACAAACACTTTCAAAAAAATTATCTGATGGATTTTAACTTAGACAAGTGCAGTGTTATGCATGTGGGCAGGACCAACGGATAAGTTAGAGATATACGCCATACAGGGGACAGAACTATAGCCTGTGAAGAAAGATGATCCTGGTGTCATAGTTCACAACTCTCTAAAGGTTCACGATCAATGCTGTGAAGCTATATCTAAAGCAAATAGGATACTAGGCTGTATTCACAGAGCTATTCAATATAAAATGAAACGTATCTTTTTGTCTTTGTACAAGACCTTGGTTATGCCACATCTGGAATGCTGTGCGCAGTTTTGGTCCCCTCACATGCTGAGTTATATTGAGGAGGGCCACAAGATTGATTCCTAGTTTGAAATACCCTCGTTATCCATATAGTCTTAAAAAGCTGGGTCTATTTACTTTAGCGCAGCTTATATTCCGGGGCAATTTGATAGAAGTCTATAAAATAATGAAGGGAGGATTGTGTCCACATGGAAAAATTATTTCAATTAGATAGGTTTGGGTATGGTGGGGGGGGGAGTGGAGGGAGGACTGGGGTCAGGCTTATAAATTATGCATGCCCAGAACGAGGTTCGACGTTAGGCAATTTTACTTTTCCTAGCGAATAGCAGACCTTTGGTTAGCAGTTTGTGCAGTGAGTGCTGATTCGCTGTACACCTTCGAACTGGAGATTCAGGTGCCAAGTAATAAAAGTTATGGTCAATGTGATCTCCTGGACTAGTTTTTATTTGCCTAGAGAGGAATTTTCCAGATTTTTTTGCCTAATTGGCCCTAAAAAATTTTTAATCTGTTTTTTGCCTCTCCCTGGTGAGTAGGGAATGTCTAAACCACAATGCATAATGCATCACAACTGCATTGGACAGGCTGGATGAACCTGCTAATGTTTTCCTGTCCAACATTTTTGATTTTTTTGTATGAAAAAAAGAAACATCACTAGGATGCCCGCTCATACTCTCTCTAACTTCTCCAGTTACCACTACTTGCTTCTCATTGTGCTTTCAGTATGGTGTGTACATCGCTATAATGTGCTGTTTGGCTACTCCCAAATAACGTGCTACTTCAAGGCTTTATATTCAAAAAAAATCCTGAACCACCGATGATATTTAAGTTCCATATAAGCAAACAATCATAAACGATACATCTTTTAAGTTAGTGCCGACAGCCCCAGCTACACAAAGCAGGTCAGGTTTAAAGCAAATGAATATAAATTAACTCATTCCGCTTCTGTTCCCAACTAAACCAACCAGATAAAGATACCAGCGGGTGATTATAAAGTAGTAATCAAATCAATGGATTCAGTCAACTCCATAAACCACTAATGGTTTATATCTGTCATGTGAATACCAAGATTAGATTATCGATTTAAAGTCATCCAGGGTGTATATCTTCTTTCATGTATTTCATGGGTGTATTCATTCTTTTTTGAAACTTTTTTTTGTGGCAGTTATCAGTGCAGACAATGTTACTGATGCATGTTCGTATTCACATTGAACAATCAGCGATTGTGGTGTTATTATTATGAATTTATCCAGGAATAATTTTCTATTGCTTACTAAGATGTGTATGTTACACAATATTAATTGCAGAATGAAAGAAATGATGCACACACACGCAAGGGCAGATTTTTCTGTTACTATGCTTAGTGTAAAGGATCATCTGGGTGCAACGCACAGAGGAAAATCAAGTGGAGAGAGCATGTCTGTAATGGGGCTCGTCTAATTTTCTGTTCATTTAAATGAATAGATGGAAAATTAAGTGGGCTCCATTAGGGGCTTGAGATCTTCCTCCCTGATTTTCCTCCATGTGCTGCACTAAGGCGATCCTTTATGCCAAACATAACAGAAAAATCTGCCCCCATACATTGGCCTTGTATATGCATAGAACTCCCAGAAATTCAGCACCGCATATTTATAAGTTGTCAATTAAAGGGACACCGCCCTCCTGAAAAAATACTCGCAAACCCTTTTCTGTTTATTTGAAAGCAGGCATAGGTATTATTCTGGGCCTAAAGTGTGCTTCACCACTGAGGAACGGAATGGTAATCGATCCCAGAAAGATTGATTGCTTGCCCAGACTGAACCTACCTTCATCTTGCGGACTCTGGTTTGCCCTCTTGGAGCAGTACAGTGCTAATCCAAGATTATGCTGGCTCCATGGGGTGGACACCACTGTTGTGCAAACTTCTGCTATTTAAATGACCCTGGGATTTGGGTCAGGGTCACAGTGAGTTCAATGTGGTATGTAAAGGTTCCACCCACCATTACTTCCAGCCGTGTAATGGCACCACAGAGTTTTGATGTTACTGTTCTAGTGCATGTTCTGTCCTGTGGTACTCATGTTAACTCATGCAAATATCTATAATATTTGCTAAAATTTCATATTCATAAAGCAGTGACAAATCACAATGGAACAAGTACAAAACACACTAATCAACATGTAGCAAGCGGGAATGAAAACTACCAATCAGCAATTTCAAAAAACTTCATCAAAAATTGGCAGTTAGCAAACAGCAAGGAGCAAAAGGTGAGCCAATGAAATAATTCCAAATATTTCTTGATAATCCTTTAGGCTACCACCTTGAACTCTCATTAGGTGAGAAATTAAGCCCTGGAAATAAGTCTCAGCCCCTCTAGTCTTTCCAGATTCATTTTGGTCCATCCGGCCTACGAGCAGCCCATTCCTGCCCAAAGCCAGTTTTCTTGCTTTGTTTAGCTTGTCTACTTTATTTGTTGACTGGAATGGTGACTACAATCGGAAAATATAGTAGACAGCCAAACACAGTGGAATAAGCTCCCTCAGAGCAGGGGGCAAGCAGGAAGCAAGCGGAACAATTGATCCTTCAGCCAGCTATTCCCCTGTCTACTTGTTGCTTCTTGGTCCACATGATTCCTCCTTCCAGATGATTTTTGTTCCTCTTAGTCGTTCCTCTGCACCCCCTGTCCACAATTTGGTTCTGGGTCTACCTGCTCACTTTTTAGTTAATTTCTTCTCCATTCTGAGATCTTCCCCTGAATCTCCACCACTTTTAGTTTACTTAATAGTCTTTCCTGCAGAACTTTATTGCATGTTTTTGGAAACCTTGGTGTACCTTGATGTGCCCTCGCCACACAGTACTGCCCCCCGATTATCAAAATCCACGACAATGCCTTGGAAAACGTGGACCACTTTCCATACCTCGGGAGCCTACTGTCAACAAGGGCAGATGTCGACGACGAAGTCCAACACCGCCTTCAGTGTGGCAGTGCAGCCTTTGGTCACCTGAAGAAGAGTGTGTTTGAAGACCAGGACCTCAAACCCGGCACTAAGCTCATGGTCTACAGAGCAGCAGTGATACCCGCCCTGCTGTATGCCTCAGAGACATGGACCATGTACAGCAGGCACCTCAAAGCACTGGAGAGGTACCACCAACGTTGCCTCCACAAGATCCTGCAAATCCATTGGCAGGATAGGCGCACCAACATCAGTGTTCTTGCTCAGGATAACATCCCCAGCATCGAAGCTTTGACCACGCTCAATCAGCTCCGATGGATGGATCACACTGTCCGCATGCCCGATACGAAGCTCCCAAAACAAGCGCTCTACTCGGGGCTCCGGCATGGCAAGAGAGCCCCAGGTGGGCAGAGGAAACGCTTCAAGGACACCCTCGAAGCATCCTTGAAAAAGTGTAACATCCCCACTGACACCTGGGAATCCCTGGCCCAAGACTGCACAAAGTGGAGGAGAAGCATCCGGGAAGGCGCCAAACACCTCGAGTCTCTTCGCTGGGAGCAAGTGGAAGCCATGCGCAGGCAACGCGAGGAGTGCACGTCAACCCAAGCACCCCACCCACCCACCCCTTCAACCACCGTCTGCCCCACCTGTGACAGAGACTGTAGGTCCCGCATTGAACTCATCAGTCACCTGCAAACTCATTTTTAATGTGGAAGCAAGTCATCCTCAGTTCCAAGGGACTGCCTAAGAAGAAGAGAGCTTTCTACAGGCCAACTGGGTTGCCACTGCCTCATAAACGTCAAGGAGGCTGTTCAGGCAAAATTCTTCCTTTCTGACAAAATGTTGACTGTTAATTTATTACGATATACAAGTAATCCTCAATTTCATTATTTAACCAGTCTTGAAGTAAAATAAATGCATATGTAATTGCCTGAATCTGCTTTGTCACCTTTTTTGAAAATACGGGCTGGAATTTTTACATTGAATAGTGTGCAGGTTCACGAGCGGGTCGAAAGTTAAAAGCGCTAAAATTGAAAGCGTGTCAGGAACCGGCTTTCATCCCGCCTTTAACTCAGGCGTGTTTCCCAGCGTGCCACGGACCTGCTCGGGAGGGTGGGGGGGTGATCTCATTGACATATTTAATAACTCATTGACAGACCCTTAAGAGGTATTTTAACCTGAGGTTTCAGCTTTTACTGCTTGTGCACGGGATTCACGGACTTCATGAACCTTGCCTGTGAATGTATGGCGAGAGCTCAGCGGCCATTGTGCGAGTTCATTAATTGAAAGCTGGTAAAAGCACATAAATACTCACACCTTACACTGGCTTCCTTGCATTAGGGAAAGGCTCTTGCTGACACCATTTTGTGCAGAGAATTTGCTTTCAGGGGTTTGCAGGAGATTTCTGCAACCTCTGAAGCCACTCTCACAACATTGCAAGTCACTCTCACTACATTGGAGGATTGTGCCTCTGATCTCCACTTTACCTGGCATCTATCAGATCAGCATGTGTGGTGCTTATGCTGTTTCACCTTGGACCTCAGATTAGAACCAAGATGGGCCCCAGTAACAACACCAGCAGTAGCAGCAACAGCAGCTTTCTCCTCATCAACCTGATGCTCCACAGGAGAGAGGGGATCAGCACAGGGCTGCACCTCGCTGGAGGTGATACCCCTAACACAGGGTATACAGGCAGAGGATGAGCTTCCTGGACATGACTGAACAGCAGAGCTTCCGGAGGCTCAGGTTATCGCGCTAGTTCATGGCAGACATTTGTAGCCTGCTGGAAGAAGACCTGCTGCTAAGTGGACCTGGTGGACATGCCTTGCCAATGGATGTCAAAGTCGCCACTGCCCTCAAATTCTTCACCTCAGGATCCTTCCAAGGATCTGCAACAGACATTTACAGGATCTCGCAGTTGGCTGCCCACAATTGCATCACCAAAGTGACTGATGCCATGTTTCACAAGTCAGGCACTTATGTACACCTTGCCACTGATGAAGCTAGTGTGTCTGAGCGGGTGCTCGGCTTTGCGGCTCTGGCTGACTTCCCACAGGTGCAGGGTGTCATCGACTGTACACATGTGACCATCAAGGCACCCCCACATCACCCAGGAGCGTTCGTGAACTGAAGACGTGACTGATGACACCCTTGAGGAAGCCAAGCAATGAGGCCGAGGAGCGCTATAATGAAAGCCATATAACGTCCAGATGTGTAATAGGGCAAACAATCAGCATGTTAAAGATGCGCTTCAGATGCCTTGACAGATCTGGAGGAGACCTTCAGTACACAGCAGCCAGGGTCTCCAGAATCATCGTCATTTGCTGCATGCAGCACAACATAGCACAGCAGCGAGGATTGGAGCTGCAGGAGCAAGGCGCAGAGTGCACAGCCTCTTCAGAGGAAGAGGAGGAGGTGGAACACGAGGAGGAGGAGGAAGAGAAACCTGAGGCGGACATGGCACCAGCAGAGACGCACTTTGTTGCCCGAGAGACCTGGGATGGCCTCATAATGGCACAATTTAGTTAAGTTGCATCAGTGCACCCATCTGGCTGCCAGATGCTGTGCCAACTTCCCTCACACCCCCCAACCAACACCACAAAGCAGTCCTAAAATGACCAAACCATTCCTGTCATACACACACCCACTGCTCAAGGTTAAGTAATGTTTCACCATTCACTCCAACTGACAAGGCAACTTCCCAGGTAGCAGGCAAAAATGGACAAGGAAAGTGGTGCAAAGAAATAAATTTATGTGGGTCAGAAACTTAACACTAACGCTTTGGCAAACACCCATGTGCATACCCTCGTGCATCTATGATTGTGCCATTTTCCTTTTCTGAGTGCTTCTACAAGGTGCACCCGCTGTGGCTTCAGCAGAAGTAGAGGCAGGCTGCTCACTTCCCTGCTCTGACTGCTTAGGCACTTTTAGTGGACATCCTCTGGGTTTTGGAGCCTGTGAGGGCCCCATCAAAGACTGCTCCTCCTGTACCTGTGCAGGGACAGACTCGGCTACCGGGATCCAAGGCAGCATGTGGGGCTCTGGCTGAAGGGGGCGGCAACGGGGGAGAAGTGGGAGCGCTCTGAGAAGAGCCCCCACTTCCATGTCCCCTCTCACCATCATCCCTCTCATGGGCCACCCGCACTTCCCTGCTAGCAAGGAGCTGGAGAGCAGCTTGCTGCACATCTATGGGGCGATGAACACCAGAGTATGGGCCAAAATGACCTCTATCTGCACTGTAGATTCTGTGATTCTGTGATATGTTGGCATCCCTCCTAGAGATGACTGCAATCAGAGTCTGCAAGCTGTTATTCACAGCAAGCATGGACTCCTTTGACTGACGCATTAGCTGCTCCATCCAGGTGGTCACCCTTTCCATGGAAGAGCACATCGTCGCCATCACCTCCGACATAGTGGTGCTCATGTTGGAGATGGACTCCTTCATTCTGTCTACAGTCATGCACATTGTGGCTGGAAAAGCTGCCAGAGCCTCGTGCCTTTGTTGCTGCTCCTCCAAGATCAACCTCTTTGTCGACAGCCCCCAAGGCTCAGCATCTGCATCCAGCTGAACAGAGCTTGGAGCATCCTGTGCCCTATGTCGAGGACGCTCCACTGCTGTCCCTGTCTCCGCCATCTGCTTTTGCTCACTTGTGATGTGTGAGGTACCAGGTGACAACACTGCTCTATGTCTCGCAGGACCCACTGAGGCATGTGTATCTGCGCTGGTGCTGGATGCGCATGGGTCTGGTGATGGTGCACCTTCAGAGACTGCAGTTTCCTCTGAGGAGTCGTCTTTCTCCTCCAACTGGACTGTGGGGGTGCACCTGTGGGAGAGCAAAGACATGAATCAGAACTCTTCCGATAAGAAAGTTTAACGTTACCATTATGCACATCATGATATTTCACTGGCTGCTGACATCAAGTCACCATGAGCGACTGCTGTATGCCATGTAGCTGTATGATATTTAATTCTGTCACAAGGTTGCTGGGAGGTCCCCCTCTCTCCATCTCCCACTGCCAGCAGCTCTGCCACTCTGCTTATTTCCAGTGCCTCCTCCTCTGCTGGCATCAATGTACTGTAAATTGGAGAGCCACCTCCGGTTCGCTGTCCCTCCCTGTTGTTCTGCGCTCTCTTCTCCTGCAAGGAGGGAAAGCAGAGAACTTTGAGTGAGAGTGATGGAATGAGTTTAAGGAATGGATGGGTTACAACTGTAGAGAGTGACAATGAGGGAGTGGCGTGACATTGCCAAATGGCCTCCTTCTGTGGCATTGCTTTCTATGATTGCATTAGGGTGAAGGTGAGGGTGAGTGTCAGTGGTGGATAGTCAGATGGTGATGTGAGTAGGTGCATAGACAGTGAGGAATGGGTGCACCTGCAAGTGGCTTGGTGTGAGGAGTGATGTGCAGGTGTAGGCTTGGGAAGGCAGAGTGAGGGGATTAGGGTGACACACACATCAGGATGTAGTTGAATGTGGCATTGTACTCACCTTTCCTGACCTCATGAGGTCATTAAATCTCTTCCTACACTGCATCCAAGAGTGGCTCACAGCACCCTTGCTGCTCATTTTGTGGGCAATCCAGCCAAGCCCTCTGTTTCACTGGCTGGCTTCTTCCTGCCGTCACCAGGGAAGAGGACCTCCTTCTGTGTTCTCGCTCCGTGGAGTAGGATGTCCAGGGAGGAATCAGAAAACCTGGGCACAGCCTTCTGGCGCTGAGACTGCATCCTTGGCTATAAATGCTTGCATGCTCACAGTCCAAGTATTGGATGTAACAGCGACAGGCACCTCTCACAACCACCTCAAACCCTCCTACAACAACCTTCAACTCTGATGTGTGCATGGCTCCTTTAAATAGGCGAGCTGAAGGCAAGTCATCCGTGACGTCATCAGACCCGCTGCAGTTAATTGGCCAGAAAACCCGCATGACTCAGTCAATTGATCTAGTTAAGTTAAACACACAGCAGGGAGCGTGCTGATGGAGTTCTTGATGGTGACTCGCTACGTGGCCCTCCTGCACCCAAACCCACCCACAGGTAAAATTTCAGTCCTCTGTTTGCAATCCCCGAGGTAAATACCATCCTTCCCCATGGAATTTTTGTAGCCCCTTTAAGCCTGTCTAGGACCTCCATCTCATTTATATTGAAGTCATTATTTCTACTTAGATTACCTCTATTTAGGGAGGCCATATTGTTCGCATATTATGTGAATACTTGGCAGAAATAATTGTTCAATATATTAAGTCTTTTGCTTATCTTCAATTTTAGTCCTCTTTTAGGGAGCTCACCTCTTGTCTGATTGCCCTCTTACACTTATTTTATTTCCCTCGCCTTTCAATTCTGTTTTAGTTCCCTCATTCTCTCTTTCTGGTAAACTCCTATTCAGAGGATGGGATAAAGTAGACTACAGGCTACACCATGAAAGCTGCTCCATAATTGGCCAAGAGATAGTTTGCTGCTGGAAAGTAGGATTCCTTTTACCAATTTTCTTTTCTCAGTTCAGCCAAATAATTGCTGAAATTTTCCCCAAAGACAGTGGTCAAGTTTGAGTATCAGTTAAGCTCGAGATTCAAACTGAAGACCTCTAGTAGTGTATCTAATACTGCATCTACCATTAAAAATAAGTTTATAGACAGCATACACACCCTCCATTACCTTTACACTGCCGGGCTCACAACAGATTGAACAATTTTCTATTATTACAGCTTATGGCCATCTTCTGCTTAAGAAAGGTATGTGATAAGTTACTGCAAATAAAAGGTGCGATAGTTATTCAGTTGTCACTTTGCCTTGAGACAGCAGAGCTTTAGATAAACTCGGCAGTGGAGACTTCCATGGAAAGAGCGACTGTTAGCCTGAGGGAAAAATGCAATTCTTCTATCGAATGTGCCTCTATGCACAGAGCACCTGTAACAAAAATGTGTTTTCTGTGTCTCTGAAATAATATTCACATAAATGTATGAGTATCACATGTAATAATTTATTGGAGGTGGGGGTAATGGTGGGTGGTGGGGGAAGAAATCTGATTTACAAATGAAGATTATTTTCCAAGCAAACTTATTTGGTTAAGAAAATGCAGATAATCTTTGTTGTAGCTGATGTGTTGATGATGAGTTAAGGATGTTAATAGATTTCAATTTCAATTTCAATTTTTATTTGTGTCACAACCAAATACAACAAGTGAAATCCAGTCAGTGAAATGCTTTTTTCTTAACAAGCCGAGCGCACCAAGCAGCAAAGGACACTTAGCTGCCTGGTACGCACGGAGCCCGCAAGGACGGCAGCCATCTTCATCGGCACCATCAGAATAGGGTCCGCTCTCGCCTCGCTCCGCCTTTCCCGCACTCCTGCCCGACAATCTTCAGCCACCGTGGTACCGACGTCCCGGGGCCAGCTTCTCCGTGGCTTTCCTTCCACCCAGTCTGACCTCTTTCAAAACTTGGTCTACGATTTCTGTTGCTTCTTGTGATACATTCCAAGGATCCTTTTCATCCACCATCATTGCATCAAGTGTACCTTTCTCTAGTACAACATCAAAACTTTCATTTTCAAACTCGAGTGCCTTGGCATCCATAATCTTCCATTCCATACCTGAGCAGGAGGCATATTTGGTAACCATTTTTTCAATGCAGGTTGGTGAGAAATCAATATTTGAGATCGATCTGTAGCCGCTCATGAACATATCGTAACTCATTGAGCTATTTCCACATCCCAGGATCAGGATGGTCTCATCGGTCTGAATCTCCTCCTGCAGCAAATGTTCAAAATTTCAATGGCAACATGTTTTGGTTTCTTCAGGGGCTTATCTATTCCGCCCTGGTTTTCTTTGTCACTGGAAGATGGCTTGATTTTAAACAGTTTAATAAAAGGAATCAGAGGTTTGCTTAGTAATGCCTGTCACTGCTTCCATAGAAGAATATCCAGTCATGCTGTTTGTCATTAGCACATTGATCATCCTTGAGAACTTGCAGTGCAAGGATAGGTTGGGAACAGCAAGGGTCTGTTGACTGAGAAAAGCCCTTTGTGGGCTATCTGATTTTGTTTCAGTGTGGGATGTAGCTGATCCCAGCACCCTGTGGAAAACATATCAAATCAAAACTAGTTCATACAAATCTTTGGAAAGTGAAAGTAGAATGGTAATTTACTTTCAGCATTCTTTGTGGTCACAATGTTCCTACTTTCTGGGAGATCAGACTAGATTTGCAACCTGCCTATTAACTCGTAAAGGTTGATCTGCTTTTGTAAAGTGAGCAGCCCATAGCCACTCCACCTGTGGCTCCCCAAGGCCCAACATCACTTATTGTTATGTCCAAATAAACACTCAAGTTGGTGTGGTAATCACTAGCTGCTATTAGTTCCAGACCCTCTAGAATACTCGGTCAAAGAATAACAAAGTACTACAAGAGAAGACATTGGAGTGTATTTGCTACAAAGTGCTTACTCCCATCAGACGGCTATTAGTACGACAGCAAAATACTGCGGATGCTGGAAATCCGAAATAACAACAGAAAATGCTGGAAAAACTCAGCAGGCCAGGCAACATCCGTGGAGAGAGAAATAGAGGCTATTAGTCTTCAGTTAACAATATGCAAGTACCATACAGATCACTTTTCTGCAGTATTCAGCTCCAAAAGGAGCCACTCTGCCTCCAGACAAGGTTAGCAATCCCCGCTGGGATTGATGACATCAACCTAGTAAAGGTCTAGGTTCTTTCAGAATGCCTCAAACGGACTCATGCCACCTCTCAGCTGGCATGAGAGCTGTTGAAGCCTTTCAAGGTTGTAAAGGGTAGAATTTCCTGGGGAAAATCAGGAACTCTCCCCGACGCCATCTCTTGTTATGCGACAGTCGGGAGGGGAGATGGGTAGAGGATCCGCCCACACTCCCCTCACTGGAATTTCAAAGGTCAGGGCAAACAGGGCAGAATTCCGGCGCAACCCGTTTCTGTCCCAAATTCCAGCCTCCACCTCTGGACACAAATAAGGCTTTTGGCCTTCTCTATCCTCAGGGATTTTGGGGCCTTAAACTGAAGGAGTTCGCACCTCAAGCAGCCTGCTAGATACGCATTAATGGTGTAAAACTAAATTTATAATGGTCGCACAGCTGTGAAATAGCATTAAGATTATGATGCAGCACTAACACTATGTGCTGGCGTACTAAATTAGGGTTTGATTTTAATCTGCCCGTAAACAAGATGTCACTGTAACACAGGTAGAGATGCAGAAATTATTTTACCACCAAATGTAATTAAATGCTTTTCAGAATAGGTAATGCCTGGACCAATGACCCATGCTGCTGGCCCCTGATCAAACTATATTTGTGAGAATAAGAGAAAAAAACATTCACTTACAGACCCCCTGAGCCCGATGATTCAGTTTTGATTTTGTTTTAATCCAGTGGGGAGGCAGTCAGGTTCTAAAGCTCACATACAGCTCTCAATAAGAGTGTGAGAATAATTGTTAGAGGTCGTGGAATGCAGTAAACAACTGGTGCGGACGTTTCAGACCAGAACTAAACATTTGTCTCAAAGTCCTGCTCTCATCAGATGGTGGCACAGCCTCAGTGCCTTGTTTTGACTCTGAAGTCAGCTTCAATCCTCATGGCCAAGAAATTTGGGGATGCAGGGATCAGTCTGTGCACCTGAATGGGGAGATCTGAGATGCTCCTGATATTGAGCCTCAGTCTCAATTCCATGGAGCTGCGAAGAACAACAGGCAGCTCACTAGTGAAGCGCAATGGAAGATCAGGCCTCTGCTGGCATTACCTATTAGGCCGCATGTAGGCCTGATTTTCCTGAGTGCAGCCAGAGCCGGCTGCCTCAGGGCAAACCAATCTTGCAGTGAGGGCCTCAAACAGGCAGTAGGCCCCTTATTTGCATATGGAAAGAGCCTAACCCCTGTTTCAGGCTTGGACATGGCATGCCAATTTTGGGGCTTTTACCAATATGGCGGGTGGTGCACTTCCAGCTCGTATTGAGTGTGCACTTCCTGTCACCCATATTGGAGGCCTAGAATATCATTTAGTGCCCAGAAAACGGGCGCTGCACAGCCAAATTTCTAGACCAATATCTTTGCCACTACCAAGACAACATCCACATTGCCTTTGTCCCCAACACCTGAAATGCTTCTCCATGCTTTTGTTACCTCCAGACCCAATTACTCCAATGCATTCCTTGCCATTTGCCCAAATTCTACCTTTCACAAATTGCAGCTTGTCGAAAACTCTGCTACCTACATCCTCTCTTCTACTAAATTCTAGGCGCCTATTAGTTCGGTGCTCACCAACCTTAATTGGCTTGCTATCTGCCTAAAGATTAATTTCAAAATCCATGTCCTCATCTACAAATCTGTCATGGCCTCAACCCTCCCTACCACTGCAACCTATACTCCTGCACAGGCCCTTCACTATTCTGATTCTGGCTTCCTTTACATTGGCCCCCCCTTTGCTCCACTTTTGGCTGCAGAGCCTTCAGCCAGTTCAGCCCACAATCGGGGACACTCTGCCCAGGCCCCTCTGCTTTGCTACGTCTTTTCCATTCTTCAAAAACATTTTCAAAACCTACCTCTTCAATCTTGCTTTGGTCACCTCCCCTAGCCCTTCTTCTTTCACTTCTTGGTCTCTAGTTATGTTCCCCCTTTGTGAAGTACTTTGGAATGTTTTATTTTGTTAAAGGAACTAATTAAGCGTAAGATATTTTGTTCCTGTCAAAACTGAGTATTGATGGTGACATGACAACTCCATCATAATCAGAAAAAAGGTGCATTGTCAACAGAACTTTTCTAAGCTGCAACCTTGCACAAAATAAAGTATATTGAACATTGGTTCATCAATAAAATATTGTTTTCTAGGGCACCTCTGGTACTGGGTTTTGTGAGCTCATTCCCTCTAGCACTAAGTTATGTGGGCCCATTCCGTCTGGCATTTAATATTTGCTTACTTCCTCTTAACTGAGTACATACATCAAAATAATTAATCTTCTGTCTATTTTATTAAAAAGGTTGTGCTTGTGTGTCTGTGGTACTATACAACTGCATGGTCATGCTGACCCTCTAACATTGCTAATTAGTTCTTGTTAACAATATGACAGACCAATTGGATCCCAACACTGGCCTGTGTTAACTACTTGAGATCACAGACCAAATCATTGGGGGGAAAAAAATCAACCCATGTTTGTCCACCACAATAGTTCCTCCCTCCATTATTCCTGCACCTTGACTATTTTGCCTTTGTGCCTAGGCTCTGCTCCCTCCCAGTTGAGTGTTTCTGACGAAGGGTCATCGACCTGAAACTTTAACTCTGTTTCTCTCTCTACAGATGCTGCCTGACCTGCTGAGTATTTCCAGCATTTTCTGTTTTTATTTCAGATTTCCAACATCCACAGTATGGGTGTTTCATCTCTTTTCCGCTCCCTCTCTCCCAACGTGACTTCTCCAGGTTTATGTCCACATTGTCCTTCCCACCCTCCCTTCAATGCCCTCAAGTGTCCATTCCCCTCTTTCCTACCATCCAGATTCACTTGGAGAGGTCAGAAGAAAATGAATTGAACTGTTTGTGACAAAGACTTAGAACTAAACAGAGTAAATAGAAGTCTAAACATGTTGCTTAGATTCCTCATTTACTGAATCCATTAGCCAGGTGTCGTCACTCTCCCATTCATTTCTTCGACATTGTCTCACTATCTCAGCTTTGGATTTCCATGTTGTCTTTCCTCAATTTGAACATAAGGAATCACCTCCTGAGAGTCCCCATCTTCAGCCGTGTGGCACACTAGCCCTGCCTGTCACAATCTTTTTGCTGTAGCATGTTGTGTTGCAGCGCAGAGATCACTGCATTTTTTTAAAGTTGTCACCCTGCCCTCCTGCCTGATACCCAACATCCTGCTTGCTCAGCGCATTACAAAAGCAGCCCTTTAGCGTAAAGGAGTCAAAAATACATTGCATCATCGTTTTTGCTATTTGAAACTGGTTTTAAGAGGTATCACACTGACATGATTCTCAAGGGCAATTAGGAATGGGCAATAAATGCTGGCCTTGCCAGCGACGCCCACATCCCAGGAACGAATAATTAAAAAATGAAGCATGCGCTTTCTGTTGGAGTATGTTTCATGGGACAGGGCACGAGTTAGGTCAAAGGGAAATTATCCAAAATGGAAAAAGCTACCGCAGATTGGCCTAACTGGGATCAGCAACTCAATTTAAGTTATTACTTTGAATGGCGCTGCAATAAAGGAACCTCGTAAATCAGAGAATGCATTGATTAATTGGTCAGGTTCTACAGGAACTTGACTGCTCAGGGCATGCCACAACAGAACTAACTGCTATCCAGTATGCTACCAAATTCATTATTTATAAATTTGTTTTAGATGCTACTCATTGTTCAGTATGTTAAGGGTTAACTATTTGATTTATTATTAGCTCTAAACCAAACAGAAACAGTTTCTCCTTCAGCTTTGTCCACCGTCAGTGACATTCATTGGAGTGAAGCATGACCTTGGAAAGTGTGCTGTCAAAGTTGGGTCCTAACCCAGTCTGATCCCATTAAAGGTGATTGGCACTAGGTATGTCTGTCTGTGCTGCACATTCTGTGTCTGATTTTCATATCACAGTTGACTGCTGTAATGGCATATGTATAAATCATACCTTGTGTAAGATATATGCCAGTCAGTGGCATGTTAGAGCTAAAGAGAAATGTAGGAAGCACGAATGGCGGGATGAGTGAGAAGCATTCCCCTTAATGGATAATCCACAGCCCTGGGAACATTTCAAATATTGGACATCAAAATGTGCATTTACCTGGTTTCTGGACTGCTACTGCTAGTTTTTCTTCTAAAGATTAGAAAGAGTTGAACATATACTAGACTATATATTATAGATATATATATCTATATATATATATAGAACAATATACTAGACCATATATTATATCTGATTTTTAAAAAACTTTTAGACTAAATTAGTTGCAACAGAAATAACAAGCTGAAAGTAATGTCAACCTCCCCAATTTTCTCCAAATGAAATTTAAGCCACATGCCAGCTATGTCTGTGCCCCTTGGGTATTTCCAGTACCTGCTTCCAGCTACCACATACTCTCTGGCTAAAGCGAGATCCCACTTTGAAGCTTGTTACATTTTCAGAAACATGCTTGCTGTTGATTATCTTTAATAAAGCTGAGTCTTCTTTTCCATTTACATTATTCAGAAAAAAAATGATTTTCAACACAATTTTTTTATTAGAGGAAAACTCCTGGGAAGACTAACAAAAATGACATTTGTGTTCCTAAACACATCGATCTAGGCACCTGATGTAACATCAGTTTACACTTTTTGCTTTGTGATTACAGCCATTTCTTTTTCAACTAGTTAGGCCATGTATCTGGATCAGTGCTGCCCCTGTAGTCTCCCAACCTGATTATCAAATATCAGCCAGAAATAATGCAAAATAACACAATAACACAAAATAACCTGTTTAATTACAGGCAGCCAACCCTTAGTTTCAGCTCTACATGCAGTGAGGAATTAAGATAAATGCTAATTTTAAGAATATGTTAGTCACCCAGGTGAAATTCACCTCACTATTTCTTGGCCGATGCCAAAAAGAATCATAGCTTTTTAAATTTCAGACCTGTGCATTCACATTCAAAAATATTTAAATGGCATGATAGATAAAACTGCAGTTTGACAAAAATCTGCTCTTGCTGTTTTGTGAAATAGTACTGCTTAGACCCCCATCCACATATAAGGGGTAGAAATTGGTATACGTTACACCCATCTAAGGGTGTAAAATGGGTGCTGAGGATTCCAAATTAGCAATGCGCCTAATCCGCGCAGGCGTTGGTCCCACTGCCAAATTCGTGGGGGCCCATTTTTTAGGTGTTCCAGGCAGACACCTAAAACTGATGTTAGGCCCCTTGAATATGCTAACACATGTTACAGGACCCCTTTTAGAAATTAGTGACCGAAGAGGAGGCAGGCTCAGGATTCTTCAGCAGTCCCTTGCGGCCGCCAACCAAAGGTAAGTTTTAAAAGTTTTGTTTTAAAAAATATACTTTCCTGTGGAGCCAGGAAGAGTAGGAGTGTTCCACTGACCCCACAGGGGTCACGATCATTCTCCCCTCTCTCTTTGTAGCCCTCTCCAACACCCCTCCCAGGATTTACCTGAGGGCTGCTGCTGAAAACGGGCCCAGATTACTGTTTACCCTGTAAATATTCAACAAACATCAGCAGGAAATCACCTCAGAGCGCTTAGTTTGTGCCTGGATTTATGTTGGCTACAGAAGGTTGTGTCCATCCCATTTCCTGCACTTCTGCTCTCACCCATTCCCCTCCCTCCCAGAACCACAATAGGGTTCCTTTTGTCCTTATCTTCCACCCCACCAGCTTCCACATTCAACGGATCATCATCCTCCGCCATTTCTGCCGCCTCCAGCATGATGCAACCACCAAACACATCTTCCCCTCCCCTCAACTTTCAGCATGCCAAAGAGAGCATTCCCTCCGCAGCATTCTGGTCCACTCTTCCATCACCCCTATTACCCACTTCCCTTTCCATGGCATGTTCCCATGCAAATGCATGAGATGCAACCCCTGCCCTTTCACCTCCTCCCTTCCCACTGTCCAGGGCCCCAAACACTACTTCCAGGTCAAACAGCGATTTACTTGTGCTTCTTTCAAATTAATATACTGTACTTGCTGCTCACGATGCAGTCTCCGCTACATCGGGGAGACCAAATGCAGATTTGGGTGATGACTTTGCTGAACACCTCTGTTCAGTCCACAAGCATGACCCTGAGCTTCCAGTCGCTTGCCATTTTAATTCTCTGTCCCACTCCCACTCTGACCTCTCTCTCCTCGGCCTCTTACACTGTTCCAATGAAGCTCAACGGTAGCTCAAGGAACAGTGCCTCATCTTTCGATTAGGCACTCTACAACCTTCCGGACTCAACATTGAGTTCAACAATTTCAGATCATAACCATTGCTCTCATTTTTTCGGACAGCAGGTGCTGGTAATGATTCTGCTACTCCCATTTACACCTCCTCCAGACCCAACTTTTGTTTCTTTATTTGTCCCATTGCCATTCCCTTTTGCCTTGCACCATCATCCCTTTTGTCATTTAAATCTTTCCTGCCTTCAACCCTATCACAGACCTTCCCTTTTGTTCTTTCCTCCCCTACCCACTTCCTCTGCCCCTGCACTTGCTTAAAAACTGGTACATCTGTAACATTTTCCAGTTCTGATGAAAGGCCATCGACCTAAAATGTTAACACTGTTTCTCTCTCCACAGATGCTGCCTGACCTGTGAAGTATTTCCAGCATTTTGTTTTTATTTCAGATTTTCAGCATCTGCAGTATTTTGCCTTTTACACCTGCTCTCTATCTCACTCAAAACTATACAATAGCATAGCCTTTTACACTTCCCATTGTTGCTAATGTTTTGATCTCAGTCCAGGCCTAAGTGAACTTATAGTATGGTGTGCACTATCCACCAGTTCACTGGAAGCCTTCTGTGATCAGTAGGCCCACACCTGAGCTCAGCATTAAGATGCTCTTATTGTTTCCTATTAATCTCAAGATGTTAGTTTGGACATGCCCCTCCTTACCTTAAAGTGCTTACGGTGCCTCCATGTAAAAAAAAAAGCATTTGTGACATAATCCTACCATTACCCCTATTAATTTAAATGAGTTAGTGTGTTTTGATTTACTTCCAGTGAATCTTGTGCTTAACAAGGTAACACAATATAAATACTGGAAAATAGAACACTTTTCCACTTTTCTCACTCAGTGTTAGCATCAAGCACTGCCAGGTCATATAGAGCTCAGTCAGATGTAACGTAAAGCTACATCGCACTGCCTTAACAACATCCTATAACTTCTCACAGGAGGCCCCCTCCCCCCAGTTACAGCTCACAACAGCTATTATTTTGACCTCTCTGGGGTAAATTTTCATCTTTAGCTCCCCTGGTGAGCGAAGCAATTTAGGCACACACCTGATTTATAGGTCCACAATTTCCAATGGGTGTACAATTGTGGGCCTGTCGATCAGATACATTCCCAAATTCCCAATGTGCGCTCCTGCTGCATAAAACTCTGCACCAGGAACGCTAAAGATGGAAATTCACTCCTCTGACTGAGATGAATATTTTATTCAGTGGAGCATGTATGCTCTAGCAACAGAGGATATATAAACAGTCTCATTATGATGTTTACAATGTTCTTTCCTTGTGTAACAATGCTCAGGCACTATGGAGACACAAGTCTGATTTCCCAGATTTTGCATGAGTCATCTACTGGTTTTCTTAAAGGGACCACGCACAATTTTATTTTGACAGTTGATTTCTCAGTGTTTGACAGCATTGAGGTGCTGAAAACACTGACAATCACTGTACAAAGGTGACCACTTGCACCCAGGCTCTCCAATGATTCTCTCCATATGCTGGAATAGATGGCAGCTGCAGGTGAGGTGACAGAAGCGATCTGTCACTGGTGAGTGAGGTTCTCCCAATGAGGTGGCACTGGACATATAGTTGGATTTAAAAACTTGTAAGCTAAAGAAATCTGTAAATGTTTTAAAAATGCAGTACCCAACATTTTCTTTGCTCTGAAACTCACCATGCGCAACAATGGGTCCTTCACACCACTTCTGCAGCTGTCATCATTCCACAAACATTCAGCAGACTCACAACACGCCACACTTAACTGGCGTGGTGACGGGAGGTCGGGAAACCCAAGCCAGAAGTGGCAAAATCCAAAAACAGGCTGAAAACTACTGGCAAGTACCTGTTAATAGGCAGGTAATTGCCTTTAATCCACCTCCCACCGCTAGGTGTCAGGTCCATTTGCAAATCGGGGACCCGACACTTGGGAAGGCTGTTTGGAGGCAGGTTGACAGTGGGATCGGAACCCGCCGTCAATCAAATCGAATTTAACCTCTGACCTGCCTTCAAACCCGCCCTCTGAGCGCTGGCAAAATCGCGGCCCTAGTATCAGTAATGGTGACCATGAAACTATCGGATTGTCGTAAATACCCATCTGGTTCACTAATGTCCTTTAGGGAAGGAAATCTGCCGTCCTTACCCAGTTTGGCCTATATGTGACTCCAGACCCACAGCAATGTGGTTGACTCTTAACTGCCCTCTGAAATAGCCGAGCAAGCCACTCAGTTGTATTCAAGAAGGCGGCTCACCACCACCTTCTCGAGGGCAATTAGGGACAGGCAATAAGTGCTGGCCTTGTCAGCGGCGCCCACATCCCATGAATTAATAAAAAGAAACATGTCAGGTGCACAAATTTGTAAAAGCTACCCTTTAGTATCAGATTCTTCTCTACAAATTGATCTCGTCAATGATGAAATAAGATTAATACTAATTGGAGCTACCAAATATGATTATTCTAAATGGAATGTAATTATTACAGAAGTAAAGCATCACATTAATTAAAATATATGTGAATAAATTGTTTTATGGTGCTTTTTCAATTTCTATTTATTATGACTAAGGATGTGACACACCATACATGAAAAATTATGCTGCTTGTCAGCGTATTTATCTCTTTCTCTAGCTTATTTTCTTTGAGCTGGTGTTATCATGCTGCTTACGTTTGACGTTTAAGAAATTTCTCTATGTACTAGATGGTGGTGAGGGGAGGCTGACACTTTTCACATTGTGGTGAGATGTAACTGATCCTTGCCGCGCAAGTGAATGGATAATAACACGTGGTTTGAACAGACTAATCAGAAAGTTAGGCAGAGCTTTAAATGTATTCATTCATTTTGAAATAAAACTTTTTATTAATAAGTTGGAGGTGGAGAAATTGATCTTGGGCGGTAGCGCAAAATAGACAATAGCGAATCAGCCACCTGCTTTACACGTCCCCTGATTTTCTTTTCCATTGACTTCAATCTCATCCCCAGAAGGGGCTCTTTTCAGTTGTGTTCAATATTGACACCTGCTCTCTATCTCACTCAAAACTATACAATAGTATAACCTAGGATGTAACAAAAGAATTCCCTTGGAAATCGAGATTCCCACCCTCACCCCCCATTTCCACCGTACAACCACACCCCCTCGAACTCTTTGAAAAAAAAATTGAAATTATGAACCGTGGCTACTTTTCATAATTTTGTTTACCTATTGAACATATATTTAGCTGGTAAATGAAATGATAGCGGTTGGGGAGAATAGATTGCTGTAAAAAAAGGTTTGCTGGCCCAATACTTTAAGAGGGATGAATAACAAGCACAATTGAAATGATACAATTTCTATACCATCCTAGATTAAAGATTGCGGGGGGGGGGGGGGGAAATTCAGTTGGTTAGCGCCTGGCGGTGACGCTAACGGGGTGCTGATGCGAGGTGAATCCAGCGACGCATGCCAAATCCGCCACCCCCCCGGAGTGCCGCCGCTACGAGTTACTACTGGGGACCTCAGTGCCAGGCAGATTGTGATGTCAATGAGCGTGCAACGCTCACTGAGCGCCCAATCGGCAAATTTAATTGTCGCCCACTGCTTTAGCGCCTTGCCCTGACAGCGACAGGGAGAGGAGGCAACAAGCAGACGGGTGCCGGCTCCAGGGGTGTTACTCAAAGGAATCATGAGTAATGAGTCACAGCTCTCAGGTTAGTGCTGTTTCATTACTTCCTTGTCAGTTTGACATTGTGAAACCGATTCATTCAGTCATTTAAAATTTGTTTAGTATCAGGAGTGTTGTGGCTACTAAAAATTAGTTACATTTATTCTCACAACATATCAAAGTGCTACACTTCATTACATTAATGGGGGCTGTACTGGCAGTCGACCTCACCCTCCAGGATCTACGGTAGAGGGAGCGGAGGCAGCAAGAAAGACTGGAACATGTGGCCAGATGGAGGAGAAGGGCCATCAGGGCTCTCAACAGGAGGCCTTACCCTATGAGGGTATTCCAAGAGCACTTCTCCTACCTCCAATTAAGTGAGGAGCAGTGTATTAGAAGGCTCTGCTTCAGCAAGGAGGTGGTCACAGAACTCTGCCACTTCCTGCAACCAGACCTCGAGCCTCAGATCAGGACCACCACAGCTCTCTCAGTGGCAGTCAAGGTCACCATTGCCCTCAATTTCTTCACCAACGGATCCTTCCAGTCTGCAACAGGAGATATAGCTAACATCTTGCAGTTCACCATCCATCGCTGCATCCGAGAGGTCACAGAGGCTCTCTACAGTATGAGAAGGGACTACATTTCCTTCCCTATCACCAGAGAGAAGCAGGACGAATGTGCATGTGGCTTTGCCACGATAGAGGGCTTCTCCATGGTGCAGGGTGCCATTAATTGCAGCTATGTGGCTTTGCGGGCACTGCATAACAATCCCGAGATCTTCTGTAACCACAAAGGCTACCACTCACTTAATGTGCAGTTTGTGTGCGACCACAGACAACGAATCCTCAATGTGAATGCCCGCTATCCTGGCAGCAGCCACGATGCCTTCATCCTGCGCCAGCGTTCTTCCAGTCACCACATCAAGCTCGCGGCTGGCTGGTCGAAGACGGGGGTTATCCGCTCTCCACCAGGCTCATGATTCCCCTCCGCAACCCCAGCACTCCTGCTCAGCACTCATATAATGAGAGCCATACTGCCACCAGGAACATCACCGAGCAGACCATCGGTTCCGCTGCCTTCACCGCTCAGGAGGAGCCCTCCAGTACTCGGCTGAGCGGGTGTCCCATTTCGTCGTGGTCTGCTGCATGCTCCACAACTTGGCCATCATGAGGGCCCAGCCCTTGCCACCAGGGAATGCGGGACCACCTCAGAGGAGGAAGAGGAAGATGAGGCGGAGGAGGAGGAAGAGGAAGACGAGGAGGAGGAGGAGGAGGAACAGGAGCGAGGGAAGAGGCAGCCACTCAATCAGCCTTCCAGAAGGGCAGTCCGTGACCGCCTCATCAGACTGCAGTTCGAATGAATTAAACCCCTGATCCCTCTTGCTTACCACATCCCCATCATTCCATCCCTGTCGCAGGGCATATCACAGCACAAAACTGAAATGAGAGACACCACAAAATAATCCAAACTGAATTAATAAATTTATCAATAATCAGTGAACACATACTTACAGCAACATTATTACCTATTCACCATTGTGCAATCTCTTAGTGCCCCTCATTACTGTGCCTTTGCCTGCTCTAGTGCTCCTATGAAGTGTTGGCTGCAGCAGGGCTGGTGGAAGTGACCTTGCGGGAGATTTCAGATGGCCTTGCAAAACGACCTTGACTAGCTCTGGGCCTGGAAGGCCCGGCTGTAGACTGCACCACCTCAGCATGGGAGGCAGCAGTCTGGGCTGGCTGGATGACAGGCAGCAACAAGGACAATGGCGGCGTGCCAATGGTGGGAGCAAGAATGCTGTCATCGTAAGAGGGGACAGCAGCTTCCTGCTCCACTGACCCACTGCTACTCCCCCGGGGCAGCACCTCAGCATCCCTAGCAATCTGTTGCAGCACAGATTGCTGGCCTGACCCGGTCGACATAGGTAGACCCAGCCATGATGGCAGCAGTCAGAGCTTGCATTGCATCAAGCTGAGACTGCATGAGAGCAGTCTGAGATTAAATGCCACCAAGCATAGACTGCATTACAGCACTAAGACATTGCGTCGCTTCCGCCTGTGTTGCAATGGAAGCACTCATATAATGAGAGCCATGCTGCCACCAGGTCGCACATCACATGTGGCATCAGGTCTGGGTTGCCACGGTCTCTCTGGGAGTCTACCATCCTTTTCAAACTGGAAATGATGGGCTCCATGGTGTGCGCAGAGCTCTGTGCAATGTTGGAGACGGACTCCTCCACGCTCCTTACCATTGCAGGGAGGCTCTCAGGCACCTTTGCCATTGCACCTATCTTCTCCATGTGCAAGCCCATCACCCTTCTTCTAATGGCCTCCCCATCGAGGTCCTCATCTGAGTCCTGTGCAGCAGAACCTGCGTGCGAATTTGCCATCCGGAACTGACTCTTGAGCTACCCTTTCCCCCTGGCCTTGCTGCTGCCCGCTCATCCCCAGTGCATCACCCAGTGCAGATCCCGCTACTATACTAGCCTCTAAAGAACGCGTAGTGCCAGTATCTGAGCTGGTGCCTACGGGTGAGACATGCAGTGACGCGGTGTGTTCTTTGTCCTCCTCTTCTCCCGCCTCGCTCTCAACGGTGCCCTCAGGGACAGGCTGCTCAGGTGCTTGCTCATTATCTGAAAGAATAAAGGCACAGATTCGGGTTAAGGTGAGGGGAGGGGGGCAGGAAGGGAGAAATGCATGCATACAGCATAATTAGCTGGAAAGTGCGAAACGCTTGTGGTGTGAGGGGGAAGTGGGATGTGAGAAGGAGTAGGGATGAACATGTCGTTGTTGTCCCCAAGGGGGTCAACGTCGCCGGTGGCCATGGCGCCCACCACCTGGCGCCCAATAATCTCCAGCACTCAAGTCTCCAGCTCAGTAAGTGGTTGGGTGTCGGCTTGTCCCCCGCCTGTGTGCGCCTGCTCCCTCCTGTTGTGAGCCACCTTGGCCTGCTGGGGGTGTGCTGCTTTGGGCAGTGTGTGCAGACTGTGGTTCGGATGGTGGTATGTAGCATTTGTTGAAGCATTGACTCACCCTGACCACCCGAGTGAGGTCGTTAAATTTCTTCCTGCACTGGGTGTGGATCCTGGGGACCACAGTGCTGGCCGAGACGTGCTGGGCTAGCCCACTCCACATGGTGTGGAAAACCTGCGGCGACAGCCTCCTGCCACTTTACGGGTACAGCACCGCCCTCCGTCTTTCCACTGCGAACACTAACGCCTCCAATGCATTGTCACTGAACTTGCGGGTTCTCTCCCTGGGGCATGGATCTGCCATCATTACGGCTGTTTGAGTCATCCGGCTCCTTCTCTTTCACCTGCTGCTGCTGGCTGAGATGGCTGCATAGCCAGCAATGATGAGAATGAGGTTCTGCAACATCAATGAACGTCCCCTTTAAGAGCTGGAAAGAGCCCCTGGCAATGATGACTTTTGATTAGACAGCACCTGATATTGGTCAGCACGTTGAGTTTAACACCACTAAGCTAGGCCATTAGCGTTTGATTTAGTGCTCCAATCCTTTGTGCAATGGGACTAATTTTTGCATGCAGAATAAAGCATTAGTGCCTGGCGCTAATTCTCAAACTTTTCAAAAGTTACCACCCATTCCTGGACTATAATGAATTTTTCCCCCTGCATCTCTATTGATGAAGGATGGAGCAATTTTAGAACTCACTAATTAAATACTTTTTAAAAAAGAAACAGAAGTAAGCCAAACACTATTATGTGAGACCTGTTAGCCTCACATCAGTAGTTGGGAAAATGCTGGAATCTATTATAAAGGATGCAATAACTGGGCACTTAGAAACTAATAGTAAGATTGGGCAGAGTCAACATGGATTTATGAAAGGGAAATCCTGTTTGACAAACTTATTGGAGTTCTTTGAGGATGTAACTAGTGGAGTAGACAAAGGGGAACTGGTAGATGTGGTGTATCTGGATATTCAGAAGACCTTCAATAAGGTCCCACACAAGAGGTTGGTGAACAAAATTAAGGCACATGGAATTGGGGGTAATATACTAGCATGGATTGAGAATTGGTTAACAGACAGAAAACAAAGAGTAGAGATAAACGGGTCTTTTTCAGAATGGCAGGCTGTGACTAGTGGGGTACCGCAAGGATCGGTGCTTGGGCCCCAGCTATTCACAATCTATATCAATGATTTGGATGAGGGGGCTAAATGTAACATTTCCAAATTTGCTGATGATACAAAGCTAGGTGGCAGTGTCAGTTGCGAAGAGGCTTCAAGGGGATCTCGACAGGCTCAGTGAGTGGGCGAGAACATGGCAAATGGAATATAATGTGGATAAATGTGAAGTTATCCACTTTGCAAGAAAAAACAGAAAGGCAGTGTATTTCCTAAATGGTGAAAGATTGGGGAATGCAGATGCTCAAAGGGACCTGGGTATCCTTGTATATGAGTCACTGAAAGTGAATGTGCAGGTGCAGCAAGTTATTAGGATGGCAAATGGTATGCTGGCTTTCATTACAAGAGGATTTGAGTACAGGAGTAAAGAAGTCTTACTCCAATTATATAGGGCCTTGGTGAGACCACACCTGTAGTACTGTGCATAATTTTGGTCTCCTTACCTAAGGAAGGATATACTTGCCATAGAGGGAGTGCAACGAAGGTTCATGAGATTGATTCCTGGGGTGGTGGGACTGTCGTATGAGAAGAGATTGAGTAAACTAGGCCTGTATTCTCTTGAATTCAGAAGAATGAGAGGGGATCTCATTGAAGCATACAAAATTATTACAGGGCTTGATAGGATGAATGCTGGGAGAATGTTTCCCTTGGGTGGGGAGTCTAGAACCAGGGGCCATAGCCTCAGGATAAAAGACTGAGATGAGAAGAAATTTCTTCACACAGAGGATGGTGAATCTTTGGAATTCTCTACCCCAGAGGGCTGTGAAGGCTCAGTCATTGGGTATATTCAAAACAGAAGTCGATAGATTTCTGACTAGTAAGGGCATCAAGGGATATGGCGATAGGGCCAGTGAATGGAGCTGAGGCAGAAGATCAGCCATGATCTCATTGAATGGCGGAGCAGGCTCGAAGGGCTGAATGGCCTACTCCTGCTCCTATTTCTTATGTTCTTATGTTATCCTTAAGTTGCAACTATTTTTGGTTTTCCCTATTGTCAGATTATTTTCTTGAATCATGCTCTTTTGCCTCCCACCGTGCTGTGCGCGTTAAAAGCCAAGGTCGATCTGCCATCCTGGGTCTCAGCTTCTGCTGCTCTCAAGCCAAATATGTAAGAATGTCATAAGGTGACCTGCTCTCCCATTTTCCCTCCCAACCTATGACAGTCGTGAGTTATTTGGCCAGCCGTCTCTGACAGGAAGCGTCTACATCTATACCACTTAAATTATATGTGGGAGATTGATTTCATTTTGGGATAGGCAGTGGCCAACAATATGGACATCAACAGTCAGTGTGCTCCATGCTACTGATTTAAGATGACATCCCCACAAGAGGATTAACACTTGTGACATCATTACTACAAGTTTATTGAAAAACTGCAAGTGATTACTGGGAAACTCCAAGCCTGGTTTATATTGTATCCCAAAGCATAAACAGAATTTTAGTACAACCAAGTTATTCATGCAAGAGAAAGCAATTAAATATAAATAGCAGCCAAATCACAAGATTACCAAATAGATACTGTATAAAATCATGTTGACTTGACCTTGCAAGCATTTACACACAGTGCAAGATTAAACCAGCAAAAATTGAACAGAAATAGAATCAGAAAGGATATTTGTTTAAATTGAATAAATAATAATATGCATACACATGGAGCAAAATCGAGGATCGGGCAGCTTGATCAAAATGGCACAGAGTCCGATTCCTGAATCAAACACTTTGCTAGTACTTGCTTATGTTAGTAGCTGAACACGTAAGGAAATGTCACTTCCATGCATGACTGATGACAACCACTAAGGCTGGAACTGCAGACCATCAATCAATTTAAAAGCACAGCAGCAGCTTTCCTAATAAACAAACAGTGTCAACGTACAGTACTTTAACCAGCACCTCAAACTCCTCAAGCACAACATCAACATTCTTACTGCCTGCACTTTATTTCATCATAGATACTGTTTATCACAATACCCATGATCACTTGTGTTTATTAAACCATGGGTTCCATGGCAAATCCAATTAAACAGATATGAGCAAGAATAATGGCAGCAGGCAGATTAACTGTTACTAAACTGAGCATTTTACGTTACTGATTACAACTTGAAATGAGAAACTTAAGGATTTGAGCTGCAACCATTGTTATGCATTCAGAAACATGCTTCATTCACAAATATTGTGGGAGGAGGATTGAAACTGTTCAATAACTTTTAAAATTACCACTTTTAGATCTCATTTGATAGGCTATCTTAAACACACAGTAGCACCATTGACCGGGATGTCAGAGCAGCTGTATTAGAGATCAGCAATGAAAGTAAAATAAACAATGCATTACTGGAGGACTTCAGTCTGTCCTTAACTGTTGGAGATGGTCAACACATGAGGTAGTTAATCATTCTCAAAAAATAAGCCACTTTATAGCAAATGATACGCTGTGGATTGGTTCAAAGTTTTTCGGGGGTGGGCGGGAGGGGCATATGCAACTAGTGAGTGCTAAAGTTGGAGAGCACAGATCTGCATTTACAATTCCCCCCACAACCTATCACCAAAGGGCAACACTAGCTATGGGTCAAATGCATGGCATCAAATCCTGTAACAGTGCTTCAGGTAGCTAAAAAGAAAAATTGAGACCAACCATTTACGGAACCGTCTCCCTGATAGATTCTATTGTGAAATTAAATATAGATATTTTTAAGTGTATGGAATAACAAGCTTCTGATATACATACTTTAGAAAACTAGCCTGAAGACATCTGAGCCCTTGACCTCCAAACAGAAAGTCATGAGTACTGGCCTCAAGATTGCCCGTTACTTAAACCCCCCCTCAAATTATTTGTCTTCCCTTTTGGACCCTCACACATCAACAATGGCAGTGATTTTGAAAACCCCTGCCTCAAATGCCTCTGCTTCCTATCTGGAAAAAGGAAAAAGGTCTACAAAGGAAAAAAATGGAGAAAATTCCCCTGAAGATTTCAATTTCAGATCATGAGATCCTTCAGAGAGATTCTTAGAGGCTACAGCGTACAATATGGCCCACAGCACCCCTTTTCCTTTCCTACTGGTTTGAAAAACTGAACTTTATACAAGATTTGTGCAATTGTGGACTAGAATATAATACAAAAATTGTATAAGTTTAGGCTAAATAGGCACTGTCTTCTTACTTTAAAAAAAGGGTCCGGCAAAGGATTTTTTGTGAGGGAGGGAGAGAAAATAGAAAAGCTATACTGTGGTGGATCGCCACCTAAACGGGCGCAATCCACTTTTCCGTCCGTGGACAATAAATCGGGCACCTTGCCTTTAAGAAGCATTTTGCCTTTAAGGCATGACAAAGGAGCGGGCGTCGCCCTCAGTGTGTACACAAAAGCGCGGGCGTCGCCCTCATTCTGGTTTCGGGTTTAGCAGAGAGAAGAGCTGGGGCAGCCATCTCTCAAAAGAATGTAATAAAAAGCCATGTGTTCCTCAGGTCGGTTCGGCCTCCATTCGTGTTCCGCGGCAGCCTCAACAATACATCATTTTCCTCATAGTGACACCATACACAAGCCATATGATTGTGCAGTCATCACATGCTCGCAAATGAATGAGAAAGACTTTGCAAAGATTCTGCCCCTTAAAGAAAATCATTTACATTTGATTTTCCTCTCCGAGGCATAACACTGATGTCATCAACAAATACCACCCACCAGCTTCCTGTACAAGGGGGTCAGAACTTCACCCCATTGAAGACTTGCCACTAAGGCCCTTAAACATATCATGCATACTATTTGTGAAATCATCCTACTTTGCCTACATAATGATAGTGACTGCACTGCAAAAGTACTTTGTGTAAATCACTTGGATACATTTCTTAGAGATGTGATAAGGCACTATGGAAATGCAAGTCTTTCTTCTCTATTGAAACATTATCCATGTGACTGCCATATATACAAAACAGCAAGATGGATTACAATGATTTTAAAGGCAAATAATATTTCAATGTCTGTATAATATTTCCTATGTTTAAGGGAAAACTATTGGAATTTTTCTTACCAACCAGGTAATTGTGGACACCACTGATATAGCTGATGATATACATTGATCAAGAAACGAAAACATGCATCACTTGAAGTGACACGTCAGCGCTCTTGTCTGCAATTTTTGACTTTCTCACGTCAGAATGACTCTGCATACCAATACATGACTGGATGCTTAAAATGGAAGATTAATTTCCATTGTGGAAGGTGAAATGAGACGAAAACAAAGAAATGCAAATATTAGTCCTGGTATTATATGTTCGGACTTGGAATATTTTTCTGTATGATGTTGGACAACACACTCACTCTTTCTTTTCTATATTTACTGGTACAAAGGCATAAAAACAGCTCTATCACTATTCCTTCCTGAGACTCATGTTAGAGCGAAGAAAATAGAAGTGCCAATATATGCTTGTAAAACACAAATATTAATGACCTCACACATTTTAAAGATGCCATTAATGGTATATTATAGGATACTTTGATAAGCCTGTTAATTTATTTGGCAATGTCTCTGCAGAGTCCTTTTGAGCATGGCTGATTTTAATACTACAGCACTGACGATCTCTGTGTCAGTTCATACAGTTCACCCAAGAACTTTCAAACGCGTTTTAAACATCCTTTCCTTCTTCCTTTTTTCCCATGCTCTCTCCAGTGTCTTGCCCCTTGTTTATAACTTGTCCTTTTAAAATGTAAAACTTACAGTAAGATCAATCTAGGGATGATCCTGCCTCATCCTTCAGAATAGGAGGGAGAGAACAAAAAAAAAGGAACATTTGGGATGATGGAATTCTATGCTTGGATCAGGTACATGTGTATCTGGCTTCAAACTCTAACTCTAATTTAGGAAGTGCATTTGTAAAGAAAAAATACACTAATAATATACTACAAGATTGGAATAGAAGAGGTGTTTATGTGTTTGGTATTAATAGCACAGGAATGCTGTGGATAATGAAATAGGTAGAGCACTACCCACTATTGTCACTCCTTGGTCTCCTTACCATTGTTTGTCACTTGCAGCCATTCCACACCGCCCATCCTCCTCCAGGTAATGGTTAGAATGGATTGAGATGGTATGGTACGATGTCTAGCCCTCAACAAGGTTAATGGCTCAGTTCCACCTGACTGCCCAATGTGCGTTTTTTTCCCCACCTACCTCAGTCTTGTGCTGCTCTGTCTTCCTTCCCTGACACTCCAGTATTGTTCAACAATCAAAAAGTTGGAAGTAGAAAGATGCCAGTTCCAATTTAAGGGATTTTTTTAATGATACTTATAGAATATCAATCAAAAAATAAGTAAAAATATCACAATTCTTCCAGTACATGGATAAATAATAAATATACATATCATAATTTCTATTTATGTTGGAATAAAAGTGTCAATATATGCAATTTTTTGCAAACACATTTTTCTTATATTTAATTCTTTATAATATTTTCCTGCATTTTTAAGGGACAATGTATTGGAGGTTTCCTTTTGCTTACATTTTAAGGTATCGGGGGGAGAAATTTGGTATCGTTCTGTTTGGGGCGCAATTATCGGTCGGGCGCAAAGTTTAGCACCTGGCGCTAATTATCGCCTCCGACTGCAAACTTGGCTTCTATCGCCCCTGGAGGTGATTGGAGCGCTAAATCAGGTGCTACACACCTCTCAAGGCGCTAACGCCGAGGAGCGAGGCGCTATCTCAAGAGCGCTGGCGAAGCTCATGTGATGTCAGTCAGCAATGGAACACAGACGCACTGGCGCCGGACAGTTCTTAAAGGGGAGGGTCGATCTTGCGCTCCATCCATACCCTGTTCATTGCAGCCTTGAATCTTGGCCTGGAGAGACCTGTACATCAAATCTGCTGGAAAGATCTCAGAGTGCAGCTCCCATAGTCTCGTCTAAATTGATGCAAGGAAGATCAAATCAAAATGAACCTGCAATGTGTTGCTCAGTACCCAAAACTCCTCAACACAGCATTGAATATCTCCAGAAGTCTTTCTCTCTCTCACTCAGAATACGTGGTGCAAAAATGTCACCGACAAAAAAAGGCAGGAAGCAGTCACCTTTAAATAGCGCTCCCCCAGTCCCTTCTTGGCTGCAAAATGCTCCCCTCAACCTGTCGTTGCTAGCGGCAAGAGTTAAGGCAGCGGGCACCACTCAATATCTGGTCCGGGGCGCTACCGGGGCATTGCACGCTCGACTGACATCACGATCTGTGGGCGCAGGAGATCATGGTGGTAGTGTTTAGCGCCGCCGCAAAATGTCTGGTCAATTTCACAAGCGGCGCAAACATCGCCGCGCCTGGGCGCTAGTTGCTTTGCACCCCATTAGCGCCCTCTTAAGGTACTAACGGGAGCCGTAAACTAACCAAATTTTTCCCCCTGGCAGTTTAATGCAAAGAAATATTTTAAAAAATACTGTATACATTTTTGTAGGGAAAACTATTCTTACACTTGGGAGAGTTATAAAACAGATCGGTATTTATCTATTTTCAGGGACACAGGTAATTCAAGTTTAGCCAGCTGATCAGCAAGAAGTCCCCTCCCAGCTCAATGGAAAGCTGAATTCTTAACTCACGTACCAACTGGTGATTTGACTGAAGAAACTTGTCTAGCTGAGGAGACTGTCTCTCATGACATGTGTCCGAAACATATAGCCTTTTTAGCTGCGAGTGAAGAGCTTCACCAGCCATGTTCAAATAAGTGTAAATTTTATTAAAAGAAGAAAGGCAGGCAAGTGGCAATACATTTTATTCAAAGGACACCCTTCTTATCTGGTTGAGCTCCCAAGCCAATTGTCTCATTCAGTGATGGCACTAGAGAAGTTGGAGACAAGGATAGTTGAAATTATAGGTCACTGGGACAAGAAATGTGGTTTTCTTAACAATGTCAAGTAATATTTTTTATAAATGTTCATTTTAAAATAAAATGGGGGAGTACTTTGAAGAAAATGTACTTCCCCGCGACTATTTCCCCCCCCCCTCTAATATACTTTATTCAGTCTATATTATGTGTGTGTGACTGCTAATTATATCTGGGTTTTCACTCAGGTTATAAAATGCCTGTAATTCTATTTGTTTTGACATTAAAAACTATATGTAACTGTATCTGATGTCCTCTCTAAAATCGTCCTGTAGTTTTTCTCATAAACTTTATGAAAAAGTCAAACTTACCATAATAGCAGTTAAATGTACTCATCCCTTTTGGAACATTTGATTAAGTATATCATGTTGTGTAGAAAATATTCATGGAAAACATGTTAGACATATAATTGGAATAATCCATATTTCTGAGGTGAAGCCAGCCTGTAAATGTACAACAGCTAAGACTTTAAACAAACATTTTCAGAGGTTCAGGTATGTTCAAAGATATGACGTCAAGACAGTGAACATGTTCAAGCAGTGACATAGGGTAAGCAACTAAAATTCAGAGACTTGAGCACGGAATCTAGGCTCACGCATCAGTGCAGTACTGAAGGAGTGCTGCACTGTCGGAGGTGCAATCTTTCAGATGAGACATTAACCCAAGGCCCGTCTGCACTCTCAGGTGGGTGTAAAAGATCCCATGGCACTATTTTGAAAAACAAGGAAGTCCCTGCCAACATTTGTCCCACAACGAACGTAGGGAAAACAGGTTATCTGGTCATTTATCTCATTATCTTTTGTGGGGCCTTGCTGTACGCAAATTGACTGTCGTGGTTTCCTACATTACAACAGTGACTACACTTCAAAACTACTACATTGGCTGTAAAGCAATTTGGAACATCCTGAGGCCATTAAAGGTGACACAATGGAAAGAAAATCCTGTAGTTCTGCTGATCTCCGTGCTCACATTCCCACTGTGCATTCCCAGCAGGCTAAGCTTTATGTTGGGAGCATAAATTCCTAAACTTTACTCTTAGATGTAGACTACTGCCTTTCGCTTTACAGATAATATCTCCTTGAAAACAAAAAAAGGGTTTGTAAAAGACACAATTTGTGATGTGAGCTCTGAAGCTGCTTTTTTGCAATTCTTTTAATTCAGATTCCTAGAGCCCAACATCTGTGAGCCCGCTCCCACTGTTTATGCTGCCAAATATATATTACTTGTCCTGATGGTACACTCATAGAGCCAGTTTTAAGAAAGTAATGAAGGCAATGCTTCCTCTAAGGTGCATGCGTGCGAGGCCACGCAGCAATCTGGAATGTACCGTGCATCGAAATAAACAGGCTGCTCACAACTTCATCAGTTGATAACTGTGTTAGCGGCCGTGGCTGCCCATGGACTAAAAAGTAGTGCTCAGAGGAGTTTGTAGCCATCCCAGTACAAAGAAAATTTAGAAGGAACATTAAACGAAGGGCAAAAACTGAAGAGAACACAGGTTCAAAGTAGTAAAAGGCTAATTTAGATCTTCAAATTAATCGATCTTGGTGAATCTGGAAAGTTTACTTTGAATTTGCCCGTGTAAGACCCACGTTCCAGGAGCTGGTGGCATAAGCATGTTGCTAAACCCAATATAAAAGCAGTTTATGAAGCAGTTCCTGGATGGATGAGCTAAGATGAACCAAATGGCCTCCCTCAACTGAATGCATCTTGGTGACCTTATGGTGAATTTCAGCCAATCATGGTTAGCATGTCAGCCCACACCTATAATAATCTCAAATAAATCTGAACCATACAACTCTAGGATTGCATTCATTAAAATTTGAATTATTTATCACACCATCAGTAAGACATCACACTCGGGTACTAAACCATATGCAGAACACATTAAAAAAATAAAGAGATTCAAAAGGAAACTGGAGATCTGAAATTAAAAAAAACAGAAAAATGCTGAAAATACACAGCAGGCTCATCAACATAAGCAAATGTTATCATAGAAACTCTATATCAGAACTGTGTGCTTCCAGCAATTTCTAATCTTACATCTTTTGAAAAAATAGTTCAATAAAGACTTTAGAACAAATACATACATTAATGTCAAATAATGAGCAAAACCAAATGCCGAATGCAATGTCTTGCCAGATTGTACGGTACAGAGAGTTTTCCTACATATAGAATGTGCTGGTGAAGCAGTTGGCACAGTAGAATCCTACAGCTGAATCCTGATAAATGTTCAAAAAATTTGCCAAGAAATGTTGTGCTTGGATCAGGGATTCAGTAAACTCTGGATAAAAATAGTCAGCTGGCAAACCTTTGTATTACAGCTCATTTATTCATTCATTCAGCAATTCAGTCTGAACAAAAATAAAGTACAGAAACATTTAGCAATACGATCAGATTTCAACCAAAGTGATGAGATTTTCAAAAATTCCTTCTGTCTCTCAGCACACAGTGGCGGCAACGGACTGTATTTAGTGAGCTGAGCATACATCATGAGAGCGTGTTATGTTTGAATCAGGGTTCTGCATTGAAAAGTTTTGCTTATACAATCAATAATTCTACACAATATTAGTAAATGCAAAATGGTTGAATATTAAGATTGGATCACGTGTATGTTTCTGAAACCAGTCAGACTGGATTTGATACTTTAAACAGTTGGTGCAGTGAGGTTGGAAGGATTTTTCTTGTGATAAAAGAAAATAACGTGTCATTATCCTAAAGTCAAGAGCACTATACATAAGGTAATCAGTGCACTGAATGAAGATCTCTCCCCTTCAAACAAACCTTTGCTCAACAATATTTCTCTCCAATCCTTCATCCTTTCAATTCATAAGATAGGAATCATCCAAATGAGCTCCTCAACTCGTTAGGCTTATCCTCTGGGGTCCTTTCTCCTCTCCTGCTCTTATAGGTGCTGTGCGTTTCAGTCTAATAATGATTGTATTAGACTGACAATGGTTTTTTAACTGTGATTGTTTCACTTGCTTATTTGCACCATGTTACACCAAGTAACAGTGTATTATAACACCATGTGTAGAATCAGAAAACATAATCTAGCTCTATATTAAGAGATAAAACTATTGAAAAGTTTACATTAATTAATGCATCTTCATAGAATTTTGACCAAGTATGATAAATGTAAAGTACTCTTGTGAGTTCCAGTGTAAATTTATCTTTGTACGATATACTCTTAATTTGAATTATGTGTTAATTCAATTTTTTTTCCCCAAGCAAAAAATGCCTCCTATGTCTTTTTACTTAAATTGCTTAATTCAAATGACTGGATAATTCTTTTTTTTTTCAGGCAAAAATGACTGAGTTAACAGGAGTAACTTTTAGATGTTTTTATGTGAGGTTCTATAATTAGTAGCTTGGTACTTAAAAGTTTATCTCAGGTGATGATGGTTTACAGGGTTTTGAGGGTCAACAAATTTGTGGGTATTAGTTTTATGAAATTAGATAACCATGGCAACAGAAACACCATCCTCGGTTCAGGAGTCTATGAAAATAATGTAGTGAAGTGTGAGTCACTAATCCAATTGAGGAGTTCGAGTGACGCCATCACCCATGACAGTATTGCTCTCAATTGTCAGATTAACCTGAGATTGAATTACTGGCGATAAATCAGACAGCCATCAGCTTTATTTATATATTATATTATAGAGGTTTATATGGAGAACTTTATATCTGCCCTTCCCCCCCATTTTCACACTTTGTGTCCTGAAAATACAAATTTATTTTTCAGTAGTTTCTCACGGGTGCTGAAAACCCTTCGATACCTCCGGCAAGTGATCAGTCTTCATGTGTGAACCTAGAGTGTTGACGGCCTATTCGACAACCAGAGGCAGCGTAACTAAAGCCAATCTTGTCCTGGTCTGTGAAAATGATTTTCTCTGTTCATTGTGGGAGGCAGCCTTGCAAACAAATTTGGAAGGGTTTCTTCCAGTCAATTTCTATCAAAATTGTAAACATGTTAAAAAAATCTGTTTACGACTTTACCAGAAATACCGACCAGAGGATATCCTCCTGATCTTGTCAATGATGTTGCTACACATAGCGGCCAAAATAAATCATTTCTAGTGTTGTCTACACACATGCACTTCCAGCATGGATAGTAACCAGGACGAGGAATCCAGGTTGATTCTTCCCCTTTCTAACTCTGTGACTCTTAGGTTATTTGTAATGCCCTCACCACAACTGAAATCACCCAAGAAGAGAGATTGAACTTGGGACTTTCCTCACTATATGGCTCAGTCCTACACCATGTGCTTATGATTCATGACTCATCAGAAAAAATGTAAAATTTTAACATTTTGAGTAACTATTGTCATTGACCATGCACAGCTCGATTTAAAAAAAGCTATATCTGTCCACTTTGTTTTTGAGAAACCAATTTTTCATGTTTCCCCAGGAAGTGTGTTCCAGAAAGTATTCTGGGTTTTATTAATTAAAAATGATGTGCAACTGGACAATGGTCACGTTCACAGTTATCGCTTTTCCGTAAAACAAAACACATTGATAATAATCATATTTTAGTGCACTTCTGATACTTATCTGTAGCATTCCTGTTTCATAACTTGATGAAATAATTGACATTTTTCTCCTAGAATTGCAGAAGATCTCTGAAGACACTAGCCCCAATTTTAACTGCGGGCGAGGGACAAATGTGAGGTCAGCACGGGGAGCATCAAGCTCTCCCCCGGCATTGCCGACCCGGGCCATTTTAACTCCTGGCCCTCATTTAAATATACCAGGCCCGACTCCTGCCAGAACCTGGCGTCAATGATGTCAGGCCGTTGGGCGGGAGTGCTGGAATAGTCCCCAGCAGTCAGGTAAGTGATGGTGGAAGGGTAGGCGATTATGGTCAGGGAATGGCAGCCTGGGCTCCCTCATGAGGCCCGGAGAAGCACTTGTGTTCTTTCTGGCCCCCAAAGAAGCCTTTTTAAAACCAATTACTTACCTTTTCGGCCCTCTTTGGGACCTACTGCTTCTTCATGTCTAGTGTTCCTGGTGAGGTCATAACGGGGCGCCGAAAGAGGCTGTTCAGCGTTAAAATATAGTCGGAGTCCGAATTACGTTATCAGGCCCCGACTTTTGAATGTTAATGAGGCTCTCACTTGCCTGGTGTGAGGACCTCACTAGCTAGTCAGAATGCGCCTGTTAAAATGGCTCGATCGGATAAGTCGGTCGCCCGCACACCTCGTTCTCATCAGGTGCAAGGGATTAAAATTAGGGTTACTGCCTATATAATTAGTATGTGTATAAAAGAAACAACTAAGTTATGGGTCAAAAGCAAAGTAAAATTGCAGTGAAGAATATAGATGCAAATCCTGAGTTGAAACCACAGTAGGCGGGTTTTCAGCAGAGATTGGTTGGAAGCGCTAGCCACTCAATTTCCAGATTCCCTCCTCACACAAATTCTGCTTAAGGTAGAGATCCATCAGGCAGTAAATCACCCCTTTTGGTCATAGATTACATTGAGGTAATACTGGCACAGTTGGAAATTAAGCAAAATGCCAAATGTGAAAAAGAGATGTTGGGCCTCATCGGCGTAACATCAGTGAGCTGCGAGCACTGAACCAGGGCCTACAGATATCTCACTAATCTGGGGGGCTGGGGGCTGGGCTGGTTGAAATGAGTGGCTCCTGTGCAGAGTCGAGCTGGAAGTTCAGACTTTAAGGGAAGGAGGTGAGGGAGGAGGAAATCATGGACTGGGGAAGAAGCCAGCAGCTGGCCGGGGACCACAGTCTGCATGTTACAAGGGGCACTCTGGTGGCCCAGTTCCACAATGGGTCGGAAATGGTTGTGGGCATGGGGAGCAGGAACAGAGTGGTAAGTTCAGCACAGCAATGGAGTGCTCCCGTCCCATTCTCAGCCAGTGGAGGCCAAGAAAATCAGCCCCACGATGTCCCCACTTCACGCCTGCCTCATTTAAACACAACCGTCCAATTTAAGCTGGGTGCTTGTGAGGTTGGCTGGTAGTGAGATGGGAAAATCAGGCAGGCGAAGAAGCAGGCAAAGATTCAGCAAAAATGATTCCTACCCGAGCACCTGCCCCTACCTGTCTGCGTACCACTTGACTCAGATAATCCAGGCTTTAATGTCCACAGTCCTGGAGTAATATTTTCCCTAATTACAATCTGTCTTGGTCTTGCTTCCACACTTTTTTTCCAACTCCTGTGTATTTGGCTTGGCTAGGGACAAGGATCATTACCAAACTGCATTGTGTGAAGAATGAGCAAACATTTGGAAGATCAGTTGCACTCATCTCAGCCAGATTGATGACTACACGGCGGTTCTTTAAATCCCTGTATAATTTCATCTGGAAACCCTCGGTCAGAATGAGAGCTCTCTGCTCAATGATGTGCCTCTGACTGTGTCAGTTTAAAGCTACTAATCATTTCAAAGTGAGAACAGAAGCCCTCCTGCCCCAACCCCCACCCACCCTCCAAACCCTCAGGCAGAATGTTTTACTGACTCTGAGGGATAGGCAGCAGTTACTGGCACTGTCCCGCCTATCAGCCCCAGCTGATGTTCTCTTATTGTGTTTTTGGATGTGTCCAGCAACTCCTCCAGCAGTGTCAGCCTACAGTGGTCCCTTTAAGAACCCTTGGTTTGCCTGCTGTTCTCAGTCTGTTCTTCACTCCCACTCACTGGGCAGGATTTTCATTGGGCCGTGGAGGCGGGTTTGGAGGCATGTGGGGTGTTAAAATCCTGAAATCGGGGGGGGCACGAACCCATCCCGCCCCCAACCCGCCTCCATGCCAGTTTCAAAGGAGGCGGGTACCCGACCCGCACTGGGACCCGCCTCCCCGAGGCGGGAAGGGGATTAGTGCCAATTAACTGCCTGTTAACAGGTAGTTAACAGGCAGTTTTTAGCCTAATCCCTATTTTCATTCTTGCAGTGTGGGATTCCCGACAGCTCCAAACCACACCAAGTTAGCGAGGCGGGCCGTCGGGCTGAAGGACTTGGAGGGGTCGAGATGTCCGGTGTTCAGGTGAGTGATGGGTGCATGAGTGCAGAGGTGTGTTTGGTGTGTATAAAGTGTTTAAAGAAGTTTTACTTACCTTTACAGCCTTCCTTCCTTCAGGTCTCGGGAGTCCCTCATCTCACTGGCACAGAAAGCAGAATGGCCGCCAGCTGTCAAAAATTGCAGTATTCAGCATTCTGTTCCGGAGAGATCTCTAAATCACCCTGAGAGGAAGGAATTAACTTGGAGTACAGATTGTCAGTGTTTGACAGCTTCAAACAGCTGTGAAATGCTGATATTTCATTGGGCGGGCTCAACAAGGTCAATCAAGTCAAAATCGCGTGGGTTGGCTACAACTCGATGGAAGCGGGACTACAACCCCGAAAGTTGTAGTCCCGCCTCCTTAATGAAAATCCAGCCCTGTGTCCACAGCATCCACAGCAATGTTGCGTTCAGTCACAACCCAATTTCAGAAAGGGGAGGGGGAGGGAGAGGGGTCCGATGATGAGGTGGGGCCCAATGCTGGGAACGAGATTGGTTTGATGCTCAGGGGGACAACACTCAATAGTCATTTTGACAATTCCCTATGATTTCTCTCCTAGATTGCTTACAGCAATCTTTAATTCTTGGAGACTCCAGGACAATCTGGGAGGGCTCACCAACCTACTTCAAATTGTTTATTAACACACAGTCGATTTCCTTATTTTTTAATTCTGAGGTGATGAAATCCCATTTCAAAAGCAATGGCTTGAATGCTGAGCATATTTGGAGAAAAGTAAAACTTTTTCTTACATTATAATAAGCAACAGAGTATGCCTGGTGCCCTCCCAGAAGTAGGCATATAAACAGCATTAAGATATGTGCACTGAAATAATGGAAGAGAATCAAGTCAATGAGTGGGCTGTGCAAACTGTAAGCTTAGTCTTTTGGGAATAAGTTACTTGGAAGACTCCACTTCAGTACAATCAGGATGTCTTTAGGTAGTATTTACTGCAGGAAAGGAACACAAAGTAGGTTTACATTTACATTATATAAGAAACATCAGCTGTTGTTCTGAAGCTTTGCTAATAAAGATCCATCAATGGTTTCAATTGTTTATCAATAGAATAAATTGGACAGAAATGTCCTCGTTCCAACGTTGCCTGTGTCAGCAGAAAGTTTCACAATCTTAGGTGAACTGTTGCATGTAGCTGCATGACCATAAAAGCTGCCAGATTGTCAAAAACCCAATTGGGTCACTGATGCCAATCAGGGAATGGATTCTGCCGCCTCAATCCAGTCTGACTACATGTAGCTCCACTCCCACACTTTGTAGTTGACTCATTGCCGTTAGGGCAACTAAGGATGGGTAAGAAATATTGCCTTGCCAGTGTCACCACATCCCAAGAAAAACTTGAATGAATTACTTCAATCACTTTTCTCAAACAAAAAGCAGATCAGAACCCACAAAGTATAATGTCATGCTTAACCACAGCATCAAGATGCAGATAAACTGCAAATCACCCATTAGTTTTTGTCATGTGACTAGCACATCAAAGTCAACAGTAGCATGGGCTATCTTTGATGTCATCTGGAAAGGGCCCACTTTAACCGAGCTTCTTCTTTCATATTCTCAGGCTGCGATTTTGCCTACCTCGGCAGATCCGGTGTGGCCAGGGTCGGTGGCGGGGTGCAACCCTGCTGCTGGCACCAGCCCGATGTCCATAGTGATCTTACGCTGATTGGGCTTGTTAAGCCCGCCCAGCGCTTTTCCCGGCCAATTGAAGGAAGCGGGTCTGATGACATCACTTGATGAGGTGTCATCAGCTGGTTTCCTTAAAGGGACCAAGCGCAAATTGATTTTGAAATTGATTTTGACAGTTGTGCTGTCAGTGTTCTACAGCATTGAGGTGCTGCAAACACTGACAATCACTGCACAGAGGTGCACAGCTACACCCAGCTCTCCCATGACTCCCTCCATAGGCTTATGGAGGGAGTCACAGCATGCTGAGAGGTTCTCTTCCCTTCCCATGGGTGGAAGAGACTTCCCCAGGAGACCAACGCAGCCTGGTTGCACATTGCACAGGAGGACACAAGCAGGGATGTATTCAGGAGGACCAGGCTGCAGTGGCACAAACCTTTCAATGATCTCAGTAGATCACGAAACGTTACTGCCAAGCCACACTCAACCTCATCCTGCTGTGCCACTCATCACATCCCCATCACTCTGCCTTCCCCACCCTACTCCTGCACATCCTTACTCACACCAACTTACCTTGCACCTCCACCCATCCCTCTCTATCTACATTATCACTTCCCCATCTCACTAGCCACCCCTCACCCTCACCCTCATCCTAGTGCAATCATACCAACTAAAAACACACTTGGGTGTTTTAGCCAATGTTCATGTGAAGTTTCTGCTAATGTGCTGGCAAACATTGAAATCTTTATTTTGAACACTTGGGGCTGCGTTTTGTCAGTGTGGGCGGGCTGGGGCGTGTCAGGTGGAAATCGTGTCATGACCCCGACTCCTAAGTGATGTGTTGAAAAAGTGCGATTTTCCCCTAATTGGGCAATTGATTTCCTGCATGTGGGAGCCACTGGCCCAATGAGACTTTTCATACAGAAATTTGTCTCTGATGACATCATCAATGCTGTTGGATTTAAGGCCTGCAAGCAACCTTGATTCTTCTGGAGACCGCAAAGACTCTGCAATTTATATGAAGGAGTTGAATTGTAGAGAATGTCAACGATGAAGCAAAAGTGTGTTCCTCGGTTTGATGAGCCCTCCCTCCAAGCTCTGGTGTACGGAGCCAGCTGTAATAAGGAGGTGCTGTTCCCTTCCTCAGGGAGAAAAAAACCACCCCAGCAGACAAAAGCTGTGTGACTACAAGTGGCCCAGGTTGTCAACTCCATTTCAATGAGCCGCAGAACCTGGCTGCAAAGCAGGAAGAGGTTTCATGACCTTCTCCTCATCGGAAAAGTGAGTATGGCTTTCCCATCACCCTCAATCTGATCCCCATCGCCTCTCCTCACCAGCACTCTGCTTTGCCAACCTCTTCCTCCACATCCCACTTGACACTTACATTCCTGCACCCTTACCTATTCCCTCTCTCTCTATGGTCACATTCACTTAACTATTCTACCATGCAGCCATCACACTTCCTATCACTGTGATGCCATGACAACAACTACTTACAACACACAGGGAGGGTCCTTTGTAACCTTCTAAGCATCTATGCTATTCATTCACTACACTCACTCCTTCCGTGGTCCATGGAGGAGCATAGTCGCAAGGGTATTGAAAACATGGTCATTGTTCAGAATAGAATGACATCTCTTGATGAGCGATGGTCAGCTATTGGGCAAACAAAGCAGACCTTCATGCAAGTCCTCTGGAGTAGGACTTCCAGTGCAGAAATGGGTCCTCATGGCCCCCCTGCAGTGCAGCAAGGTGCTGTCAAGCCACTTGCTACCTCTAAAGTGGGGCTGACCCATGAGAGGGATGTTGGTGGCAGACAACAAGGAAGTGGAGGCTCCTCTCCAAGCGCTCACACGACCATGCCACAGCAAAGCCCTTGGTCAGAGCCCCACCAGAGTCCTCACCCAAATGAGATGGGCGTCTCAGCCCCTGCACAGCCATAGGAGCAGCAGACTGTTGGCGAGCCCGCACAAGTTCACCACCCCAGAGGATGTCCGCCAAAGGCATCGAGACAGGAGCAGCAAGAGAGCGAGCAAGGGGCCTCCACATCTGCTGAAGCCACAGGGGAAGCACCACGTAGGAGCACACATAAGAGGAAGATAAAGCACAAGTAGTCACAAGGGTAGTCACTTGGGGGCTGTGTTGTTTTGTTTTTGGACCAGCCAATATTGTGATTGTATTATAAACTGTTTTGATGGCAAACTATTGACGTTGTGGCCTGTGTCATTTCGCAAATGGGACTTTCACATTGAGGGCTTAGGGCGCCTTGCGATTATCAGAATGGTGGTCAGAGTGATAGGATTCCGTAGGTTCTACTCCATTGTCGATGATCTGGTAAGAAGGAACGAAACTAAAGTGTTTGATTGTGCAGACTAAGCAAATCTGGCCAGGATGAGTGCATCCCTTGCATCCCGGGCAGCAATATGGTGGTACTCTGGTGCCTTCTGGCCTGTGCATCTTCAGGTGGGTGACTAGCAGCTTGGTGCTCCTGTTGATGTTCCTGCTGTTGGTGCTGCTGTTGCTCATGGTTCTGCTGCTGCCATGGCTGGTCTTCGTCCGAATCTGATATCCAGGAGGAAAGGAATTAAATGGTCGCTATGCTTCTGGTATATGCCTCAGTAGAGGAAGCACTTAATCAAGGTGGGGAGAGGGGTTTTCCAGGAGGTCACACTGGAGATGGGTGTCAGGCTCCAACTTCCACAACACTGCGTATGCCTGCTAAAAGTTCCCCCAGACCTGAAACAACAAAGTTCTGCCACCTGCAAATGATCATCGGTGAAAACTCCTTTGTAATGGTGGAGTTGCAGCTGTTTGTAAACAATCCACTAGTGAGGCTGCCAGGATTACCTGGCGTGTTCCAGAGGAGGCGTGTAGGATGGGGGAAATGTGTTAAAATCGGAAAGGCCTCTCAAAATGGGATTATAGAGGCAATGAAGTGGTTGTTAAGGGCCTTAAGGGCCTATCCCGCCTCTTGGAGGTGGGATGGAAAGCGGGTCAGAAAACATGCACTTGGGAAAATTGCTCGGAGGTGGGATGGAGGTGGGAACTGGCCCGTCCACCTGTTTTGGCGATTTTAACAACTCGCATGCCTCCAAACCCACCTCCTCGGGGCTGGGAAAACCGAGCCCTTTGTGTTCTTGGACAGATGTGTGTGCACCTTTGGAAGTGGCTTAGTGAGATGCAGTGAATGGTGAGACATAATGGTACCCCCCGCAATGGTGATGAGTGTGAAAGGAATGGCTTGGGCATTGTAGGGATGCTTTATGGTGTTGGTGTGGGGTGGTGCCAACCTGGCGCATCATGTGGCAGCCAGGATGTACAGTGTCAAGTTAAGTAAATCTGGCTATGGTGATGCCATCTCTGGCATCCTGGGCAGCAATGTGGTCGGGTGCTGATGCCCACTGTCTTGTGCAGCATCAGTTGTTTGCGGTGTTGTTGTTGGTGCTGCTGGTGTGCCTGGTGCTGCTGGTGTTGTGGCTGATCGTGTTGGGATTCTGAGGACCAAGGTGAGATAGTTTCAAGGGCACTAATGCTGATGTAATAGATGGCAGGTGAAGCTGAGATGGCAGAAGTGATCTGTCAATGGTGAGAGAGGTTGTTCCAATGAGGTGACACTGGATAGAGAGTTTGCTCCAAACACTTGCAAGCTGTATAAAGCTCAATCTGTCTTCCAAATGCAGTAAGCAACAGCTTCTGAGTTTGGAAAGTGAACAGCTATGAAATGGGAGCTTTTATAGAACATTTGCAGCTGTCAAGTTAAGAAATCATCCCATGCTGACACAACTCCCAACCTCATTACCTGATGCAAGCCCGAAGCAGCGGGGAAGCCATGGGCGAACTCTCAAAATCTAAAGGTAAGCTTTAAATAGTTTGTAATTGCCTGTTAACAAGCTCTTAATAATCGAAATTGCCTCCCCCATCGCTTGGTGTAGGGTTTGTTCAGCGACGACAGACCCAACATCTGGTAAACTAACGTGGAGGCGGATTGACAGCAGGTTCCCTACCCGCTGTCAAAAAAGAATTCCCACCCAACCCGCCACCAAACACGCCCGCTAACCCCCCAAAAAATTCCCCCCTCTGTTTCTACTGTGGTAAAGGCACCTGCCACAGGCAGGCAGGGGCCTTATTAATATTTAAAGTCCATTGACGCCACTCAGAACACGACAAGATTTTAACCCCAGGGACACCAAGCATTAATGCGGCCAGAAGAGGCCCAGGTGTGAATTTAGAATTATTTTAAGGTTTCCTTGTAGACCATGAGGAGCAGGAGTTCTTCTCTGGGCTGCACAGTGAACCATGGACCTCCCCTGCCCTGGGTTTCCCTCCTGCTCCCCTGAACTCAATTGCCTTCGGGCCACCCTCTCACCAGTGACCTTATGCCAAGGACTATTTCCCAGGGTCCCCAGCAGAAGCCTACTGCCGAAAAAAATCACGCTCCCACCCACTGGCCACCTAGTCATTTCCACCATGTTTGGGTGGGAGACCATCTTCCAAAATGGTAATAAGGCCCGGGAGTTAAAAAAAAAACACGAGCTTCATGCCAGCACCAACATAGGTGCTTCCCATTTGTCCCAGCTCCCCCCACCCCACCCATGTGGCACTCACAGACAACAGTTCCTGAAATGTTTTTGGCGCCGCTTGGCCCCTTTAAGGGGCTGTGCAGGCCATTCAAAATACTGCGCATCCCCGGAGCACTGTGCGGCCACGCAGCTTTCAGGGAACATTTCTCACAGCTCCAGTTAAAATCAGGGCTGCTGTGTTTATGGTAATTAGAATAGAACTTACCACATTTGTTTTATTCCTAATCATTTTATTTCTGCCTATGGGGGAGTCCAAAACAAGGGGCCATAAATATATGCATTGGCATTCTCCTCTTACACTGGTGGACTCCCTCTTGGCAGTGAGAATCCTGTCAGGAGCCTGCTGTGTGTAGTGAATGTCTATTGACCCAGAGAAATGAGTCAGGTGGATTCAGAGGTTGCATCTTCCCACATAGAGGAGAATTCAGCCCAAAATATATTAGACAAACTTTAGTAATATTTGTACCTTATTTCAAAGAAGCTGCCTGTAATTTCAGATGGCATTGTAATACCTCTAATACCTTTATGTAAAAAGAAATTCCTGGGCCTGGGAGGACACTGTGGCAGCTGGGCTCATATTTTGGGCAGGATCTGGTTCTGCTAGGCCTCCACTCCTGACTTTGGAAATTGTCACCCTCAGACCAGCCCCACCCACCCTTTATCTCGATAGACTTTGAGGGCAGGTGGAGGCTCTGTCCTCACCAGGCCATCCCAGAGACTTTGCACCGTGGCCAAGGTCTTGTGTATCCGAGTCCCGACGGAGTTTGCACTGTTCAGGCAGGCCCCCACCGAACTGATGACGGATCTCCATCACAACGGCCGTGCATTTTGATCCCACTGTTTTCAGCTCACTGACGAAGGTTGCTCTGGGAACTGACTGATATAGGGAAGTAGCTGCATTCCTTCATACTTGAATATATTATGCAAATATGCAACCGCTGGTAAATAATAATGCATTCCCAAATCATGCCACTCCCCGCACAATCATGCTAAACAGTGCAAGGCCGCGCAAAATAAAAAATAATAAATCTGTGCAGCTGTCAACCCCTCCTCTGGTTCAATCATAGCCAATTGTTGGAGGCATCTTTACCTTGAGGGCACTCTGCCTTTAACATCACTCAACACCACAAGGTGGTGATTTGTGATACTGAATGTTATAAAAATAAAGAAGTCTGCAAAAAAAACGAAGATGAGAGAGCTGGAAGGGAGTACTTAAAAATTGCAATGGTGGTCAGTGATCGTTTTATAGATGCCCACCCCAATCTTCATAAAAGGGGTCTCAGATGAAGGCATATTTCTTGCTACAAAGCTACCGGACCTTGCTTCTGAACTTTTTCTATTATATTCTGTGCTATGCACTCCTCACTGCAGCGCACACCTCATTATAACATGCAAAACATTCAGCTTCCCAGGATAATGTTCTAATGGGGGTGGAGCATGCTCACTGGCTGTACTGAATACATTTCAGTCATTGTAAGCCAGAAAAGTGATACTATCATTAAATCATTGCATTGCATTGATGATGTTACAAATTTAGTACAAATTGTATAGGAAGTGAAAACTTAATCGATTCTGTTCTAATGCATTGAAGAACAGCCATATCATGTCTCATCCTACACTGTAACCACTTATTGTGTTACCCTTGGGAACAGCAAAACAAAAAAACCAACAATAATATATAAATATATACGAGTTCTAGGAAACTTTTACATTTTTAACATTTAACATCAGAACACAGTAATCTTTTCTCCAGGACGATTCCAATCGGCATGTCATTTTTTGTGTGAAATGTTTGAGTGGGAAAAGGCTAATTGTTATTACTTGTCAGGCAGCCATTAGGAAGAAAAGCGGAGATGATTATCTGTGACTGCTGACACTTGCCAATTACATTTCACTACATCAAAAAATCTTTCATTTACAGCCAGGCAAATCATGTAAAAAGTCTGCTCATACACCAATACGCAGTGCTACTTGGCTTCAAACAACTGACAGTTGCCGTGAAACAGTCATTAAGCTGCCTCTACAAGAGACTCATCAGCAGCTGCCCCCAGGTGAAGGAGAGAAAGCTGAGAGAGTGAAGGAGAGTCTTACATCGGTGGCAGAACTGAATCAGGCAACACATTATGCTGATTTTCTTTCCTGTTTAAAAAGGCACCGTTGACGGGGGGTTTGGAGGGAGCCGGTGGGGAAGAGTAATCTATATTCTTGTTTCCTTTAATGGAACAATTCTGTCAAGCACTTAAAATGTAAAAAGGTGCGTATCAGTACAATCCTTTACAAGCTCATATTTTTTTTCGCCAGGTCAATGCAAGTAAAACACAATGTAGAAAATAATAACAATCCAAAAAGTGTATCAAAATGGGAGGGAAAAAAATGAAAGGGTCGCACCACAGTTTTATTTAATTTAATGATTTAACATTGAAATCTTAAATAATGTCAAGTACAATTAATATATAAATGTTGATTTTATTCTTATCTCTAACAAAATATATATATATATATATATATATATATATATACACATACATATATAAAAATGCTTCTTGCCTAAGGTGTTTATGTTATTGAACTGGTTATTGAATATTACTAACCTAAGTGTAACCTCATGACATACCCAGCTTCCTGAAGTTCGCTCATTGTCAATGAGGCTCCATAACAGTCTTTTGTACTGCAGGGTGCACTTGCCTGACCCCTGAACCTTAAAGCTAGAAATTATACTTGGAATTATTTTTAACAGGCTAAAGCCTCTATATTCACACAGTCTTTGATGATCTGAAAAACTGCAGTTTCTGCATTTTTCCTGCACTTCCCCACACTCCCCTTCTGAATATAATAAACACTTGGGAATAGAGCCCAACACAAATGGTTTGTCTTTCTTAATTATTTTATTTTGTAAAATCAAACTGTGACCTTGGTACGTTTGTCTCAGCTCACTTATCATTTTAAACGCATTTCTATTTATTTTTTAAATACAATTTCCATTCATGGTCTTACACTAAAATCCAACTCCTGTTCCAGTTAAAGCAGGTTTTCTGGACTTTTTTTTGCATTTGCAGAAATTGTTCCTCCCCAAAACTAATTCCAGACTTTGACCTGTAATACGCCTGTTGGTTTTCGTCCATATATATTGGGGCACTTATGCTTGTAGCAATGTGATATGGCTGGAGGGACACTTGTGCCACAGCTTCCCTCTCACTAGTGGTCCTCAATAGATTTGCTGCTTCTTATGTCGGTGCACCTCAATTTATAGTCACAAGCTCTGGGACATTACTAAAGCCAGGGAAGGCAAGGTAAGAGAGATTGGCCAACAAATAGGTAGATGCAGCGACAATTTTAGAGCTGTAAAACGGGTGCCAAAGCATCCAATATGGCGGGCGACGCTCGCATGCATGCATTCCATGCCAAAAGAGTACCACCCGCCATATTGGTAAAGGCAGAAAAAGGTGCATCCAGGGCCGCACTTGAAACAGACGTTAAGCTCTTTGCATATGCAAATAATGGGCCCAATGCCTATTTGAGGCCCACTTTGCAAAACTGGTCTGCCCTGAATGCGGGCTGGCTGTGTTCAGGAAAATGTGGTCTACATGCAGCCTAAGTAGCCGTCTTTAAAGGGACGACTGGAGGTCATTACCAAAATGGTAACATTATTTTTACATACCAGCTCCAGTGCAGTGCTGAACACCATTGCTGATTCCTGCTCAGCCCCCACTAGATCACCTCCCCATCCGATCACTTCCCCACCTCTCCCAGGACCTACCTGAGTGGATGTTGTCAGCAATGGAGCGGCTCAAATTCCGGGCCTCGGGCCTACCTGTTTTGGTGCAAGGATCACAGTTCATGCCGGCAAGCCAGCATGTTTTTTTGTGGAAAAAATGGCCTTCTATAGCCCACAAATATTTCACAAGTTAACTCCTCCCTGCAGATTCATGTTGGGCAGCAGACCAGAAGGACACAGAGAACGTGACAGACCTCAAAGTTCCTGCAGACTCAGGTCTGTGCCTGCTGCACCTACTCCTCGGAGAGTGATCCTCTCCACCTTCCCATCCCCAGGTAGTCAATTGCAACTGTAACTGATTGCCACAAGAGGCTGCATTCCCCACTCTCCCCGCTCCTTCCCATGGCAAAGTGCAGCCACCTCCACAACAAACCACAGGGTGAAATATTTTGGGGCGTATGCCTCCAGTCCAGATCCAAGGTCATCCCATCCTCTGTCGTCGAATTACAGTATGCAGACGATGCTTGCGTCTGCGTTCACTCGGAGGCCGAATTCCAAACCATCGTAAACACCTTCACCGAAGCATACGAGAGCATGGGCCTTACACTAAACATCCGTAAGACAAAAGTCCTCTACCAACCTGTCCCCGCCACACAGTGCTGCCCCCCAATTATCAAAATCCATGACAAGGCCTTGGACAACGTGGACCACTTTCCATACCTCGGGAGCCTACTGTCAACAAGGGCAGACGTCGACGACGAAGTCCAACACCTCCTTCAGTGTGCCAGTGCAGCCTTCAGTCGCCTGAGGAAGAGAGTGTTTGAAGACCAGGACCTCAAACCCGGCATTAAGCCCATGGTCTACAGGGCAGCAATGATACCTGCCCTGCTGTGTGCCTCAGAGACATGGACCATGTACAGCAGGCACCGCAAAGCACTGGAGAGGTACCACCAACGCTGCCTCCGCAAGATCCTGCAAATCCATTGGCAGGATAGGCGCACCAACGTCAGTGTTCTTGCTCAGGCCAGCATCCCCAGCATCGAAGCTCTGACCACGCTCAATCAGCTCCGATGGACGGGTCACATTGTCCGCATGGCCGATACGAGACTCCCAAAACAAGCGCTCTACTCGGAGCTCCGGCACGGCAAGAGAGCCCCAGGTGGGCAGAGGAAACGCTTCAAGGACACCCTCAAAGCCTCCTTGAAAAAGTGCAACATCCCCACCGACACCTGGGAATCCCTGGCCCAAGACCGCACAAAGTGGAGGAGAAGCATCCGGGAAGGCGCCGAACACCTCGAGTCTCTTCGCTGGGAGCAAACAGAAGTCAAGCGCAAGCAGCGCAAGTCAACCCAACCCCTACACCGACTCGCCCCTTCAACCACCGTCTGCCCCACCTGTGACAGAGACTGTAGGTCCCGCATTGGACTAATCAGTCACCTGCGAGCTCATTTTTAATGTGGAAGCAAGTCATCCTCAGTTCCGAAGGACTGCCTAAGAAGAAGGAATATTTTGGGGCATATGCCTGCTGGTAATGCTTTGAGTCTGCCTGAAGTTCTGGAGGTGCCAGGCAATCTGGAGCCCCCTCCTGAGAACCTATCTCTTTTATCTTCAAAAGCCAGATCACAGGAGAGCACTCTATTTGTTCCAATACTTCAGACATGCACGGTGGCCAGTAATACAGGCACACAAATGCCAGGATTAAGTTTGTAGCCTCATCGACAGTGAGACTGGCTGCACTGTGTGGGTGCAAATGCAGTAGAGTGGCATGCTTAGGCCATTCACCCATGATTTGTGGGCAAGGTAAAACAGGGAACCCAATGCTGATCTGCACCATTAAAGTCCAGGGCATTGAGAAGGCCAAAAACAGCATGTCATGAATTCAGAGCACACACATGTGCCTGCATATTGATGTCATGACACTATGAAGTGTCATGAATTCATGGTGAGGGGCTGCAAGTGCTGAATCCACTTTGGCACTTTTAGTGGATCCGTGCTGGTAATTGCAAAGTTAAAACAAAAGCGTCGAGCCACTCTCTGGCCATAGCAAATTGAGTAGGCTTACACTGAGATTGCTAGCTGTGGTGTGAGACCTGGGAGCCCACAGAATTAGATCAATAAAAGCAACGTGAGAATGGGCCAGTTCAAAATACAGTCCCAAGCTAACAACAGCCCCCTCCTAAAGCTCCACAAAGAGCAACGGCCAACCATGCAGGGGCCGTCTCTATGGGCATGACCCTTTGTATCCCAATGACCCAGCCAAATCCCAGGAACCAGTGTCAAATTATCTTGATCCCCAAAGAGTGTGTTGTTCCTGGCACGTGCATAAGCATACCGGTAAGCCCAACGTGCCAGCTTACTCGCCTGTAAGTACCATGAGACAACGTTATACAAAGATATGTCTGTTTTTCCATTTTGCTTCAAAAAAGAATGCAAAGTAAATAAGTACATGGAGTTGCCTGGAGGTAAATCTCTGACAGTGGCCCCCAAGCAAATCGCAGTTTGAATTGGAACCCTCAGCTAAAAGTTACCAGTGCCCCTAGTTTCGAATCTAATCTAATCCAGCTTCAGTAAATGCACAGCTTGATATTTAGGTCACTATGTACAAAGACTGTTGTATCCTTGCGTAAATCACAAGTGCTCTGTAATTTTTCTGCAAATTGTCATTTGCTGCCTTGCAGCCATTTGCAGAGAAAAATTCACATAAAATTGCATTTTTTTTTTTTAACTGAAATCAGCACAAAAACTTTGTGACAAGAGATCTGAGCCTCAATGTTAAGTTTTGACACTAATTCAACAAAACCAGTCTGCAGACTGCATGCGTTCACTTAAGTATCACTTAAGTAACATTGTGAAAAATATTCTGATGGCGAAAATGAAAATTTTAATTTGTTCTTTTAAGAAAGATAAAATTATGGAGTCCAGACTTCGGTTACTAAAAAGAGCTTCCAGCGAAGGTAAGCTGGACGTGCAGCACCATTCTAAATGTTACACAGGCATTTCTGAAATGACTGCGCTCGGTGGGGTGGCTGTGTTTAAGTAATGCATAAGCACTTGGGAATAGCACTCAGACTGTTCTCAGACACCAGGAGGTAATGTTTAGAACACTAGTAACTCTTTTATGTAGTTCATGCATTTGCATATTTAAGCTATTGCAGTGAAATACCCAAACAAATTGGAATACGATAGACACGCATGAATATGGACAATGAGGTTCACTATGGAAACACTGTGGCATACATCCATTGGGCCTAACCTCCCCCACCCACCCCACTATCTAAACAGGGAGACTTGCCATTATGACCCCTTTTAAAATATCAAACTATCTTGAAGAATTCTGATTAACTTTAACACTCTTTTGTGGGGGGTTTTTCTGTCTGTTAAATTTCTTTGAATGCTTTTGTTTAAACTGATAGTTCTGATGACATCATCAGGATGCTGGCTTGGAGGAGTCTCTGAGCTCGATGGAGTGAGGGGCTGAAGTACTTTTATTAGACACAATCTTCAGACACACATGGGGGTGATGGGGAGGTGGGCTTTTCAATTTGTTGAAATCATTTTAACTGTGTATGTTAAATCAGCTCTCTCACTGGGCTAAGTAACATGTTGTTAATGTCATCAACACATAAAGCTTAAGCATTCAATAATAGCAAAAGCCAGGAAGTAAGAATAACAATGTTATCGTTAATCAAATTACAGGCAATTTTTTTTTTTTTTTTTTTTTTTTTTTAAATGGCTCATGATGGTCAGACTTTCATTTCAATCTGGACCTATTACCATTCAGAGACTGCTGGCTGGTGGAGCACACCTACTATTGTTGATGCTACACTGATGAAGTTACTGTGTTGGGCAGTAGCAGTAAATGGGTGATAGAGAATTGGGCGGAGTGTAAAACAGACTGTCGATTCACTACCGCCTGGTTTGCACCAACGCCCAGGATAAATTTCTATCCCACTATGTCAGTGACACTAGCACCAACTGCGTTACTGCATCAGTCTTAATTGAAGTAACAAAAAAAAACGCTGGAAAAACTCAGCAGGCCAGGGCAGCATCCGTGGAGAGAGAAACAGAGTTAACGGCCCAGTAATTCCTGTCACAACGCGTGAGTACGGACAGGGTACTCACGCGTGTGCCAGGAGGAATTGCCGGTTTTCAGCATGCACAGCGCATGCGCTGAAAACCGGCATTTCCTGTCCTCTGACCCAAGGGGTTAAGAGGCTGAACGCATGCGCGGTATCGGGCAGCGCGTGCGACTTGGATTTCCTGTATTTTTACAGATTTGCGCATGTGTAAAGGGCTCCGGTTTTTACGCATTGAAAAACCACACGTAAGTACTTAGTTTTACAGGTAAGTGGTCTTTTTGTACAATTTAGAATTTTTTTTTCCCCACAGGTTTATTATTTTTAAAGACTCTACAGTAAGGTAAGTTTAGTTTTAGACCCTATTTTTAAAAAATTAATTTTTTTCAAAAATTTGATTAATTGTTTAAAATAGTTTTTTAAAGTTATTCATAGTTAATTTAATTATTGGGATGCTTTTTTTTAAAGTTTAAGTAGTGTTTTGGGGTGCCGTACTTTTCAGGAGTTTGACAGTCTTTACTATCAAACTTATGAATGAAGTTTCCCCTCCCCTGATTGACTGAACAGTGCTCACCTGATCCCAGCCGGCACATCGCACTAACTACGCCGCTGGGTCAGGTTAGCACAGCGCGCCGAGATCAGAACCGGGCCACTTACAGGAAATCCACTGCGGGCCAGGTTTCAGATGTCGGCGCGCCGGGTAAGTGCACATCGGGGGCTTGCACGCGCGGCAAGCCCCCCACACCAAATTCTGGGCCAACGTTTCAGGTCAATGACCTTTCGTCAGAACTGGAATAAAGCAGGAAAAGGAATAGATTGTGAAGCAAGTTAGGGGCTGGGAAAAGGGGGAGGGGAATGAAAGGAAGGTCAGTGATAGGATAGAAAGCAGTAGAGATAGTCTTAATTGAAGAGCTGCTAACACTGTTCCTGGTGCATTTCATAACGAGCCTTAGCTAACTTTAACCACATAAGAACTGGATGGGTTCAATAAGTGTAAGAGACCTGCTTGTGATATCACTGTCATTCAGTGTTCTATTGCATTGGCTGTGGGGTGGTAGGACATGGCTTTGCACCTGCAATTTCTCAGCCAATGTGCTCCCAATTTCAGCAATGCCACCAAGGAGAGCCAAGTGGAGACTGGGCATCTCACAATAGAGGGAAGCAAAATCATTTATTTTTATAGGTTCCAGCACAGGTACAACTGGCTGAATGGCCTCCTTCTGTGCTGTAAGTTTCTATGAGTCTATGAAATCAATTGAGAGAACAGTCATCCAGGCTTGAATTTAGGCTGATAAATAGCAGCCCTGGCAGAGGCCTGGGAGGAAGTTATTTGGCTGCCTCTCAGGTGATGTTTGCTATAGAGGCATCCAAATAGGGATAAGGAGAATATAGTAATGCACTTGCCCAGAAAGAAAAGTTTTTAGCAAGAGTTATTGCTGTTGGAAAGCCAGCCAAGTTTTCTAACTGTGTTTCCGAATACACGTCACAATAACGCAATTCATGTCAAAATTATTTTACAACATGATGAAAATACTATTCCATTACTTGTGGCTGGTGTCACTGGAACAATAATGATGCTGAGATAACACTTCCTCTCCTAAAGCAGCAACAACACTCTAAATAATATAGTGAGGACGACAGAATTCCAGGCTATGTCTGGTAAAGAAAATAGCTGATCATCAAGAGAGATTTCTAACGCAGAAAATCACAAGCACAAAGGAACAAAAAGACCATTTTACGAGCAGTGAGAGAGTTCTCCCCTGCTCCCAGCCCACAATACATTCATCTTAACAGAGGACAAAAAAAAACCAACATCACTTTGTTTATTTGTCCAACGATGTCCTTTCACCCAACAATAAAATCTATTCAAAATAAGATTCATTTCTGATAACAATTGAGTCAACAATTTAATATAAGTATAATAATTATTAGAATTTGAAAAGAAATCGCCAAGGTACAAAATAATGGTTTTAACAGGAACAGAAACTTTTTGGAATAAATGCTAAAATTTGGAAAGTATTTTTGGTTACTTTTTTAATGTAATGTCATGAACACAATCAGGTTACAATGACACCTTCATACTTCTTTCAGATGTAGACGGTACTACCATTAACCCAGAGAAACCACGAGTGCTACATTCCCTCTAATTCATAGTCAATGGGGAAAACATTAGCCCATGGCATGTCCCTTTAGATGTAGGCAGGGCCTTGTGCCTGGAAAAGGAGGCAGAAATACAGCTGAGGCCACTGCAGCAGCAGGAATGGCCACCAGTATCAGGTCCTTCTGGCTGCTGTCCAAAAAAGCAGCCTTAAGTCCTCCAGGGGCGATCCCCATTCCTGTTCTTTATTGCCTGCCCTTCTGATCAGAGAGTGGCACAGTGCAAGACCTAAGGTCCACCTCTTCTGGGGTGCCACTCAAAATGGATGCTTTTTTGAGCACTGGGGAGAAAAATGAGGCTCGACAGCGGGGAACACCATCTCATTAGCATTACTGCGTTTTACCTACACCTGTATTAAGAGTGGGTTTACCAGCGCACCCCCCTCCACCCCCCACCCACCAAACCAGGGGAAGCCCCGGGGCAACAGAGAGGGAGCATGCCCCAGGCGCTTTAAAGAAGAAAATCAGCTGCAATGGATATTGTAGTGTATGTAACCGTTCCACCTTTAAGAGAACTATTTTAAGGGTTGCACTACTTTATCTTGGCTGCTGTATACTGTAATACCGGTGGTGACCACACCGGTATATAAGTGCTGTGTAATGATTTATTGGGCAGTTCCGCCCTGACCTTCAACTAGTAAAGTCCTGTTAAATTTACTCTTGTGGTCTGTGTAGTAATTCTCACTATAACACACAGACTTAACAGTGGCGACGAGTACGATCTTACCCTGCGGCAGAGATACATCCAAGGCAGTTGACGGGCGTTGAGAGGAGGCATCCGCCCTCATCATCCTGCTGAGAAAAGACGCAGGTCTGAAGAGCAAAGGAAGAATCCAGACACGAAGTCTTCCATCAGCAACAGGCAGTGATCATCCCTTCTATCGCGGTGGTGGGTAAGCCGATCAGCGACGAGCAGCAAGTCGGCCACGTTGGCTGTGAAGTAGGGGAGGGAAAAACGGAGGATATAAGGGCGGAGAACTCGACCACGGCCGGGGAAAAGAGCCGGACAGAAGTCGGGGCCAGAGGCGCTGAGACTGGGGCAGCGCAAGGCACGGGAGCCGCGGTGAATGCAAACGCAGCCGGTGTAAAAGACCGGGCTGCAAGCAGGCTGGGAGACGCAACAGCGTCGAGAGAGAGCTCGACCGCGACCGGTGAAAAAGGCCGGGCAGCTACCGAGGCCGCGAGGCGCAGCGACCGGGTCAGCGTAAGGCGCGGGAGAAAATTTTTTTAAAAACCGCGGAGAACTCAGCCGCAGCCGGGGGAAAGGACCGGACTGCAAGAGGGGCTGGGAGGCACGATTTGAAAACCGCTGGGGAGGGCGAACGCAGCAATACGGCAATCGCCATTACAGCCAGCGGGGGAGAAAGGCAAACGCGGGAAGCCGCCATTTTCGTAGGCGGGGGAAGAAGACAAGCGCGGGAAACCGCCATTTTGAAAAAAAAATAAAAGAAAAATTTCTTTTTGTTTCTCAAGAAGATTGCGAGGATGCCTAAGCGTGGTAACATCAACGATTTCGATCCCGATGTTGAAGATTGGGCCACGTATGTAGAACGCATAGATATATTGTAAGGCAAATAAAATATCAGATGAAGATAAAGCACTAACCTTACTAAACTCAATGGGTGCGAAGACATACGGGCTATTGAAGCATCTTCTATCACCAGCTAAACCGGCGGATCAGACTTTCGCTAAAATTGTTGCTGTCCTGAAAAATCATTTGAACCCCACACCGCTGATGTTAGCGGAACGATTTAAATTTTATGCGAGAACGCAACTGAAGGAGGAAAGCAACGCGGAGTATTTAATTGAACTGCGTAAGCTAGCGAAATACTGTCAGTTTGGGGAAAGTCTGACAGAGGCACTGAGAGACAAATTCGTGTGTGGATTGTCGAAAGAAGGAACACAAAAGCGGCTGCTTGAAGAGAATGATCTTACACTTGTTAAGACTGTCACTGTTGCAGCATCGCATGAAGCCGCAGCGAGAGGCACTGCAGAAATGCAGCTGAAGGCAGCGGTACTCAGCGTAGATCAAATGGCTTTGGGTACAACGAAATGTTATCGTTGTGGAAAGACAACACACGATCAGAACCAATGCTGGTTTAAAAACCAGGAATGTAGAAAATGTGGCAAGCTTGGCCACATAGCTAAAGTATGCCGGTCAGGAAAGAAGACCAGCAACAAAAAGTCACCGCAGGAAAAGTGCAGAAAGGTACATAAGGTGGCTGAGAAGAGTTCGGATGAACAGAATTCGGATTCAGATTCCAACAGCAAGGAACTGGGTAGTCTGAGAATTCACAATGTGAGTAAGGAAGCTGACCGACAAACTATCTGGGTCACACTGCAGATAGCAGGAGTCCACGTGAAGATGGAATTGGACACCGGATCGGCGTTGACGGTCATGAATAAGCAAGATTACAAAAAGTTATTCACACATATTCCCCTACGGGATACAGAGATAGTATTGCAGACATACACGGGGCAAAGAGTATACCCCATCGGAAAGATAAAAGTCAAGGTGGTACACAAGGGCAAAGCACACCAAGGAATGGACATATATGTACTACCTGAGGGAGGTCCACCACTTCTGGGACGGGAGTGGATCAGGAAAATAAATATGGACTGGCACTCCCTAAAAGCAATAACGGTAGATTCCGGGAAAAAGAAAGATGTCAAACCTGAACGATTGTCCAGAATATTGGATGAGGGCATATGCAGCAGTGACAGTGACAAAGCAGAGAGTGAGAACTCGGTGAAGACAATCAGCTCAGACTCTGGAACTGATGATGGTAAGACCAGCCCATGTGCAAAAGACAAGTCTAAAATGGACTTGCAGACTAATGATGGAAAAACGAAGGAGTGCATAAATGCTTCAGAAGAGAACAAAGTATCAGAACAGAATTCCACTGAACAACAACAACATAGTTTGACAGAGAATTCTGAGTCTGTCCAGTCTACAGACATGCACATTTCTGAGGAACACCGGGCTCGAACTCAACTCAATTTCAAACTACAACAGCAATTAGAACAAATGATTCACCGTTTTGAGCAAGAGATGAATGCAAAGAAAAAGTTCTTTGACACAGAGTTGGAGAATCTGGGAAGACAGCAGAAGCAGCTGATTGAGAAAATGGAGCAGGAACACACAAACCATCTGCGCGATGAGGCCAATCGAATCAAAGCTGAGCAAGAAAGGGAATATGTCAAATTCATTGATCAGTTGAAAGCTAAGAAGAAAGAGCACCTTTTTGTGAGCAGTGTCAGCAGTAATAAGCCACTCGGGATTGGTGGCAGAGGCAAAAGCTGAAGTGATGGAGGAAATAGAAGACAATAGAGAAGAAGCAGAAGATGATGACTCATCTGAACCATTATCACCCCTACCAGGTCACGCACGTGGTCCCTCCGAACTGAGCCAAATCAGTCTGGAAGTAGAAAAACTTCCCAAGGTACTCGAGCCTTTAGAAGTCAGCAATGCTGGTTCTGAAGTTACGAAAGTTCAAGCTGTTAAGTCCAGTGAAGGACTATTAGATGAGTCACCCCAGCAACGAGAACCTACTACACCACCGAGAACTACTACACCACCGAGGCGTTATCCGGACTGAGTCAGGAAGCCTCCAGAGAGACTGAATCTGTGAACTGTTTTTACATGAAGTTGTGTATATATGTTATGATGTTATGTTAATGGGGAATATATACTGTTAAGCTAAAAAGGGAGGATTGTAGTGTATGTAACCGTTCCACCTTTAAGAGAACTATTTTAAGGGTTGCACTACTTTATCTTGGCTGCTGTATACTGTAATACCGGTGGTGACCACACCGGTATATAAGTGCTGTGTAATGATTTATTGGGCAGTTCCGCCCTGACCTTCGACTAGTAAAGTCCTGTTAAAATTTACTCTTGTGGTCTGTGTAGTAATTCTCACTATAACACACAGACTTAACAGATATTATTCATTTAATTGCAAACATCTGACTAAACAACTGAAAATCTGCTTCGTTCTACTGGCACACTCATATGTTCAGAATTGTTGTGTGCACTGAATGTATAGAACGCTTCATCTTCCCCTCTTCAGCTCTTAGCTGCCACTCTCGCTATCTCCACATAACAAAGTTTCTCATGATTCAGTTAACTGGTACCATTGATGGAGTGAGGCCGGACAGGTGGCTGGGGTAAGAAGCAGCAATGACATGCCAGTATGGCAGGGGTGGAGTTGATGATTGGTAGAGTGTAAAACCTGAACGGGAGAGCTTAATGCTGACACATTCTCCAGCACTGAAATCTCTCACTGTGGAAAAAAAACAGACTTTCACGACCACCGGGCGTCCCAAAGCGCTTTACAGCCAATGAAGTACTTTTTGAAGTGTAGTCACTGTTGTAATGCAGGAAACGTGGCAGCCAATTTTCGCACAGCAAGCTCCCACAAACAGCAATGTGATAATTATCAGATAACCTGTTGCAGTGATGTTGGTTGAGAGATAGATATTGGCCAGAACACATATTGGTAAGGAGTCATAGGGCTGGATTTTACCAGCCCTGAGGAGGCGGGTCTGCTGGGAAAGTCAAAGAGAATGGAAGCGGGTCCTGAACCCGCTCCCAAACCGCATCCAACCAATCTTCCCGGGAGTCGGATCCCCGATTTGCACAGGGACCCGACTCCTAGCGGTGGGAAGAGGATTATAGCCACTTAACTGCCTGTTAACAGGTAGTTAACAGGCAGTTAAGAGGCTTTTTGCAATTTTGAGACTTCTGCTGCGGGCTTCCCAAAGTTGAGGAACTCCGCCAGGGTAAGTGAGGCGTGCTGTGGGTCTGTTGTAATGTTGGTGTATAGATGACAGCTCCAGAAGTGCTGTGAAGGATGCAATGAGACACTGGTGGGTATGAGAGGTAAGGACATTTTGGGAAAGTCACTTTTAATGTATTTAGATTTTTCTGTAGGTGACAAGCTTTGAAGGGCTCGATTTTACCAGGCCTAAGGAGGCGGGATTGGAGGCGTGCGAGGTAGTAAAATCAAAAAAAATGGCGGGCGGGTCCGATCCCACCTCCATCCCGCCTCCAAGCAAGAGGCGGGATAAGCCCTTAAGGCCCTTAACAACCACTTAATTGCCTCTATAATCCCATTTTGAGAGGCCTTTCTGATTTTCCCACTTTTCCCACATCCTGCACGTCTCCTCTGGAACACGCCAGTGAATCCTGGTGGCCTCACTAGTGGATTGCTTACTAACAGCTGCAGCTCCACCATTAAAAAGGAGTTTTCAGCAATCTTCATTTGCAGGTGGCAGAACTTTGTTGTCTCAGCTCTGGGGGAACTTTTAGCAGGCATACCCATTGTTGTGGAAGTTTGGAGCCCGACACCCATCTCCAATGTGACCTCCTGGGAAACCCCTCTCGGCACCTTGACTGAGCGCTTCCTCAACTGAGGCATATACCAGAAGCATGGGAACCATTTATTTCCTTTCCTCCTGGACATCAGATTCGGACGAAGACCAGCCGTGGCAGCAGCAAAACCATGAACAACAGCACCACCAACAGCAGCAGCAGTAACAGGACCGCCAAGCTGCTGCCCACCCACCTGAAGTTGCACAGGCCAGAAGGCGCCAGCGCGCGACCACATTGCTGCCCGGGATGCAAGGGATGCACTCATCTTGGCCAGATTTGCTTAGCCTGCACAAACACTTTTGCCTCGCACCTTCTTATCAGACCATCGACAATGGCCAAGAACCTGCAGATTCCTATCACTCGGACCACCATACTGACAATTGCAAGTCGCCCTAAGCCCTCAATGTGGAAGTCCCATTAGCGAAATGACACACGCCACAACTACAACAGTTTGCCATCAGAATTTTTTATGACAATAAGCAACTGATGGCTTTTCAAAATTAAACACAATATTACACCCAATTGACTACCCTTGTGACTACTTGTGTATTATCTTCCTCTTACACGTGCTCCTACGTGGTGCTTCCCCTGTGGCTTCAGCAGATGTGGAGGCCCCTTGCTCACTTTCTTGCCGCTCCTGTTTCGACACCTTTGGCAGGCGTCCTCTGGGGTTGTGAACCTGTGAGGGCTCGGCAACAGTCTGCTACTCCTGCGGCTGTGCAGGGGTTGAGACGCCGATCTCAGTTGGGTGGGGACTCTGGTGGGGCTCTGACCGAGGACTTTGCAGTGGCATGGTCGTGTGAGCGCTTGTAGAGGAGCCCCCACTTCCTTGTTGTATGCCACCAGGGGACCATGAGGACCAGTTTCTGCACTGGAAGTCCTACTCCAGAGGACTTGCATGAAGGTCTGGTTTGTTTGCTCAATAGCTGACCATCGCTCAAGAGATGTCAGTCTATTCTGAACAATTACCATGTTTTCCATACCCTGGCGACTAAGCTCCTCCATGGACATAGCCATCCTCTCCTCTACGGTAGCCAGCCTTACCATGGAGGTAGCCATCCTTTCCAAGGAGGTTGCCATCCTTTCCGTGGTGATGTGTTCATGCGCCAATGCCTCCACAAAGCCTCTGCTCATGTTAGCGATGGACCTCAATGCTGTCAAACACTGTCAAATCATGTCAAAAATAAATGGTTCATGTGCCTTTAAGAAAGCCGGCAGATGAAGCGTCATCAACTGACGTCATCTGACACTGGCTTTCCCTTAATTGGCCAGCAAGCCCGCAGGGCGGGCTTAACAAGGCCAATCAGGGGAAAATAGCGTCTGTGCATCGGATGTCGCCGGGGGCGGGACTAGAACCCGGAAGGCAGCAGTTCCGCTCTCATCTTATCTCGGTAAGTAAAATCCAGCCCATAGAGTCATAGGGCTCGATTTTACCAGCCCTGAGAAGGCGGGTTTGGAGGCGTGTCAGCTGGTAAAATCGGAAAAAATGGTTTCAGACACCCAACTCACCTCCATCCCGCCCCCACCCGATTTTCCTGAGTGTCTGTTCAGCTGCTCCCAAACTGACCCGACTCCAACCAGTGGGATAGGTAGTTAAGGCAGTTAAGAGCCTGTTGACTGCCTTGATAATCCTATTTTGACAGAGGTTTCCCATTTTCCTGCCTCTGGCTCCTGTTTCCCGTCTTGTCAGAAACAGTCCTGCTGCAAGGAGACCAGTTGGTGGAGGACATGATCTGTCATTATTATTGGTGCAGAACTTTAAACATGCTCCTGTAACATGGCTGGCATTCAAATGCAACAACTTTGTTGTTGGAGGTTTGGGATAAGATTTTGCAAATCTACTGACCTTGTGACTGGTCAAGCTGGCACCAATCTGCTGTTTGAACTGATTGGAATAATTTCAGGCCACTTTGAGTGTAGGCTTGCAAGCTTCTTGCCTCAACTGAAATCTATAACAACGGGATGGGAACCATTTACATCCTCTCATCCTGGTCGCCATATTCGGAGGAAGAGCAGCGCGGCTTAGTGCTGCCGGATGAACAAGTGGCTCAGCACACAGCCTCCTTGGAGCAAGATGAAGAGGATGATGAAGAGGACGAGGAAGAGGATGAGGAGGAGGACGGGAAGTGACACCTTGCGGGGTCGGATGTGGCCAATCCAGCAGTAGGCGACCACATTACTGGCCGTCAGGCAAGGGATGCACTCATCCATGCCAGATTCATGTCATCTTACGCTTCAACCACAGGTGGCTGGCACATGGAGATGACTATAAGTCCGACATTCTCAAAACCCCAGGCATCATCTGTCCAATAAATGGTGGTATGCGCTCAGTGTCACCACCAACATTCTACATGGAAATCACCCTGAGCCCTCATTCTTCCATTTCCCAGGACACAGAGGCCACACTTTAGTTGATTTCAGCAGATCATTAAACCTTTTTCTACACTGAACCCATGTGCGTCTGCACACAGACCTTGAGCTCACCTCCTCAGCAATTTGCAGCCAAGCTGCCTTGGTTTGCTGAGGAGGCCTCCTCCTTCTGTTTCCAGGGAAGAAGAGCTCCTGATGTCCTCTAACTCCCTCAACAAGAGCACGGAGAGAGCCCTCATTGAACCAGGGTGTAGCCTTAGTTATTGGGGCTGCTGTTCCTGCAGCAGCCAGCAGCTTTAAGAGAAAAAAGCATTAATATCACTAAGCCAATGATTGGAATAAATCTGGCATCTTTTTCATTTCATAATCAGATTATAAATTGATATATACAAAAAATCATTAAAATCTTTCTGGAAAAATATGACCAGCAATTTCATTCCTTAAATTTTGTTCAGAACAGATGCTGTCAACTCCCCTTTCTATATAATACAGCACCAAAACATCACATTGACATTTTTCCCCAAAGGGGACATGGCCCCTTTAAATTTTCTTTCAAGCAACGTGTCATCAGATGTGAGAAACTGACAGCCTCCAAGCAATTGCCTGGAGGGACCCGCACGTCGGCCGGAACGAGGCAAATCAACGCAAATTCGTAAGTTCTGGGAGGCGGCTGCCGGGAGCGGATCGGAAAGCCTCCGAGCAGCGGACCCGCACTCAAGCCGCCTCCATTAGTAAAATCGCGGCCATAGAGTCATAACGGCACAGAAGGAGGCCATTCGGCCCATCGAGTCCGTGCCGGCTCTCTGTAGAGCAATCTAGTCAGTCCCATTCCCCCGCTCTATCCCTGTAGCCCTGCAAGTTTATTTCCCTCAAGTGCCTATCCAGTCTCCCCTTGAAAACATTGAGTGTGTCCGCTTCCACCACTTCCGTCGGCAGCGAGTTCCAGGTCCTCACCACTCACTGCGTAAAAAAGTTTTTCCTCACGTCGCCCCTGTATCTCTTGCCCAAAACCTTAAATCTGTGTCCCCTAGTCCTTGTACCATCAACTAGTGGGAACAGCCCTTCCCTGTCTAGCCTATCCAAACCCGTCATAATCTTGTACACCTCTATCAAATCACCCCTCAACCTCCTTTGCTCTAATGAAAACAAATCCAGCTTCTCCAACCTGTTCTTGTAGCTAAGATCCCCCATCCCCAGAACCATTCTGGTAAATCTCCTCTGCACCCTCTCAAGTGCCTTCACATCCTTCCTAAAGTGTAGTGACCAGAACTGGATGCAATACTCCAGTTGTGGCCTAACCAGTGCTTTATAAAGGTTCAGCATAACTTCTCTACTTTTGTACTCAATACCGCTATTTATGAAGCCCAAGATTCCACATGCTTTACTAACCACTCTCTCAATATGTCCCGCAACCTTCAGGGACCTATGCACATTAACTCCCAGATCCCTCTGTCCCTGCACACTCTTTAAAACTGTGCCATTAAGTGTATATTGCCTCTCCCTGTTCCTTCTGCCAAAATGCATCACCTCACACAACATTTCATCCTAAATGGGCTTTTTAAAATTAAAACAAGCCAATGCTAGATCACCAAGGATTAATTTCCCCCAGTGCTTAACCAGTCTGTCAAGATATCACCATGGACCTGGAAGTAAAAGTAACGTTTACCTTTTTTAAGCCTAAGGAGTGATGCTACATCTTACATTGCAGGATGCATGTTACATTACAATTTGTAAATAATTTTCTCTTGTTGATGTGAATCAGCCACAGAGGGCAGCAGCTCACCTGTCACTATGCATTACAGGGGGAAATTAACATTAAGTAAGACAAAATAGTGGCACATGTGCAGGTTGTACCTCTGTATAGCATTTTGTGGTGGGGGGGAGGGGGGGTTAAGGGGAGGGGGAGTAGTTCTTGTTTGTATCCAAAATGACTCAAATTGTACCAAGTGTGTTTATCTGCAGATCAACCTTGAAGGATTTCACCTGGGCTTGTCTCTTATATTCCAATATAGCAATTCCTGATAACTTTAAAGAGATGGGATCCTGTCTGACAAGATTGACTTTCTGTTGGGCAAAGCAGAACAACATCAGTGCTGACATTGTTTTTTTTTGCATTTCTGGGGAAAGTGCAAATCTTGGATACTGAGATCCCTGTACTTCATGCACCTCAGTTTCAAAATACTTTCTAAATTCTCCTATTGCTTCCATTGAACAATCAAGGAAATAAAAGGCCTTGACAGATCTCGGGGCTCTGGGGTAATCGTCTATCTACAAAATCAGCCCCGAGGAACACCCATTTGGAAGTAGCTCCGCCCTCTGACAACCTTCCAGTACGGTAGAGGCTCATCCCTTTCTGTAACATTATCATTGGCAGCCATACAAAAAGAGTCCTATAACCCAGGGACACAGAATCACCGAATTTACAGGGAGGGTGTTTTCTCTATTAACAAAGAAGCCATAAACAATGCATGTTGTAACAGAAGGTCACACTACATCAGAGAGTATTTTAATGAGGAGCTACTGTATTTCTAACAAACCTTAATCAAGACTACGACAGACAGCTGGCATTTTTTGAAAAAAAATCAAACAAAATACTTTATTAGGATAACAGAAAAATAAACCAAAAGAGATTAAAAAGCCAGTTTATCGAAAGCTTGTAGTTTGTTCAAGTTTATTGTTGGGAGGATTACATTTTTATTAGTCACACAAAATACTCATGTCGGCCAATAAATAGAATGCTGTCACATTAAATTTGAGGTTTTAATATATTTGTACAGCACAGAAGGAGTGGAACATGCTAAACTGATATTTATCAAGCTCTTACTCTGCTGGGAATTAAAGAGAGGGAAAAAAGGGGGGAATGATTACATAAAACCTTAAACTAAATAGGGTGGACAGTATCTTGTTTTAAGTGTAATGGCAATCTAGGTGAACAGGGCTCATGGCTTTACTATTTTTAACTCTGCTGTCTATGATATGAAACGATATGTTTCAGTGTGATTTTTTTTGTGCTGGTGGTGCTTGTAGGCAGATGAGTGTTTCTCACTGTGGCGTCCATCATTCCTTGCCAGTCTTGTCTATTAACGAGCACTATCATCCCATCTCAGGATGACAGCTGCAACACTTACTCTGGCGCAATAAACAGCTAAATGAGGCGCACAGCAATTTTGCTTGTCACCAGGGCCCTCGGCACGACTGGCTGCACAGCTTGATGCATAAATTCATGAGGCTGTTGCATATGATGGAGCATGCCCAGCTGAGAGAAGTGATGGATAACCGGGTGGCTAAAATTGGCCATCACCTTGACTGTGTCAGGGCTTTAAAAAAAGACTAGGGAAGGGTGGGGGTGGGGAGAACTTCCTCATATTGTGTGTACAGTACACTCTCTTGTGGCAGCTCTCATTGTTCACATTTAAAGGAACAACATGATTTGTACCCTTTAGAAACTGAATCTATGAAACCCTTAGCACAGTCTCCCTTTAAATCTTTAAAATGTAAGATATTACTGTTGTAAAGTTCCATGTAAAACAGCTGGTTTACTGGCATTTTTTTTAGGAAGTTTTATGACAAAGACCAGGTTATTCATTGTTGATTGTCGTGTCATCAAGGCACACTGTTTAGGCCTTAGATCACTGGAAGCTCCACGGATATTTAAATCTCCCTCAGTTACCCGGTTTTGTAAATTTTAGTTTAACATAATGGCCCAGAAATTCCGTTCGCTGCAATTTGGATAAATCTCCGCCTGGATCGGAGGGCTCCCGGGAGGTGCAGAATTCTGTTGCAGTGCCTCTTCAAACTGCCGGTGCAGAGGGCAAGCGTATCCCAGGGGCGCATGTAGTTCGCAGCATCCCTGGGATCACGTGGGCCATGGCGAGCCAATCAGAGCAGGGAACCTCCATTCATAGATTTGACAGGAAGGCCTGTCAAATCTATGAATAGAGATCAGCCCCAAAACATAAGTAAAACTTCAAATACATTTTTTTTAATCACATTTTTAAAATGACTATAAATTACATAAATTAACAACTTTAAACAAAAATTTTAATTTTTGAAAAAAATAATTAAAGTTTTTAACGGAGCTAAAAATAAACTTACCTTTCTTTAAAGTATTTAAAAATGATAAACAAGTGGAAAAAAAAATTTTTTAATTTTTTTTTTTTACTTTCTTCAACTCTTAGCCTGGTAAAAGCAGGCCTTGCTTTTCTAGGCACAGCTGTTACCGACTTACCTGGACTGAAGCAACTGTGGAAAAAAACAGAACGGAAGCTTCGGTTTCCAGCGCGTGCACAGTGCACGCCTAAAACCGGCACTTCCGTTGGCCCTACGGGTGAGTACACAGCGCATACACACCCGTAGGGAACGGAATTTATGGGCCTATGATGCTGGCACGTCCAACGTTAAGCTACTTCAATCCCCAGCATCGAAGCTTTGACCACGCTCGATCAGCTCCAATGTCCGCATGCCCGATACGAGACTCCCATAACAAGCGCTCTACTCGGAGCTCCGGCATGGCAAGAGAGCCCCAGGTGGGCAGAGGAAACGCTTCAAGGACACCCTCAAAGCCTCCTTGAAAAAGTGTAACATCCCCACTGACACCTGGGAATCCCTGGCCCAAGACCGCACAAAGTGGAAGAGAAGCATCCGGGAAGGCGCCGAACAGCTCGAGCCTCTTCGCCGGGAGCAAGCGGAAGCCAAGCGCAGGCAGCGCAAGGAGCGCATGTCAGCCCAAGCACCCCACCTACCCGCCCCTTCAACCACCGTCTGCCCCACTTGTGACAGAGACTGTAGGTCCCGCATTGGACTCAGTCACCTGAGAACTCCTTTTTAATGTGGAAGCAAGTCATCCTCGGTTCCGAGGGACTGCCTAAGAAGAGAAGACTTAAATATAAGGAATAGCATTGTTACTATAATACGGACCACAAACTACTCAAAGAAATAATTCAAATACAATTTTGATTTTAAAAACATTGCAAAATATTAATTCTGCTCACCCTGTTGTCCATTTTTCCCTCTTTAGCTTTTGTTACTCAGTTTTCTACTAATTTTTTAAACCTTTGGATTTACTTTATTCTGCCTCCTTTCCATACCTTTCTTTCCTGAAACAATAATTTTAGAACTCTGTTACTTACTGTATTGTTTTCCACCTGACATCCCACTCCCTGTTTTGGTGGTGAGAGCAATTTCCAAAAAATGGGGCTTTCATTCATAGAAAAATGATTTCTGAGTTTCTTTATGTCACAAGACCAGACTTTGGCATGCCAAACATAAATGGACCCTTCTCAATAAGTTACCTTCAACACTTAGGGAAGTAAGCTGGTTTGTGGTGTTGGAAGAATTAAATCTGGTTGGTTGTTACAGGAATGACATAGTAGGGTAGTTAGAGTGTTGCTGTACCAACATGCAAGGCAATATACAGGTTTGATTCCTTCTTTTCACTGAGTTCTCAACCTCAGTAGTGCTGCTGTGTGGAAATGCAGAGAGGAAGCCAAGGGTATTCCTGAATATACACTCATGCACCCTTATCAACAACAACTTGCATTTATATAGCGCCTTTAACATAGTAAAACATCCCAAGGCACTTCACTGAAGCATGATCAAACAAAATTAGACACCGAGCCACACAGAGATATAAGGACAGGTGAGTGAAAGCCTGGTCAAAGAGTTTTAAGGAGTGTCTTAAAGGAGAAAAGAGAGGTTGAGGGGCAGAGAGGTTTAGGGAGGGAATTCCAGAGCTCAAGGCCTCGGCAGCTGGAAGCACGGCCACCAATGGTGGAGCAATGAAAATCGGGGATGCACAAGAGGCCAGAATTGGAGGAGCACAGATATCTCGGAGGGTTGTAAATTCTGGAGGAGGTTAAAGAGATAGGGAGGGGTGAGGCCATGGGGGATTTGAAAACAATGATGAGAATTTTAAAATCGAGGCATTGCCGGACCAGGAGCCAATGTAGGTTGGTGAGCACAGGGATGGATGCTGGGTGAACGGGACTTGGTACGAGATGGACTAAAGGCAGCAGAGTTTTGGATGAGCTCAAGTTTACTGAAGTTTATCAAGAAGCATTGGTGTAGACCTGGGAGCAGACCATCCAACCACTTCAGTTACAGTCAATGTATGGCCTGGGGATGTCAGGTGGGCTGAACAATATACTCTGATATTTAAAGTTAGCTTTTGTTTATAATTGATTGGACATATTGCTACATTTAATTCAAGTAGGTGAGAAATAAACTGTTGTCAATCTCTGTTACAGACTTATACAAATAGAGAGACAACCAAATTAAGTTAAGTGAACAAACATCAATGATTTTGTCAATGACTGTTTCTACATTGTTCGCTGCCATCTTATTTTTTTAGCTAATTTATAAGATTTACAAACATGGCCTAAATTTTGCTCTAATTGGCGTTGACAGGTTTCAGTAGTACCGCCACACATCAGCATTAAAATATCCACCCAGCATATTTCTGGCAGTATGGTGGCCATATTTAATTGGAAACCTCTGATGGCATGCAGAGCCCCTTTACTGATTACGCCATGTCCTTGTTTTAGCCACTACCATACGGTTAAAAAAGATCTAAAAATAGGAAAGTTAATTTTGGATGAACTTAGGGGATTGATTTTAAGCTGCTGCCTGCTCATCTCTCACCTGAAAAATGGGTGGTCAGCTGTTGAAAATCGGGGGTGGGGGAGGGGGGTAACTTGAGGTACCCCGTCGACACTCAAAGCCTACCTGATACAATATTTAGACGAGTCTGTAAATGGTCACGCAGCACGCCCGCCTGAAACAGGAAGGACTCTGCTTACATATGCAAATTAGGATCCTACGCCAGTTGTATATTCAGTAAATGCTCTGCTCATTTGTACCAGGCAGTGAGCAGCCGAACCAGCGGTCTTTAAAGGGACGGCTGGAGGCTGCTCCAAAAATGGATCATTTTAGGGGGGAATACTTGTGGGACCAGAAGCAACAGAAATGCTCCTCTTGGTCCCACAAAAACACTGCTGCCGACTGCAAGCCACTCGGTAGGCCCTCCATCAGTGTGCCTCGACTCCCCCCCACCCTCTTAGTGCCAATATCAACTTTCTCATGGAGCTGCTGGAGTTTTGACCGCCCCTAGTGTGTGTGGGGTGGGGGGGGGGGGGGGAGCTTCTTTTTCCCAGTAGCTCGTTGTCCGCTTGGCAGCTGACCTGATTTAAGCTAATGGAGGTCCAAACCTGAAGATAGTACAAGCCTCCCGAGGCTGGCTTCGGGCAGGTGACGCAGCCGCTCTGCCAACTTCACACCTGTTTTGTGTGGAAATTAAAAGTCCCCCCCCCCCCCCCACACAATGCGACTTACACTGGATTGCACCTGCAACTTCCTCAGTCACAAATGCAGTGTTGGCCACCACTTTAATACATTTAACTGTTACAGGAGAGCAGACGTTGAACTCCATTCATTATTTTGGAGCTGCTGGCAGAGGAAACAGAGATATAAGGCAGATAGCAAACAATGAACAATATAATATCAATAGAGACTATTTTTCATAAAACTATACCCAGTAAAATAGGAGTACACTCATTAAAATATTGGCTTTAAATGATTCTAACACCACCTTTCAGCTGATGTTAGAACAACATGGTTAAGGAATTCCTCTTCAGCAATAAATTTGAGAGGCGTGCTTTTGCTTGCTAATCATGAACTGCTAGTGAAAATGTGCGATTCTAGCGAAAATGGAGTTGTTAGCAGTAAAAATAAATATGTCAATCACAAAGTACCTGCAAAAATAATCTTCAAACAGCTAACAAACCACCAAACTGGTATAAATCTCCCAAACGTTGTTAATGCAGCTGTGAAATGCACAACTGTATAAGAGAATAACTGAATGACAGCATGATTCCGAGATGAAGTACTCCAAGCTCTGGAGTGTCACAATGATGCTTATGGGGGCTGAAGAAGAGCAACAAATGAGCAGAGAACGAGGCATGTTTGTTAGTACATAACCCAAACGATGAACGTAATCTCCAGGTCTAAAGATACCTGACAGGAAATTAGGGACAAATTGCATGACTTAAGGAAGAGCACTGAGGTAAGGCTAAATTTAATTGTAAATTAACAGCATGAGAAAAATATATACCTGATAGAAATGTGGACTTCTAAAAGATACCCACATTTCATATCCAAAATGCTTGACTGACACAGTGAAATGTTGACCTGATTTCAGCATGTCATGCATTACAAGTTAAAATAACAGGGTTATGCAAATTGCACTATACATGCCAGAATGAGAGAGTGAAGGTTCTACAGGAAGAATTGTCCATAATCCAGATCCCCCCTGTCTCAATCCCTACTGCTCTTGTGTTTAAAGACAAAACTGGCACATATGGTGTAAAGGACAACAGTTGGAGTATAACTTCAGGAGAAACATCTAAAGCCATAGTTGATAGCAAAGTTTGGAAGGAATGGGGTTTCAATAGTTGGAGGGGAACTGGTGATAAGTGCCACATTATTCGGGTGTTCTATGATTTGCAATGTGTGTTACATAACCATATGCAATCCCTGCAAAAAAAATACAAGTAAATCAAATAGCACTTCCATGATTGTAAGCATGTCCACTAGAAAATAATAGTGCCCAGTTACATAGCTCACTGGATGATCTAGGTAATTATACGCTCCTGCCTGTAGTTGTATAAAGTGTAGCCAGGGACCAAAGGAACCAATGCCTTCAGGAGGGAAATGGAGGAGGAAGGAGGGCAGAAGATTGACAGAAAAAAAAGGAGAAAAAAAAAGAACTTGTTCAATATTTGTATGACTTGTATAGGAGAGAAAGTGAAAAAAAAGAATTTAATATGCTACTAGAAAGAAGAAAAGGCAACATGATCTCACTGTTGTGTCCAGAGTTCAAAACAAAGTGAGATTCCTGAGTACTCAGAATCCTGCTTTGATTGTGAATGCTGGAGACATTGACAACAATGTAATAACTTTAGAGAAATTTAAGTGAAGTTTTACCATAAACAAATTGCAAGATCACAAGATAAGTATAGCAGTAGGAGGCCATTCAGCCCTTTTTAACTAATCCATCCAACTACAAAAAAATACAGTCACATCCCATCGTCCAACTGGATCTTTACTGAATCTAAGGTTTTTGACGCTACTACACAGAAGATTGAAAAACACTTTCCCGACATCAGTCTAAAAACCACCTGTCACATTCTCCTTGACTAATCTACTGGAATTTTTTGAGGATGTAACTGGTAAAATAGATAAGGGAGAACCAGTGGATGTGGTGTATTTGGACTTTCAGAAGGCTTTCGATAAGGTCCCGCATAAGAGATTAGCGTGTAAAGTTAAGGCACATGGGATTGGGGGCAAGGTATTGACTTGCACAGCGAACTGGTTGGCAGACAGAAAGCAAAGAGTTGGAATAAACGGCTCTTTTTCCGAGTGGCAGGCAGTGACTAGTGGGGTACCACAGGGATCGGTCCTTGGACCCCAGCTATTCACAATATATATTAATGATCTAGACAAGGGAACTAGATGTAATATCTCCAAATTTGCAGATGACACAAAGCTGGGTGGGCGTGTGTGCCGTGAGGAGGATGCCGAGAAACTCCAGGATGATTTGGACAGGTTGGGTGATTGGGCAGAAGCATGGCAGATGCAATATAATGTGGATAAATGTGAGGTTATCCACTTTGGTGGCAAAAACAGGAAGACAGATTAATATCTGAATGGCAATAGATTGGGAGAAGGGGAAGTGCAACGAGACCTGGGTGTCCTTGTGCACCAGTCGCTGAAGGTAAGCATGCAGGTGCAGCAGGCGGTTAAGAAGGCCAATGGTATGTTGGCCTTCGTAGCGAGAGGGTTTGAGTACAGGAACAAGGATGTCTTGCTGCAGTTGTACAGGGCCTTGGTGAGACCACATCTTGAGTATTGTGTGCAGTTTTGGTCGCCTTATCTGAGGAAGGATGATCTTGCCATGGAAGGAGTGCAGCGAAGATTCACCAGGCTGATACCTGGGATGGCAGGAATGACGTATGAGGCGAGATTGGGTCGATTGGGCTTGTACTCGCTGGAGTTTAGAAGAATGAGAGGGGATCTCATTGAAACTTATAAAATTCTGACAGGACTGGACAGACTAGATGCAGGAAGGATGTTCCCAATGGTCGGGGGGTCCAGAACCAGTTGTCACAGTCGAAGGATCAGGGGTAGGCCATTTAGGACAGAAATGAGGAGGAATTTCTTCACCCAGAGAGTGGTGAACCTGTGGAATTCTCTACCACAGAAGGCAGTAGAGGCCAATACATGAAATATATTCAAGAAGGAGTTGGATATATTTCTTAAGGCTAAAGGGATCAAGGGGTATGGGGAGAAGGCAGGGACCGGGTACTGAATTTGGATGATCAGCCATGATCGCATTGAATGGCAGAGCAGGCTTGAAGGGCCGAATGGCCTACTCCTGCTCCTATCTTCTATGTTTCTATGTTTCCTCTTTTATTCCAACTGATCTTGCAGTGTAAACTAGTACCATCAAGGTCCAAAACTGTTTCTGATGAGCCAATAGGTATGACCCTGCCAAGGTTGTGCATGATATAAAAGTATGGTGCAGGGTTATGGCTATGCACAGTCACACATCAGGAAAAAAAAACAGGTTTAAAGACCATGTACAAAAAAAAGAAAGTTCCTCGCAAAAATGGTTAAATAGAAAGAGCGGCCAGCAGGAGCTCTATCAATACCAGTAACAGTGCTTAAAATGAGGAGCATCAATTGTAGCTAATGGTGCGCTAATACAGGGATCGCTAGTTGGAGCCATTCCAGTCCCAAGAGAGAGTGTACCAGTAGGAACAGCTGGGGATAATGCTTTACCAGTAGAGTACTGATTCAGTTTTGCTTTTATTGATACATATCCATTCCTTTTCTATATTACAAAAAAAATCTTAATGCATTTGAGTCCTTCTAATAGTCTAATAAAAATTTAAAGATATTTTGGTATGTAGAATATTAGCATGCAGTATTCTAAGAATAGATTCTAAGAATAACTTTTTTTAAATCAATCTGATATGTACAGGCCTATGCATTTCCACTGAAACACAACCCAATATCACTGCAGTTCAAATTATGGTACAACTAAACTTTAGTTCAAACCATATCATTGAAGTTTGCCATCTAACACTGCAAACTGCACTCTCAGCTGCTAAATACTAAATCCCCCCTAAATTCCATCCATATATAAGTGATATATTGGAGTGGTTTACAAGGTCATAATCCATCTCAGGGTTGGGGTGTTACTGATAAATTGACTGAATTTTGCTCAGCTTATGATGTCTTCAGAATTATTAGTCGTATAACACACTATAACCTGTGCATTCCACTGTATATAATGTATACTATACTCATAGGAGGATGCCATTTGGCCCATCAAGCCTGTTGCATCAATTTGTTAGCTACAGCAGCTCTATCCTTTTAATCCCAATTTCCCACCCTTTCTCCATATCCCTTGATGCTCTTACTTCCCAAGTATCTTTATTCCTTTGAAATACCTCAAGTGACTTTGCATCTACAGCCTTCTGAACTGGTGCATTCTACGTCCTCTCACCATTGGTGTGAAGATGCTTTTCCTAGATTCATTTTCACAGTCCAAATTTTAAGCTGTTGCCCCAGTCTCCCACTGTAGCTCCAGGAGATTGGCGAAACCCTCCCAAAAAACAGTGGCGTTACAACAGGAGATTGGGACAACACCCGTGGAATTTCAGGACCGATGGGCTCAATCTTGACAGGGGCAGGCTGGTAGTTGGGGAGTTGGGGGGGGGGGGCGGAGTTTCTGTTGGAAAGCCCAGAAGCTCAGGTTTCCCCACATGCTGTGGAGTTTTGCCTCCACAGTCTGCATAGTTTTGCTTTGTCAGGTTTCCCACCAGGACATCAGCCTGATTGACAGGCTTAGTTTCCAATCGCCTGCTGCTGCTAGTGGGAGTGAGGTGGGGTCCGATCCTCAACCCCCAGGGGGGGTCTCTGATCCCCAACTGGGGGTGGGGAGGGTGGTTGTATGGAGGGGTGGTCTGAGGGGGAGGGTGTAATGATCAGTAACATGTCATTCTAGAATGGTACACTAGGTGGAGCTGTATGTTTAGTAGGGGGCTACCCACAAGGCAGTAGTCAAGATGGATGCCTGTACACAAGCCCACATGGCTGAATAAATGACTAGCTCAAGCTAGCTGTTCATAATGAAAATGTCTATTTATTCATGAACATAACATGGTACCAGGAGTGGTAATATCTGCTGAATATTGTGAAACGCGACATGGAGAATTTGAAGCCACCGGAGGGTTTGAAACTCACAGGGTATGTCGACTGCAATGGCGGACTTTCAAACAACAATTCGAACTCTACATTGCTGCCATCGGGTTCGGTACGAAGCCAGACGCAAGGAAAATAGCATTACTGCTCACGGTTGCAGGCCCACAGGCGATAGAGGTATTTAATACGTTTGTATTTGATCAAGAGGAGGACAGAGAAAAAATGGACGATGTGCTAAAGAAGTTTGATACACATTGTTCTCCCAAAAAGAACGAGACCTATGAGAGGTATGTGTTCCGTTCACGGACACAGCAGCAAAATGAGACTTTTGATCGCTTTGTGACTGATCTGAAACTGAAAGCACAGACATGTAATTTCTCTGAACTGAAATCATCCATGATTCGTGACCAGATTGTGTTTGGCATTCATGATAAAAAAGTCAGGGAACGTTTGTTGAGAGAAACCGAACTAACATTGGAGGATGCTGTGAAAATATGCCATGCCAGTGAGCTAGCTCAACAGCACGCAAAGACTTTCAGTGAAATTAATAATAATGCGGCTGTAATGAGTGACTGTGCTGCTGTCGGCGCTGTGTCCTACAAGGGGAAGAAATGAGAACAGAACAGAAATGCAAAACAATCGGAGGATGGAATTTTTAATTGTAAATGCTGTGGTTACAAACACCAGTCAAGACAATGCCCAGCGTTTGGCAAAATGTGCACAAAATGTAATGGAAAGAATCACTTTGCCAAACAATGCTTTTCAAAAGTAAAAACAAAGAAAGGGCAACAAGTCAATGTGATTGAGGACACTGATTTAAGTGAGACATTTTTTGTAGGAATGGTGTCATGTGACAATATCAAAAAGGATACAGAAAATGTGCAGCCCTCAGGAATGGACAATGCTGAACATAAAGTTAATGCAGTAAAAGAGGACAAATGGATAATGCCACTGCAGGTAAATGGAGCATTAGTTACATTAAAACTAGACACTGGGCAAAAGCACACTTAATCAGTATGAGTGACATAAAAAATATGAAAAAGCCCAAAATACAGAAAAAGTCAGTACTACTGAAGAACTATAATGGACAGAAAATAGATAGCTTAGGTGTATGCAGACTTAAAGTGACAGTCAAAGACAAAGTGCATCATCTCATGTTTTCTGTTGTGGCTGAAGGACTTAATTCACTACTAGGTGACAAAGCTTGTGAGGACTTAGAACTGGTCAAGAGAGTCTACCGTATAAACTGTGCCATAAGCAGACCAGATGACTCAGTGGATTCTGTAGTGAGTAATTTCCAGGATGTGTTCAAAGGATTTGGAGTTCTACCATTCACTTACAAGATCCAGCTAAAGGAGAATGCTCAGCCAGTGGTACATGCTCCACGGAGAGTTCCAGCACCCCTGCGTAACCGGCTCAAGAAAGAACTGGACAGAATGACCACACTAGGAGTCATCAGGAAAGTCAAAGAGCCAACAGACTGGGTTAACTCCATGGTATGTGTAAAGAAAAAGAACAATGATCTAAGAGTATGCATGGATCCAAAGGACTTAAATGCAAACATAAAACGTGAACACTACCAGATTCCCAAGCGAGAAGAAATCACCAGTGAAATGTCAGGTGCCAGATACTTCACAAAGCTCGATGCCTCAAGCATTTTGGCAACTAAAACTGGATGAAGAGAGCACCAAATACTGTACCTTCAACACACCATTTGGCAGGTATTGTTTCCTCAGAATGCCTTTCGGGATAATATCTGCATCTGAAATCTTTCATAGAGTGATGGAACACATAATTGAAGGTCTGGAAGGAGTTCGGGTCTATGTTGATGACATCATCATCTGGGGCTCCACACTGAAAGAACACAATGAGAGACTGACTCAAGTGCTACAGAGCATACGCCGGAATGGACTGAAGCTCAACAAAGCCAAGTGTCAGCTTAGTGTCCAGGAAGTCACTTTCCTAGGAGATAATCTATCTGGTAAAGGAATAGAGCCAGATATGGAAAAAGTAAATGCCATACTCAAAATGCCCCGACCCACTGACAAAAAAGGAGTGCTACGCATCATGGGGATGATAAACTTCATTGGAAAGTTCATTACTAACTTGTCAGCCAAGACAGCCTGTCTGCGAGACCTGCTACATAAAACAAATTAGTTTGCATGGACAGAAAGACATGAACAAGAGTGGATGAACCTCAAAACAGTGCTGACAACCACACCTGTACTCACCTTCTTTGACCCAACAAAGAGAATCAAAGTGTCAACAGATGCATCAAAAGATGGCCTAGGCGCGGTCTTGCTACAAGCAGAGGGTGACGATTGGAAGCCTGTTACCTATGCCTCCAGGTCTATGACTGATTCTGAGTGTCGATACGCCCAGATAGCGCTGTTCGCTACCCACACCCGGTTCACGGGGCCTTGCTGCGCCGGCAGAGGCGCAAGTTAAGGTGGAGGTGCAGGACGGCTGCTTTTTTGGCGGCCGCCTGCCAGCACCTCCGTCCCTGGCCTCCTGGACCCCCCCCCCCCCGCGACATTGCCGGCTGTTTCCCGAGAGCCCGGCACTTCTCCTTGGTGCCGGGCTCTTTTGCCGGCACTCGCGATCGAGGCTCGCGCTGCTGCAGGCACCTCCCCCTTAACAGTGGGAGGAAGGCCTGCAGTACCGCAGCGTGCCGTGCCGCAGCGTGTGGCGCTGTGGCACGTAGTGCTGCGAAATTCACTTTCAGCGCCCTAAGAGGGACGCGGAGTGCCTCGAGCCGTGCCCCGTCTCCCTCTAGGGGCACTTCAACTGAATTTGCCGCGATCGCTAATGCGGCGATCGCGGCGCAAATTCCAGTGCCCAGGCGAACTTCGCGCCGCTTGGGCGCCTCAGGCCAATTTCTAGGCCATAGTGTTAGCAGATGCACTATCCCGAGCACCCACAATGAGTCATGTGAGCTCTACTGAGGAAGACGTGGATGTTCATGTGAGTATGGTCACTGCTGTGCTGCCCGTGTCAGACACAAAATCAAAGCAAATAGCAGAAGAAACAGTAAAAGATACAGTGTTACAAACAGTAATAGAGAACATTCATCATGGTTGGCCAAAAGGTTCCTGTCCAAAGTACTATCACATCAGGTCAGAGTTGAGTGTCGCAAGTGGACTATTACTAAAAGAGAACAGAATAGTCATTCCACAGGCTCTACATCAAGACATGCTCAAAAGGATTCATGAGGGACACCTCGGAATTGAAAAATGCAAAAGGAGAGCAAGAGACGCTGTTTATTGGCCTGGCATAAATAAGGACATTGAGAACATGACAGGCATATGTGAGACATGTCAGAAACACCAAAACAAACAAGCAAAGGAACCAATGATAGTAGCTGACTTACCAACAGCACCATGGCAAAAGGTTGGTATGAACCTTTTTTCATTTGAATGGTAAAGACTATCTAATAGTGATTGACTACTATTCTAACTATCCTGAGATGGCGCTGCTCTCAAGCACATCTGCAAGCAGTGTCATAATGCATGTTAAATCCATCTTCGCCAGACATGGAATTCCCAGGATTGCCGTTAACGACAATGGTCTGTGCTTCAACTGTAAGGAGTGGCAACAGTTTGCAGCACATTATGACTTTCAACACAGCACATCCAGTCCTCTGTATGCTCAGTCGAATGGTAAGGCAGAGAAAGGTGTTCAAGTTCTCAAACAGCTACTGAAGAAAGCAACAGAAAGCAAGTCTGATCCTTATCTCGCCCTGCTGAGCTACCGAGCCTCCCCTTTAGACTGTGGTTCTTCAGCTGCTGAACTCCTAATGGGTCGCAAATTGCGCACCATGCTACCCTGCTGTGCAAAAAAAAAGTAGAGTAAGGAACTGAGACAGAGACTTCAACTGTTAAAGCTGAAACAGAATCACACTATGATAAGTCATCCAAAACTCTGAAACCATTGACAAGCGATGATGTTGTCAGGATTGAGGATCCAGATGCATGGAACAGGAAAGCTACAGTTCTTGAGGAAGTAGGACCAAGGTCATACACTGTTAGAGCTGAGGAAGGACAGATTCTCAGGAGGAACCGCCGTTCCCTCCTGAAAACACAAGAAACTATCCAAGAGCAAATCGATGACAATGCTGCAACTGAATCTTGTCACTCACCACCAGAACAATCTAACACAAACACACATACAGGCTCTCATGAAAACACATCAGACTTACCTGTGCTGAGAAGATCCACACGTGAAGTAAAAAAGCCTGATAGACTTAATCTTTGAGTACAAAGAAAACTATAATGAAAGAATGAAAAGCTTAGAGTTCATAAAGTAAAGCTTTGAAAATGTGTTGACTGTTGTGAAGATGTTTATGTCGTTATGATTGATTGATATTGATTTTGTTTAACCTCTAAGGAAGGGGATGTAATGATCAGTAACATGTCATTCTAGAATGGTACACTAGGTGGAGCTGTATGTTTAGTAGTGGGCTACCCACAAGGCAGTAGTCAAGATGGATGCCTGTACACTAGTCCACATGGCTGAATAAATGACTAGCTCAAGCTAGCTGTTCATAATGAAAACGTCTATTTATTCATGAACATAACAGAGGGGAGCTTGGGGGGGGGGGGGTGCGGTGCCATGGGGAAGTGCTTACCTTCTCCCCGAAGCTGTCCTCCACTCCCTTCAGCTGCCGGGTTTCTCGAGGCCTAAGAAACCCGGCCAGCCAAGGTTAAACCTGCAAACCAGGTTAAATCAGAGGCCACCAGCCTCATTAAAATATTTAATTGGCCAACCCGCCTCCTGGGAGTGGGCTGACTACCCGCCCCTGTCCCACAGCTGTTAAACCTGGAAGTGGGCGGGTTGGGGTCGGGTTTGAGATTTTAAAATTTTTAACGTCTCACCTGACCCCAACCCACCTGTTTTCGGGAGTTAAGATTCAGCCCTAGGTCTTTAGTTCACTTGTAATTCTGCTGTAGAACTGCAAAATTATTTACTTACAATAGTTAGGTTTTATTTTTCAGTAATTCTAGGCAGGTTGATTTCCAGTAATTTTGTAGTGATTTCATATTGAATTTATTTGCTTTCTGCTGACATATCGAGTGAATGGCATACGCTGGCTATGTGGTCTGCGATGACATGTGCCAACAGAAGAAGATAAGCTTCTTTCCTTGGACAGCAAAAGGTTATTCAAAAGAACGTTGCTTTATGTGTACTCTAAACAAAAGACAAATGAGTTGAAGTGATTATAATGAAAATAATCACAACAAGCAATGTAAACAAAAAGACATATAACACCACAGCAATCAATGCTCAGGCAACTTACTGTCAAATAAGTCCAGAAATGAAATTACAACTTCTACCTCCCAATTCGTCTCTATATTATCGCCTTCTGTGTAGTCTTATTATTGAGCAATGACAACTTCATAGTACCTTTTTGATTGGAGCAATCCCTTTTGCTGCATTTCACGAGCTAAGAGCGACAACGTGACATGCCCTCACTTAAACTCCGCTCCCAGCAGCCACCGTCCACTGCTCACAGAGCAGCAGGAACTACTTGTGTTGTTATTTTGGATTTCCAACATCTGCAGTATTTTGCTATCGTACTTGTAGCTAAGATTTGGCAAAGATGAGTCATAGCTTTGGAAACAATGAGAGAATGGTGATCCCAGACAGGAGATCACTTTGTGGTGAATTTAAAAAAAAATTCTGTTAACTTTTGTTTATGTACAAAAAGGGCTGTATTTTTCACGACATAGCTCAATGATAAGGCCATAGTAGGGTCTTACGCTAAAATACTATTTCCACTTGTACTGTTCTCACAAAAAAGCAAAACAGCAATGTGAACTTCCGAATTCTCTCTCCCTTCCCCCGCCCCAGTCATTAAAATGGTTACTAGCAGCAGTTTCTGGCTTTATACTGTACTTCCTATTAGTCTCCAGAACCAACTAGGGATAAGTGCCAAAATATTTCTAAATCCTAATTGATTTATTTAGAAAAATCCAAACACTTCTTGTCTAATTAAATGTTTTACACTGAGACTTTAAGAACCTTTTACTTGTCTGCAGTGAGATGATTTCCTGGGTTTTGTTCATTCTGCATATAACACCAGTTTTAATAATATTATTAATGCTACCGCTGAGTCAAGGCTCACTCCATTGCGCAGATTAACTGTAAAGAAAATTGTCAAATAGAACTGTTACGCAGCAATGGGAAATATTTAAACATGCAATGAAAAGGATACAAATCAAGTATATTTCAGCATGGTAAAATGGAAGTGCATTGAAAACTGTGGTTCCATAAATTAATAGGTAGATTAGATCAAATTTCAAACTAAAAAAGTATTCAGTACTTATAGGGCAGATACATTTTGAAAAACAGGACAAATATAAAGAATATACAAAAGCTAAAAAAAGATGAAAGGCTAAGAGGAAATAAGAGAAACTTAACAAAAAAAACCATGAAGGGCAATAAAAAAGACTTTCCATAGTAGTAAGAAGATTGTTAATGTAGGTTTTGGACTGCTAAGAGATGAAGGAAGCTTGTAATGGAGAGTGAAGGAATGCCAGAAATACTAAATATTTTGCCTCAGTTTTCACAGAGGAAGTGGATGTTAAAACTGTAGAACCACTATAGGTGACTGTAAAACATTTAGAGGAGATTATTATTCAAAGTGAGATGGTATTAAAGAAGTTACTTAAACTAAAGGTAGACAAATTACTGGGACCTGACAATTTACATCGTAGGATCCTGAGGGAAGCTGAGGAAGAATTAGAGGGCACTCTGACTATAAGTTTTCAAAATTCTTTGGAAAGAAAAATTGTCAGAAAACTGGAGAGTGGCAAATGTGAGATAATTATAGACCCGCTAGTCTTACATAAATTGTCGGCAAACCACTAAAATCTCTAATGTGGGATGAAATTACTGGGCTCTTGGAGAAACATGATTTAATTAGGGCCAGACAGCATGGATTTTTAAAAGCCAGTTTGTATTTGACTAACTTAACAGAATTCCTTGTAGAATTAACAGAGGATAGATAAAGAAAATGAGGTGGATGTGGTTTTAAGGATTTTCAAAAATCATTTGATAAGGTACCACATCAGAGAATAAGGGCAAATGTAAGAGCTCATGGAATTAAGGCAAATATGGCTGCATGGTTAGAAAAGGTTGGACAGAAAAACATAAAGGAAGTTTCTTGGACCTGAAAGATGTAGTGAGTGGTGTTCCATAGCGACCTGTGCTGGCATTGCTCTTAGTTACTGATAAATAGGACTTGGGAATTGAGGGAACAATACTGAAATTCACTGATGACATTAAATTGTTTGTATGGCAAATTGTAACAAGGATAGTGAAAGATTGTAACATTACGTAGGTAGGGTAACAGGATGGGCAGATGCAGTTCAAAATAAATAAAATGTGAAGTACAGGAGACTTTGGTTTATCCGGAGGTTATATGTCCGGAATACTCGATCTAACAGCAAAAATCAGGAGCCGTTTTCTATACGTTTTTTTAGTTCTCGTTGCTTTTTTTTCCCCCAGTCAGGCACTGCAAGGTCTGTAGCTATAGCAACAGCTTCAGCTAGAGACGCTTGCAACTGCAGCCGACTGTTTTGAAGCTGTTGCTAAGCAACAGGGGCCTAGAAATTCAGTTGCGTTTGCGCCCAATTAGGGGCGAAAGAGTGGGTTGCGCCGGAAGTTGCGTCGCGCCCGAAATTAGGTGGGCCCTAACATCGGCGTTAGCCGGTAGCGCTGCGCCGGCACCGATGACGTCATCGGTGTGCGCAGTGCCCCGGTACCGCCCGAAACCACGCCGATCCCCATCTTCAGTAGCGGCCGCCTCTTCCGTGGCAGGCGCTAACAACATCGGGAGACCGGGTCCTTACTGCAGCCTTAGCGGCGCAAGTTAAGGTGGAGGTGCGGGGCGGCCACTTTTTCGGTGGCCGCCTGCCTGCACCTCCTTCCCCGGCCTCCTCCACCCCCCCCCCCCCCGCGGCATTGCCGGCTGGTTTCCGTGGAGCCCGGCACTTCTCCGTTGTGCCGGGCTCTTTTGCCGGCACTTGCAATCGGGGCTCCGGCCGTTGCAGGCACCTCCCCATTAAGAGAAGGGGGAGGCCTGCAGTACAGCAGCCTGCCGCACCGCATCGGGTGGCGCAGCAGGACCGGGAGCGCTGAAATTCACTTTCAGCGCCCCAAGCGGGGTGGACACACCCTGTACCAGCGCCCGGTTCCGCTTTGGGGCGCTGAAAGTGAATATGGGGCGGGCACAACTGGCTCCGCGGCGGGCGCAAAATTTTCGGCGCAAACGTGCTGGCGGGGCTATACCCAATTTCTAGGCCAGGGTTTGTTGATTCACACGGAGCTTTTCAGTTCCGTATCTCTCAACATTAACGCTGGTATGTCCGGCACTTTTGATGGTACGGCACCAGCTCGGTCCCGTCAGTGCCGGATATCAGAAAGTTTCCTGTAATATATTTTGGAAGGAAGAATAAGAAAAGGAAATACATATTAGATGTTGAGTTTTCAAATGCAGCAGAGGGACCTTGGTGTGCATATACACAGGTCACAGGCACAAGCAGTTAAGATATTAAAAAAGGCGACCAGAATACTTGGTTTTAAAGCTAGATTCATCGGATACACAACCAAAGAGGTAATGTTGAACTGGTAGAAGACCTTAGCAGCAGTTGGAGTATTGTGTACAGTTTAGTGCACCACACATCAGGAACAATATACAAGCAATAGAAAAGGCGCAGTGTAGATTCACTGGGATATTACTAGTGATGACGAGTTACAGTCATGAAGAGAGAAACGTGAGAATTTAGAATTTCTTTACTAGAACTGAGAAGGTTAAGGGTGACCTGATCGAGATCTTCAAGACCATGAGGGTTACACAGTTATGGAATGTTTCCACTGGTGAGCAAAAATTAAGATAATCACAAAATGGATTAAATGGGAGATTTAAAAAAAAACTTTACACAGAGGGTGGTTAAAATATGAAATTTTCTGCCAGAAACCATGTTTCAAGCCAAGTCCATAAATTCTTTTCAAAGGATTGCTAGGGAAAGAAGAATATTAATAGATACAGCGAGTGAGCAGCAAAGTGTGATTTGACGAGGTGGCTCACGTAGGAAAAGGCACTGGCACAAAGTGTTGGGCCGAATGGCCTGTTTCTCTGCTGGAACATTATATCATTCTGTACGTGAAATATTAAAGTAAATTGTGATCATGAAGCAACACACAGTACCTGTTATAGCCATGAAAAAAATTATTACTGATCCCAGCCATCAAGGAGAGGAGGGTAGAACTTTTCACACCCAAAGGTATCGACATATATTATATTTGATTGGCAGCTCATTTTGAGTTTAAGAGATGCAGATTTAAATTTTGATTGTCACATTCACTTTTTTTTAAAGTATTTCTTAGCCTGTTTTACAAAAAAATGGGTAGTCCATCTGAAACCATCAGAAAGAGATAGTTAGGCCAGAGAGTCTCCATGGACAATAATCCATAAAAAGGTTAATATTCAGGCACCCTCTGTTTGGTTTATGTTGCAGTTTAGCACAGCAATTATGACTGTTATTTGTCTATCTTCTGGGGAGAATTAGCTTAAGTCTACAATTACTATAAATCGAGTGTGTCATTCCTTCTGTTCACATCTATTTACTGTTTAGTCGTTTATAGTCTAAATCACAGTCTAATGAAGTGTTTATTCCATCGTCTTCCACAGTCAAGGAGGATCTTGTGAGGATGCATGACATAATCATAGCCAAAATACAGTAACAACAGTTTCCTGTTCAATCACTGGGCTCACTGCAACGTACTTAGGTATTGGGCAAGAAAAGGCACATTCGTAGGAAACAAGGGCTCATCTATGGGATTGGTTCACAATGCTGAAACCAAGGAAAATATCAAGAGTAAAACCCCAAAAGCAGCTAAAAAAAAACATTTTCTGTTTGTTTACAAATAGATGACCCAATGATGTAACTCATTGGACAAGGGGACATAACCTTAAAATCAGAGCCAAGCCATTCAGGAGAGATGTTAGGAAGCATTTCTTCATGCAAAGGGTGGTAGAAGTGTGGAACTCTCTCCCACAAAAAGCAGTAGATGCTAGCTCAACTAATAATTTTAAATCTGAGATCGATAGATTTTTGCTAGACAAAGGTATAAAAGGATATGGAACCAGGCCGGTGGATGGAGTTAAGATACAGATCAGCCATGATCTCATTGAATGGTGGAACAGGCGTGAGGGGCTGAATGGCCTACTCCTGTTTCTTTGTTCCTGAATCACAGTGAATGAATCATTGTGTTACTTGGACATAATGGGGGTGAAATTGGACATGGCCGGGGATGCAAAACAGGTCGTACCACATCGGTTGCCCGTTATATGCTCCGGCTGATATTCAGTTCCATTGAAGTGAATATCAGATATGTCGTATAACGGTCAGCAAATGTGATTCCGCCTGTTTTGCGTCCTTGAGCATGTCCAATTTCACCCACAATATGATTACACAAGGCACTTCTTCCTCCTTAAGGAATAAAGAAAAGGTTTGCCAAACACTTTTTCAGGAAGACACTATCCCTTTATTAGTCAAAGAATGATTTGACACATTGCCAAAATGTCTGGGCAAATACAGCACTTCTACATTCCCAGTGTGAGCCTTGCTTGAAGAGAGCATGAATCAGAGATAGGCTACCATACTGCAGTGCTGATTTTCAGACCTACATGTCTTTCAAGTGCGGCTCCCCACTGGGGGCATGGAATTTACTGAATTTACCCTGTTGTCTCCCCTAATCTATTTGACTTTAAGAAACGGTATCTGTTTAAGTAGCCCAGATACATAGCAGTATAGAATGTTGGAGCTCTCTTATTGTTAATGTCAACTGTGAGATTTGTCAGCTCTCCTCCAGACCCTTGGGATGAAGTAGCTGTTGATGGAAGTGCTCCATCTTAAAATGAGGGTGGTGAGTGGGCAGGGTAAACTGATATTTCCCATCCTGACCCTTCTGTGTTATACATTTCCATTGGTAGGGCCACAGACAAACCTATGGGTTTGGCTACAGCATCTTTTAAGTTGAGTGAGGATTTCAGAAGCAAATGACTACATCAAGTCAGAAAGGAGAAACACTGAGGACAGGAAGAACATGAATAATAAAATGATACTTACTTGGCTTCCAAAACTAGTGCCAGGATTCCTGCGGCCATCGGCGCAGCACTGGATGTGCCACGGAAATGTGAATTACACCCCTTCACACTGTTAGTGGCTGTCACCTGAAAATGACAAATGCAGTGAGCAACAAAATTAATGAGGCAGATTCTGAAAAAAGCAACAGGCATAAATCTCTATCATATTTTTTATACCATCAACAAAGAGAGCGTTACTGCTTTTTTTTCTTTTAATTCAACAAAAGTCATAAAACTAGGTCATTACTACTGGAATGAGACAGCTGTACTTGTCCTTTGGGAAAATCTTAATAGTAAGCAACAGGAAATAAAATGAAATGGCTTTCATATTCTGCTGTTACTGCTCAACAAGAAATGAAACGGGGTCTTCAAAATTATTTTTTTTGCGGGGGGGAATGTTATTCAGCATGAAGTTGTTCTATTGTTACAAACAACATAAAATTTAATGCTTAGGCGACTAGTTAAACTTTTTCTTCCTTTTATCGTACATGTGAATTAAATCATTCATAGATATGATTACAGTGTTGCTAGTATCTACAGTACTGAAAACCAGACGGATGGTAAGAACTGGACAAGTCCCTTGATGAGTAAGGCAAAGAGGTTCTATGTCCTTGTTTGTTTTGGTTTGGTTTTTATTTGCTAATCGTGCTTTTCTTTTCTTATTCAAGCTTTCAGACAGAAAACCTGAGAGATATGTTCCATTTAAATCTCTTTGTCTTATTCATATTAACCAAAAGCTACCACACAGACAGCAACAGAACCAATATACAGTAAATCTTAGTCCTTTCAAAGTTCTTACATTGCTGAATTTCCAAAGCCCAAATGACTAGCATTATCCTCCTCTGTTAACCAGGAACAAACAGTCCTCCCCACAGTAGCATTGCCAACTTATAGAGGCCACTTTCCACCAGCAACTGCTGTGCGTGTAATTTGTTTCTGTTTGTGAGTCACCTCAGTTCCTGTGAATTCATAAGTGAGGAATACAACAAACATCTGCTTTAGCTCAATATACCTGCATAGAAAAATACAAGGACTGTATAATGATCCATATCCTAAGGAAATCTGAGTTTTAGCGATGTATACATCTCCAGTCTCTTCTGACATTTTGGGCATTATTATGTTTATAATGAATGCTTCAACATGTTTTACGCCAGAATGGGGGCTGAGCATCTCATGATTTAATCAGCTCTCTGTCCCCTATTCCAACATAAAACACATCGCAATGTTCCTTACGATTTGGAGAAAAAAATGAATTGCATATATACTTGAAAAGGAAAAATTTGCAGGGCTATGGGGAAAGAGCAGAGAAGTGGGACTAATTGGATAGCTCCTTCAAAGAGCCGGGACAGGCACGATGGGCTGAATGGCCCCCTTCTGTGCTGCATGATTCTACGATTACCGGAGAGATGCAGACACAACATCCAGCTGTGGCAGCTTATTCTCAATATGTAGGCTTTTACTACATGTTAATACCAATGCTTAGGATTCAGTGTGTATTTATCTATTAATTATAAATAGACCGATATATATCATTACATCTGGGTGGGGGGTGAGGGGAGAATTGTTATGGCCCATTACCGAAAGCATAACTGACGGTGCACTTCCAACGCATGTCCAAACCGAGAGGTCCGAGGCCTGCCGAAAATTGGGCCTCGGGCCTGATTGTAATAATAGGGGTGAGCTGCCGGCGCCTGTCATGCCTCCACAGCCATTTGACTGAGTGGGTGGCTCGAATTTGGGCTGCCTGCCTCGCTGGCAGACCAAGCGCGGGACGTTGCGCCCCTAAGCTGGTCATTTTGCGTCCGTTTTACAGGCATAAAATGGGCACAAAAGTTACCAATTTTTACCTCAGGAATTTTGTCTCTGAATTCCATCTCATTTCTTCGTAGCCTTCCATAGTTATTTTCCACTTAACCATTCTGTTTTTAGGGTTGCACCTTATTCTTGATTCATGCACTTTCAATGCATCTATCAATCATAAGTTGCAACCCCAAAAAGGGGAAAGTTTCATTACATTTTTTGTTAGACCATAATTCTTCCAAATTCAAAGTATGTGATTATTTAGTAAATTCTAACTTGCATAAGTCAAGTACACTGTACCATGTTGCTGGACTCTCACACGAATAAGCAGCTATAAAAAATGAACATCTGAATACAGGGCCCTAATTTGCTAACACAGCTCAACTTTCTTTAACTGTCATGGTTCCTGTTATAACACTTAAAGTTGTTATTCATTCTAATTAGTGTACTTATCTCGATCTCATTAAAGATGACTGGATATAAATGTCCGAAGTCTAAATTTTAAAAAATTGAATCATTTTCTAGTGATCTGTAGTCATTTTCTCTCTGCAGTATTTCAGCTCATTTGATGGGACAGCAATTTAGGCCATTTTTCTCCCCTAAGTTACACAGAGTAACATATTACACATACCTTTTTAATCTCATATCATTCTTGTATCTGTTACTATTTCTATTCTCACCTCATTCTTTCCATTACCATGTTAACTTTATTCCTTAGTCTCCTATTTTCATTAAAATAGCAAAGGAAATCGAAATGAATGCATTAACTCATTCATTACTAATACCAAACAGAGCAATTTCAGTGACTAAACCTGTCTCAGTTTATTTTCTCATATGCTTTTCTTTTTCTGTGGCTATGGTGCTTTTCCATATTAATAATTTAAACATGTGAAAATAATTCAGATCTGACACATCCTTGTAAACTCATCCGATACAAAAGCTTTGATCCATTCATCCATTTATTTTCAAACTAATAGCGATCGGTTTGCTAAAGTCTGCTTTCTTTGTCTGATTTCCCATTTTTCTCTGAAAGTAAATGACCCTGAAATAAACAAAGAAATTGAAAAAAAGCACGTAGTATCTTTATTAAACTTAGGAAAAGAAAGTGTCTCCGATTCTTACGTCAGGGTTGTGCCATTTGTGGGGTCAGTGGAAAGGCACCTAGGCTGCGAAATTTGGTGCCATCGCGCCTGCCACTAGCGCCTCCGGGGGGCGCTAACGGGGCGCAAAGGGCTTATCGCCCGGGCGGGAATAGTGCCTCCTGAGAAATTTGGCGGGGCGCTACTAAGGCGCTAGTCAATAGCACCATGCCCCTGCTGGTAGTGCCCCGGGCCGCTGAGCCGCCGGCGATGATGTCATCGCCATGTGCCGCGACCCCTTAGCACCCTGCCGCGACCCCTTACTGTCCTGCGGGGCTGCCGCGAGCAGTGCCAGTGCCAGCCTCGTGGGTCGCGAGCCGCACTGACCTCCACTCGCAGGGCGCTAATTAAAGGGAGGTGCGGCTGCGACCCGCGCTGCCATTTTATTTTTTTTGGCCGACCTCTAGGTCAGCCCTCTGTGGCGGCCCTTGGCGTGGTCTGTGGCTGCCATCACGCAGTCCGGCACCGCGTCTCAGTGCCGGGCTGCAGCCACGGCACCACGCCGCCCTGCTGGGCTAGTGTGGGCCATCGGAGGCCCTGCAGAGCTTGCAGCATCCTTCCCCTTTAACAGAAGGGAAGGGGCGCTGAAACGCTACCAGGCTTTGCACCCCCGACACCACCCAGAGAGGAAGTGGAGCGCTGAATTTAGCGGCCAGGGCGATAATTCCACATTGGGCGCTAAATCTCCAGCGATAATTCAGTTACCACCCCCAAACCGGGTGTAGCCGAATTACACCCGCCTAATTTCCACAGGCATGCAGGCGCACCTATGGCACTGAAGGCGCATCTCCATTGCCCATGTGCCACAGGCAGCTGGAAAATCTGGCGCCTACCCACCATTTGGGTAGGAATTGCCCAGGAGCCTTACTCCCCACTCCAGACCCTAGCCTTGCAATCATGGCATTTTGAGCACCCTTATAGAAAGAAAGAAAGAACTTAGATTCATATAGTTCCTTTCACAACCTCAGGACATCCCAAAGGGCTTTATAGCCAATTAGATACTTTTGAAGTGTAGTAACTTTTATAATGTAGGAAACACGGCAACCAATTTGTGCACAGCAATGTCCCACAAACAGCAATGAGATAATCTGTTTTATGTTTTAGTGATGTTGGTTGAGGGATGAGGGCTGAGGGATGAGGAACTCTCCTGTTCTTATTCAAAATAGTATCATAGGATCTTTTACAACCACCTGAAAGGGTAGACAGGGTCTCGGTTTAACATCACGTGAAGAAAGACACCTTCAACAATGCAACACTCCCTCAGGACTGCACTAAAGTGTCAACTTAGATTATACGCTCTAGTCTCTGGAGTGGGACTTAAAACACATGACCTGCTGACTCAGAGACTAGAGTGCTACCACAGAGCCAATGCTGATGCATGTATTTGACTACTACCTCAGGTTGTTCCAAATTCTTTGAGTACAGTTTATAGTTTACTTTTCTCTCTCTTTATATACCAATTGTGTTTCTTTTGTCTTATGCCTTCAGTTTTGATATTCTAGCTTGGATTTTCCACTGTGGCAGAAACCCGGCATTAAGTCTGTGTGGCAGGCTTTGTACCCACCCAACATGGCCACCGCTGACTCTGATAGATTTTCTGGGGAAATGCCATGGAGGAGATCAAGATGCAGTAGATCAGTCATTGTACTGCAAAAAGAATGGAGATAAGGATCACTAGTGGAATATCATTTGAAGCAAAAAAAGGTGGGTGTGGCTGATTGATGAGTGGAGGATGTCATTGATATAAAAAGTGGATGGAGCAAGAAAGTGGAAAACTCTTCAGAACCTATGAGTTAATGCATGGTTAGACTGATATTCTGGATAAGGCTCAGAGAAATTTTGCAGAGATTCTTCATGGGAGTACTACCTGCGGTTATTCACCTTCCTCAGTAGATTAAATAAGATTGTGAAAATCCATGACATGCAGCTGTACCTGATTTGTTGGAAGGAGTAGGCTGAATGGACCAGATGGCCTCAGTGTAGTGGTGATTCTGTGATCTGGTATTTTCAGTGGGGAGCAGCATGGAGGGAAAATGATGGGCTGTGCACCCTCTGCAAGTGCCACTCCCGCTGGGAGTTCCGGATTAGCTTTAATAACATGGCTATTTCTCAACAATGTTCAAATCTAAAAATGATAAAAGTCTTACTTAACTACATTTGTCATTATCTATTTACGTTGAAATTATACAAACATAATTAAAATGTATCAATGTTATTATTTTTCTTCCGGTTAAAGGATGAGGGCAGACAGCACAATAGGGGGAAAATGGGACATCGAGGCGCCTGTTTATTGGGCAAAAAATAGACAAAATGAGGCTCAAACTCGGGTCGCGATCTCCCACGGATGCTTGATCCCAGAAGTGTGCCTCACGTGAAACTGAATCAGATGACTTTTAGTCATTCAGGTCGCCCGCCTGAAACAGATGGCAGGCTGTCTTTCGGCAGGACGTAAAAGATCCCATGGCACTATTTCGAAGAAGAGCAGGGGAGTTATCCCCGGTGTCCTGGCCAATATTTAATCCCTCAATTATCATCACAAAAAACAGATTATCTGGTCATTATCACATTGCTGTTTGTGGGACCTTGCTGAGCATAATTTGGCTGCCACGTTTCCCACATTACAACAGTGACTGCACCTCAAAAGTACTTCATTGGCTGTAAAGCGCGTTGGGACATCCTGAGGTTGTGAATGGCGCTATATGAATGCAAGTCTTTTTCTTTTTCTCTGAGTGGTTGTTCAAATTGGGGTCCTACAACAGTGGTAGGACCCCAATGTAAAATTGGACAGCAACTAGGCAGAGCTAATTCTTCATGGTCTAAAGCAGCCTTTAACTGAAAAAAGTCCCAAAAAATTTGAAAATGTTTTTATTTTATGGAGTCAAAGGGTACAGGAGTCCTCCTGCCGGCTCCAGAAAACAAATGCAGGCTGCTGCTAGCCTGGGCTCGCTCCCTCTCAAGACCTACCAGAGGGCTGCTGCCGGCGTTGTAGCCAGCTCAAACCCCTGCCAGCGGTACTAGCCGGCTTCTTCCTAATGCCCGCTTGGCACACTCAGCTCACCAGCTAAATGCAGATGCAGCCTGGTGTCGAGTTCAGCGCGGGTGCAATCGCTCTGTTGACTCACCAATCACTGACACACAGTGCTTTCAGGGGAGATTTGCTGGTTCCAGTCCAGAGAGATCAGATAAAACTCTTGCATCTTTGATTGCTGTTAAGGATCTTTATGAAATAAACTTGGTCACTTTTGAACCAGTTTGCAGTAAATGCCTTTGAATTTAGCAATCATTCCCAGGCAAGCCTCAAGCACAGGCAGTACAGGGAAATGGAAATGCTATGCTCATGTCATATGGTTGATCTTCTGAGGTTGAGGTTGGGATTGAGGTCCAGACACATTAGATATTTCTAAATTATTCATTAGAACATGGATAGGATTGGGTAGAACGCTCAAACACACTGTTAACTGGGATATGCGTGAAGCCTGACCAACGCTGTAAATCAATAAAATCCCCCTGGCTGATTTGTAAAGGGCCATGAATATAACAACTAAACCATCATCAACAAGTATATCTGTTTCTCTTTCTCACTACTGCCTCGGTAAGAGAGATGTTGTTATACTGATCCATGGGCAGCGTGGTAAAATACTGTATTCACAGCACAGTCATCCCTCAACTCAGCAAGAAGACAAAATAAAATAAAGTTAAATATCACTTATTTCAAACAAATGGCAATTGAGGCACTGATTCATTCAATAAAGCGAATCTTGAAAAAAGACACAAAAAGGCCTTACTTCCCTCAAGTTTTCCAGTGCACTTGAGGAGTAATGGTAGTGGGGGGACTCATTATAACAGCGCAAATTGGAGTAGCACTCATTTTAGGGCTGGCACAGTTTTTTGTTTAGGTGGATATTTGCTTTCTTCACCTACCCCTTCAGTAACAATGATATTTAAAGTATATACGGCACACATTATAATTCCTATTGTTACCACCCGACTGTGCTCTGACTAATTTACAATGGCATAAATGCCAAGATCAGCTGATTCTAACAGAAGTGCTGCATTCAAAAGAGCTCACTGGAGAACTTTTGCCACATCTCAGGTTTGCCTGCATATTTTTCATTTTCTTTCACTGGAAAGCTACGGAGGTAGATTTCAAACCATCATAGTGAGAGAGCAGGAAGCTGTGTAGGCAGAATCACCTGGAACCCAACATCAGGAGGATCTCGACACAGAGCAGCTCCCAACCCAGCTGCCAGGCAAAAGTCTCGGCAGTTCATTGGTAAAATAGTCTCATTGGATTAACGGCACTCCCTTGATTACACATGCATCATAACATCTCCTTAGCCTTCACGGCTATTCCAATTCTTGTGGAAGCATTTGTCTTTGCGTCTATTATGACAGTTCACCCCAACCAGACCCCACAAAACCTAATGAGCTCATTGAAAATCAGCACCAATGCATAAATAAACATTTTTTTTAATGAATACCAAGTTCACATTCTGTGGAAGAGGCACTAACTTGATTCTGCACCACTTCTATGGGGAGGGGGGAGTAGAAGTGGTCAGGGACTGCAATGAGGCTGTCACATGCTCCATTAATATCTGCAACCAGGAAAATGCTTCCCTGATGTTGCCACATATGAGAGCAGCAGACTCCATTGTGACCCCTGCCTGTATGCAGTGTGATGTTCACCGAACGACCTTCTTTCCATAGTGCGATCTTTGAGATCTGAGTCTACTGGGTCCTCAGAAAGGGCAACCATCTCCACAGCCTCTGCTGGGGAATAGCAGAGTCCTCTCCACTCCTCTTTCCTCCAGCTCCCTTGTTGTTTGTGAAGCTCCCTGGCCTAATTCTTCATTCCCACTCTCTTTCGCCCCCTAGGTGCAAGCCTCACATGGTGAGTGGCTTGTAATTCCTGCAGTAACGAGTATACCACCCCCCCGCCCACACCCTTGACCCTTCCTCAAGTGTTTCTCTCTCATTTTACATGTAATTTACACACCTGGCCAACCATGCAAAAGGTAAGTGAGCTGGCCCAGCAAACTCTGGCGGGGTCAGCAGTGCACGTCACGGATGGGCTGAAATCCTGTCCCAATGGCATTACAACCTACCCACTGGCCCCAAGGAAATCCAGGGCCTACACCTTTATGCACTCAAATAAAATGGAGTGCATTACTGAACATTGTGTCTGCAATACTGCGGTCATGTTAAAATCCTTTCCCACCCAGATCTATCAAATAATTCCACTATCATCAATAGTGTTGTGTATGTACCTTTAAGGGAATAACTGGTCTCAGACTGCAGTACCGGCAGTGACCACCCCTGTATAAAAGGCCCTAGCAGGCTTCTGTAGTTTCAGTTTCCAGGTTGTCTCCATTCAGTAAAGACTTGTTATAATCAACTCCTGCAGTCCGTGTCTCAATTATACACGGACATAATACTGGCGATGAGTAAGAAACAAACTTACCTGCAATTCGGCAGCACCTCAGACGACGTTATTGAAGGTTGAAGCCAGAAGAAAGAAAAAAAAAATCCAAAGAAGCTCGAGAAACGGGCATCAACCGTGGGCAACCGCCCTCCAAATCATCGAATTGAAAAGCGCAGGAGAGACTGTCGAGAGCCAGGCTTGGTTCTCCAGTCTGTGGTTTCCCAGCTAATCGGGCTGGTGGCAGGTAGTGCACTGATCCTTCCTGGGCTGCGGCGGGCTGGAGCTCGATCGGATGGCTCTGCAACGGGGCCGGGCAGCGAGTCGGGAAGCAAAGAGAGAGAGGGTGGAGCACACAGGGCGCGGCCGATGCTTCGAAGCCGGGCAGCGTTCGGACCCAAGAAGAGGGAGGGAAGTGTCCCAGAGGGTCCGCTCCACGACGGGAACGGTTCTTCAATTAACGGAGCAAATATTGAAGCGCGATAGAAAAATAAAAATACCGCGGAGCGCGGCGTTGGCAGCAGCGATCGGGGAGGCGCGAAGACCATAGGGCGTCGCCATTACAGGATAGTAAAATAAATATAATTGCCAGCAACAGCAACGGCAGCGGCGGGAAAGCGCGGGAGGCGCCATCTTAACTCGGCGGGGACGAAGGCAAAGCGCGGGAGGTGCCACCTTAGATTTTCAAGATGCCAAAGACTGGCAATATCACTGCCTTCGATAATGCAATAGAAGACTGGACCACGTATGTGGAAAGAGTCGAGGCAAACGAAATAGCCGATGAGAAAAAGGCATCGGTATTGCTAAATTTAATGGGCGCAAGAACGTACGGCCTATTGCGGGACCTGATTACTCCAGCCAAACCGAAGGTGAAGAGTTTTAATGAAATTGTTGCCATCCTACAGGAACACCTAAATCCTACACCGTTGCTGATAGCAGAAATATTTAAATTCCACAGGAGAAATCAGCATAAAAATGAGAGCAATGCTGATTACTTTACGAAACTACGCAAGCTATCAAAGCACTGCCAGTTCGGAGCAGGACTGGCAGATACCTTACGGGACAAATTTGTCTGTGGACTCCTGAGTGAAGGAACCCAGAAGAGGTTACTCTCAGAGAAAGAGCTGATGCTAGATAAGGCTTTCAGCGTGGCAGTATCGTATGAAGCAGCAGCAAGGGGAGCTGCGGAAATACAACAAAAGCCACAGGAATACGGCACCCACGAAATGACACGGGGATTTGCAAAATGTTATCGCTGCGGCAGAACAAACCATGACCAGAAGGACTGCTGGTCCAAGGACAAAATATGCAGGCAATGCGGAAAGATGGGACACATTGCACGAGTTTGCAGGTCTGGGAAGAAGACCAACGACAACAAAAAGGCTACTAAGGAACCGTACAGGAAAGTACAAAAGATGACGGACAGTAGTTCCGAAGACCAGATGAGCGATAGTGAATCCGGGAACAAGAGACTAAGCTGTCTCAAACTACACAACGTAATCGCAAAAGAGGATCACCGAACCATTTGGGTCACCCTCACGATAGCAGGGTCCCAAGTCAAAATGGAATTGGATACAGGATCAGCTCTAACCGTCATGAATCGACTAGACGACGAGCGGCTATTCTCACACATACCCTTGAGAGAGACAACCATTGTCTTGAGGATGTATACGGGGCAAAAGGTATACCCCAGAGGAAAAATAAGGGTGCCTGTCGAATATAACAGCAAGAAAATACGGAAATTGTATCTCTACATTCTGCAAGATGGTGGACCACTGTTATTGGGACGTGAATGGATCAGAAAGATAAGTTTAGACTGGCACTCCATTCAGGCACCGACGGTGGCTGGTAAAAAGGATGACGTCACTCCTGGACAATTGTCAACAATCTTAGCTGACGCCAAAGAGGTATTTCAACAAGAACTGGGCACTCTTAAAGGCGTAACCGCCTCGATAAAAATAGAGGAGAATGCAATTCCCAAGTTTTTCAAAGCAAGACCGGTACCATATGCAATTCGTCCAGCCGTCGAGGCAGAGCTGGAGAATCTGGAGAATGCAGGCGTGTTATCTAAGGTAGACTGGAGCGAGTGGGCGACACCCATCGTTCCTGTCATGAAGAAAACGTTAAACAACAAGTCTGAGGAGCCAAGGAAGGTTCGCATCTGTGGGGACTTCAAGGTGATGGTGAACCCAGTCCTTCACACAGTACAATATCCTCTTCCAAGGATAGAAGATATCTTCGCCTCACTATCTGGAGGGAAGCGTTTTACAAAAATTGACCTAGCACAAGCATATTTGCAGATGGAGGTTGAAGAATCCTCTAGGAAGTATCTCACAATAAACACTCACAAAGGTCTTTACCAGTATAATCGACTGGTATTCGGAGTAGCATCAGCTCTGGCGATATGGCAAAGAGCGATGGAACAAGTCCTGCAAGGGATTCCGGGTACTCAGTGTTACTTGGACGACATCCTAGTGACAGATGAAGATGACAGTGAACACCTTGCCAACCTAGAGCAGGTGCTCACTAGACTACGTGAACATGGGCTACGAGCCAATCGCCCCAAGTGCGAGTTTTTTAAGAAACAGATATCGTATTGTGGCCACGTGATTGATGAAGAGGGGTTGCATAAGTCCCCTGACAAAATTGAAGCGGTAGTTAAGGCTCCAGCGCCTGAAAATGTGTCGCAACTGAGGTCATTCCTCGGATTGGTGAATTACTACCATAAGTTTTTGCCGAATTTGTCCACAATTCTGCATCCACTGAACGCCCTACTACGAACGTGAGTAGCTTGGAAATGGAGCGATGAATGTAAGCGGGCCTTTCAGAAGAGTAAGGACCTAATCACTTCAAGAGAAGTATTGGCTCACTACAACCCATCACTACCGATAAGACTGGCGTGTGATGCGTCTCCCTACGGCATTGGGGCGGTACTGTCACATAAATTCCTTGATGGTTCAGAGAGGCCGATAGCTTTTGCGTCACGCTCGTTAACTTCAGCCGAGCGTAACTACGCCCAGATTGACAGAGAGGCCCTCAGCCTGGTGTGGGGGGTGAAGAAGTTCAATCACTACCTGCACCTCTCGTCTCCATTTTCAACCCTCAGAAGGGCGTACCGATAATGACGGCACAACGGCTACAGAGGTGGTCCCTTTTCCTAGGGGCACACCAATATGACATTGAGTACAAAGGAACTAAACAGCATGGGAATGCTGATGGATTGTCGCGCCTACCGTTGCCGACGGTGGAAGAAGAACTGGCAGTGGATCCAGTGGAGTTATTCCACTCGACTATAGTCGAATGTCTCCCTGTGACGAATGCAAACATAGAAAAGGAAACACGAAATGACCAGACACTCTCCTGGGTCTATGATTTAACGGTGAAGGGATGGCCAGCACATGGCGAACCACTGCTGCCAGCATTCTCGCCGAGAAGAGAACAGCTGTCAGTGTGCAGAGGAACCTTGATGTGTGGATCCAGAGTAGTAATTCCACCCAAATTGAAGGATAGAGTGCTCAATGAGCTTCATGAGGGTCATCTGGGAGGGGTAAAAATGAAGAACTTAGCCAGAGCGTTTGTGTGGTGGCTGGGAATCGATAGAGAAATTGAAGAGATGACCAAGAGCTGTACAGGATGCCAGAAGGTCCAGAACGCCCCACCACAAGCCCCTCTACATCCATGGGAGTGGCCCTCATCTCCATTGATTTTGCTGGTCCCTTTATGGGCTTGATGTTTTTAATTGCGGTGGATGCACATTCAAAGTGGCCAGAGGTAATAAAAATGTCCTCAACCACCACAGAAAAAACTATCACAGTCTTACGAACCATATTCGCCAGGAATGGGCTGCCTGAACAGATTTGCTCTGACAATGGACCACAGTTTGTGTCTGAAGAGTTCCGGAGGTTCTTAAAGAACAATGGTGTTAAGCATTACACATCCGCCCCATATCATCCAGCCACTAATGGATTGGCCGAGAGGTTTGTTCAAACATTCAAGAAGGCTATCAAGGCAATGTGTAATGAAGATATACCCCTACAACACAAGGTGGATAACTTCTTGTTTGCCTACCGGAATGCGACACATGCGGTTACCAACCAAACTCCAGCCATGATGTTCTTCAATCGAAGACTACGATGCCGCTTGGATTTGGTTAAGCCAAATGTCAGAAGAGATGTGGAGAACAGGCAGTTTCAGAATATGAATGAAAGGCCGACCAGGAGTTTTAAGATAGGTCAACCAGTTTTGGCCCGGGACTACCGCACAGAGAAATGGCAGCCAGGAACGATCTGTACACGGCAAGGACCTCTAATGTATACCGTGGACGTTGGAGAGAGCATTGTAAGACGCCATGCTGACCAGATTCTAGAGTCACTGTAAAACGTCAACTCCACACCACGATCTGATACACCTGGCGATGAAACCGAAGTACCAATTGCATCTACCACAGAATCGGTGATATTGGAAGCAGACAAACCAAACGACGACATTGATCCCGACGCAACCTTGCCAGAAGAACCTGATATCCCAAAGAGGCGTTATCCAGACAGAATCAGGAAGCCTCCTCAAAGACTGAACTTATAATTGCTTAACTTCAACCAATGTATCTAGCAACCGTAATTGTAATTGTAATTAGTTATTATTTAGTTGTTAAATGAATGTTATGTACTGTTTATCTAAAAGGAGAGGAATTGTTGTGTATGTACCTTTAAGGGAATAACTGGTCTCAGACTGCAGTACCGGCAGTGACCACCCCTGTATAAAAGGCCCTAGCAGGCTTCTGTAGTTTCAGTTTCCAGGTTGTCTCCATTCATTAAAGACTTGTTATAATCAACTCCTGCAGTCCGTGTCTCAATTATACACGGACATAATAAATAGCAATTCACAGCCCATTTTGATTTGAGATGGATTCAAGCACTAATTATGTCAAGAAAAATTGACTGCATATCATCTTATTTATACTTTTCTGCTTGTAATTAACAGAGCTGTGTGTTGTCTTTGATCACCTGCATGATACTTTATCATGTATTTCAAACAAAGAGAACATCTAACAAATAAATATACTGTGTAAATGTAATGACAACCTACTTACACTTAGTAAGAGACTGTGAAAATAATAGATTAATGTACAGCAGTTATTACCTGAACACATGCATCACCAGCATTGTGCCAATGGTGACCTTCCTCTATGTCACTTAAATGCACAGTTGCAGCAAATTAAAAGAGTATACTGTAGGAATTCATGAATTCTTGACGAAATTACTAAGAGCGAGGCAATCAGCTATCCAAAACGATGTTTAATGCAAACTGGTGGAAGTAACATTCAAAAACACAGGAGAACTCAAACACAGGTCTTTGCTTAAAGCTGGCTCCACGAGGACTGAGAGGGGAGGCTCCTCAGTCTGACGTCATGACGTCATCACGTTTCCCGCCGTTGGGAACGTCACGTGACCCACGTGATGACGTCATCGCGCTTGGTCTTAACCCTTTAGAGACCGTGATGTTAACATGCAGCAAACGAATACAGATACCGATTGACTTTGTTACAGGCAATTATGTACAATGGCTCTGCCACATGCGCCCCCCCAGAATTGTCCTTAACAATGGCAGTCAATCGAAGAGGAGGTCGGACAAGCCTGTTCGAACGACTCCTATATTCCCGGAGAGGAATATGCTGGGCAGTTGATGAACTGGCAGGTGGAACGATCTGGCCGGGCGTGGCAGCAACGGGCAGCCGGCCACAACGCGGTGGCTGTGCAGTTTTAACTGGCTGTTCGAGGTCCAGGTGCGCGGGCTTGAGGCGGTCCACTGAAATGTGGTCGGGTTTGCCGCTGATGTCGACCAAAAAACTCTTGGCACCAGCCCGCAATACTCGGAAAGGCCCCGCGTAAGGAGGCTTGAGTGGACTGTGATGGGCATCGTGACGAACAAAAACGAACTTGGCCCGCATTAGCTCCACTGGAATGTGGGAGGCCGGAAGACCGTGATGTGACGTCGGAATCGGCTGGAACATCCGGGCAGCGTCCCGGTGGGCGTCGAGTTGCTCGGTTGCGGACCACGGCTGCGTTGGTGATGGCAGGAACTCGCCTGGCACCCGGAGTGTCTGGCCGTACAGCAGTTCCGCGGCAGACGACTGCAGGTCTTCTTTTGGTGCCGTACGCAAACCAAGCATAACCCAAGGCAGCCTGTCTACCCATGCTGTGCCCTGGAGGCTGGCTCTGAGCGCTGCCTTCAACGACCGATGAAAGCGCTCACATAACCCGTTGGCCTGCGGGTGGTAGGCCGTGGTGCGATGGAGCTTGGTGCCCAAACTGATAGCCACAGCATTCCAAAGCTCAGACGTGAACTGTGGGCCGCGGTTGGACAAAATATCCGATGGGACGCCGAACCGTGCCACCCACGAGGAAATAAAAGCCCTGGCGACATCCGCGGTGGTAGTGGACATCAGTAGAACTGCCTCCGGCCATCTCGTAGTGCGGTCGACCATGGTCAAGAGGTGAGTGAAACCATGTGATGGTGGAAGTGGCCCAATGAGGTCGACGTTGACGTGGTCGAAACGGCGTTCCGACACTTCGAAGGTGGCCAAGGGGGCTTTAACATGACGTTGCACCTTGGCTCGTTGGCAAACGACGCAGGTATTAGCCCAGTTGCGAATGTCCTTGCGCATCCCTCTCCAGACGAATTTGGATGCCAGTAACTTCTGAGACGCCCTCACGCCAGGATGTGAAAGTCCGTGTATGGCGTCAAAAACTTTGCGACGCCAGGAAACCGGAACGATCGGGCGGGGAGGCCCCATGGAGACGTTGCAGAGCAAAGAGGTGCCCGCTGAGTGGAAATGTACGTCCGTCGGCTGAAGGCAGGAGTCGGTACGGAAAGCTTGAGTTTCGGGGTCAGCTGCTTGGTCGGCAGCCATGTGTGAATAATCTATTCCCAGCTGGACGGCCTGGGCGGCCACGCGCGAGAGGCAATCGGCCACCACGTTGTCCTTGCCGGCCACATGACGGATGTCTGTGGTGAACTCTGAAATAAAGGTGACTTGCCGCTGCTGCCGAGCCGACCACGGTTCGGTAGTCTTGGCCATAGCAAACGTCAGCGGTTTGTGGTCCACAAACACGGTGAAATGGCACCCTTCCAAAAGAAAATGAAAATGGCGGATAGCCAGAAACAACGTCAACAACTCCCTGTCGAACGTGCTGTACTTGCGCTCGTTACGGCACAGTTGGCGACTAAAAAACGTCAGTGGTTGCCACGCACCGTTGACCCACTGCTCTTGCACGGCTCCTATCGTGAAATCAGAAGCGTTGGTCGTAAGGGCGATGGTGGCGCCAGGCAGTGGGTGTGCCAGCATCGTTGTGTTCGCGAGAGCGGCCTTTGTGTCCCTGAAGGCACAATCCATCTCCGGCGTCCAAACCACGGGTCCCTTTCCCGGCTTTCCTCTGAGAGCCTCGTAGAGTGGCTGCATTAGTTGTGCGGCCCTGGGCACAAACCGATGATAAAAATTCACCATACCCAGGAACTCCTGGAGGGCCTTGACGGACTGCAGCTGCGGAAATGCAGCGATTGTCTCCACCTTTGACGGAAGTGGCAACGCCCCCTCCGAAGTAATGCGGTGGCCCAAAAAGTCCAACTGTTGCAGCCCGAACTGGCATTTGGCCAGGTTGATTATCAGGCCATGCTGATGGAGGTGGTGAAAGAGTAAGCGCAGATGAGCGATGTGTTCCTCTTTAGTGGCGCTGGCGATTAGAATATCATCGAGGTACACAAATAAAAACTTAAGGTCCCGCAGTACCGAATCCATAAGGTGCTGAAATGCCTGTGCCGCATTCTTGAGCCCGAATGGCATTCGGAGAAACTCAAATAGGCCGAAAGGGGTAATAACCGCCGTCTTTGGGACATCCTGGGGGTGCACAGACACCTGATGGTACCCACGGACGAGGTCGACTTTGGAAAAAATTGAATTCCCGGCCAAATGCGCGGAGAAATCCTGAATGTGTGGTATGGGATACCAATCAGGGGTTGTGACCTCGTTAAGCCGTCGGTAGTCACCGCAGGGCTGCCATCCGCCACCGGGTTTAGGGACAATATGGAGTGGCGAGGACCAGGGACTATTCGACCGGCGAATAATCCCCAACCGCTCCATTGCGGCGAACTCTGCCTTCGCGGCCGCGAGTTTGCTGGGTTCCAATCGCCGAGCCCGTGCGTAAACCAGGGAGCCGGTTGTCATAATATGGTGCTCCACCCCATGCTTGGCGGTCATTGCAGAGAAGGTGGGCCTGGTTAACTCTGGGAATTCCCCAAGGAGGCAGGTGAAATAGTTGGACGCTGGCGAGGCGCAGGAGACCACGTGTGATGTGGCAGAACCTTGAAAACACGGGATGGAGTTGAACGTTGATCAGTCGACGATTTTTCAAATCTACTAACAAGCTGTTGGCGCATAAAAAGTCGGCGCCGAGGATCACTTGCGCAATCTTGACAGTGATAAACTCCCATTGGAAGCGTTGACCGCCGAAACACACCTGGGCCCGCCGTTTCCCAAATGTACAAATAGCGCCGCCATTGGCCGCTTGGAGTGGACAACCGCGCCTCCCAGTCCGGATGTCGAGGACCGATGCGGGAAGGATGCTACACTGCGCTCCCGTGTCGCATAAAAACCGCCGGCCTGAGATGGAATCGGTGACATAGAGTAACTTCCTGGAATCGCCAATCGCCATCGCGGCCGTGGGGCAAATTTCAGGTTCAGTCTTCCCGTTGCGCAGTTGGCGCTGGTGTTTCTTCGTTGCTTTAGGCTTGAACCCGCAGGGAGGACGGCAGCATCGGGCCTTCGGGCCGAAACGGGCGTGGTAATAACACCAGCCGGATGGTGGAGGCATCAGGGCGGGGCCTTTCTGGGAGGGAGGCCTCGAGGCAGCGCAGTATTATTGCATGACGGAGTAAATTTTGTCAGCCTCGGCCGCGAGCGCCACACAATCCGCAGTTTCCGACCTCGCGAGGGCTGCCTGCACCTGCTCGGGCAATTGGCTCAGGAACAATTCCTGAAATAGGAAACACTGCGGTTCTGAACCAAGGAGCGTGAGCACCTGGCTCATTAACTCCGACGGCTTGGAGTCGCCTAACCCGGGCAGCGTGAGTAACCGCCGTGCGCGTTCTGACTTTGTGAGGCAGAATACCTGGATAAGCCGCGCCTTAAGGGTGTCGTACTTGCTGTCGGCCGGGGGATTTTCCAGCAGGCTGATGATCCTCGAAGCCGTGGAGCTGTCGAGTGCGGAGACCACGTAGAGGTAACGGGTCTGATCCTGCACTATGTTCCGGAGCTCGAACTGAGCCTCCGCTTGCACAAACCAGGAGGCCGCCTGTTGTTCCCAGAACTGAGGGAGCTTCAAAGCCACTGCGTTGGCCTCCATCATATCACTGCGTCTCACTTCCTCCGCGAAGAATCGGGGTCACCACTGTAGAAATTCGTGAATTCCTGATGAAATTACTAAGAGCGAGGCAATCAGCTAACCAAAACGATGTTTAATGCAAACTGGTGGAAGTAACATTCAAAAACACAGGAGAACTCAAACACAGGTCTTTGCTTAAAGCTGGCTCCACGAGGACTGAGAGGGGAGGCACCTCAGTCTGACGTCATCACGTTTCCCGCCGTTGGGAATGTCACGTGACCCACGTGATGACGTCATCGTGCTTGGTCTTAACCCTTTAGAGACCGTGCTGTTAACATGCAGCAAACGAATACCGATACCGATTGACTTTGTTACAGGCAATTATGTACAACAATATAAGAACCCCTTGATGGCTCTGCCACAATACCCTGATTTTACGACAATGGTAAAAAATGGGCTTGAGCTGGCCAATCACGCTGGTGCACTCGTGATGATGGCCCAGGAAGTAGGATAAACCTAATTTTCCGATGGGAGTCCTTCCCCCAAATTTTGAATAAGTTACTAGCTATGAAAAGCTGGTCTAAAAGAACTTGGCCTTTAGCACATTTGGCTGGAAAGTGTAAAATCTGATAAGACTAGATTGTTCAGAATGGTACAGCAAACGCAGGTGAGCAGCACTGCTATTTATGATACCGAAGATTGAAGGCCCTGCTACAAAATGTGCACCAAGAGGAGCATGGCCCCATTTGGGGCAGAAAGCCACCTTCAAGTAAACACAAAGGAGAAAGCTTAATGTCACCACCCAGGTCTCTTGCACCTGGCTCCAAATGAGAAAGAAGTTTGCTGGTATCAGAACGAAGAGAAAGGTAACTGTAGCCTTCAATTTTGTTCGTATTTCCTGTGGAGCCCCATTAATCATAGCACAAACCCAAATTGGGACAATTTGAAGCAATGTACAGAATTATTGACCTTTTACACAGACTCCTTCACTGTGTCAAAGTTGCAGGGCACACTTTTCTTGAAAAACACTTTTCTTGAAGTTGGAGGTTAGAGCTGAGGAATAGCAAGAGGCGCTGAGGCATCCAGACCGAGGGGCTTATCTGTCCTCAGGCAGTTTCTCAGTGGAGTAGCAGCCTTAGATGGAGAGAATATCCCTCATCTTCTAAAAGCCACCACCCACTATTTCTGCTCTTATGAATAATGTAGGCGCTGGGGTATGCTGCATGATGAAATGTCAACTTGGCTCAGTTGGTGGAACTCTTGCCTGAGCCTAAAAGTTGTGTGTTCAAGGCCCACTCCAGGGATGTGAGCGTGTAATCTAGACTGACACTTCAGTGCATTACTGAGAGAATGCTGTATTATCAGAGGTTATGGACTGGATTTTCACTGGGCCGTGGAGGCGGGATTGGAGGCGTGTGGGGTTTAAAATCCCGAAATCAGGGGTCCCGACCCCATCCCGCCCCCAACCCGCCTCCATGCCAATTTCAAAGGAGGTGGGTACCCGCCCCGCACTGGGACCCGCCTCCCCAAGCCGGGAAGGGGATTAGTGCCAATTAACTGCCTGTTAGCAGGTAGTTAACAGGCAGTTTTTAGCCTAAAATCTATTTTCATTGTTGAAATGTGGGATTCCTGACGGCTCCAAACCACGCCAAGTTAGCGAGGCGGGCTTGGAGGGGTCGAGATGTCCGGTGTTCAGGTGAGTGATGGGTGCATGAGTGCAGAGGTAAGTGTGTTTGGTCTGTGTAAAGTGTTTAAAGAAGTTCTACTAAACTTTACTTATCTTTACAGCCTTCCTTCCTTCAGGCCTCGGGAGTCCCTCATCTCACTGGCACAGAAAACAGAATGGCCGCCAGCTGTCAAATCTGCAGCCTCTGCTTTCTGTTCCAGGGAGATCTCTAAATCATCCAGAGAGGAAGGAATTAACCTGGAGTACAGATTGTCAGTGTTTGACAGCTTCAAACAGCTGTGAAATGCTGATATTTCATCTGTCAAAAGGTCTTGACAGATGAAATTTCAATCTGTGATGTCACCTGTTGCCGGGTGGCCCTTAATTGGCCTGCTGAGCCCGCTGGGCGGGCTCAACAAGGTCAATCAAGTCAAAATTGCATGGGTTGGCCAGAACTCAATGGAGGCGGGACTACAACCCCAAAAGTTGTAGACCCGCCTCCTACCCACCTCCTCAATGAAAATCCAGCCCTATATCTTTCAGATTAAATTTTAAACCAGGGCACTGTCTGCCCATTTAGGTGCACTGAAAAAAAATTCCTATGGCACTATTGGAAGAAGAGCATGGAGTTCTCCTGGTATCATAGCCAACAGTCCTCCCTTGACCAACATCATCAAAATCAATTAACTGCTCGTTCATCTCATTTACTGTTTGTTGGGCTTTGCTGTGTATACACTGGCTGCTGTGTTTTGCCTAATTAACAGTAATTAAATTTGAAAAATAATTTATTGACTATGAAACACTTTGGAATGTCCTAAATGTGTGGAAGTGACAGTATAAATTCAAGCTCTTTGTTTCTTATCATGATTTCCTGGATAATGGCCAGTGATGCGCATAATGATATTTCTGCGGTCAGATACCACTTGAACATGTAGATCATGGGTTTGATATGAAGAACTTTGATGCCCACGCCTTTGACAATGTCCAAAGGAACACTGCCACCCAGTGAAATCTGCAGCCTGAACAGCTGATGTCTCCTTTCCAAGTTTGTCACTTGCTAAATATATTTGTGCACAGCAGACTGCCTGATGTCTGACCACCCTGCAAAATGAACTAATGCAAGGAGCCAAAGGAAAGAAAACAATTTAACTATCAACTGAAAACCACACATCCTTTGAAGAAGCCTATCTGAGCAGGCCATGATCCATAACTATGACGGGCCCAGTTTATATGGACGATGTACATGTTGTGGGTGTGACTTTGCTGCAGTTGTAAGATCTAGCAAAAGACTTTTTAATGTAATTTAAATACTTAAATGAGGCCACACATGCCAGTAGCAAATCCAGTTGGAAAATCAGGAGTTTTGCAAATCGGTGACATTTTTCAACCTAGGGCCGTCAACAGCAAAGTTTTAGACACAGGTGAAGCCTCATAAAATAAGGGTTTATGTGTCACCGTCAACAGATATTTAAAAAAATTAAAGTACTACAACGACATAATTAAATAGCAAAATACTGCAGATGCTGGAAATCTGAAATAACAACAGAAAATGCTGGAAGCACTCAGCAGGCCAGGCAGCATCCGTGGTGACAGAAACAGAGTTAATGTTTCAGGTCTGGGACCCTTCATCAGAACTGGAAAAGGCTAGAGATGTAACAGGTTTAAGCAGGTGCAGAGGCAGGGAAAGGGGAGGGGAGGAACTGAAGAAATATTCTGTGTTAGGGTAAGAGGCAGGAGAGATTAAATGTTGCAAATGGGGATGGCAGAATCATAAACAGCCTGAAAATAGGGGTAGAGGTTATGGTCTGAAATTGTTGAACTCAATGTTGAGTCCAGAAGGCTGTAAAGTTCCTAATCGAAAGATGAGGTGCTGTTCCTCGAGCTTACGTTGAGCTTCATTGGAACAGTGTAAGAGGTCGAGGACAGAGAGATCAGAGTGGGAGTGAAGCAGAGAATTAAAGTGACAGGCGACCGGAAGCTCGGGGTCACCCTTACGGACTGAATGGAGGTGTTCCGCAAAGCGGTCGCCCAATCTGCGTTTGGTCTTCCCACCTACTTAAAATCTGTTACATCTCTAGCCTTTTCCAGTTCTGATGAAGGGTCCCAGACCAGAAACATTAACTGTTTCTCTCTCCACGGGTGTTGCCTGGCCTGCTGAGTGCTTCCAGCATTTTCTGTTGTTATTGAGGACATAATTAAGTTTAATTTCCTTTTGTTTTAATAATTGAGAACCCTAGGTGAAGGGCTTAGGCCCTTTGTGGAAATATTGTCAGGACTGGAAAAATTGGAGAGAATGCTAAATCAAGAAGCAATAGTTAGACACTGCCAAATGTGGGTTTTAACAACATGCAGATTGTAAGGAGAAGGAGTGGCTGAAAGGGATAAAGGAGTCTCATGTGGCGGAGCCACCAAGAGACGCTGGGCAATTAGTAATCATCCCTTTAACTACCGTGTAGTGCAGCTGTGGACTGCACCTTTAAACTGTATGTAGTTTCTTGCATTTCCACGTGATGACGTCATGACGCCGATCACGTGACCCCCAGTTGGCGCGGAGAACGTCATGACGTCAGCTTCCAGTACTTAGTAGCAGTCTTAGAGAGGCTGTGAGGCTGCACAGACCGGTTTACATCTGCTCCTGTAGTTTTACCAGTTAAGTTGTTTGTTTATTAAACTTTGTTATTTTGTTTCACTGCGTCGAACTTCATTATTCGGATAGGAACTTCCATTCCTACACTCAGTTATATGGTCCTGGTAAAAAAAATGGGTAAGAGTAGAAAAAAGAAAAACTTGCATTTATATAGCGCCTTTCATGACCACCGGACATCTCAAAGCACTTTACACCAAATGAAGTACTTTTGGAATGTAGTCACTGTTATAATGTAGGAAACACAGCAGCCAATTTTCACACAGCAAGGTCCCACAAACAGCAATGTGATAATGACCAGATAAGCTGTTTTTTGTTATGTTGATTGAGGGATAAATACTGGCCAGGACACCAGGGATAACTCCCCTGCTCTTCTTTGAAATAGTGCCATGGGATCTTCTACATCCATCTGAAAGGGCAGATGGGGCCTCGGTTTAATGTATCATCCGAAAGACAGCACCTCCGACAGTGCAGCACTCACTCAGCACTGCACTGGAGCGTCAGCCTAGCTTTATGTGCTCAAAGTCCCTGGAGTGGGACTTGAACCCACAACCTTCTGACTCAGAGGCGAGTGTGCTACCAACTGAGCCACAGCTGACACAGATGGCACAATGGGGCCAATTTTAAGGCGGCGTGCTTTCAGTGGAAAAGCATTTGTGGATGGAAAAATGTAGGGCTCACACACGTGATTGCCTATTATGACTCCCATCAGGCAATGCTTTCATAAATTCTTCCCTAATGAGTCTTGATTTCTATCATGGTGAGGATACAGAGAAGAGGACGAGCACGCAGGGTAGTATTTTTGGAACAGGAACATTTCTGAACTTATTTTATTATTTTACAAATATATTTGTTTAAAGACATGAGAATCAACTGCGTCACTAAGGAAATTATATTGAGGGTGACAGTGTGAGGGAGCTGAGTCAATGGCCCAGAAATTCGGGTCTCCACGGGTGAGTACGCGCTGGGTACTCACCCGTGGGCCCGATGGAAGTGCCGGTTTCCTGTATGCACTGCGCATGCGCGGGAAACCGGCACTTCCGTTCCCCTGAAAGCAGGGGTTCAGAGGTCAAACGTGTGCACCGGAGAGGCAGCGCGTGCGCATCGAACTTACATTTTTTTTTTTTTTTTTTTTTTTACAGGTTTCTCCAGAAGGGTAAGCCTTTAGAATTTAGAAATGTAAAAAGCAGGCGTAAGGCCTGCTTTTTACAAGGTAAGTGGTCAATTAATTAAAATTAAAACATTTTTTCCACAGGTTTATTATTTTTAAATACTTTAAAGCAAGGTAAGTTTATTTTTAGCCCCGTTAGAATATAAAATTATTTTTTTCAAAAATTTAAATTATTGTTTAAAATAGTTATTTAGTGTAATTTATAGTTTATTTAAAAAATGTGATTTAAAAAAAAAAATTATTTGAAGGTTTACTGCTATTTTGGGGCCGTAGTATTTTCAAATCTTGACAGGTCTTCCTGTCAAGACTTATAAATGGAGCATTCCCTGCTCCGATTGGCTGCCCATGGCCCACGTGATCCCAGGGGGCGCATCGAACTAACTGCGCCCCTGGGACACGCAACACTGCGCGCCGGCAGCTGGGCCAGGCCCCGGATCGGAATTCCACGGGGCACTACAGCTCAACTGCCGGCGCGCAAGGTAAGTGCAGGTCGGGGGCTTGCACCCGCGGGAAGCCCCCGACCCGAATTTCTGGGCCAATCATTTCCTGTTTCAGCTGACAATCCCTGGTTTAATGGCCAAAGTTAATTTAAGGTCCATCACGGTGCTGAGCTGAGTAAATCCTGGGATCAAGACTGTCTCTGATAAAACTCACTATAGAAACAAAATAGTTCAAAATAACAGACTAAGCAGAAAACACAACAAATCTTTGATGTTGCTATTTGTTGTAACAGTTGGGCCTTGAAATTCCTGGAGGTCCTTTCCATTGGCACAAGTAGGCCCACCCAATTAGCATCCAGGCCTACCCAACTCTGAGTCCATGTGAATGGCGTGAATGCAGCGAAGTCCAGTGAACATACACTGTGAGGCAGAAGGGCTACCAGAAAATCTGATTGGAATAACAGTAAGAGACGGATAACATGAGTAGACCTGGGGTGAACTTCTAAATTCTGTGCTTCAAATTTGCATCCATTGGGGTGATTAGGAGGGAAAAACGATAAGTTGAATTATTTGGACAATATAATGGGCCAGAAATTCGGGTCCCCACGGGTGAGTACGCGTAGGGCCAACGAAAGTGCCAGTTTCGTGCATGCACTGCGCATGCGTGGGAAACCGGAACTTCCGTTCCCTTAAAAGGAAGGGGTTCACAGGTCGAACACGTACGCCGGGGAGGCTGGAACTTCAGTTTTTTTTTTACAGGTTTCTCCGGGAGGTTAAGTCTCCAGCAGCTACGCTTTTAAAAAGCAGTCGCAAGGCCTGCTTTTAAAAGGGTAAGTGGTGAATTAAGTAAAATTAAAACATTTTTTCCACAGCTTTATTATTTTTAAATACTTTAAAGAAAGGTAAGTTTATTTTTAGCCCCGTTAAAAACTGTAATTAATTTTTTCAAAAAATTAAATTATTGTTTAAAATAGTTATCTTATGTAATTTATAGTTATTTTAAAAATGTGATTTAAAAAAAAAAATTTAATTGAAGTTATGGTTATGTTTTGGGGCCAAATTCTATTCATAGATCTGACAGGTTTTCCTGTCAAATCTATGAATAGAGATTACCTGCTACGATTGGAACTCCATGGCCCACGTGATCCCAAGGGATGCTTCGAACTAACTGCTCCCCTGGGATATGCAAGCACTGCGCGCCGGCAGCTGGAGCAGGCCCAGGATCGGAATCCCACACGGGCCCACAGCACAACAGCCGGCGCGCTAGGTAAGTGCAGATCGGGGGCTTGCACCCACGGGAAGCCTCCGACCCTAATTTCTGGCCCAATATAAATGATTTGCTGCAACATCAGATCTTTGATCATTGTCCATCCACAATAAGTTGGAGCCCATCCACATTTTCATTCTTAGTTACTCTTCTGGATGCAAGTGTGACAGAGTCGAACATTCAACGGCCCTTGCCTAAAGCAAATGAGCCCGTTCCGAATCCTGGTAATGGAATCACGTTCATGGGTGGGGCAGGCACATCATTGGTGCCAACACCAAACTGCTCTGACTGCAGAGAAGGGGCTTGCCGAGGCCTCGAAGAAAATTCTCTTTGTTGGCTCTTTTGCTCTCAATGAAGCAAGCTGGTCTCGTTAGTAAGGATCCCCTCCAGGATCGACTACCTTTTCTTAGAAAAGATTTTGGCCCTCTTAATGCCCTCAGTTGGGCTCACACTAACTCTCAGCTGGAGAGAATCCATAGATGCCGAGCAGGGCACAAGGGGTGGAATTCCCAAAGACATGCTACTCGATGTGGGTAGGGAAGGGGCGTGGGCAGAAGTTCCACCCATGGTCTCACCGACCAAAATTTAAAGGACCACAGCATTTTAAAATCCATTCATCAAAGGCAAAGGAACAGAAGAACATATAGGACTGAAAGAGACCATTAAGATTGATCTGACCAATCTCAATCTTATAAATATACCATACAATACTCAATCTCTCCCACCTCTCAATTGCTTTCTCAAGTAGCTATCCAGTTCCCTCTTGAATTTGCCAATACTACTGAATTGTTCATCAACCCACCATACCAACATTTCACTAAAAAGTTCTCTTTTCATTTATATTATCTGTATTTACTGGACAATCATTGAGAGGTGTGGTGTGCAGAAATGTGGCACAGATGAAGGTGGATTCTGGCTTTAGGCTGCCAGTGTTGTACCAAGATTTAGCCCATTGTGGGTGAAACTGCTCCAGGCAAAAATGTGTGTTAATCCTCAAAACATGATTACCACGGATACCATAACCAAATCCGCTTATTTAAATTGCAACATACCAGAGGAAGGTCCATCAGGAAACGATTGACAGCACCGGTAAATGTAACAGCCATGAGAGCTGGACAAGGTTCTCCATAACTGGCTGCGAGGCCATGGTGTGTAATCGCACCAATGGGAATTGTATAGATGCTGTTGACGAATCCATCAGCTCCACAGTAATCATTCATCAGACCGCCATTGCCAGCTGCCCAGACAAAAATGCTGCCCTTGCCTTTTCGTCCCTAATATCAATAAAGAAGCAGACATAAAGAACAAAGTGAATGTTGGTCCCTTAGAGGACGAGACCGGGAAATTAGTGGTGGGGAACATGGAGATGGCAAAAACGCTGAACAAATATTTTGTATCAGTCTTTACAGTAGAGGACACTAAAAATATCCCAACACTGGACAATCTGGCTATCTAACAGAAAACAGAGAGTTGGGATAAATGGTTCATTCTCGGGTTGGCAATCAGTGACTAGTGGTGTTCCGCAGGGGTCAGTGCTGGGACCCCAACTCTTTACAATCTATATTAACGATTTGGAGGAAGGGACCGAGTACAGCATATCCAAGTTTGCCGATGATACAAAGATGGGAGGGAAAGCAGTAAGTGAGGAGGACATAAAAAACCTGCAAAAGGACATAGACAGGCTAAGTGAGTGGGCAGAAAATTGCCAGATGGAATATAATGTTGGAAAGTGTGAGGTTATGCACTTTGGCAGAAAAAAATCAAAGAGCAAGTTATTATCTAAATGGAAAGAAACTGCAAAGTGCTACAGTACAAAGGGATCTGGGGGTCCTGGTACATGAAACACAGACGGTTAGTATGCAGGTACAGCAGGTGATCAGGAAGGCGAATGGAATCTTGGCTTTTATTGCAAGGGGGCTGGAGTATAAAAGCAGGGAAGTCTTGCTGCAGTTATACAGGGTACTGGTGAGGCCACACCTGGAATATTGCGTACAGTTTTGGTTTCCATATTTAAGAAAAAATATACTTGCTCTCGAGGCAGTTCAGAGAAGGTTCACTCAGTTGATTCCGGAGATGAGGGGGATGACTTATGAGGAAAGGTTGAGTAGGTTGGGCCTCTACTCATTGGAATTCAGAAGAATGAGAGGCGATCTTATCGAAACATATAAGATTGTGAGGGGGCTTGATCGGGTGGATGCGGTGAGGATGTTTCCACTGATGGGTGAGACTAGAACTAGGGGGCATAATCTTAGAATAAGGGGCTGCCCTTTCAAAACTGAGATGAGGAGAAACTTCTTCACTCAGAGGGTAGTAAATCTATGGAATTTGCTACCTCAGAGAGCTGTGGGAGCTGCGACACTAAATAAATTTAAAACGGAGATAGACAGTTTCCTAGCTGATAAGGGAATTAGGGGTTACGGGGAGCGGGCAGGGAAGTGGACGTGAGTCTAGGTTCGGATCAGCCATGATCCTATTGAATGGCGGAGCAGGCCCGAGGGGCCGTATGGCCTACTCCTGCTCCTACTTCTTATGTTCTTATGTAACATTATTAATTCTCGGCACTATATTGAGTTCACATGAAATAATTACAGAAAAATGTTCTTTCACCATTTTCTTTATCAATTCATTTGGATTATGAATTTAAATTATGAGCTGTACACAAACCATAACGCAAACCCGCAACTGCAGGCAGCATCAGGACTGAGGAGATCATTGTTCCAGTGCATCACTGGAAAAGACTGAAATCAGAATGATGTTGGATTTAAGAAGGTGAGGTTAGCCTTCACAGCTGCAACAGTGAGTTTTTCTTCTAGTTCTATACTGGAATATAACGCAACAGAGCTTCACCTCTATACCAGATTAAACTTGTGATAAAGTTTCCAGCATGAATGACCTTATGTTCACTTCAGCTTCATTTGAAAGCAGTGAACTAACCCTATATGGTATCTGTATTAGGCAACATGTTAATTAACATATAATAGTGGCATACCTTTACCGATACTAGTCTTGCAATGCTCATCAAAGTATGTATCATTCCCTGCCCATTTTGTCCAATTTTTCTTTGGATCAGCGAGACCTCAACAAAGGCACACAGCCAAGCACATAAATACGCAATACCTCATGTACCAACATTTTCTTTTCTTTTGCTTGAAAACAACTGACTGCCTAGCCAGCTCTTTCCACGCGGAGTAGCAGGAGGCTTCCAGTGAAAATTGCAGGTGTGGATGAGGCAGGTGCGAATGCTGCCTGGGGCTAGTATAACTGGCCCTCACCTCAGGAAAGCAAGAACCAGTGCTGTACTAATATAACAAAGGACACTAAGGCTGCAGCTATCCTGTAGCTATCAAATGATTCGCAGCTGGCAACAGCTTGTTTATTCTGCCTGCCTGCGAATCCAATTCTCCGATTGAGGGGAGAGTTCTACGCATACGTGCTGATTATATACATGCTCAGGTCTCCACTCCTGCTCAGTGAATTTTAATTGAGTGCATGGGTAGTAGCATCTGCTTTCTTAAAACATTTAAATAAACTTTGTTTCAGTTTATGAAGTGTCCCGGAGGTCAACTTTTTAAATTTGGGTTTGACACCACACTGGAGTTGTAAATCATGTGATGTCAAAATTGAGACAGTGTTTGATTGTTGTCTGCTATGATGTCAAGTCAGCACCGGCCCTGTAGGCACAGAGGGTAATTTTCGAAGTATGAGGTGATGGCGATGAATCGCCGCATCACTGCACGCTCAGAAAATGTACACAATGGCTTCTGCTTTGCTTCAAAGTGTTTTCGACTTTGCAGCAATGCACAAATGGCAGCTTTAACTCCAACCTTAGAGATGCCACTACATTGCTTTGCAAATACAACCTGTGGTGTGACCGGGAGACTGGATGGTGCACTGGGCTGGAAAACTATCCTTTCTGCTCCGAGACAGCTTTAAATATAGCCACGACTGATAGTATGCAGATGAAAAGGCTCTTGGGTGAAATCAGGTGGGGTGCTTATCCCAGTTCCTTGTGGTACAGGCCCCCAGGCAAAAAAACACTGATCATAACGAGGCACTTCCACACAATTGATAGTGATGGTGCACCAGTAACTGGTTTCTGCTCCCATCATTTGTTTTATACACAGAATCAAAACTTTATTTTAAATATCTTAGAAATGATTTAGAAATCAAAAAAATAATTAATTATCAGATTTTGTTGTTTTGGAGCAACGATGCAAAGGTATAATTTCAGGCTAGTACTTCAGTTAATATGCAAGTTATTTGAAATCAATGCAAATGCTTTCATATAAAACGGAGGAAAACACTGGGAATTATGACTGCATGCCCCACTAAATAAGTCTAATTTTAAAATGTAATTTTCTGTCAGTACTGAGGAACTAAATTACCTTTATTGCTCCCAGGCGCAATGCCTTTTGGCCTAGCTTTTTCGGTCCAGCCACTGTCCCACCATTATCTGTTGGCCCCCAGCAGCAGATGTAGATGTCAATGTAGTCATTGTTATAGGTGAAAGCCGCAGCTTCTGTAGCATCAGTAACATGCCCATCCAACAAGCGAATACCTGCCAGGTAAAACATGCAGCTCTTTATTTTCACATCTTGCAGCTATAAACACAATACATTTTGACACCTAGAGGACTTGTGGATCTCACTTGAAATGAAACCTTTCACCCAGCCCCTCAGACAGGTGACTTTATGGCCACTGTACAGTATAGCGCAGGTATGCCCTGTGTTTTGGTCACCCTTCTGTTTTAGAACGATCACTAGTCAAAGTAAAGCCTGCTCAGTTGCATGGTCAGATCTACATTAAAGTGAAAATGAATTAAAAGCTCCCTGGTTCATGCTAACAAGCCAGCATACGGGTTTTCATTTCTGAGGTATTCAGATGGTTTGTGCCATTACTGTTTGACAAGTGTACTTAGTGACCGTTCAATTAACACATAGACTGCTCCAAGTGGTTGGAATCATCATTTATATGATAATGAATGCATACTTTATGCTAATATGTTGACCGTTCATACAGATCATGTGGCAGGAAAAAGGAATGATTATGAAAGACTGGGAAATTGCCCATTTCCATCTGTTGTGATTAGTTACTTGTTGGCCTTAAGCATTTAAAAATCAACTACAATAGTGTAGTCCCACTCACTAGTATACTGGTGTTGCCCCAATGCGTGTCCTGCACTGTGATATACACCCACAACACTAGCTAATGCAGCTGTTTGGAATTTATTGTACAATATAAAAAGCCTAATACACAGATCACAGCTCAGACAAAATTTATTTATTTTCCAAAGTTTACCAATGAGCACTAGAACAACAGTCACATTACAATCCTACTGTAAGAATTCAAGTTTGAGATTGGGAATAAAAAAGCCATTTTAAGCATAGGTGGAATTATCATTTCTGCCCAGTGTCAATCAAGTGATTTTTGTATTCATTCACGGGATCTGGGCATCGCTGGCAAAGCCAGCATTTATTGCCCATCCCTAATTGCTCTTGAGAAGGTGGTGATGAGCAGTCTTTCTTGAACCGCTACAGTCTGTGTGGTGAAGGTATTCCCACAGTGACTTTGTCGTAATGGTTTGTTACAACTGAGTGGCTTGCTAAGCCATTTCAGAGGGCAGTTAAGAGTCAACCACATTGCTGTGGGTCTGGAGTCACATGTAGGCCAGACCAGGTAAGGATGGCAGATTTCATTCCCCAAAGGACATTGGTGAACCAGATGGGTTTTTATGACAATCCGGTAGTTTTCATAATCACCATTACTGGTACTAGCTTTTATATTCCAGATTTATTTAATTAACGGAATTTAAATTCCCCAGCTGCCGTGGTGGGATTGTAAACTCATGTCCCCAGATTACTAGTCCAGTAACATAACCACTATGCTACCGTTCCCACTGATAGAGGGGATTGGTCACTTGGCTAAACTTCAAGGCTACTTAGGCGATATATATTGGGCACACACTAGTCATCAACTGCACATAATTTCTCAGGAAAACTACAGCAATGATATTATGAACCCTGCAGTAATGATGTCAAAAGCACATGTATGTTTCTTTTTGCACCAATTATATTTTTAGCATTTCTACGAGGTCATGCACCACTTCTCTTCCAAAAGGCTCCTTAGCCTCTGTCAGTAAAGAGATGAATGAAACAGCCCAGCATGTCTTGCCCACTATTTTTAATTCTATTCTTATAGGAAAGTACCTAGCCTTAACTGGGCTCCTTCTCCTGATTAGATGACTCGCTCTGCAGGAGAATACAGACTGAAACCTCAATCCAGGTATAGTGCATTAGAGCAACGCCTCCCATCGCAGCTTCATAAATGCCTTTAACACCTTTCTATAAATGTCACATTGTATTGCTCACAGCTGCCAGGGTTGCCATAGAAACAAGTTTTTTAAAATTGGTACCTTAAAATCTGCTGTATTAAAAATGACAATCTTTTATCCGAATATTACCAGCACAAGTAGCAGAGGGTGGATCTTGTGTCCTTTTCAGATTTAGAATACACTCCCTGCAAACATTAGCCTAGGTGCAAGGAGTGGGCTTGATGCATGTGTGGGACATCCTGTAACCAAGCAGATTTTAAAGGGCTGCTGCAAAAATTTAAAGGCATGTGAGGACAAAAATTGTTTTAGCCTTTCTAAAGGTTGAAAATAGTATTTGGATATTTGTTAGCCTTTCCAAAAACTGCATAGGGGTAAGTGACAGGCAAAAGACAAGAGAAGTCAAGCCCAATGTGAGAGCACAAAATGGTGTCAGTGGACAACACACACAACTGAATGTAAATTCTATCTTATGATATCATTTAAGATTACTGTCTTCTAATCACTCCCAGGTATCCATTATTTTGTATATTGTCAATTCATTTATTGGAAGTAAAGCAACTACCTGCTCTGACCACTATAGAATTCTATGGCCAGTATATATAGAAAATATTTTAATTTTAAATTAAGGTTACAGGAAAAAATATACATCTTATATTCTGTATAATATGTTTCATGAATAATTTTGACAAAATAAGAAAGCATGAAATGGACAAAGGTCCTCTTACCAATGTTTTAACCTCCTCGCACACAGAGTATGAATACTTACCCCCAATCCTAGCATTGTAAGCGATGCCCACACCACAAAATGAATTGTTGGCCTCCATTGCAACCTCACTGGCACACTGCGTCCCATGTCTGTGTGACAGAACAATAGGTTTACTGAAGAGGCAACTCTTCTTTACAACTTGGTTTTAAAACTACAATAATGTCTATAAATATGTGCACAGTATGGGGGCGATTTTTACCGAATACTTTAGGTGCTAAAGAGCCTCCGAGGTGGCCAAGCTGGTGTCCTAAGCCGCAACACTGGTTTAGCCCGTGCTTAGCGCAAGGCGCCATCTTGGTGAAGGAGTTGAAGCCAGCGCTAGGAACGGCTGCCCGGAGGCGTTAAACAGCTGATTGCCACTTAAAATGCCTGTTAGCACCCATTAAAGAGACTGCACGGCATTTTGGTGGCTAACACTTTAATTAACACCCTCTCCTAATAGCGACCAGCTGTTTGGGCGTAAACATGGTGTTGATGTCAATTTCAAGCGCTACTTAAAGGGATACTCACCATTTCATGTTCACTTGCTGCTGGAGCTGTGAAAAGGACCGCTGAAACACATCGGGAGACTTTCTGGGACATTTTGTCAAGTCTTCACCAACACTCTAGCAAAATTTATTTCGCAAATTCTCTGAGGACTTCAACTAAAAAAAGTGCTGTGCTACTCCACCTTATTTTACACCTTATAAGAGTCACCTGGAGAAAGGGCATGCTTGGTAATGGGAATCTTACTAGTGGTCTCCCTTAGTCTGGATGAGGAATGGGAAGAGGTCAGGCAAAGCAGCACCAGCTGCTGCAGGAGAGAGAGAGACAGAAGGGCAAGGTAGCATCCTTCCCCTCTGCGGGTAAAGGACATCCCTCCTCCTCTGGATCTCCACCACCAGGACCTCCAGTGTCACATCACTCTCCATCGGTCCCCGAGCCATCCTGCAACGTGCCGCTGTGTGCCAGCTAGAGCACTCCGCACCTTCATTGGAAGTGGGTGCGATGAGCCCACATATACTGCTCCACGAAAATTTTGCCTAATCAGCACTTGAGTGCTAAACCTGCAGGTTTCTGGTTTAGCATCTCCAGGCAAGTTCAGCTTATGGTCATCAGCAATTAGGACCAAAATTGCCTGCTAAATCCAGACTTTCAAACTGGTGTGTCCTATTAGCACAGCACCCATTTGGTGCCTGTTTTCACCCTTTGACCAAAATAACCCTCTATCTCTTTTATACACTTTTGTTAAAAGCATTTTTAAATACAGCTGAGGTTGAGTAACATAGTACTAAACATCAGCAGTGAAGTAATATCTGTCCTTACATTATTCATTTTTTTCTCCATTTAATTATTGAATTACTATGACTGTGACTCAGCTGTTTGTCATTTCCCCAGTCAGAGGACTTTATGTTCAGTTACTTAGATAACCACCATGTGCTTGTAAAAAAAATTATGGACAACTGATGCCACTGGATGGATAGGGATGCTTTGTAAATACGCTTTCTCGTGTAATCACCTCACACTGTCCTCTGGTCTATGAGGTAGCAGGAAGCATCGCAACATCAAATCAAATCAAATCAAATCAACTTTTATTGTCATTGTTAGTGCACAAGTGCAGTACAACGAAATGTAGGCTTGCGGCTCCAGAGAGTGTACAATTTGGATTGGGACACTTAAACATTTCAACATACATTTGTACATATATATTAGCATAAATATGACCATAATAAAGTGAATAAAGTGCATCGGCAGATGTGCAGGCTTTAGTGTTTATTTGTGGAGTTCAGTAGGATGACAGCCCTGGGAAAGAAGCTGTTCCTAAATCTGGTCGTACGGGTGCGAATGCATCTGTAGCGTCTTCCAGATGGTAGGAGGGCGAACAGACTGTGGCTGGGGTGGGTAGGGTCTTTGATGATGGTCCGTGCCCTCTGTAGGCAGCGTTTCTGATATATATGTTCTATGGTCGGTAGCCGGGTGCCGGTAATGCGTTGGGCAGTTTTGACTACCCGCTGCAGGGCTTTTCGGTCATGGGAGCTACAGCCGCCGTACCATACCGTGATACAGTTTGTCAGGATGCTCTCTATAGTGCAGCGGTAGAAGTTAGAGAGGATCGGGGGTGACAGATTACATCCCTTCAGCCTCCTCAAGAAATATAGGCGCTGCTGGGCCTTCTTCACCAGAGAGGAGGTGTTGAGGGACCAGGAGAGGTCTTCCGTGATGTGGACTCCGAGGAACTTAAAGCTGGCCACCCTTTCCACCTCCGCCCCATTGATGTGGATGGGGGTGTGACTGCCGCCTTTGGACTTCCTGAAGTCCACGATCATTTCCTTTGTTTTCTTGGTGTTAAGGGCCAGGTTGTTGTCGGCGCACCACTTCACGAGATGCTGGACCTCCTCCCTGTAGGCTGACTCATTGTTGGTGATCTGGCCTACTACTGTGGTGTCATCTGCAAACTTGATGATGGTGTTGGAACCATTAACAGCCACACAGTCGTGGGTGAAGAGGGAGTAGAGGAGGGGGCTCAGCACACATCCTTGTGGGGCCCCCGTGTTCAGGGTCAGGGGGGGGGGGGGGGGGGGGGGAGGTGTGGTTGCCTAATTTGACAGACTGGGGTCTGTTTGTTAGGAAGTCCAGGGTCCAGTTGCAGAGGGAAGTGTTCAGGCCAAGAGTTTGGAGTTTGGTGGCCAGCTTATTGGGGACGATAGTGTTGAATGCTGAGCTGTAGTCTATAAACAACATTCTGATGTAGGTCTCCTTACCATCTAGGTGATTCAGTGCCGAGTGTAGAGCAGTAGTGATTGCATCCTCCGTTGATCTGTTTGCCCGATAGGCAAACTGGTGTTGGTCGAGGGAGGCAGGAATACTGGCTTTGATGTGGGCTAAGACCAGTCTCTCGAAACACTTCATTATGATGGGTGTGAGTGCGACAGGTCGATAGTCGTTCAGACACGTCACAGCTGCTTGTTTAGGCACAGGAATGATGGTGGCGGTCTTGAAGCATGTAGGGACTACTGCCTGGGCCAATGACCGGTTGAAGATGGCGGTGAAGACATCAGCCAGCTGATCAGCACATTCCTTGAGCACCCGTCCAGGAATGCTATCCGGTCCAGTAGCCTTTCGTGTGTTCACTCTGCGTAAAGCGCCCCTTACGTCAGAGGTCGACAGAGTGAGCACCTGGTCTTCCAGGGGTGGCAAGGCTTTGGTAGCCGGCTCCTTGTTGTCCCTGTCGAAGCGAGCGTAGAAGTTGTTAAGCTCCTCCGGGAGGGAGGCGTCGCTGACCGGGGGACTGGTGTTTTTGCCCTTGTAGTCAGTGATGGCCTGGATGCCTTGCCACATGCGCCGGGGGTCCGAGTTGTTGCGGAAGTGGTCCTCTATCCGCAGTGTCTGTTTCCATTTGGCAGTCCTGATACCCTTTTTTAGGTTGGTCCTAGCTGCTCTGTAAGCCGCCGTGTCGCCAGATTTAAATGCTGCGTCGCGTGCTTTCAACAGTGAGCGGACCTCTCCGTTCATCCAGGGTTTCTGGTTGGGGTATGACCTGATATTTTTGTGGGTCGTGACGACCTCGACGCAGCTGTTGATGTAGAATAGCACTGTGGATGCGTATTCCTCGATGTCATTGTGGGCAAACATGCCCCAATCAGTGCGTTCGAAGCAATCCTGAAGCTCCGATACTGCCCCTGTGGCCTGTTGTATCAAAGCATTGATATACAACATTATATAACTTCTTTAGCACATAAAATATCCTGAGGTATTTTACAGAGGGGGAGAAAAAGTAAATGAGATACAGGAATGTACATCAAGCCATGGTGGAACAGTTAGAAGAGAGCAGAGATGATTAAAAACTTAGTTGAAAAGTTAAGGTTTCTGAAGGTTTTTAAAAGTGAAGAAAGAAGTGTAAAGATGGAGGGATTTAGGGAGGGAGCTCCAGAGAATAGGGCCAAGGTGGTAGAAGACTCCACCATCAATCATAGGATTACATAGGATCATGGGGTAAAGAAAGGGTGCGAGGCACAAAAGGTCAAATTTGGATGAAGAAACATGGTGGCTAGAGACCATGGAAGGATTTTTTTTATTCGTTCATGGGATGTGGGGTCGCTGGCAAGGCCAGCATTTATTGCCCATCCCTAGTTGCCCTTGAGAAGATGGTAGTGATTTGAAGATAAGGATGAGGATTTTAAATTCAATGGATTGGGGAACAGAAAGCCACTGTAGGTAAGTTGAGTCTGGGTGATGGGTGAGTACAACACAGTGGAACAAGATATAGGTGGCTGGGTTTTGGGCAATTTTGGAGGGTGGAAATCGGGAATCTGACAAGACGAACATTGGAGAAATCAGGTCAAGGTGATAAGGAGGGGATAAGGGTTTCAGTGGCAATGGGGTGGAGGTAGGCAGTCTTGGTGATGGATAGGATACGGGGTTTAAAAATCAGCTGTCATCAAACTGAACACCAAGGTTTTGCATGGTCTGGTTCAGCATGAGCGCGTGGCCATGGAGGCAGATGGAGTTAGTGGCAAGGAAGGCAGGTTTATGATGGAGGCCAAAAACAATGGCTTTGATCTTCCTGATATTCACTTGGGGGATATTTTGACTCATCTGGTAACTCATGTTGAACAGGCAGTCAGACAGTTCAGAGCTGGTCGTTCAATCAAGGAAAGTGGTGGAAAGGTAGAGTTGGGTGTTAACAGCATATGTATGGATGATGTCAGCGTGTAGATGAGGAAGAAGAGGTGTCCAATGATAAATCCTTGGGGTCTCTTGAAATGACTGTATGGGGTTGGGAAGAGAAGACATTGCTGGGGATGCACTGGCTGCATTTGGACAAGTAGGAGTGGAACCATGCAAGAAGGATAGTGTGGTCGGCTGTATCAGATGCTGAAGAGCGGGAACAGGGCCGTAAGTGTTTCCTCATGACTTTTGGGGCGCCACCACTCCATTTTTGCTTGACAAAGCCAGTGAAAATCTCCCCCCAAAGATTCTAAACGTCACATCCTAACCTGCTGAGTGTACCAGGAAATAACAACTTTAAAAAAAAAACCTTCTTTCATTATAACTTTTAAAAAATATTTTACTTCAGAGCCAATGTAAAGGAAGGCTCGTGAAAGGCAGTCAATCAGATAAGATATTTTGAGAAATGATTAGCTAAGGGGAAACACCATTCACTTTTAAGTACAGCAACCTACAAAACCCAGTAAAACTTTACAAAAGTCACAGCAAAATGTATTAGGCAGTTGACAGTTTGAAATCGCATTAAGAAAATCCTTCACAAACTGTGTGTGCTACTGAAGTGAGATGGCACATCTGCCCTTTCTCACCTTTTAACCCTTAAAGTGTTAGTCCCAGCATTTGTTATGCTAATCACATGGAGTTACTGTTTATTTAATTGGGGATGTGTTAAGAATAGTCTATTAACATGGTCTGAGCTTTGCGCTATGTGACTATGGGTCATTAGTAAATGATTAATGGTGAAGGTTGCAGAGCAAAAGGCTACATGGTCATCAGATCACTGGGTGCACTGTAGCTGAAAAAGAGCAGCAGTTCACATTTAACACCAATTTAATGATGTGAAATGAATGGCAACCTTTTTTTATACACACGGATCAAATTTACCCTGAAGAAAACTCTAACCTCAACAGACTTGCTCACTAGTGACCTAACCTACATTTACAGCTTGTTTATAAAGGGAGGAACCTTCCCTTCTAAAAAGAAATAAACGGTCGAATGGGGTTTTCTCTCTGTTCACCTCCATTAAGTATTTTTGTTTGAACAGTGAGTGACGATAACATTATCTGGGAGCTGGATCAGATGAATTATTAAGCCTGGGAGTATGAGGAAGATGATGAAACAGACGCAGTTAAATTGAAAATAAAAAGCAAAATACTGCATGTACTGGAAATCTGAAACAAAAACATAAAATACTGCAAACCCACAGCAGGCCAGGCAGCATCTGTGGACAGAACAGAACAGTTACTATTCCAGGTGCAGACCTTTCAAAACAGACAACATTTTGTGGGAATCCATCTTGCCGCTGTCCAAGGGTACTCTCAGGATTATTGAAGGATACACACCTGAAATATTACTTTAACCTGTCATTTCTCTTTACAGATGCTGACTGACACAAGTGATTTCAGCATTTTCTGTTTTTATTTCAATGTTGTGTATAGGGTTGTCAACTCTGGTTAGATATATTCCTGGAGGCTTGACAATGTGGCACCCAATCATGTGACACCCAATCACATGGCACTTGCCCGCAGTTTGCAACTGTTACTGCATTTACTTTATAAAGTTAGGCCACACATGCTAAACTCAAACTGTTTCATCCAAGAGTAAACCCTTGCACTCTGTTTCTCCATGTCTGGAACGTCCTGAGCTGCCCATTACGTTTATCAGAAATCCCTGTCCACTGTTAGCCATTCAGTGCACACTTCCTGGAAGAGCCATATTAATAATTCTTGGGGCCTTTGAGACACACCACACCCATTCCCCCACCGATCCATTAAAACATCCCCTTTCAAATCTACATTGTTCATCTCGGAACGTCACTCCGATCTTTCAGCTGTAAAGGGGTTTGAAACTGGAACTCTTCAAAATAATGTATAAATTATACTAAGTATGCAATGAAGCATTAAACTTCTAAAGTTCTATGTTTGAACAGTCACGTTAATTGAAAAACATATGTATTAAAATAATTTCTTGTGGAACTATCTGACAGCTCTATCACTAGCATTTCCAGATTTCAAGATGCAACCTGCATTAAATATTTATTGTCCCATATTCTTTGCAAACAATTGTGTAAAAGGAGTGTTTTCTTTCAAAAAAACAACTTTCTAAAAGCAATAAAAGTATACCGCAAGTATCATTCGTGCCACACAAGTGCCAGGCAATGAATACCTACAACAAGCGAGAATCTAACCACAGCCCCTTGACATTCAATGGCATTACCATTGCCGAATTCCCCACCATCAACATATTGGGGGGTCACCATTGACCAGAAACTTAACTGGACCAGCCACATAAATACTGTGGCAACAAGAGCAGGTCAGAGGCTAGGTATTCTGCGGCGAGTGTCTCACCTCCTGACTCTCCAAAGCCTTTCCACCATCTACAAGGCACAAGTCAGGAGTGTGATGGAATACTCTCAACTTGCCTGGATGAGTGCAGCTCCAACAACACTCAAGAAGCTCGACACCACCCAGGACAAAGCAGTCCTCTTGATTGGCACCCCATCCACCACCTTAAACATTCACTTCCTCCACCACCGGCGTACTGTGGCTGCAGTGTGTACCATCTGCAAGATGCACTGCAGCAACTCGCCAAGGCTTTTTCGGCAGCATCTCCCAAACCCGCAACCTCTACCACCTAGAAGGACAAGGGCAGCGGGCGCATGGGAAAACCACCACCTCCAAGCTCCCCTCCAAGTCATACACCATCCTAACTTGGAAATATATCACAGTTCCTTCATCATCACTGGGTCAAAATCCTGGAACTCCCTCCCTAACAGCACTGTGGGAGCACCTTCACCACACGGACTGCATCGGTTCAAGAAGGCAATTAGGGATGGGCAATAAATGCTGGCTTTGCCAGCAACACCCACATCCTAGGAATTAATTTTTTTTAAACCGGCACAACTGCAAATGCAAAGTACTTTCCTCCCAATTACTGTCAGCAGTACCCAGGAGATCATCCTCCATTCCTGGAGACTCACAGAAAGGGGTTGGCAAACCAGCCACACGTACACGGGCACTGGGAGCTGAAGGACGAGAACATAGGAACGAGAGTAAGCCATTCAGCCGCTCGAGCCTGTTCCACCATTCAATTAGATCTTGGCTGATTGAGTCTGATTGAGGCTACATGGCAAGCGCCAATCCTCTCCTAACCTGATATCCGCACATGTATCATGAGTCACACAACAATTAGGAGCGGGAATATTGTATTTATTCCTTTCCTAGCCCAGGACCAATGTTACTTTAGCTTAGATCAGCTAACTCAGCATGGACCAGTGATTGAACTTGGGCCCTCCTTGGTTTATATGATTAAGTACTAAATCTGGTGGTGCAATTACCCACAAAACCATCAGTGGAGCTAAAACCACAGATCATTAACATTTTAGAGATGTGCATATTTAAAATGTGCTTCTGCTCGCTTACGGAGTTAGATTCCGAAAATTATCACAGTTACATAGAGGCAAAGCAATGATGAACCATTTATAACAGATTCAGATAATGCATTCTCAGTTTTAGGTGAACCCACACTAGCAGATTTACATGAGCACTCCATTCTTCATTCTTTTTCACATCTGTACTAATTTTTCCCTTGTGGTCCTAACCATATTTACTGCTAATTACCCCCTTAAAGCACATATTTATACGTAGCATATGTAACATATTTATATGTAGCATCACTGTAACACCCCACCCTCCCAAAACTGATAGGTAATACATCTCCAGCACACAGGGGCCAGACTCCAAAGCACATCTGTGATCATTTCTTCCTCCTAATCATTCATTTTCCAGTCATGGACAATAAATAAGTTGGTCTCGGCTTTATTTTGAGAACTAAACGCTAAGTTTATGGCCATAATCTTCGTCTTGTAGTTAAGCAGTTCAATCACAAGTAATGACTAATAATGCAGTTTTTAAATGTAAGTGACTATCGGTTAAGTGTATAGAGTGTCATGCACAGTTCTGTTAACATAATGGCTTTAGTTGCTGCTTCCTGTAAAATGGATATATTTTTGCTCAGGTTACACATTTTGCCATGGTTACAGTCCAAATTATCACACGTTTCCTTCTAATGCTTCATCATGTCGTATGAGAAGAGACTGGGTCGACTAGGCCTGTATTCACTAGAGTTTAGAAGAATGAGAGGGGATCTCATTGAAACATATAAAATTCTGACAGGGCTAGACAGACTGGATGCAGGGAGGATGTTTCCCCTGGCTGGGGGGTCTAGAACGAGGGGTCACAATCTCAGGATACGGGGTAGGACATTTAGGACTGAGATGAGGAGAAATTTCTTCACTCAGAGGGTGGTGAACCTGTGGAATTCTCTACCACAGAATGCTGTGGAGGCCAATTCATTAAATATATTTAAAAAGGAGATAGATAGATTTCTAGACACAAAAGGCATCAAGGGATATGGGGAGAGAGGGGGAATATGATATTGAGATAGAGGATCAGCCATGATCATATTGAATGGCGGAGCAGGCTCGAAGGGCCGACTGGCCTGCTCCTGCTCCTATTTCTCTATGTTTCTATGACTTATTTCAAAAATCTAGCAAGTTCAAAGTACTAATCATATCCATCACTGAGGACTTCAGCAAAGATTCTACCATAATTTAGAACACACTAGTAACTGGAATTCTTACAAATATTTCACTAGGAGTTTCTAAAATCATAGAATCATACTGCACAGAAGGAGACCATTTGACCCATCGTGCCTGTGCTGACTCTCTGAAAGAGCTATCCAATTAGTCCCACTCTTCCCCCATAGCCCTGCAGCTTTTTCCTTTTCCAGTATTTATCCAATTCCCCTTTGAAAGTTACTATTGAATCTGCTTCCATCACCCTTTCAGGCAGTGCATTCCAGGTCATAACACGTTGCGTAAAAAAAAATCTCTGCTCATCTCCCCTCTGGTTTGTTTGTTAATTGTCTTAAATCTGTTACCAATCCATCCGCCAGTGAAACAGTTTCTCCCTAGTTACTCTATCAAAGGCCTTCATAATTTTGAACACCTCTATTAAATCTCCCCTTAACACCTTCTCTACTCTCAAGAGTTCTAATGTGAATTGTCTGGAAAGTCAACAAAACATTGCAGCAAACAGGTTATGTCATGAATCTTATCATGACTCATGAAGTAACACTGGGCGGCCAGCTGGTGGCGCCGTCCAAGGAGTATAAATACTCGGGCGTGGGCCCAGCTTGCTCAGGATGTTTCTGTAACCAGGAACTAGTGATGTAACTAGAAATCTCATGGTTTTGAAACAGTTGATTAAAGCCTTGTTTTACACTCAAACCAAGCCCTCAGTAGTCTTTTTACATCAGGTTATATGTTTACTGGAGATTTATTTTTTTATTATTATTGCTAATAAATGGATAACTAAAAAAAATTTACTTAATTGCTGACCTACAATATTTATAGTGTATGGACTTTCCCTGCTATCTACCACAAATTATTTTCTGATAAAGCTGTGGTAATAATGCCACAAAGGAGCACAACATGCTTCTCTGGTTGTCATTCAGACTGCACTGAGACTCTGAAAGCTCCTCATAAATGGTAAAATTGTAAGAGCTTTGGAACTTCCAGTGAGTGGTAAAATTCTGCACATATTGTCTAGTGAAAATAGGTACCAGGAAATGAGTTAAACACTCAGGGATTTAATGGTACTTCTCAATCACTTGCTGCAGAAGTTACTCAGGAACGTGCCCTCAGCCCAATCATCTTCAGCTGCTTCATCAATGACCTTCCCTCAAACATAAGGTCACTGATGATTCCAAGCACTCCGATAATGAAGCAGCCGATGTCATCCCACAGTAGGACTTGGACAACATCCAGGCTTGAGGCTAACAAGTGGCAGGTAGCATTTGCACTGCATAAGTGCTTAGTAAGAGCCATCTCAAGCAAAACAAAACCCAGCCATCTCCCTCGGGCCATCAATGGCACCACCATGGCTGAGTTCACCATCAACATCTTTAGGGTCACCTTTGGCCAGAAGCTTACCTGGCCCTTAAAAACATCATGGCTATAACAGCAGGGCAGAAGCTTAGGACTTGGCAATGAGTGGCTCATTATCTGACCTCTAAAAGCCTCGCCACCATCTACAAGGCTTAAGTGGATTGCAGTGCACTGTAGCTGCAGTATGTGCCATCTACAGGATACACTGGAGCAACTAATCAAGATTAGTCCAACAGTACCTCCTCCCTCTGCGACCTCTACCACCGAGAATAACAAGAGCAGCAATATCATGGAAACACCATCACCTGCAAAGTCCTCTCCGAATTACACACCATCCTGACTTGAACACATATCACTGTTCCTTCATTGTCACTGACTCAAAATTCTGGAATTCCCTACCCAATACTATTGTGGGAGCACCATCACCACAAAGGTGGCAGTAGTTCGAGGAGAAAGCTTCCTGCCATCTTCTCAGGGCAACTAGGTATGGATAATAAATGTGGCATTGCAAATGTCGCCCACATACCAAGAACAAATAAAAACGGTCTTTATTCAGCCAATTTATAATAGCCCAGAATTTCTTCAGAATCTTCAGCACTTACACCATTATCACACCACTATTGTGCTAACAAAGCAGGGAAATTTGCATTTGGTGCATTGTGCCATTTATACGCTGTTAATGTATTTGACGCATATGTCCGCGATCTTTTTGGCAGTTTTGATGACCTATGTGCCCAAACCTTATGGGGCTAATTTGCATAGAAGCGCTTTTCACCTGACCCCACTACTACACTCTGGGAAAGTTAGAGCCAAAGGAATCATGTGCAGCTGCTGCTCCAGTCACCTGATTCAAGCAGAAGTGAGGTTTGAAGCCTTAAGCTTTATTCAAGCTTTGAAGAGTCCCCAAACTTTGCGTGTTGATTTCTAGCTTCACAGATGTTTATGCAACCCATTTTTCTCCACAGTTTTTCTCACTGAGACTTGCACTACACCCCCACAGTGCTACAATCCCATCTCACCCCTACATCTTTCAACTGCCCACCACCCCGGCCCCCCGCTCCCCCCACTAACCTCCCGGCAGCCCTACATACTCAGAATGACTCTGGAGAAGGTATGGCATTCTTCATGGACATACGTCATCCTTGTGGAGGAGGTGGAACAGCAGTGCATGGCAGTGGGGAGAATAAGGCAGCATGGCAGTAGATGTTGGCAGAGAGTGCCAGGTTCACCATCCTCAATGCGGCAAGGCTCAGTCTGCAGGTTGGCTTGCTGCCTGGGACCACCCAGGAGTCCGACCATCCTGTCTTCCACCTCTTCCAGGAGGGTTTGAAGGTCTTCCTGTGAAAAATTCACAGTCGCTTTGGCGAGATGTTGCCCTGTCATATTGCCCCCGAGGGCACAGCTGGCCTGTGACTGCACATGGTTCTGGCAAGAGGTACATCAGGTGAGGGTTGGAGATGCCCAAGTGGATAAAATGCAAAGCGGTCGAGGAAAGAATCTTGGCAGCCTTCCCTTTCTCTTCCCAAGCGCTCTAAGGAAGACTTACAAAGGCTGCGTTGAATCTGCACTGAGGTTCCCTGGGGCATAAGCTGCTCAGTGAACTGTTAGAACATAATTATGGCAGAAGTTACACCATTTCATATGCAAATTAACCCACCCAGGATACTTGCATGAAACTCCCTCTGCTGGTGATTGGCTTAAATTTCCGGTGCAACAACATTGAGGAAGTTCAGCAGCAATATCGTTTGTAGTAGTAGACCAGGTTACATTTTCTCAACTCACTCTTAGGTATTTGCTATTGACAATATTGCAGTGAACCACTATACGTGATCCACAGTGGATAATAAAAATTGGTGGAAATTCAACGGCCCTTATAATCTGACCTAACACACAAGGTTGAACAATACCCTCCTACAGGAATAAAGACAAATACAATACAAATAATATAAACTGAATTTAATCTTTCTTGGGTTATGAGGCTGATTTATGTTAAAGCTGAGGTTACTGACTGTGCAATGAGGCAATGTCTCATACGAGGCTCTTTCCTGTGAAAATTCTGCCAGATACTTAGGAAGACAGATAATTCAGGCACAGATAATGGAAGTTTCACTGTAAGCAAGATAAAACTTTGGAAATTTTGATTGTTTATACAACTTCAAATAGAATATTTTAATGTCATGTCAAAACTTTATTCACTTGAAAGTATCATTCAACCTCAAGATTTTACGATTCAAGCAATAGATATTCAGCAATAGGAAAACATACCGATACAACTTATTTCTGTTGAAAAGTGCACTCTTGTGGGTTAGTCCATGAGCTCTACGAAGATCGAAACTGGCACAAAAGTCCTGAAAAGGAATTAAACAACTTTTATTGGTAATGAAAGATACAGTGGTTCAAAAATTGCAAAAATCACAATAAATATTGTCTATTCACATGAGCATTTATGCTGTGTTCCGGACCTGAGCCCATTACTTCTATCTCCCTTCTTCTTTCTCTTCACTTTACCCCTCTTGGGCCTTTCTCTCCTGTCTCCTTCCCTTCCTGTTGCCCAGTCATGCTTCCTTTAATTTCTCCCCTCTCGGCTACTTTGCCCCCTCTAATCCCTACCCCAACCTTTCACTATTACTCTACCATCCTACTCAAATTCAAATTCAAATTCAAATCGCTTTATTGGCATGATAAGGTACATCTTATGTTGCCAAAGCATCATAATACATTTATGGTTGAACACATAAACGCAGTTCTATTCATACAGTGTATAAACAGATATATCCCTGAGTGTATAAATATACAATCGCATTATTTATATATACTCTTTTCTTAGTTTACTGGTTGTCCCTCTGTTCATGGCAAGCTGTAACATAGTGTGCCGCCAGTGTTACACAGCTTCTCTCCTCCCCCAGTAGGTATGGGAGTTTTTGGTTGTCATTCAGATTTCTGAATTCAGGGCATATTTGTGAGAATTTTTGGTAGAAATTCTCCCTGATGCCCTGATATTTTCCACTCTCAATTAAACATTCTGAAGATGAAAACCATTGTTTTCAGCCACTCCATCAGCAACCACCTCCCCCACCCCCCCAGCCACAAACTCTGTTCCCTGACTACCGATTCCATCCCTGTCCCCAACCACAGTCTCAGGCTGAAACAAGCTGTTCACAATGTCGGTGTCCTATTTGACCTTGAGCTGAGCTTCCAACCTCATATCCTTTCCATTACTGTACAAAGATCACCTACTTCTAGTACGATAGCAAAATACTGCAGATGGAAATCCGAAATAACAACAGAAAATGCTGGAAAAACTCAGCAGGTCAGGCAACATCCATGGAGAGAAATTTGAGTTGACGTTTCGGGTTGGACCCTTCTTCAAAATTGGAAAGAAAAGAAACTAGATCGAAGGCAGGGCTGCGATCGGACAAAAGAATAAAAGAAACAAAAGAAGTAAAAGAGATTAGAAGCTAGACGAGATGGTAATAGGCTACTTCTATCTCTGTAATAATGCCCTTCATTACACCGGCCTCAGCCAATCTGCTGCTGAAACCCTCAGTCTTGCATTTGTTATCCCCAGACTCAACTATTCCAGTGCTCTCCTGGCCCAGACCTCTCATTCTCCACACTCTGTAAAATTGTGCTCATCCAAAACTCTGCTGCCCGTGTCCTAACCCACACAAAGTTCCATTCACTCTTCACCCCTGTGCTCACTGGCTCCTGGTCCACCAATGCCTCCAATTTAAAATTCTCATCCTCATATTCAAATCTCTCAATGGCCATGCTCTTCCCTATCTCTGTAACCCCCTCCTAGAGACTGTAGGTCCCGCATTGGACTCATCAATCACCTGCAAACTCATTTTTAATGTGGAAGCAAGTCATCCTCGGTTCCGAGGGACTGCCTAAGAAGAAGAAGAACCCCCTCCAGCCCTACAATTCCCCAAGAATGCTGCGTTCCACCAACTCTGGTCTCTTACAGATCCCCCACACCCTTTGCCCCACCATTGCTGGCCGTGCCTTCAGCTGTCTAGGCCTTAAGCACCGGAATTCCCTCTCTAAACCTCATGTCTCTACACCTCTCTGTCCTCCTTTAAAGACCATCCTTAAAACCTAGCAGTTTGACAAGCTTTTAATCACACCTCCTAATATCTTCTTCTTGGCTCAATGTCAACTTTTGTCTGATTAAGCTCCTGTTAAGTGCCTTGGGACATTTTTCCACATTAAAGGCATTATATAAATGCAAGTTGTTGTTGCTGAAACCTAGAACAGAATTATCTGCTTGTGCAAGACTTCTTCATGCAGTGATTTATTGGCCTTTGTTTTCACAGGAAGCTTTTAGAAGCTCCTCTTTACTGTTTTAAATTAATTACCTGGAGCATCATATATTCCTCAACACTGCAACACCGTAAATATTTAGCACCACAATATGACAGACTCATATAGTCTTACAGGCTTACAAATATGAAACACCATCCTCCTTATTCAGTCAAATAAAAATATTATAGAGGTAAAAAGAAAGCTAATAAAAACAGAAAATGCAAGAAATACACAGCGGGCTGGTCATTATCTGAAAAGAGAAATGATAGGTTAATGACGATCTTCAGAACAAAAATGGAATTCTAAGTCCCTTTATAGGACAGAAGTAAACAAACAAGAGGGAATAAAGGTAAAATCATTTACATTATAGCCCTAATTTTGAGGTCAGCAGCAAACGAGCAGCGCTCTCCGTTCATTACGCTTACAGCTGTACACAGACTTGTAGCGGGCTATTGCGCAGCAACTTCCGGTAATTAGAGAGCCATTTCAGCGCAGCGTCCTATACAGGAGATTTGGGACCTGTGTGAACAGGGCAAGCAACTGCACGTCTTTTCAACCAACCAATCAGATTGAAGAATCATTACTCAGACATGCAGACTTTAAATCAGGAAGTGTGAGTTAGACTATTTAATTCAATGTAAAATCATGTAAACAAAGCAAAATAAAGAGAAGGAAAGATTGGTTTAAGAGAGAGAGAGAGAGAGAGAGATAAAAGAGACAGAAAGAAAAAGTTTTTAAAACTTATTTTAATTTTTATATTTTTGAAAATCTTCAACAATAATTAAAATCTGAAGGAATGAGACTCCACAGTTGTAAAAGTACATTTTCAGTTCCAGAGAGGTTGTTTGGTAATAGTTAAGACTTAACATGCCGTTAAAAATTCACTTACACTTGAATGGACAAGCCCTAACTTTTTCTGGCATGTTTAGTGGGCATCTAGTGAGTAAATACCGCAACTTCACACCCTTCATGTGTTTGAATGGTGAGTCCCGCGATGAGGTACCGGTGTAGCAAAACTTGTGGAGGAGCAAGGCAAATCGGAAAGCAACTTCCTAATTTCCGTGTTTAACTGCACGTGTCTGGACGCTGGAAGTTGCTGTCCAATTTACACTTTAGTAATGGTGAGCACTGATAGTCTCACTGTTATTTTTACTGGAAAATCTAAGCCATTATTTTCTCCTCCTTCTCACTCATACCGTTGATTCACCTCTCTCTCCTCCACCTCTAGTCATTCTTCCCTCATTACTCTAATTCCCATTACAGTATTGGGAAGTGTGGCAATTGCAACCTCCACCATGTTGTGAAACTGATCTACTATCTCCACTGGCTTTGAGAGGGAGATTGGGACAACTCCATTTCCCAAAAGCATTCCCTAAATCTCTCACCTGGGAGAAAGCAGTCACATTATGAATGTTCATTAGGCAGTCAGGAGATGGAAATATCAGGTGGTTGGAAAGGGAACTAAAATATGCATTGGGCAGCACAGGTATCTGGTTACATGTCAGGAGGAACACATCAAATAGTTAAGAAAGAAAGACTGAAAAAAACAGCCTGGCTATTGGGGGTAAGGGTTTTAAGTACTCCAACTGTCTGTGAACACCATCCAAAAGGTTTTTTATATTGGTCTTCTTTTGAATTAAATTCCAGGATAAACAAACATTTGGAGCTAGTTTATGGTTTCCAGGTACAGGTACTTAGAATCTGACTTTAAAAAGACCAATATAAAAGTGGTTAAGTGTTCAAGGCATGCAGGCACCTACTAATGTGAAGCCCTGGTCAAATGTTATATCATGATAGTTTGAGTCACATGATATTATATTGCTTCCATTTAAGTCACGGGGCACACTTGTAAGTATATTTTCACTCTGCAAGCTGGGACTTCCAGGAATTCTTGTCCAACTCTATCACCTCTACTTATTAAGCATTATTTATTTTCAATGTATTTTTTTCCCCAAAGTGTTTAGGAGTGTATTTAAAAGTGTTTAGGAGTTTGAGGCTGGGGATGAGGGAATTGCTGGTGTTGGGAGTCCCTGCTCCCCCCACCACCCCTCCCCCCTTAAACCACTGGTCTTTTCTGAGGTGGGCACAAGCAGTGCCCCTTATAAGGCCTTACAGAAACTCTGACGGAAGGCTGCATCTGGTGTCTGCGTCCAGTCTAATTTGTGGTCCTTCTACCATCCTCTTGCCAGAGTTATGTGAGGAGCGTAGCAACAGGACTGCAGATTTTCAGCCCCAGAGTTTTTCCACTGCCACTTTCTTTTTTTCTGTGCTCTGAGTGCTGAGGCAAGTGTACTTGTTAACAGTACCACTTGCCTGGATGAGTGCAGCTCCAACAACACTCAAGAAGCTCGACACAATACAGGACAAAGCAGCCTGCTTGATTGGCACCCCATCCACCACCTCCACCATCGGCATACCGTGACTGCAGTGTGTACCATCTACAAGATGCACTGCAGCAACTCGCCAAGGCTTCTTCGGCAGCACCTCTCAAACCCGTGACCTCTACCACCTAAAAGGACAAGGGCAGCAGGCGCATGGGAACACCACCATCTCCAAGTTCTCCTCAAAGTCCACACACCATCCTGACTTAGGAGTATATCGCCATTCCTTTATCGTCGCTGGGTCAAAATCCTGGAACTCCCTACCTAACAGCATTGTGGGAGTACCTTCGCCACACAGACTGCAGCGGTTCAAGAAGGCGGTTCACCACCACCTTCTCAAGGGCAGTTAGGGATGGGCAATAAATGCTGGCTTTGCCAGCGATGCCCACATCCCATAAAAGAATTAAAAAAGTACCTGCAATGCCACCTGAACCTGCATTTGCCAAGTATATTTATGACCAGCACAGTTGGCAACTGCAATGAATGGCAGCTAAACACAAAAGCTGTATTTCTTTACCATTACCAAAAGCAGGATGATCTTTCCTGTTTATGACTGTGAAAAACTGTGTTGCATTTTGGATTGTATTTAGTAACTTTGTCCATGAAAGCAAATCATTTTAGTTGATGAGATGAGAAATCTGTAGTTTTACATGGGGTGGTGTTTACCGCCCACTTGCTCATGTACAGAGAGGCAGCAATTATTTGTGACATTGTATTTGCAATATAGAAGAACAATGGAAGCAGTCCTTTGTGTAACTGAATGAGATTCTTTTAAATGCTAGAAAAATTACAGTCAAAACCATAATAATTTGCTTGAATGTTTTGCTACTTGGAGTTTAGTGCTGTCTCTGTGCTCCATCTTGTCCTCTCTTGCACCCCTGGGGAAACAACACCCTCTCTGCTGTTCTGGTAGTTTGCTGGAGAATCTACATCATCATGCTGCAGAATTTAGTTGGCTTGCTGTAGAAATGGAAGTGCTGCAAAATTCTAACGGCCCTATTCATAGGACCAAAAACTGGTCTTTAACATTCAACCAACTTTATGCACAGCAAAAAAAAATGTCCTCATTACTGCTAGCCACAGTCAGCCTTGAGCTGAATAGGCTGGATGAGTTTTCTCATTCCTACCGCCGGATGCTCCTATGGCTTACATACATCTCCGTGCCAACTCCTGTATATGTACAATTCAATCCCATCTGGTGCTGTGTGCCTCACATTTGTCAAAGTGCTATCTCCTGTATGTATGACGTAAATTGGGTGAGTTGTGTGCCCACCACAGCAGATGAACCCGTACATTTGCGATGAGGGAGCTCAGGATCTCCTGGCCCATTTACCTCACTAACACACTGGGACTTTGCCTTTTGCAGTTACACATTGCATCATACATCATCTTCTTCTGGCTGTGCTTACACTGAAAATTCACAGCAAGGATTCTGTCTTTGCTGCTGTTTGTTCAGGCATGCTCTATGAAATGATCCCCTAGAGCCAGAAATGATCACAAATTCATCTTGCAGTGTTGATCACAAAAATATGTTCAAGATGACCTGGAAATATGGCAGTATGGTGATGCCACATGCTGATGCTCAAGCACTTTACACCACAGGGTGTAGGATATGGGTGTGAGCCCACAATTCCCCACACAGCATGATTTAAATCTCATGAGAGAGAGAGAGAGATTGTGAGAGAGAGAGAGAGAGAGAGAGAGAGGCATCCCCATAAAGAGAGAAGGGTAGGATACACCACAGGATGTACGATGTGGGTGTAAGGGCACAATTCCCCACACAGCATGATTGAAATCTCGTGAGAGAGAGAAACACGTCCCCATAAAGCGAGAAGGGAATTCAGAGGATGAGAAGCCCTGACTGCTCCGTGCTCTGTGTCTGGCTCAGCAGCAGCACTAGCAGAAACCTCGGAATAAATTAGGCTTACCTAACCTCTGAATCAGGGAACAGTGTATGTGACAGGGGACAAAAAGAGATGGGAAAGGAGAAAATGCCCCTCCCCAAAAAAGAATGTAAAATAAACCTCTGTAATGAGGTTTTAGATTCACAACATAATCAGTAGGTTCTTTACATATCAATGCCTTTTTCATCTCCGACAGTCTGCTTCACAAAGGGATATGGTAGTGTTGCGGTTATGTTAATGGACGAGTAATCCAGAGAATGTAAGTTCAAATCGCACATGTCAGTTTGAGATTTTGAATTTTTTTTTAAAATCTGGAATGAATAAATGCCAATATCAGCAAAAGTGCCCAAGAAGCTGTCAGATTGTCGTAAAAACCCAATTGGTTCACCAATGTCCTTTAGGGAAGGAAGCCTGCTGTCCTTTTCCGATCTGGCCTATAATGTGACTCCAGTCCCACACCAACGTAATTGACTCTGAAGTTGCCTAATGAGCCATTCACTTGCATCAATCCTCAGGTCAACTAAGGTTGGCAATAAATGCATATCCCAAGAATAAGTTTTTTTTTAAATGCAGTCTAAAACATTGTTGGGGTAATTTATGAGTTTTTGCTTCATCCGCCAGGAGTATATAATGGGAATTATAGTGCACAGAATGTCATAATGGGCATGTGCCTGAATTCCCACTGTACATTTCCAGTGAGAACATAAACTTGTAAAATTGTGCCTGTTGGACTGGTTCAAACAAATGTTGTAATTAAATCTAGTAAACACTGGATTTTGGATGAGCAGTCTGAAAGCTCAGAGGCAGCACAGGAGTCAAGAGAAGCAGTGGAGTGGGGGAGCTGGGTGTCATCATTGTGCATGGGAAAGCTGACCCCGTGTTTGTAGATGATGTCATCAGGGGTCAGCACGTAGATGAGAAAGGATGGATCCTTGGAGAACTCTCCAGGTGATGATGCAGGAATGGGAAGAGAAGCCATTGGTGGAGCTGCACTAGCTCTGTCAGATAGAGTGAAACCAAATGAGGGCAGTCACATAAAGCTGGACAATGGAGAAGTTGCATTGGAGGAGGACAGACCATGTCAAAGGCTATAGATAGGTCAAGAAAGACAAAGGGGGATAATGCACCACTGTCACAGACACAGAGCATATCATTTGTGAATTTGATTAGAGCCATTTTGGTGCTGTGGGAGAGGCAGGATCCACATTCATAAAAATTACATATTTTCATGGCATTAAATTTTTTCTCCTCCTAAACGTTATTATTATTAATTTGAGTTGGTCAGAAATCCACCACCTGCTATTAAATGGATAATGATAAATGGTTTACAGCCCATAAATTGATTTATCCCCACCTATTGCTCAAACCTGAATCTGATTAATGATTTGGGTTCTTCTCACCCTTTACCTTATCTCACAAGATTTCTTTCAGATGAAACTATATAGTATTCCAGTGAGCTCACTGATTCACGTTTAAGTCTGATCAAACACCCTGGTTTGAAGAGTTATATACGAATAAAGGGGCAGAATAAAGATGTGATGATAAAGGAAGAGAATTAACAACAACAAAAAAGCAGCCAAGGTTTCCCACTTCTGTGCTTGCCAGTATGCGATATTCTGCCCATTAACTTCAACCTGTGGAAAATCATGGGCTGGCGAGTGCAGAAGTGGAAATCCCTGGCCGGCAAGTCTCAAGTCGTGAACCTGAATCAGCCATCTCTTCAGCCCCTGGTTCCAAAAGCACAAGACGGTAAATGACACAAGGTTTAAGGTCAAGCAGGCAGCCAACTTCTGATGAAGATTGCAAGGCAGTGTTGCAGTTACTGCAATGAGCTTTGCTTTCTTACAATCAGTAATTTATTTTGACACCAAAGCCTAGAAATTACTGTTGATAATATAAGCGGATGAATGCGTAATGCATTTGCAACTATTGATAAAATTATGGAGAAACATCTTTGCACAAACCATTGCTCAAGGCTGGTATAAGTTTGACAATAAATTTGAACAAAACTTTCTGATTCAGTGATTCTCAATTTTTTTCAGGCTGGACTCCACCAAAAGTCTTTGAGCCACTCACCGGAATCTAGTTTCAAATATTTTGCACTTATTCCTGTTCCAATCCCCTGACTCTCTGCAATTTCTTCAACAGCACCTCCCAAGCCCACGACCTCTACAACAACAGCAACAGCAACAGAAACAGCAACAACGACTTGTATTTATATAGCGCCTTTAATGTAGTAAAACGTCCCAAGGCGCTTCACAGGAGTATTATAAGACAAAAAAATTGACACCAAGCCACATCAGGAGAAATTAGGGCAGGTAACCAAAAGCTTGGTTAAAGAGGTAGCTTTTACAGAACATCTTAAAGGAGGAAAGAGAGGTAGAGAGGCGGAGAGGTTTAGGCAGGGAATTCCAGAGCTCAGGACCTAGGCAACAGAAGGCACGGCTACCAAAGGTTGGGTGATTATAATCAGGGATGCTCAAGAGGGCAGAATGAGAGGAGCGCAGATATCTTGGGGGGTTGTGGGGCTGAAGGAGATTACAGAGATAGGGAGGGGCGAGGCCATTTGAGGGATTTTGGCTTAACCAGGAGCCAATATAGGTCAGCCAGCACAGGGGTGATAGATAAATGGGACTTGGTGAGAGTCAGGACATGCGCAACCACATTTTGGATCACCTCAAGTTTACGTAGGATAGAATGTGGGAGGCCAGCCAGGAGTGTGTTGGAGTAGTCAAGTCTAGAGGTAACAAATGCATGGATGAGGGTTCAGCGGATGAACTGAGGCAAGGGCAGAGACGGCGATGTTATGGAGGTGGAAATAGGCAGTCTTAGTTATGCTGCGGATATGTGGTCCACCTAGAAGGACAAGGGTAGCAGGCACATGGGAACACCACCACCTCCAAGTTCCCTCCAAGTCAAACACCACCCTGACTTGGAAATATATTGCCATTCCTTCATCGTCGCTGGGTCAAAATCCTGGAACTCCCTCCTTAACAGCACTACGGGAGTACCTTCACCACACGGACTGCAGCGGTTCAAGGCAGCGGCTCACCACCACCTTCTCAAGGGCAATTAGGGATGGGCAATGAATTCTGGTCTTGGCAGTGATGCCCACATCCCGTGAATGAATTAAAAAAGAATGTCTTCCTCATCTTGATGCTACCCTTGCAAATCTCTTCATTTTGAGATCCGTTTCCTTCCTCAGGCATCATCCAGCTTCCTTTTAAAACTGTCGTCATCATCCCTCCCCTCAGAATCCCATCCTCAACCTATTCAGACTCTTCAACTTCCCTCCCATCATTAACATCCCTTTCCTCTCTAAGGTTTCTGAATGTGACATTAACTAACATTCCCATGCCCACTTCTGCTGAAACTCCTTGTTTGAATCCCTTCAGTCTAGAACTGAGACTGCCCTCTAAAGTCGTGAATGAGGTGCTCAGTGACTGTGATCATGATGTGCTATCCCTCCTTCTCCTCCTCAGCTTCTCTGCAGAGTTTGATATGGTGCATCACACTATCCTCCTCCATTACATATGTTACATATGGTAAGTGCACCATGCTTTGGAGGAATAGGTGCCTTTGGACCTATGATTCCCAAAGCTTTCCACCACTGGGGTTTTCCTCGCCTCGCCAGTTGTAGACTAATTGTTAGAAATTGATTGCTATGATTAATCAACAACTCCATTATCATTGTATCATTGCTTCATGTAGCTACCAGGATGGTAGAAGGTGAACTAGCTGGACCTTGGCTTTTTTCATCTCACAATTCCTATGTTACCTCTGTTGTCCAGCTCTGTGGGAGGTAGCACTACCTCAGCAATAACTATTCTTTCTACCGTAAACTATCACCTCCAGAGTCTCGCATGGATCTATTCTTAGCCCCTTCCTCTTCCTCATCTACGTGCTTCCCTTTGGTGACATGATCCACAGACATGGGGTCAGCTTCCACAGGTACACTGATGACATTCAGTTCTACCTCTATGCCATTCCCCTCAACCATCTGTCCAATATTAAGTCAAAACTTCCTCTAACTGAACATCGGGAAGACCAAAGCCATTGTTTTCGGACCCAGCCATAAACTCTACTCCCTTGCCATTGATTCCATCATACTCCCCAGCAACTTGCTCAAATAGAACCACACTGTGCAAAAGCTAAGCACACTATTCAACCCAGAATGGGCATCAAACCAAACATCCCATCAATCACCAAGACTGCTTAGTTCCACCTCCACAATGCTTCACTTGCATCAGCTCCTCGGCCATTAAAACTTTTATGCAAGCTTCTGTCAGAACTAGATTCAATTTCTTCAATGTCCTCCTTGGTAGCTTCCCACTTCCACCCTCCATTATCTCCAAATTGCCCAAAACTTAGACATTCGTATCCTTCTAGCACTGTCCCACTTGTCCACCTTCCTCCATCTTTATTGACCTACATTAGCTCTCTTTGGCCCAACACATTAAACTTAATTAGTGTCAGCTGTGGCTCAGTTGGCAGCACACTCGCCTCTCAGTCAAAATGGTTGTGGGCTCAAGTCCCACTCCAGGGACATTGAGCACATAAAGCTAGGCTGACACTCCAGTACAGTGCTGAGGGAGTGCTGTATTGTCAGAGGTGCCATCTTTCGGGTGAGACGTTAAATTGAGGCTCCGCCTACTCTCCCAGGTGGACGTAAAAGACCCCATGGCACTATTTCAAAGAAGAGCAGGAGAGTTATCCCTGGTGTCCTGGCCAGTATTTGTCCATCAACCAACATAACAAAAACAGATTACCTAGTCATTATCACATTGCTGTTTGTGGGAGCTTGCTGTGTGCAAATTGGCTGCCGCGTTTCCCACATTACAACAGTGATTCCACTGCAAAAGTACTTCATTGGCTGTAAAGCGCTTTAAGACGTCTGGTGGTCATGAAAGGCGCTATAGAAATGCAAGTCTTTCTTTCTTTAAGATCCTCGTTCTCATCTTTAAAACCCTCCATAGACTTCTGCCACCCTCTCTCTACAACTTCCCTCATCCTTATATCCCCCCCCCCCCTTCACCTGTCCTAAAATTCTGCTCTTTTGTATATCCCAACTTCCCTTTGCCTAACCACTCAGGGAAAAACCTTGGCCCGACTCTCTGGATCTCCCTCCCCAAACCACTCCCCCTCTTAACTATATTAAAGGAGGTATTAACACATTTATTTAAAATAAATGAGTTAATACATGCATTAAAATAAAGAACAAAGGAATAACATACATTTCCCAAGGCCCTGCCATCAGCCTGTTCAGGCGGGTGCAGCGACCACTGCGGCCAGATCGCATTGGAATTTGGGTACGGTCCAGTTTCTAGACCGATATGTTAAACCAAGGCCCTGTCTGCCTTCAGGTGGATGTAAAATTCCAAGGGTATTGTTCAAAGAAGAGCAGAGAATTCTCCGATAGTGTCCTGGCCAACACTCTTCCTTCAAACAACACCACCAAAACAGAGTTACGTGTAAGACATGTCATTTGCTGTTTATGGGCTTTGCTGTGTGCAAATTAGTTGCATTTGTCAACATAATATCAATAACGACATTTCACAAATAATTCAGTTGTGGTGTACAGCTTTGAGACAACCTAAGGATGTCACGGGACTTTATATAAATCCATTCTTTTACATTTTTTTCTTCTTACTGAATATGCAAACTCTGAATCCAGTGTGCAGAGAGTTTAATTGTAATTAGTAGTTAATTCAAAATTAATTAAATTCAAGAAATCATGAATAAGTTCCACTAAAACTGAAAAACACCTTGGTTGACGAATCTGAAGGCCTCGGGAGTAATTTTATAAAATTGTGTTCCCAGTGATTGCGGCTCCATGCTGAAGCACGGGTTTGTAAAATTAGCCCACTCATGTCATCTTCCAGGCCATTTGTATCATCGTCAGATTACACAGAATTGCTCTACAGCACCCATATCCTTTTTTCAAACGTTACTTACAGCATTAAGTTCAGCTTGTCCTGTGATACAGTCTGATGTTAAATTCTACACTACACTACAGGTGCATCTTAGGCATCTGGCAGCCCCACATTGCCAGAAACATTGGCACCTGATTGCCACCCTAGTTGGGAGGACGGTCACCTGAGCACCCCTCCCTCTTCTTTGCATCATTTGATCCTCTTACCAAAGGGGCCAATACAATTTTTGTTTTTAATTATACTTTTCTTTGAAGATCCAGGCCACATCCCTAACCAGGAACCCCACCCCCACCCCACCACCTCCCACCCCCACCCCACCACCCTCACTTGCACTCTTCTGAGGGCTAGTATGTCTCATCTCACTGGGTGTGCCAGCCGCCAGACATACACTGGGTCCCATAGGGAACGAAGAAGCCTCTGGCCTCAGCACCTCTATATCAATAGCCTTGTAAGGGAGGCTGCATCCCTCACAAGAACAAGTGAGAAATCACAGATTATGCAGCGACCTAGTGTATCCAGGCCCTGACCGATTTCCAAGCCATTTGTTGGACTCCCACCAGACTTATAGCAGGAGTCTGCTGTAAGAGCCAAAGAAATCCAACCCCTATGTATTTTGGGGGTTGTGGTATGGTAACAATATATTGAGCAAAGCTTGGTAAGACATGGTGCAACCTATAACAATACTTGGAACTTCCTTTTACAGTGTAGTCTTGTCTAAGCCTTTGAAAAGGCAGATAACATTACATATTACAGCAAGGATTTTCATTAACATAGCTTCAGAGCTGGAGCTGCATGTCAAATAGTTTTTAGCTTTGCTGTTGCAGGTCCATGTATACAGGGATTAAACCCAAACTGACAGCAGCATATTTCACTTGTAATCATTAATTGCCTTCACTAAGAGTTCACCTACATCTATTCCTCTTGGGATACTGTGCCTTGACCTTAGACCGCCAGAAGTTAAAGGTAGTGACTCAGCACCTTGTCCTTCAAACAGAATCAATGAAATGAAAAGCGACTGACTGGAGAAGCCATGAAGCGCTTATACGACCAGAGTCTCTCTGGATTTAGAAGAGTTTTTTTTATTTACTTTACTTGTGGATTCCTTATGGTGGTTGTGTGTGTGTGAGGAGGGGGATTGGGAAAGTGTCAATTTGTCATTCTGTCAAAATCTTCAAAAATGATCAAAAACAAACCTTGTGTACTGTGATATAACAGCCCCAGGCAATTTTATGTAGCAAAAACAACAAACCCTGCAGAGTGTATTAAATATTGGATAAATAATTGACTAACTTCCAAAATAAACAAAATACTTGCCAGTCTCTATTTCTTTCAACCTTGCTTTGATTGCAAGAGGACAAAATGTATGAAGTAGAGGGGGCGGAGAGCTGTAGGAAACTAACCTTTGAGCACAGAGAGGCCTCTGGAACACAGGCTGTAATCTATACCTCAACAAGCTAAGCGGAACTTTATTGAAAGTATACTTATAACTCCAATATTTAATTTCCCACTGCAGTAAAATAGGCTGGAAGATTTATTTTGTAACTCTTAGGAGTCATGGTACGCAGGGGAATGAAATTCCTGTCTTCATTAACTTACCAAAAAATTGCCCGAGTATGAAGCAAAGTTTCATAAAACACGTGTTTATTTACTTTTGCTTTTAAATTAGCATATAGGAATTTCATCCCCTCGAATCCCTCATTTTTGTATGCAAACAAAAACACCCACATTTGCGTTTATGTACGTTTTGTAATTTTGACAGACTTGAGTGTACCTGGTGCGCAACTGGCCGAGCCATTCATCATCAGACCTGGCTCTCTGTCAAAACAATCCACTACTCCAGGATCATCATGAAGTTTGAAAGGAAAAGTGAAACAGGAGCAGTGTGCCACCTGGTCATATCATACATCTTGTATTACTGAATACAGGCCATGAGTAAAAGGAACACGCCATCCATCAGGTTCCACATGTACGCTGACGATACCCAGCTCTACCTCACCACTACCTCTCTCGACCCCTCCACGGTCTCTGATTTGTCACACTACTTGTCCGACAAGTAAAAATTTCCTCCAATTAAATATTGGGAAGACTGAAACCATTGTCTTCGATCCCCGCCACAAACTCCATTCCCTAGCCACCGACTCCATCCCTCTCCCTGGCAACTGTCTGAGGCTGAACCAGACTGTTCACAACTTTGGTGTCATATTTGACTCCGAGATGAGCTTCTGACCACATATACGCGCCATCACTAAGGCCGCCTATTTCCACCTCCGCAACATCGCCTGCCTCTGCCTCAGCTCACCCACTGCTGAAACCCTCATCCATGTCTTTGTTACCTCTTGACTTGACTATTCCAATGCTCTCCTCGCATCTTCCACCCCCATAAACTTGAGCTCATCCAAAACTCTACTGTCCATATCCTAACTTGCACTAAGTCCAGTTCACCCATCACCCCTGTGCTCGCTGACCTACATTGGCTCTCGGTCTGGCAACACCTCAACTTTAAAATTCTCATCCTTGTTTTCAAATCCTTCAACGGCCTCACCCCTCCCTATCTCTGTAACCTCCTCCAACCATACAACCCTCCGAGATCTCCGTGCTCCTCCAATTCTGGCCTCTTGCGTGTCCCTGATTTTAATCGCTCCACCATTGGTGGGTGTGATTTCAGCTGCCTAGGCCCCAAGCTCTGGAATTCCCTCACTAAAGCTCTCCACCTCTCTACTTCTCTCTCTTCTTTTAAGACTTTCCTTAAAACCTACCTCTTTGACCAAGCTTTTTGGTCATCTGTCCTGATACCTCCTTATGTGGCTCGGTGTCAAATTTTGTTTGATAATGTTCCTGTGAAGCACCTTGGGATGTTTTACTACATTAGAGGTGCTATGGAAATGCAAGCTGTTGTTGTTCTCCTTAGAGCAGAGAAGGTTAAGGGGTGATTTAATAGAGGTGTTCAAAATCATGAATGGTTTTGATAGAGTAAATAAGGAGAAACTGTTTCCAATGGCAGAAGGGATGGTAACCAGAGGACACAGGTTGAAGGTGATTGGCAAAAGAACCAGAGGCCCGATGAGAAGAATTTTTTTTACACAGCGAGTTGTTATGATCTGGAATGCATTGCCTGAAAGGGTGGTGGAAGCAGATGCAATAATAACTTTCAAGAGGAAATTGGATAAATACTTGAGGAGGAAAAACTTGCAGGGCTTTCGGGAAAGAGCAGCGAAGTGGGACTATTTGGATAACTATTTGAAAGAGCCGGCACAGGCATGATGGGCCGAAAGGCCTCCTTCTATGTTGTATCATTCTATGATTCTCTAGTTCTATATTTTACATTATTTTTAGTGTACTCTAGCATCACATCATGATATTTGCCAGAGGCGTTTTCCTGGTCTGTCTCAAGGCTTCAGTAGTACGCTGTAGTTTTTTGTACTCCCAGTTAAAGTTGATATCCGATGGTAGACTGCCTTTCCAGCATAATTACTTTTCCCCTTGTATTACTGGTGGTGGCAGGTGGTGTGGAGGCACTGCCTTACACTGATGGGACACACCATTTGCAAATGAGGGCAACCTGGATGGGTGCTTGATGCCAGGTTGCTAACTACACTTCCTATTGGCCAATATGAAGGAGCATTAATGAAAGCCACAGCAAAGGGGCTGATCCTGCTGATGGCCCAGCAGACAAGGAATGGAAAGAGGGCTGTGATGGAGGTATAGTAAAAATAAATACATTTTACTTTTTTCCCATTAGGGAGGAAAACTTTCATGAATTTTAATTTCAGTCGTATTCCTTACAGTTAATAAGCAATCCTGATTTGACTTTCCTGCTTCTGAATGTTTTTCCTTCAAAGTTGGGAACAAGATGTCTTCCGTTACGACACATATGGTCAGGGTTTTCCCTGCGGAGGTGGGATGGCGGCGGGAGAGCTGGTTGGTGGGTTCCAGTCCCGCTCCCATTTGCAGCTGCTCTCTGAAAATGATTTTCCATAGATTGGCCTTGTTAAGCCCACCCTGCGGGGATCCTGATCAATTAATAGGAAGCGGGTCTGATGACGTCATTTGATGACGCGTCATCAGCTGGTTTCCTTAAAGGGACCACGGCCACATTGAATTTGACAGTTGTGCGGTCAGTATTCTGCATCATTGAGATGCTGTAAACACTGACAAGCACTGCACAAAGGTACACGGCTGCACCCAGGCTCACACAGCAGGCAGGGAGGTTCTCCTCCCTTCCCATGGGCAGAAGACACCTCCCCAGGAGACCAACACAGCCTGGTTGCACATTGCACAGGAGGGCACAAGCAGAGATGTCGTCAGGAGTACCTGGCTGCAGTGGCGCAAACCTTTCAATGATCTCAGTAGATCACGAAATGTTACTGCAAAGCCACACTCTACCTCATCCTGCTGTGCCACTCATCGTATCCCCATCACTTTGCCTTCCCTATCCTACTCCTGCACATCCTTACTCACACCAACTTACTGTAATGATCAATAACATGTCATTCTATAGTGGACACTAGGTGGAGCCGTAGAGCTGTATATAGCTGTATGTATAAGACTACACTACCCAGCTGTATGTATATTAAGACTACATTACCCATGAGGCACTAGGCTACCCACAAGGCAGTAGTCAAGATGGCAGCCTGCACACAGGAGCACACATGCTGGATGCCTCTACAGATACTGTACCTAGAGAACGTGTACTGAATAAATGACTAGCTAGAAGCTAGCTGTGTTCATAATAAGAATGTCTAGTTATTAATGAACATAATACTTACTTTGCACCTCCACCCATCCCTCTCTATCTATGTTATCACTTCCCCATCTCACTAGCCACCTCTCACACTCACCCTCATCCTACTGCAAACATACCAACTAACAACACACAAGGGTAGGCACTTGAGTGGTTTAGCCAATGTTCATGTGAAGTTTCTGTTAATGTGTTGTCAAACATTGAAATCTTTATTTTCAACACTTCACTGTATTGGACATATCTGTGCACACCTTGAGAAGTGTATTAGTGAGTTCCAGTGAATGTTGATACATAACTAACCCCAACCCCCCCCCCCCCCGCTATTCTGATGAGTGTGAAAGGGATGGCTTGGATATTAAAGGGATGCTTTATGGTGCTAGTGTGGGATGGTGTCAACCTGGCGCATCATGTGGCAGCCACGGTGTACAGCGTCAAGTGAAGTAAATCTGGCCATGATGATGCCATCGCTGGCCTCCCGGGCAGCAATGTTGTCAGGGGCTGATGCCCTGTGTCCTGTGCAGCATCAGATGATGGCAGAGAAGGTTGGTGATGTTGGTGTGCCTGGTGATGTTGGTGTTGGGGCTGATTGTGGAAGGATTCGGAGGACCAAGGTCTGATTTTTTCAAGTGCACCAATGTTGCTGCAATAGATGGCAGCTGAAGTTGAGATGACAGATCTGTCAATGGTGAGAGTGGTTGCTCCAAGGAGGTGCAACTGGATATAGAGATGACTCTAAACACTTGCAAGCTATAGAAATCTCTATGGGGGAAAAATTGAGTCTCGCCCCCTTTGGGGCGCTGACTTCGCCGGGGAAAATTAGCGCCCCCATGGCCGAAATTGTATGGTAGTGCCCCAAACGGGAAGCGGGAGCTATGGTAGGGCAGGCCTTCCTCCCCTTCTTAAAGGGGAGGGGCCTGGCACAGCGTGACCCGGCGGCCAGCTGGGCCAACAGGGATTGGAGTGCCGGCAAAAGAGCCCGGCACTGAAGAGAAGTGCTGGGCTCACGGAGTGCAGCCGGCACTCTGCGCGGGGGGGCGGGGGGGTGGAGAGGGATGGCGGGGGCTGCACAGGAGGCCGGGGCAGCAACGGGGGCAGGTGCTGGCAGGCAGTCAGCAACAAAAGTGGCCGCCCAGCACCTCGCCTTTAATTAGTGCCGCCCCGGCCGCAGGTAAGCCCCCTTGACCCTGTCGGACGTAGCGTCCGGCAGTAAGTCGGGGGCGCTACCGAAGATCATGGCCGGGGCATGAGCGGGGTGCTGTGCATGACAATGATGTCATCGCCAGTGGTGCAGCGCTGCGGGGTGCTAACGGTTACCGCCTCCACTAACCTCCTGCTGAATTTCACGGGAAGCGTTGGTGGCGCCACGCCCGGGCGCTAACAGGAGCCCCAAAGCAACTGAATTTTTCCCCCTATATGTCTTACCAATGCAGTAACCAACAGCTTTGAAACTGAACAGCTGCAACATGGTATCCTTTATACCACTTCTGCATCTGTCAGGTTATCAGACAAATCAAAGCAGACTCAACTCATGCCAGGGTGTGCTGGCGTGTTCCCCGAGCAGCGGGTAGAAACATACAAACATAGAAGATAGGAGCAGGAGTAGGCCATTCGGCCCTTCGAGCCTGCTCCGCCATTCGATGAGATCATGGCTGACCATTCAAATTCAGTACCCTGTCCCTGCCTTCTCCCCATTTCCCTTGATTCCTTTAGCCTTAAGAAATATATCCAACTCTTTCTTGAATATACTTAATGAACTGGCCTCCACCGCCCTCTGTGGCAGAGAATTCCACAGGTTCACCACTCTCTGGGTGAAGAAATTCCTCCTCATTTCAGTCCTAAATGGCTTACCCCTTATCCTTAGACTATGACCCCTGGTTCTGGACTCCCCGGCCATCAGAAACATCCTTCCTGCATCTAGTCTGTCCAGGCCTGACAGAATTTTATAAGTTTCGATGAGATCCCCTCTCAATCTTCTAAACTCCAGTGAGTATAAGCCCAATCGACACAATCTCTCCTCATACGTCATTCCTGCCATCCCAGGTATCAGCCTGGTGAATCTTCACTGCCCTCCTTCCATAGCAAGAACGTCCTTCCTCAGGTAAGGCGACCAAAACTGCACACAATACTCAAGGTGTGGTCTCACCAAGGCCCTGTACAACTGCAGCAAGACATCCTTGTTCTTGTACTCGAGCCCTCTTGCTACGAAGGCCAACATACCATTTGCCTTCTTAACTGCCTGCTGCACCTGCATGCTTACCTTCAGCGACTGGTGCACAAGAACACCCAGGTCTCTTTGCACTTCCCCTTCTCCCAATCTAGTGCCATTTAAATAATAATCTGTCTTCCTGTTTTTGCCACCAAAGTGGATAACCTCACATTTATCCACATTATAGTGCATTTGCCATGTTTCTGCCCAATCACCCAACCTGTCCAAATCGTACTGGAGTTTCACGACATCCTCCTCACAGCATACCCTCCCACCCAGCTTTGTGTCGTCTGCAAATTTGGAGATATTACATCCAATTCCCTCGTCCAGATCATTAATATATATTGTGAACAGCTGGGGTCCTAGGACCGATCCTTGCGGTACCCCACTAGTCACTGCCTGCCACTCGGAAAACGACCCGTTTATTCCAACTCTTTGCTTTCTGTCCGCCAACCAGTTCTCTATCCAAGTCAATACCTTGCCCCCAATCCCATGTGCCTTAATTTTGCACGCTAATCTCTTATGCGGGACCTTATCGAAAGCCTTCTGAAAGTCCAAATACACCACATCCACTGGTTCTCCCCTATCTATTTTACCAGTTACATCCTCAAAAAATTCCAGTGGATTAGTCAAGCATGATTTACCTTTTGTAAATCCATGTTGACTTTGTCCGATCCAGTCACTGCTTTCCAAGTGCTCTGCTATTACATCTTTTATAATGGACTCTAGCATTTTCCCCACTACCGATGTCAAGCTTATAATTCCCCGCCTTTTCTCTACCACCTTTTTTGAATAGTGGGGTAACATTAGCTACCCGCCAATCCATGGGTACCGTTCCAGAGTCTATCGAGTTCTGGAAGATGACCAGCAATGCATCTACTATTTCTAGGGCCACTTCCTTAAGTACCCTGGGATGTAGATTATCAGGCCCTGGGGATTTATCGGCCTTCAGTCCCATCAATTTTCCTAACACCATTTCCCTACAAATGCTGATTTCTTTCAGTTCCACCCTTTCATCAGACCCTATGTTCCCCGGCATCTCTGGGAGGTTATTTGTGTCCTCCTTTGTGAAGACAGAACCAAAATATGTATTTAGTTGGTCCGCCATTTCTTTGTTCCCCATTATAAATTCCCCCGATTCTGACTGCAAGGGACCTACGCTTGAAAATTACAAGGTAGGCTCAAAATAGCATTAAATTGGCTGTGAACAAGCCATTTAATGATCTAAATTGTCTCCCCTGATGCTTGGTGTCGGGTCAGTTCTGCGCAGACAGACCTGACACCTGGGAGACTCACGTGGAGGTGGGTTGACGGCATGTTTCCTACCCGCTGTCAATCTTTGCTATTTTGACAGCGGTCCCGCCTCCAAACCCGCTCTCTGAGTGCCGGCAAAATCCAGCCCAGATCTAGAAATACAGACATCTATGAATATGTTTAGGATATTGAAGTTTTCTCCTAAATAGAAAGGAAACCTGTCAGCAGCTATTTTTTGCAGACCTTCCAAGTGTGGTGTACCCTGTGTGTGATATCTGCAGTGTTCTGTATCTTGATGTTGCACTATGCCAGTGGGGCTTTTTCCCCAAGATTGCCTGTCATATGACAAAATATTCTCCCAGGTTAGAAGTTCTGCATCTGCAACACACCAGCTGAGCCCTCAGGTCTCAATTCTAATTAATACTAAAAATTAATTCACAATGTCCTATAGACATCATCATAATTTATTCAAATTAGCCTTACAGTATACTGGTCGAGGTCATCTGCACGCAACACACTTTTTTATTACACAGGGAGCTGCCCTTGAAATTACTTTCTTCCACATTTTAATTGAATTCATACTTTGGCTGTAAGATGGGGAGAGGGCAGCTTGTCCCATGTCGGCAACCTCCTACAGTGACTTCAAACTTCCTATTGGAAACAGGTATTCTTCTCCTTCAAAACCCACATCTACGACAACCATTTGAAAAAGGCAGTAGCTGTAGCTAAACTCCTGACAGCTCCCTTGATGGACTCACCTCTGTATTTACCATGCATCAGGCCACTCTGTATTCCTTGCCTCTACGTTTTACTGTGTTAAAGGCACTATATAAATGCAAGTTGTCGTTGTTCTTGTTGCCTCGTTGCTGCGCTATCACCATCGGTAATCCTTGCTTTGATAGAAATTTAGATTCATTTTTATGATCTATAGCATTAAATATTTGCTATGTAAGAAATCACAGGAAAGCTCAGCATTTCAGCCATATTGATGATGGTCACAGAGAGTGTCCAAGTCTTCCAACTAGAAGAGATGTGTGATTGGATTTCATGAAACAACTCGAATTTCACTCAAGTGACTTATGACATCAGCTGACCCTCTGGACTGCACTTTAGTCTTGTAACTGCCTGTCAACCTATCATTTTTGATACGCAACCTAAGCTTTGAAGAATTCAGATAAGGATGTGACTCACTCTCATACAATGGATATACTGCTATATCAGTCCGCAATGAATTTCTAAAATTACAGCCAGAGTATTACACTTTCCGGGAAGATGGTAAGCTAAAAATGTTGTCCCTGATATTAACCTTCATTATGAATAAATTCTAATATAAAAGGCAGTGCACTAGCAAATCCTTTACACTTCTCCAACAGCTATGTTGGAGTTGCCACAAGCAGAAACATAAGAAGTCAAGCAGTGAGTGTAAAGCAAGTGCTGAACCATGGAGCCAGTGACATTTTTAAAAACTGTTATTTATGGCCATTGCATGATGCCGATAGCAGCTCTTAGTATGACAGCAGAAAGCCTTTTCTACTTTTTCACTGGGAGCAACTCAGGGCATTCAATGCAAAAAGGACTGATTCACCCTCTACTTGCAAGTATCGCCATTGTTTGGCATAAGCACTGATGCAAAAATACCACCTTAGCCTGTGATGCGACAAGCCCTCAATTTGTTTTGCTGGGCAAAAAAATGTGAACAACATAATTGGAACTTTTTGGCTCATTGTTTAAAAATGCTGATTTATTTTAATAGCTCAATTAGTTTAACAACAAAAGAAAACACTAAAGTCGAACAGTAGTGTCATTTGGGTACTCAATACAAAAGCTCCAACCTGATTTGAGTTCGATAGCATTGCCAACATTTGCAATTACATTAATGATTCATTGATTTTGCACTATTGTTTTAATATGCACCATTCACTGTGATCGAAGGGAGAGGGAGAGAGAAGTTTCCCTCTCTCCTATTCCCATGAATTGCGGCAAGTTAAATGGTCGAAAGCCAATAAATCATTCACAAAATTAGGAGTATTAGCACTGTGGTTCAGTTTACAAACTGAAAATCAATTTACAGCAGAAATTAAAAGTGAGACAACATTCTTAATTACACGAGTAACACTAGAGTGTGCAGGAAGTACACCCCCATCCCACATTTTAGACACAGTCATCGATTTCTTCTCCTAACCCCACCCAAATAAATACTTGTATTCACTCTCTTTCTCAAATCTTTACTGTATCCCTCAAGACATTTTGATATAATTATATTTCAAAAAAACGGATAAATATTATATAATTTTAAAGGCAAATATGACAAAATGTTGCAAAGAATCATGCAGGAAGAATAAATAAGCAATCAATAATGAAAACGCACATTGGTGCATGGGAAAATATTATCCTACCCACTCCACAGGGCATAGCAGATGTTGTTTCTAGGAGCAGAGAGATCTGTCAATCAGGGGTTTTACCGGGGGCTGTGCTGGAGAGACAAGGCACAGCCACAACAATCTGCCACAGCTGACTGGTATCAATAAACCCTGGAAGAGGAGCTGAGCGGCTTCTTGAAATCACACTACCCTGGTGACCAGCTGCTTTGCAAGTTAACGAGCTATCTTGCACCAAGTCTCAATGATAACAATCCAACTAATTGATCACAGTGGAAGAATTCTCATCAATCTCTCTGCCTTATGCTGCTAATGTCACTGCCTTTTTTCCTTTTTTGTATTCTGCTGTCATTTTCATTCAGAGTTGTCTTTTGCCTACTTTTGATTTATTTTGCGCACGGCCTTATTGTTTTTGTGTGTTCTTTATTTTCTACGCAATCTGTCCTGCAATGGAACAACAAGCATTTTTTATAGCTCAGGGGAAAAATGGAAATGTTTGAAGTTTTGGTTTTTTTAAAAAAGGTAGTTGGCCATATTATCAGCTACAGTTGCAATGTTGTGCATTTGTGTTTCTTGCATTGTTTTAATCTGGTCTTGTAATACATCTTTTCATTATCATTATCTTTGGAAATATTGTGCACTATCATCTGGTTAGTTTCTAAAGAAGGGAGTGAAAATTCCATAATGGATTTTCAGTATCAAACTTCAGTCCAGGAATACAAAACACTGCATATATTAAGACCATCAGATGTCTTTTTAATATGAACTTTTCCATACAGGTTGACAAGAGTTTTCAAAGTGACGCTGTGTGGAGTCAATGCAAGGCCAACACAAAATGACTGAATTCAACAGGGTGCAAGACAAGATTCAGTGTGAGCAGGTGGCATCAGCAGATCTCATCTGAGTAAGATTTGCTATATTTTTTAAAGTTTGATTTCTAATAGATTAAGGATGAGTATCAACTCAAATTTTGTAACCATCTGATTGTGGCCAGTTCAGAGTTTCTTTGCCAAATATTTTTGCCCAAATCAGACATTGGGTTTCGGTTGGTCTGTGTCTTACTCTAAAAATAGCAGCACCCTATGCATATAGAAACAAAGTGATGGCCACATGCATTGTCACTGCCATTTATCCAAACCCACTGCGGGTTTCCCTGCTGGAATGGTGAGGGAGTGGCTTTTGTCCGCAGCTGGTGTCGTAGCAATTATCAGCAAGTTTTTAAATGCCACATTTTGTTGCTGATGCAAATATCTGATGGTCTGGGGGAGGGGGCCATTTGATTGCTGTTGATACTTGTCAACTCTGATCCCTTTTTATATGTTAGTGCAACTGTTCAAATGTTTTCTTTTGCCCTTGATAATTTAATCAGAAAATAAATCTTCAGCCTCATAGAAATTAAGCATCTCCTTGAGCTCTACTAATCTAATGAAATGGGGGGATGCAGTCTTGTAGTGATTACAAGTTCATCTGATCCCTGATAGTCTAATGATCTGGTGTTTGTATGGGAAGAGGAGAGGTTCTGTGGGCTCAAGCAACTGCTGTATCCATTTGATCCTTGGTAGGTTAATAATCTAATAGCGTGGGATGGTGGTGGTGGTGGGGGCGGTGGGGGTGAGGTGGGCGGTGGGGGTTCTTTGTTCTCATGCAAGTACTGAGTTCTTCTGCTCCCTGGAACTCTGGTAGGGAAAGCACAAGTGGTGTTGTTTCCATGACTCTAAACTTAGCCAAGCTTCTTCACATGATATGCAAAAATTCTATTGTGCTTTGTCTAAGAATGTTAAAATGGAATACGATAACAATTACATCTTTAATACAATGAAACATCCCAAGGCACTTCACAGAGGCACTGATTGGACTCCAAGCAAATTTGATAGACGTGACCAAAGGTTAGCTGAAGAGCTAGGTTTTGAGAAGGTGTCTGATGGTAAGAGATATGCAGTAAGGAAGAGAATTATAAGAAATCCCAGAGTGCAGGATTGTGATGACCGGTGATGGAGCAGAGGGAAGAGTGTATATCGACTGAGCAGAAGTGTAAGCTGGGACACAGGGAGGAATAGGTTGTGCAGGCAGGGTGCAGCTAAAAATAGGAGGAATTTGTAAGTGAGGATTTTGAAATCAATGCTTTAGAGACCAGGGAGCTAGTGGAGAACAGGAGGGACTAGGGGGAAAGGCGAGTGGCTCAGGATGAGGGCAGTGGACATCTGGATGAGTTGGAGTTTGTGTCAGGTGCAACTCAGAAAGCTGTCTAGAAGCATATGAAAAAGTCAAGCCTGAAAATGATAATGGCTATGTATCATTTCTTTCCAAGTGACACATTCTTTTAGTTTGTTAATATGACTGTTGAAAGTATCGTTACTCTCACCTCTGAGTCAGAAGGTTGTGGGTTCAAGTCCCACTCTAGGACCTTGAGCACAAAATCTAGGCTGACACTCCAGTGCAGTGCTGAGGGAGTGCTGCACTATTGGAGGTGCCGTCTTTTGGATGAGATGTTAAACCCATCCGCGCTCTCAGGTGAACGTAAAAGATCCCATGGCACTATTCGAAGAGGAGCAGGGGAATTCGCCCCGGTGTCCTGGCCAATATTTATCCCTCAACCAACATCACTAAAATAGATTATCTGCTCATTATCACATTGCTGTTTGTGGGAGCTTGCTGTGCACAAATTGACTTCCGCATTCCCTACATTATAACAGTGACTACGCTTCAAAAAAAGTGCTTTATTGGCTGTAAAGTGCTTTGGGACGTCCTGAGGTCGGGAAAGGCACTTTCTAAATGTAAGTCTTTCTTTCTTATTGGCATCACTGACGCTTTGCTGGATAAAGGAGGGAAATGAAGACTTCTGTAAATATGCTCATTTTCAATAATGATGAATAATACTGTTTATACCTACTTTACCATTGTCTACAATTCTACTCTGCCTGCAGTCAGACATTCTTGGGACTCCTCAAAATCTCAGAGTTCATTACATTTATTCAGACAAGTATGCAACAAGTCTTGCATGTTGTGTATGTCTTTGGAGATGGGTATTGGTTCTCCAGATTTCAGAGGAGATCTGCGCAGTGTGTGAGTTTGCACACTCAAACTTAAGCTGCTTTTATGCTGTCTTGCATTTACAAATTGTGCAGCCAGTCTCCCATATGAACTAATTACCAAGTGGATCCTGATCGGTAGCACATGCACAAACTGGCTGGAGTAGTTCCTCCAGTGCACATATGCGAAGTACTGTCATCATAACATCAGCAAGAGTTCTCATGACTCCCAGACATCCAAGGCTTTTGTCATGTCATCGCTACTGAGAATCATACAGCTGTGAGCGTAGCACATTTAATGGAATCAGATTGACCATTGACCAGAGAGAATACTCAGTAAAAATAGCAGCCAATCTTAACTAATCTGGTAGGTTTACCTTACATTTGCCCATGGTTGCAGAGGACCCGTGTGTAAAGAGCCAAGGACGCAAGAGCAATATAAAAGCAGCTTTTAATTTATTTAATTAACATATTGTGGCGACACGCCACCACTGGACATAATCCGCTCACGGCGGCACAGACAGTCTAAGCAGAAGCCCCCAGCCGGGGGCCCTTTCCTCCAGCAACTTGTTTCCCGCAGGGACAGGCTGCCGGGAGCACTTCCTGTCTGGGAAGTATTTAAGTGGATGCGCGGGCTTTTCTAGTTCCTGTTTGTCATGTGGTTGGAATAAAGCAGTTGTGTTTTCAATAGCTCTGGTCTCGACTCCCACGTTTGCCGCGGTATCTCAACACTGGTGACCCCGACGCTCAGGACGAATCCTAAGCTAGCATGGCGGATACAAACGCAGTCACGGTTAAATTACCAGACTTTTGGGAGAACCTCGCCGAAGCCTGGTTCATTCAAGCTGAGTCCAGATTCCGGCTGAAAGGCATTACAGTCGACGCCACGAAGTACGACTACCTCGTCGCCTCGCTCACCTGCGCTACAGTCCCCAAGGTTTGGGCAGCGCTGCAGAATCCACCAACGGAGGGCAAGTACGAACATCTGAAGGCTGCGCTACTTAAAAAATTTCAAACGTCCTCTTACCAGCGCCACTGCCAACTCCTGGACCTCCCCGGCCTTGGTGACGCTTCACCATCAGACCTGCTTTCCCACATGCTGTCCCTCTCAGACGACAAAAACCCAGGCGCCCTTTTTCGCACGCTTTTCATTCGGCAGCTCCCCGCCAGCATCCACCCGCTCATTGTGGAGTCTGACTCCACGGACCTGAATGATATAGCCGAAAAGGCCGACCGGCTGCGCTCTGCACAGGCCGCTCGCGACGTCGCGCCCGACCTCACGGCAACGACCACGCGGTCTTCCCGGGCCGCTAGGCCCGACCGCCCTACCACTCCGGGTCACTGCTACTACCACACCCGTTTTGGCGCTAGGGCTCAACGCTGCACGCCACCGTGTACCTTCAAACCCCCCCCCGCACCGGCCCCCGCGATGGCCGCGGGGCAGAAGGAGCCCTTACTGTACGTCACTGACGACAGAACCAACCGCCAATTTCTGTGCGACACAGGGGCCCAGCACAGCATCACCCCCGCCTCCGCCCTCGAGATCCAACACGGCACATGGGGTATCACACTGGCTGCAGCCAACGGCTCTGAAATCCGCACATATGGCACCCGCATGGTCACGCTCGACCTCGCGGGCCGCCGCTACCGCTGGGAGTTCCTCACAGCCAAGGTCCTCTGCCCACTCATTGGCGCCGACTTCCTACGCGCCCACGGCCTCCTTGTCGACATTCCGAGGCACCGCCTCATCGACATCAACACTATGGCCCCCATCCCCGGCGCCTTTACCCCGGCCCGTTCGGCCGGCCTGACGACCTACTGCCTCGCCAGAGCCACGGACGACTACTCGGCACTCCTAGCTGAGTTTCCCGCCCTCACTAACCCGACCTTTTCGGCCAAAGCCGCCAAGCATGGTGTGGAACACTATATCCCCACCACCGGCCCCCCCGTTTCTGCCCACGCCCGCAGACTCAACCCAGCCAAGCTGGAAATCGCGCGGGCCGAGTTCACCACCATGGAACAACTCGGCATCATCCGCCGCTCCAGCAGCCCTTGGGCCTCGCCCCTCCACATCGCCCCCAAGCCCGGCGGAGGCTGGCGCCCTTGCGGGGACTACCGCCGCCTCAACGACGCCACCACCCCTGATCGATACCCGGTGCCACACATCCAGGACTTCTCGGCCCGACTGGCCGGACAAACCGTCTTTTCCAAAGTCGACCTGGTGCGCGGTTACCACCAAGTCCCCGTACACCCCGCGGACATCCCCAAAACGGCCGTCATCACCCCATTCGGCCTGTTCGAGTTCCTGAGGATGCCCTTCGGCCTCAAGAATGCAGCACAGGCTTTCCAGCGCCTTATGGACTCAGTCCTCCGGGACCTGAACTTCCTATTCGTCTATCTAGACGACATTCTCGTGGCCAGCTCCTCCAAACAGGAACACCTCGAACACCTTTGCATCCTGTTCGGGCGCCTAGCCCAACACGGGCTCATCCTCAGCCCGGCGAAGTGCCAATTCGGCCTAACCGAGATTGATTTTCTCGGTCACCACATCACCCCTGCTGGGGCCGTCCCCCTGCCCAACAAAGTGCAGGCCGTCCAGCAATTCCCCCGCCCCACAACCATCAAGGGCCTCCAGGAGTTCCTCGGGATGGTGAACTTCTACAACAGGTTCATCCCCAGAGCCGCAGCCCTCATGAAGCCCCTATACGACTCCCTCTGAGGAAAATCCGGCAAGATGGACGTAGCCTGGACCACTGACACGGCAGCCGCCTTCGACGCCACCAAAAATGCGCTCGCCGACGCCACTCTGCTCGCGCACCCGAGGGCCGATGCCCGGGTCGCGCTCACCACCGACGCCTCCGACCACGCGGTTGGGGCCGTGTTCGAGCAGTGGGTCAATGGCGCGTGGCAGCCACTTGCCTTCTACAGCCGCCAACTGCGCCCCCCGGAGGTCAAATACTCCACTTTCGACCGCGAGCTTCTCGCACTCCACCTGTCGGTCCGCCATTTCAGGTTCCTCCTGGAAGGCCGCCCCTTCACCGCGTATGTGGACCACAAGCCACTCACATACGCGATGGCCAAGCACACCGAACCCTGGTCCGCTAGGCAGCAACGCCAGCTCGCGGCCGTCTCCGAGTTTACTACGGACATTCAGCACGTCCAAAGATGTGCGAGTTAGGTTGATTGGCTATGATAAATTGACCCTTAGTGTTAGGGGGATTAAATGCGTGGGGTTACGGGGATAGGGTGGGATATGTGTTGGTGTAGGGGTTACGGGGATCGGGTGGGATATGTGTCGGTGCAGGCTCGATGGGCCAAAATGGCCTCTATCTGCACTGTGGGGTTTCTGTGTGATTCTGTGTGTGTGTCTCCGGTAGAGACAACGTGGTCGCCGACTGCCTTTCCCGTCCCGCCGTCTGTGCGAATCACCTCGCGGTCGACTACGCACAACTAGCAGTGGCCCAGCTCACGGACCCAGACCTCCTCTCGGCGGCTACCAGCCTGCCAGGGCTACGCCTAGCCAAGGTCACGCACGGGCCCGAAGCCACGGCAGTCACGTGCGACGTCTCACTTGGCCAACCCAGGCCGGTCATCCCTGAGACCTGGCGCCGCCGCGTTTTCGACACGCTCCACGGGCTCTCTCACCCGGGTTCCCGCGCATCCGTCAAACTCCTCTCCAAGCGCTTCGTCTGGCGCGGCCTCAGCAGAGATGTTCGGACTTGGGCCACCTCCTGCCTCGCCTGCCAACGGGCTAAGGTACAGCTGCACACCAAAGCACCCCTGGGAGACTTCGTGGTACCCAGCCGCCGCTTCGACCACGTACACGTCGACATCGTCGGTCCCCTGCCGCCATCGCAAGGCCAAACTTATCTCCTCACGATGGTCGACCGCTACACACGCTGGCCTGAGGCAGTGCCGCTGACCTCCACCACCACAGCCGACATCGCCAGGGCGTTCGTTAACACCTGGGTTGCGAGGTTCGGCGTACCGGCCGACATAACCTCCGACAGAGGCGCCCAGTTCACCTCCGAACTCTGGACGGCCACAGCACGCAACCTCGGGGTGACGCTCCACCGCACCACGGCGTACCACCCGCAGGCCAACGGACTTTGTGAACGCTTCCACAGGTCACTCAAGGCCTCACTCCGCGCCGGCCTGCAGGACAGTACCTGGACTGACCGCCTACCGTGGGTGCTACTCGGCCTACGCACCGCGGTCAAGGAAGACCTCCAGTCCTCGGCAGCGGAGTTAGTCTACGGACAACCGCTGCGCGTCCCAGGCGAATTCCTTCCGGAGCCTACCAAGCCTTGGTCGGCCGAACAGCAGCGGCTCGACTCTTTCTCTTCCGCTCAGCAGTTCGCCCCACTTCCGGTCAACCGACACGGCGAACTCGCACCTCACGTCCCGCCAAATTTACAGCAGGCGCGCTTCGTCTTCGTGCGACACGACGCGCACCGCGGGCCCCTGCGACCCCCGTACGAGGTACTACAAACCGGGGACAAGGTCTTCAAGCTGCGACTCGGCGACAGGGTCGAGACAGTCTCCATCGACCGGCTCAAACCAGCACACACAGAACCAGGGGAACAGGTCCCCGTGGCCCAGCCCCCAACTAGAGGCCGTCCCCCCGGCAAGCCAGCACAGCCGGCGGCGAACCGCCCGACCCAACCAACCAGACCGGCGACCACTCAGAGCCGCTGCGGCATAACCATTAGACCACCGTCACGACTCGTCCACTCCTCCTAAGCGGATTCTGGGGGGAGCTCTGTGGCGACACGCCACCACTGGACATAATCCGCTCACGGCGGCACAGACAGTCTAAGCAGAAGCCCCCAGCCGGGGGCCCTTTCCTCCAGCAAATTGTTTCCCGCAGGGACAGGCTGCCGGGAGCACTTCCTGTCTGGGAAGTATTTAAGTGGATGCGCGGGCTTTTCTAGTTCCTGTTTGTCATGTGGTTGGAATAAAGCAGTTGTGTTTTCAATAGCTCTGGTCTCAACTCCCACGTTTGCCGCGGTATCGCAACAATATCTACTTGCACAAAGGGGGAGGGGGAGGGGGGTGGTCAGATTCTCACTGGTTAGTAATCACAACAATTTCAAATTGTGTCATAACATCCTGGCATACTTTTATTTCTTTTACAGTTTAACTGTGCTAAACTAGCTGAGGAAAAGAGAGATGAGATCATGAAGTTTAAAAAAAAAACTTACATAGTTTTTCTTCAGATCAAGATTAGTGGGATCCACACCTAAACAGATAGAAAGAACAACAAGTAAATAAATAGGTTGCTTCATTTCATGAAATGGTAGATTTTGCAAACTATAATAAAAGATAAATTGATAGTCCCCAATATGGCTTGAGGGTTGGAAGGGTAAATACTGAGTGATGTAAGAAAACTACTAGGAACTTGGTCTGAGTATTAAACAAGGCTTTAATCAACTGTTTTTCAACATGGAAATCTAGTTGTGTCCTTCACTAGATCCTGTTAAGGAATGTCCTGAGCAAGCTGGGCCCATGCCCGAGTATTTATACTCTCCCTGGACAGCGCCACCAGCAGGCCGCCCAGCATTATTTCATATGTCTTTCCACATGAATGACAAGATTCATGTCACTGAGCAATGCAGATCAAGGTCTCAGGTTCATTCCTGGCTTGTTCTGAAGTTAGCTGATCTTAATTGCAACATCAGTGAGAGCTGGTGAGAGACAATTGGTCCCAGAGCCTCTAAGTTAGTGAGGGTAAATATCAGCCTTACCACTAATGACTGGTGCTGGAAAATGCACATAATATCAAGAAACAGCTGAACGCACTGGATACAGCAAAGGCTGTGGGCCCCAACAACACCCCGGCTGTCGTGCTGAAGACTTGTGCTCCAGAACTAGCCGCGCATTTGGCCAAGCTGTTCCAGTACAGCTACAGCACTGGCAGCTATCCGACAATGTGGAAAACTGCCCAGGTATGTCCTGTCCACAAAAAGCAGAACAAATCCAATCCAGCCAATGACCGCCCCATCAGTCTACTCTCAATCATCAGCAAAGTGATGGAAAGTGTCATCGACAGTGCTATCAAGTGGCACTTACTCACCAATAACCTGCTCACTGGTGCCCAGTTTTGGTTCCGCCAAGACCACTCAGCTCCTGACCTCATTACAGCCTTGGTCCAAACATGGACAAAGGAGCTGAATTCCAGAGGTGAGCTGAGAGTGACTGCCCTTGACATCAAGGCAGCATTTGACTGAGTGTGGCATCAAGGAGCCCTAGTAAAACTGAAGTCAATGGGAATCGGGGGAAAACGCTCCACTAGCTGGAGTCATACCTAGCACAAAGGAAGATGGTTGTGGTGATTGAAGGTCATTCATCACAGCCCCAGGAGTTCCTCAGGGCAGTGTCCTAGGCCCAACCATCTTCAGCTGCTTCATCAATGAACTTCCCTCCAACATAAAATCAGAAATGGGGATGTTTGCTGATGACTGCACAGTGTTCAGCGCCATTCACAACTCCTCAGATAATTAAGCCATCCATGCCCGCATGCAACAAGACCTGGACGACGTTCAGGCTTGGGCTGATGGCAGGTAACATTCGCGCCACAGAAGTGCCAGGCAATGACTATCTCCAACAAGCGAGAGTCTAACCACCTCCCCTTGACATTCAATGGCATTACCATCGCCGAATCCCCCACCATCAACATCCTGGGGTTCACCATTGACCAGAAATTTAACTGCACCAGCCACATAAATACTGTGGCCACAAGAGCAGGTCAGAGGCTGGGTATTCTGCAGCAAGTGTCTCACCTCCTGACTCCCCAGAGCCTTTCCACCATCTACAAGGCACAAGTAAGGAGTGTGATGGAATACTCTCCGCTTGCCTGGATGAGTGCAGCTCCAACAACACTCAAGATTCTCGACACCATCCAGGACAAAGTAGCCCATTTGATTGGCACCCCATCCACCACCATAAACATTCACTCCCTCCACCACCGGCGTACCGTGGCTGCAGTGTGTACCACCTACAAAATGCACTACAGCAACTCGCGAAGGCTTCTTCGGCAGCATCTCCCAAACCGCGACCTCTTCCACCTAGAAGGACAAGGGCAGTAGGCGCATGGGAACACCACCACCTTCAAGTTCCCCTCCAAGTCACACACCATGGTTGATTGGCTATGATAAATTGACCCTTAGTGTTAGGGGGATTAAATACGTGGGGTTACGGGGATAGGGTGGGATATGTGTTGGTGTAGGGGTTACGGGGATCGGGTGGGATATGTGTCGGTGCAGGCTCGATGGGCCGAAATGGCCTCTATCTGCACTGTGGGGTTTCTGTGATTCTGTGATTCTGACCATCCTGACTTAGAAGTATATCGCCGATCCTTCATCGTCGCTGGGTCAAAATCCTGGAACTCCCTACCTAACAGCACTGTGGGAGTACCTTCACCACACGGACTGCAGCGGTTCAAGAAGGCGGCTCACCATCACCTTCTCAAGGGCAACTAGGGACGGGCAATAAATGCTGGCCTTGCCAGCGATGCCCAGATCCCATAAGTGAATAAAAAAATATATATAACATGAGGACAGGATCGAGCTGGACACGGACGTGGTCTGTAACCAAATACCTTACTGGCACTCACTGTTTAGACTCACATGGATTTTGATAATTGGGGAGCAGTACTGTGTGGCAGGGGCAGGTTGGTAGAGGACCTTTGTCTTATGGATGTTTAGTGTAAGGCCCATGCTCTCGTATGCTTCAGTGAAGGTGTTGATGATGGTTTGGAGTTCGGCCTCAGAGTGTATGCAGACACAAGCGTTGTCTGCATACTGTAATTCAATGACAGAGGATGGGATGACCTTGGATCTGGACTGGAGTTTGAACAGTTTCCCGTTTGTTCTGTAGATTAGCTCCACTCCAGCGGGGAGCTTACTGAGGGTGAGATGGAGCATTGCAGCCAGGAAGATTGAGAAGAGCGTTGGTGTGATGACACAGTCTTGCTTGACCCCGGTCCGTATGTGAATTGGGTCTGTGGTCGATCCGTTGGTCAGGATCACGGCTTGCATGTCATTGTGAAGCACTTTCCATAACTCGGGAGCCTAATGTCAACAAGGGCAGATGTCGATGACGAAGTCCAACACCGTCTTTAGTGTGCCAGTGCAGCCTTTGGTTGCCTGAGGAAGAGAGTATTTGAAGACCAGGACCTCAAGCCCAGCACCAAGCTCATGGTCTACAGAGCAGTAGTGATACCCGCCCTCCTGTATACTTCAGAGACATGGACCATGTGCAGCAGGCACCTCAAAGCACTGGAGAGGTACCACCAACGCTGCCTCCACATGATCCTGCAAATCCATTGGCAGGATAGGCGCACCAACATCAGTGTTCTCGCTCAGGCCAACATTCGAAGAATCGAAGCTCTGACCACGCTCGATCAGCTCCGATGGACAGGTCACATCGTCCGCATGCCTGATACGAGACTCCCAAAACAAGTGCTTTACTCGGAGCTCCGACACGGCAAGAGAGCCCCAGGTGGGCAGAGGAAACGTTTCAAGGACACCCTCAAAGCCTCCTTGAAAAAGTGCAACATCCCCACCGACACCTGGGAATCCCTGGCCCAAGACCGCACAAAGTAGAGGAGAAGCATCCGGGAAGGTATCAAATACCTCAAGTCTCTTCGCCAGGAGCAAGCGGAAGCCAAGCGCAAACAGCGGAAGGAGCGCACGTCAACCCAAGCACCCCACCCACCCGCCCCTTCAACCACCGTCTGCCCCACCTGTGACAGAGACTGTAGGTCCCACATTGGACTCATCAGTCACCTGCAAACTTATTTTTAGTGTGGAAGAAAGTCATCCTCAGTTCCGAGGGACTGCCTAAGAAGAAGAGAAGACTCACACAAGAGAACAGATATCTGGGTGAGGTAATGCCATTACTGTACCCCAGAATGAGTCGGTGCCTTCAGGGGAGGAAAAGACAAAAGGGAAGATTGAGAATTTAAAGAACATAATGACAGAGAGAGAGAGACTCTGCAGGAAACAAAAGTCAGGAGCAGGTCACCTCTCCAGGAGAAATAGCAGCTTCAAATCAAATTAAACAAATCTCTAGAATCTTCCACAGCAACGAGAAAGTCATTCCATGTAAAGCACCTTTTAATCATCTGAACTCCTGCCATTCATTCGCTTCCTTTGAAAGTAGCCCTATCACTTAGTGGTTGGTAACCCCCTTAGTTCATCACAAATCTTGCGACTATTATTAACTGTCCTTCATTTTAAAATTGAAAGATGCACAGCTACTTTGCAGCACTCACTTTGAACCAGCTGCTCATGTTTAATCTTGCAAAATACCAGCGTATAATCTCGGTATCTGACCTGCAGATCTCTGCTTCTTACACTCACCAGAAATGTCAAGGGTAGGGCCACAAAGTATATGAGACTAAGTGTAGTGTATGTACCCGTCTACCTTTAAGAGAACTATTGTATGTAACCGTTCACCTTTAAGAGAACTATTTTAGGTGTGGCACTACTTTGTTTGGCTTCTGTATACTGTAATACCGACGGTGACCACACCAGTATATAAGTGTTGTGTCAGGATTTATTGGGCAGATTCGCCCTGACCTTCGAATAGTAAAGTCCTGTTTTAAGTTACTCTGGTAGTCTGTGTATTAATTAACTAAACAACCCACAGACTTTACACTAAGGAGGCGTGGTGGGGGCGGTCTTCTTGTGACCTCCTGACAGGGAAGAGTTGGGTTTTTTCTGGTTCTAAAGAGAGTGGAGGATTAACACAAGGTTCTTGTGCAGCCCAAATGCAGAGACGGGCAGTTTTCCATTCTTTTCTGCTGCAATGCTGACAAAGCTTTAAAAATCTTTACTGCCAGTTGTCTGAGATCCAGGGATTTTCTGCAGCTTCTAAAACCATGTGCTCATATCTGTCTGCATTACTTTAGATAGTATTAGCATGTGGAGTGAAAGGAAAAAAATAATCTCCATCAAAAGATAGATGCCAGGAATTTCCGTAGGGTTTCTCTGGCAGGAGATTGGTGGAAACCCTGGAGAATCGACGTATAGGGCTAAAAAATGGTCATTGGTGTCGTTTCTCCGGGTGGTCTGCCAATCTCCACTGGCAAACAGCAGAAAAACAAAGAAAGACCTCCAAGTTGCAGCAGGAGACTGGGAGAGCCCAGTAGAAATTCAGAGCCAGAATACTTTTTAATTAGGTAAGGATAAATACAGCAGTATTCCAATAGTTATTGAATTAAAGGGGGAAATTTATTTACTGAATCATCACAAATCTGAATTACATTTATACACTTCTCAGGTTCTCTTAGTTGTCCCTTATTACTATGGTTTATGCTGTATGTCTGTAGATTTGATGCAGTCTGGGGTGTTGAACATCTCCTGATGGGATATGATCAAGTTTCACTCCAGTGAGCTGCCCCCAGCTCATTGTTCCGAATCATGTCACTGCAGCGGAACTTAATGATGTTGCATGTGTGGGGAGGTGTGTAATGTCCGTGTGTAATTGAGACACGGACTGCAGAAGTTGGTTATAACAGGTGTTTACTGAATGGAGACAAAACTGGAACTACTATACAAAGTTACTTCACAGGCTTATATACAGGGGTGGTCACTACTGGTACTGCAGTATACAGGGACTGCAGAATATGGTTCCTTCTTCAAGGTACATACACTACAATTCCTCCCCTTTTAGCTAAACAGTACATAACATTCGATTAATAATTAAATAACATATTTACAATTACAGTTGCTATATACATTAGCTGAAGTTAATCAATTATAAATTCAGTCTTTGAGGAGGCTTCCTGATTCTGTCCGGATAACACCTCTTTGGGGTATCAGGTTCTTCTGGCAAAGTTGATTCGGGATCAACGTCGTTGTTTGGTTCGTCTGCTTCCAATATCACCGATTCTGAGGTAGATACAATTGGTACTTCGGTTTCATCACCAGGTGTATAGGATCGTGGTGTAGATTTGACGTTTTCCAGTGACTCTAGAATCTGGTCAGCATGGCGTCTTACAATGCTCTCTCCAACGTCCACGGTATACATTAGAGGTCCTTGCCGTGTGCAGATCGTTCCTGGCTGCCATTTCTCTGTGCGGTAGTCCCGGGCCAAAACTGGTTGACCTATCTTGAAACTCCTGGTTGGCCTTTCATTCATATTCTGAAACTGCCTGTTCTCCACATCTCTTCTGATGTTTGGCTTAACCAAATCCAAGCGGCATCTTAGGCTTCGATTGAAGAACATCATGGCTGGAGTTTGGTTGGTAACCGCATGTGTCGCATTCCGGTAGGCAAACAAGAAGTTATCCACCTTGTGTTGTAGGGGTATGTCTTCATTACACATTGCCTTGATAGCCTTCTTGAATGTTTGAACGAACCTCTCAGCCAATCCATTGGTGGCTGGATGATATGGGGCGGATGTGTAATGCTTAACACCATTGTTCTTTAAGAACCTCCGGAACTCTTCAGACACAAACTGTGGTCCATTGTCGGAGCAAATCTGTTCAGGCAGCCCATTTCTGGCGAATATGGTTCGTAAGACTGTGATAGTTTTTTCTGTGGTGGTTGAGGACATTTTTATTACCTCTGGCCACTTTGAATGTGCATCCACCGCAATTAAAAACATCGAGTCCATAAATGGACCAGCAAAATCAATGTACGCCCTTTGCCATGGAGATGAGGGCCACTCCCATGGATGTAGAGGGGCTTGTGGTGGGGCGTTTTGGACCTTCTGGCATCCTGTACAGCTCTTGGTCATCTCTTTGATTTCTCTATCGATTCCCGGCCACCACACAAACGCTCTGGCTAAGTTCTTCATTTTTACCCCTCCCAGATGACCCTCATGAAGCACATTGAGCACTCTATCCTTCAATTTGGGTGGAATTACTACTCTGGATCCACACATCAAGGTTCCTCGGCACACTGACAGCTGTTCTCTTCTCGGCGAGAATGCTGGCAACAGTGGTTCGCCATGTGCTGGCCATCCCTTCACCGTTAAATCATAGACCCTGGAGAGTGTCGGGTCATTTCGTGTTTCCTTTTCTATGTTTGCATTCGTCACAGGTAGACATTCGACTATGGTCGAGTGGAACATCTCCACAGGATCCACTGCAGGTGCTTCTTCCACCGTCGGCAACGATAGGCGCGACAATCCATCAGCATTCCCATGCTGTTTAGCTCCTTTGTACTCAATGTCATATTGGTGTGCCACTAGGAAAAGGGACCACCTCTGTAGCCGTTGTGCTGTCATTATCGGGACGCCCTTCTTAGGGTTGAAAATGGAGAAAAGAGGTTGATGATCAGTTAGTAGAGTAAATTTCTGTCCGTGCAGGCAGTGATTGAACTTCTTCACCCCCCACACCAGGCTGAGGGCCTCTCTGTCAATCTGGGCGTAGTTACGCTCGGCTGCAGTTAACGAGCGTGACACAAAAGCTATCGGCCTCTCTGAACCATCAAGGGATTTATGTGACAGTACCGCTCCAACGCCGTAGGGAGACGCATCACACGCCAGTCTTATCGGTAGTGATGGGTTGTAGTGAACCAATACTTCTCTTGAAGTGATCAGGCCTTTACACTTCTGAAAGGTCCGCTTACATTCATTGCTCCATTTCCATGCTACTCCAGTTTGTAGCAGGGTGTTCAGTGGGTGCAGAATTGTGGACAAATTCGGCAAAAACTTATGGTAGTAATTCACCAATCCGAGAAATGACCTCAGTTGCGAAACATTTTCAGGCACTGGAGCCTTAACTACCGCTTCAATTTTGTCAGGGGACTTATGTAACCCCTCTTCATCAATCAAGTGGCCACAATACGATATTTGTTTCTTAAAAAACTCGCACTTGGGGCGATTGGCTCGTAGCCCATGTTCTCTTAGTCTAGTGAGCACCTGCTCTAGGTTGGCAAGGTGTTCACTGTCATTTTCACCTGTCACTAGGATGTGGTCCAAGTAATACTGAGTCCCCGGAATCCCTTGCAGAACTTGTTCCATCGCTCTTTGCCATATAGCCGGAGCTGATGTTACTCCGAATACCAGTCGATTATACTGGTAAAGACCTTTGTGAGTGTTTATCGTGAGATATTTCCTAGAGGATTCTTCAACCTCCATCTGCAAATATGCTTGCGCTAGGTCAATTTTTGTAAAACGTTTCCCTCCAGATAGTGAGGCGAAAATATCTTCTATCCTCGGAAGAGGATACTGTACTGTGTGAAGGACTGGGTTCACAGTCACCTTGAAGGCCCCACAGATGCGAACCTTCCTTGGCTCCTCAGACTTATTGTTTAACGTTTTCTTCATGACAGGAACGATGGGTGTCGCCCAGTCGCTCCAGTCTACCTTAGATAACACGCCTGCATTCTCCAGATTCTCCAGCTCTGCCTCGATGGCTGGGCGAATTGCATACGGTACCGGTCTTGCTTTGAAAAATTTGGGAATTGCATTCTCTTCTATTTTTATCGAGGCGGTTACGCCTTTAAGAGTTCCCAGTCCTTGTTGAAATACCTCTTTAGCGTTAGCTAAGATTTTTGACAATCGTCCAGGTGTGACGTCGTCATCCTTTTTACCAGCCACAGTCAGTGCCTGAATGGAGTGCCAGTCTAAACTTATCTTTCTAATCCATTCATGTCCCAATAATGGTGGTCCACCATCTTGCAGTATGTACAGATACAATTTCTGTATTTCCTTGCCGTTGTATTCGACAGGCACCCTTATTTTCCCTCTGGGGTATACTTTCTGCCCCGTATATGTCTTCAAGACAATGGATGTGTCTTTCAAGGGTATGTGTGAGAATAGCTGCTCGTAGTCTCGTCGATTCATGACGGTCAGGGCTGATCCTGTATCCAATTCCATTTTGACTTGGGACCCTGCTATCGTGAGGGTGACCCAAATGGTTCGGTGATTCTCTTTTGCGATTACGTTGTGTAGTTTGAGACAGCTTAGTCTCTTGTTCCCGGATTCACTATCGCTCTTCTGGTCTTCGGAACTACTGTCCGTCATCTTTTGTACTTTCCTGTACTGTTCCTTAGCAGTCTTTTTGTTGTCGTTAGTCTTCTTCCCGGACCTGCAAACTCATGCAATGTGTCCCATCTTTCCGCATTGCCTGCATGTTTTGTCCTTGGACCAGCAGTCCTTCTGGTCATGGGTTGTTCTGCCGCAGCGATAACATTTTTCAAATCCCCGTGTCATTTCATGGGTGCCGTATTCCTGTGGCTTTTGCTGTATTTCCGCAGCTGCCCTTGCTGCTGCTTCGTACTATACTGCCACGCTGAAAGCCTTATCTAGCGTCAGCTCTTTCTCTGAGAGTAACCTCTTCTGGGTTCCTTCACTCAGGAGTCCACAGACAAATTTGTCCCGTAGGGTATCTGCCAGTCCTGCTCCGAACTGGCAGTGCTTTGATAGCTTGCGTAGTTCCGTAAGGTAATCAGCATTGCTCTCATCTTTATGCTGATTTCTCTTGTGGAATTTAAATCTTTCTGCTATCAGCAGCGGTGTAGGATTTAGGTGTTCCTGTAGGATATCAACAATTTCGTTAAAACTCTTCGCCATCGGTTTGACTGGAGTGATCAGGTTCCGCAATAGGCCGTACATTCTTGCGCCCATTAAGTTTAGTGGTACCGATGCCTTTTTCTCATCGGCTACTTCATTTGCCTTGCAATATACTTCGACTCTTTCCACATACGTGGTCCAGCCTTCTATTGCATTATCGAAGGCAGTGATATTGCCAGTCTTCGGCATCTTGGAGATCTAAGATGGCGCCTCCCGCGCTTTGCCTTCTTCCCCGATTGAACAAAATGCCGCCTCCCGCGCTTTGCCTTCTTCCCCGCTGGATTAAGATGGCGCCTCCCGCGCCTTCTGCCTTTTCCGCTGCTGCCAGCGCTGTTGCTGGCATTTTTATGCCTTGATGGCGACGCCCTATGGTCTTCGCGCGTTTCCCCCCGCGCTGCTGCCAACGCCGCTCTCCGCGGTCCCCGTGGCAAACTGCAGCTCCTCGCGGCTTTCTGCGCTTCTAATTTCTTTTTCTTTTATTTTAATTACTGTTCCCGTCGTCAGAGCAGACCCTATGGGACACTTCCCTCTCTCTTCTCGGGTCTGTACGCTGTCCGGCTTCGTAGCATCGGCCGCGCCCTGTGTGCTCCACCCTCTCTCTCTCTCTCCTCTTCCTGACAACGCTGCTCGGCCCCGTTGAAAAGCCACCCGATCGAGCTCTAGCCCGCCGCAGCCCAGGAAGGATCAGTGTACTACCTGCCACCAGCCCGATTAGCTGGAACACCATAGACTGGATAACCAAGCTCAGCTCTCGACAGCCTCTCCTGCAAATCTTCGAATTCGATGAATCAGAGGGCGGTTGCCCATGGTCGACGCCCGTTTCTTCTGTCTTTTTTTTTCTTTTTCGATTTCTTCCTTCTGGCTTCGACCTCTAATAACTTCGCTTCAGGGATGGATCCCCGTGAGGTGGTGCAGAACTGTAGGTAAGTTCGGATCTGTTCGTCGCCAATGTAATGTCCATGTGTAATTGAGACACGGACTGCAGAAGTTGGTTATAACAGGTGTTTACTGAATGGAGACAAAACTGGAACTACTATACAAAGTTACTACACAGGCTTATATACAGGGGTGGTCACTACTGGTACTGCAGTATACAGGGGCTGCAGAATATAGTTCCTTCTTCAAGGTACATACACTACAAGGTGGTTGTACACAAGATGGCAGGAGATTTTAATTATGCAGTACGTGTAGCAAAATCAGAAATGCGTTTATAAATATTTCACTAAATTCTTCCCCGTCCTCTGCTCCCGTTACATCCGATCATCAGTTTTAAAGCCCCATATACAGTAACTAAGTGTACAGATAAAATTTAGCATTATGTCACATGCTGAATACACTTTCCCTTCAGCACAGCCAAAGTTAAAGAGCACAGAGAACAAATGTAGTGTTGCCTCTTTGCTGAAAAGCTCCCCAGTATTTGCTTGTAATATTAATACTGTATACTGGGCAGTGTTATCTGATTTTCTACCGCACATTGAAACATATTTGTACAGGTAAAAACTATGGCTCCAGGTTTTTTTTGCCTATTCAGATGGATGTAAAAGATCCTATGGTACTATTCGAAGAAGAGCAGAGAGTTCTCCCAGTGTCCTGCTCAACCATCCACTCTCAACCAATACCATTGCACAGGCCTCGATATAAGAATATAAGAACATAAGAAGTAGGAGCAGGAGTAGGCCATACGGCCCTTCGGGCCTGCTCCGCCATTCAGCAGGATCATAGCTGATCCGAACCTAGACTCACGTTCACTTCCCTGCCCGCTCCCCGTAACCCCTAATTCCCTTATCAGCTAGGAAACTGTCTATCTCCGTTTTAAATTTATTTAATGTCGCAGCTTCCACAGCTCTCTGGGGTAGCAAATTCCATCGATTTACTACCCTCTGAGTGAAGAAGTTTCTCCTCATCTCAGTTTTGAAAGGGCAGCCCCTTATTCTAAGATTATGGCCCCTAGTTCTAGTCTCACCCATCAATGGAAACATCCTCACCGCATCCACCAGATCAAGCCCCCTCACAATCTTATATGTTTCGATAAGATCGCCTCTCATTCTTCTGAATTCCAATGAGTAGAGGCCCAACCTACTCAACCTTTCCTCAAAAGTCAACCCCCTCATCTCCGGAATCAACCGAGTGAACCTTCTCTGAACTGCCTCGAGAGCAAGTATATCTTTTCTTAAATATGGAAACCAAAACTGTACGTAGTATTCCAGGTGTGGCCTCACCAGTACCCTGTATAACTGAAGCAAGACTTCCCTGCTTTTATACTCCATCCCCCTTGCAATAAAAGCCAAGATTCCATTGGCCTTCCTGATCACCTGCCGTACCTGCATACTAACCTTCTGTGTTTCATGCACCAGGACCCCCAGATCCCTTTGTACTGTAGCACTTTGCAGTTTCTCTCCATTTAGATAATAACTTGCTCTTTGATTTTTTCTGCCAAAGTGCATAACCTCACACTTTCCAACATTATATTCCATCTGCCAAATTTCTGCCCACTCACTCAGCCTGTCTATGTCCTCCTCACTCACTGCTTTCCCTCCCATCTTTGTATCGTCGGCAAACTTGGATACGTTGCACTCGGTCCCTTCCTCCAAATCGTTAATATAGATTGTAAAGAGTTGGGGTCCCAGCACTGACCCCTGTGGAACACCACTAGTCACTGATTGCCAACCCGAGAATGAACCATTTATCCCAACTCTCTGTTTTCTGTTAGATAGCCAATCTTCCACCCATGCCAGTATATTACCCCCAATCCCGTGATTTTTTATCTTGTGCAGTAATCTTTTGTGTGGCACCTTGTCAAATGCCTTTTGGAAGTCCAAATACACCACATCCACTGGTTCCCCTTTATCCACCCTGTTTGTTACGTCCTCAAAAAATTCGAGCAAATTTGTCAAACATGACTTCCCCTTCATAAAACCATGCTGACTCTGTCCGATTAAATTATGCTTATCCAAATGTCCTGTTACTGCTTCCTTAATAATGGACTCCAACATTTTACCAACCACAGATGTTAGGCTAACTGGTCTATAGTTTCCAGCCTTTTGTCTACTTCCCTTTTTAAATAAGGGCATTACATTAGCAGTTTTCCAATCTGCTGGGACCTTTCTTGAATCCAGGGAGTTTTGGAAAATTACCACCAATGCATCCACAATCCCTACCGCTACTTTTCTCAAGACCCTAGGATGTAAGCCATCAGGTCCAGGGGATTTATCCGCCTTTAGTCCCATTATCTTACCGAGTACCACCTCCTTAGTGATTTTAATCGTGTTTAGCTCCTCCCCCCCCATAGCCCCCTGTTTGGCCAATGTTGGGATATTTTTAGTGTCCTCTACTGTAAAGACTGATACAAAATATTTGTTCAGCGTTTTTGCCATCTCCATGTTCCCCACCACTAATTTCCCTGTCCCGTCCTCTAAGGGACCAACATTCACATTAGCCACCCTTTTTCTTTTTATATAACTGTAGAAACTCTTGCTATCTGTTTTTATATTTCTTGCTAGTTTACTTTCATAATCTATCTTCCCTTTCTTAATTAATCATTTAGTTATTCTTTGCTGGCTTTTAAATGCTTCCCAATCTTCTATCCTCCCACTAGATTTGGCTACTTTATATGCCCTTGTTTTCAGTCGGATACTATCCTTTATTACTTTACTAAGCCACGGATGGCTGTCTTTTCTTTTATGCCCCTTTTTCCTCAGTGGAATATATTTTTCTTGAAAGTTGTGAAATATCTCCTTGAATGTACACCACTGCTCATGTACCGTCTTACACTTGAACCTATTTCCCCAGTCCACTTTAGTCAACTCTGCTCTCATACCTTCATAGTCTCCTTTATTTAAGCTTAGTACGCTGGTTTGAGATCCAACTCTCTCACCCTCCAACTGAATTTGGAATTCAACCATGTTGTGGTCACTCATTCCAAGGGGATCCTTTACTAGGACATTTTTTATTAATCCTGTCTCATTACACAGGACCAGATCTAAGATTGCCTGCCCCCTGGTTGGTTCAGTAAATACTGCTCAAGGAACCCGTCCCTAATGCACTCTATGAACTCTTCCTCAAGGCTGCCCTGCCCAATTTGATTTGTCCAGTCAATATGAAAGTTAAAATCCCCCATGATTATAGCTGTTCCCTTATTACAAGCCCCAACTATTTCCTGATTTATACTCCAACCAACAGAGTTGCAACTGTTAGGAGGCCTATAAACTACGCCCACTAGTGACTTTTTCCCCTTATTATTCCTTATCTCCACCCAAACTGTTTCACTATCCTGATCCTTTGACCCAATATCATTTCTCACTATTGCAGTGATTCCATCCTTTATTAACATAGCCACCCCACCTCCCTTTCCTTCCTGTCTGTCCTTCCTAATTGTCAAATACCCCTGGATGTTTAGTTCCCAGCCATGGTCACCTTGCAGCCATGTTTCTGTAATGGCCACCAGATCATACCCATGTGTAGTTATTTGTACCATCAACTCATCTATTTTGTTACGAATGCTGCGTGCATTCAGATAAAGAACTTTTAAATATGTTTTGTGACAATTTATTCCTGCTTTTACCCCCTTTACTACTTTACCTTTATCTTTATACATTCTGTCCCTTCCTGACACGCTCTGGTTTTTAATTCCCCCACTGCTACCTTGCTCTATTGCCTTCTCCGCTGACATTTTTATTTTTGCTCTCTTGAAACCTCCCCCCCACTAATTAGTTTAAAGCCCTCTCTACAGCCCTAGTTATTCGATTCGCCAGGATTCTAGTCCCAGCACTGGCCAAGTGAAGTCCGTCCCAACGGAACAGCTCCCTCCTGTCCCAGTACTGGTGCCAGTGTCCCAAGAAGCAAAACCCATTTCTCCCACATCAGTCTTTGAGCCACGCATTTAACTCTCTGATTTTATTTACCCTAGCCAAATTTGCTCGTGGCTCAGGTAGTAATCCAGAGATTATTACCCTTGAGGTTCTGTTTTTTAATTTGACCCCTAGCTGCTCATACTCCTTTAACAGAACCTTCTTCCTTGTCCTATCTACGTCGTTGGTACCAACATGGACCACGACAACTGGATCCTCCCCCTCCCACTCCAAGTTTCTCTCCAGCCCAGATGAGATGTCCTTAACCCTGGCACCGGGCAGGCAACACAGACTTCGGGACTCTCGCTCTCGGCTGCAAAGAACCCTATCTATCCCCCTAATGATACTATCCCCTACCACTACAACATTTCTTTTTACTCCCCCCACTTGAATGGCCCCTCGTTCCACGGTGCTGTGGGCAGGTTGCTCATATTTACGAGGAGGCAGGGAGGGAGCAGGGGTGGGTGGGGGGCGGAGCGGCCAGGAAATCGGGAAATATGGTTAACGCCAAGGGCCTGTCCAATTTAATGACAGGACCTCATTTAATTTTTTTTCTTCATTTGCTGGTCGGCTGCCAGCCAGATTGAGAGGTTGGCTGGCTAGTGGGCGGAATGCCTGCACTGGTAGACTGGAGAGCGGGGAGGAGGGAGGGAGAGATTGTGGATGGAAGGTCGGGATGATATCGTGGATGGAAGGTCGGGGGGAGATCGTGGATGTAAGATCGGGAGATATGGAAGGGCCAAATGGCCTACCCCTGCTCCTATTTTTCTATGTTTCTATATCGTGGATGGAAGATCTGGGGGGTGGTGGGGGGGGGGGGGGGGAGAGTTCGGACCACTGGGGGGAGGAGGCCGATCATGGATGGGGGGGCGGGGAGAAGCAGGTTTGCTTGAGGGACCAGGGGGAGGCACTCCTGCTCCTCCTGGCCCCCAAGCAGTGCTGGAAAGGCACTTACTTATTGGGCCCTTCATGCCTCCCTTCAGCTGTTGGGTTTCCTGAGCCCTGGGAAACCTGTGCTGGAGGCGTTAAATTTAAAGGTCAGTAAAATTCAATGTAAGAAGACCTCATTAACATCTCATGAGGAAGTGAATTGCTGCGATAAGTACCCACCCACCTGCACTAATTAAGGTCCCGATTGCAGCGAGTTGGTAACTCACAGGCATTCAAACACGCCTCCGTTAAACCCAGAAGTTGGAGCCAGGTTGCAGTCGTGATCTAAAAATAACTTATTTTAACTACCCACCCACCCCCAACACACCCGTTCTTGGGAGGGTTAAAATTCCCTCCATAGAATTTACAGCACAGAAACAGGCCAGTTAGTCCAACCGGAATTTGCTGGTATTTATACTCCACACAAGCCTCCTCCCATTCTAACTACCTCTTCACACGATGCCCCATATCCCTCTATTCCTTGCTCCTTTGTATATTTTGTTTTATTTATTCTCGGGATATGAGCATCGTTACCAAGGCCAGCATTTATTGCCCAATCCTAGTTGCCCTTGAGAAGGTGGTGGTGAGCTACCTTCGTGAACCACTGCGGTCCGTGTGGTGAAGGTACTCCCACAGTGCTGTTAGGGAGGGAGTTCCAGGAATTCAGCCCAGTGACGATAAAGGAACGGCGTTATATTTATGCATCATCTCCACTTTAATGTGTCAATGCTATCTGCTTCAACTACTCAATGTGACAGCAAGTTCCAGATTTATCTCATTTGCTGTTTGTAGGACCTTGCTGAGTACAAATCGGCTGCCACCCATAGTCCATGGGGAAAGCGATGAAAGTGTTTGTTCTAGCAAACATGGCATCAATCACCTGCTTAGTGCAAACAGGAACTGCAGACTGAGTGATGTTACTGACATCGCCTACTGCAGTCTGCAAGGTGCCAGAGGCAAAGAAGTTCAGAGCTGCAGCAACATTGACTGCGATAGCCAGTTGGTTTCATGCCTTGCTGCAGAAGGTGACCCAACTCTGTGAAAACCTCTTGAGAGAAGCATAGCTCTACTTATGCACTGCTCCTCAGAGAACCGCAGATATGTTGTCCTGGGCTTCGAAACTCTGCAGGGAGGTTAGTGATTCCTGTGAGCACACCTCCTTTTATTTGCTCTCCCTGCAACTGAAGCTCTGTCTGCTCCTTCCTTGAGTTGGTGCTCTTGCAGCTGCTCCTCCTCGTGCCGGAGTGAAATTGTCAGGACACCCATGAAGAACAACATATGTTGCCAGAAGCCCCTTAAGAGTTCACAGCATTCTACAGCAACTACAAGCAGTTTAAAATTGTCTAAGTAGCAAAACAACCACTAGGTAAAACAAGCAAAATGTCTCCTGAAAGCATTGTACCTGAGAGTAGATGAGAATCCCTTTGAATATCGCTGGAAATGGCCGACTTGCCCCATCCATGGTTTGTGGACGGGATGAGGAACTGGCAAAAGCAATATCGGCAGAGACAATGAGGCATGCTCACCACCGCCTCAAGCCAAATGTAAGACACAGTTTGCATGGGCCAGAGCCCCAGCAGATCTGGTCCAAATTTCTGTCAACTCCCCCCACCACCCCCCCGCCACCTGCTCCCCAATCCCCACCGCTGTCCCCCCCTCCACTGCTGTCCCCCTGCAGGCGATCCACCCATTTTGGACCCTCCTAAACCCAAGGGGGGGGGAATTCGGTTGGTTTGCGCCTCCCGTTAGCGCCTTAAGAGGGCGTTAATGGGGCGCAAAGCAACTAGCGTCCGTGTGCGGCGATGTTTGCGCCGCTCACGAAATTAACTAGACATTTTGCGGCGGCGCTAAACACTACCGCCACAATCTCCTGCGCCGGCAGATCGTGACGTCAGACCAGGGTGCAACGCTCCGGTAGCGCCCCGGACTGGATATTGAGTGGCGCCCCCTGTCTTACCGCTTGCCGCTAGCAACGACAGGTCGAGGGGAGCGTTTTGCAGTCGGGAAGGGACTGGGGGAGCACTATTTAAAGGCGACTGCTTCCTACCTTTTTTTGTCAGTGAAATTTTTGCACCACACATTCTGAGTGAGAGAGAGAGACTGCAGGAGATATTCAAAGTTGTGTTGAGGAGCTTTGGGTACTGAGCAGCACTTTGCAGGTTCTTTCTGATTTGATCTTCCTTGCATCGATTTAGAAGAGACTATGGGGGCTGCACTCTGAGCTCTTTCCCTGGGCCTCTCCATTGTTCTTTCCAACAGATTTGATGTACAGGTCTCTCCAGGCCGAGATTCAAGGCTGCAATGAGCAGGGTGTGGATGGAGAGCAAGATCGACCCTCCCCTTTAAGAACTGGCCGGCACCATTGTGTCTGTGTTCTATTGCTGACTGACATCACATGAGCTTCGCCAGCGCTCTGAGGTAGCGCCTCGTTCCTCGGCCTTTGTGCCTTAAGAGAGGTGTGCAGCGCCTGATTTAGCGCTCCAATCACCTCCAGGGGCGATAAAAGCCAAGTTTGCAGTCGGAGGCGATAATTAGCGGTAGGCGCTAAACTTTGCACCCAGCCAATAATTGCGCCCCAAATGGGGCGATACTGAATTTCTCCCCCAAGGAATTTTAGCCCATTGAATTCTACTACAACATTTTAATGAAGATTCTGAAAAAGCAATTTACTGATATTTTGCATTAGAGGAATATACAGAATGGGTCACTGATTAAATGATACACTGAGATAATAGCATTACATAATGAAATTCAGGCGTGGCACTGTCATTGAATACTGTATTAACCTTTCAAACTGAGATACAAGAAGGTAGGGATGGCAAACAGTCCATTTATTTAAGCCCATTTTCAGGGCCTACACAGACCATTTAGATTTCCCTCCTGCCTTGATATGAAGCCCACCTTATTGAATTAAGAGTAAGAGACCATAATAAATGCTAAGTATGCTGAATATATTGTTACTAAAAATTAAAATGGAGGCATAGACACACAACACGCATGCGCGTAAAAAACAGATGGTCTCTATTTGAGAACCTCGTCCAATAACAGATCGCTTTCTGTCAGTTAAACCTGGGCTTCTTTCGTCTCTTTTTTAGGTTTGGCATTTTCCTTAATTTCGGGCTATCAGTATTACCTCAATGTAACCTTTGACCAAAGTGGCCGATTTACTGCTGGGTGAATCTCTACCCTAAGCAGAATATGCGAAAGGAGGGAATCTGGAAATTATCCAATCTCTGCTGAAAAACCTCCTGCTGAATTTTCAACTCAGGCTTTAAATATCCTGCAGTCCCACAAACTTTGAGCAGAAACCTAGTTAGCATTGCATCTATTGTGCTAAGGAGGTCCTTCTTTGTTTTTCTGCAGTTTGTCAGTGGAAATTCCACCTGTGAAAACCAGGTGCTAAAGGCAGGTTGTTTAAAGTCCCCATTCAAAGAAGCAGAAGTTGGATTGTAAGGTTAATGCTTAGTCTCAACATTTTTGGGGAAAAATTCGGTATCGCCCCATTTGGGGCGCCATTATTGGCGGTACGCAAAGTTTAGCGCCTGGCGCTAATTATCGCCTCCAACAGCAAACTTGGCTTTTATCGCCCCTGGAGGTGATTGGAGCGCTAAATCAGGCGCTACACACCTCTCTTAAGGCGCTAAGGCCGAGGAGCGAGGCGCTACCTCAGAGGGCAGGCGCAGCGCAGGTGCTGTCAGTTAGCGATTGAACACAGAGACACTGGCGCCGGTCAGTTCTTAAAGGGGAGGATCGATCTTGCTCTGCAGCCACACCCTACTCATTGGAGCCTTGAATCTTGGCCTTGAATCTCGGCCTGGGCAGACCTGTGGCTAAATCTTGCAGCCAAGGACTATGGAGAGGGCCAGGGAGCGAGCACAACGCTTCTGCGAGCGGGCCTGGGAGGCTTTGGTTGGTGCGGTGGAGCGCAGAAGATCAATTCTGTACCCAGAGAGTGGCAGGAGGACTTTGCCATGCGAGTACAGAAGAGTGTGGAGGGAGGTGGCTCAGAGAGTCTCCTCAAGCAGCATGGTGCCTAGGACCCATCTCCAATGTAGGAAAAAGTTCAATCACCTCACTCGGGTCGTCAGGGTGAGTGCCTTTTTTTCAAAACCTCTCCATCCCTCCATCTCAACCTCACTTTATGGCCAGAGGGTCTTAAAAGCCCCAATGCCCAACACTCATCCAACACCGATGGCCCTTTCATCAAACACACACGCGCATTCCACACTTTGCATACAGTAAGGGCTATTCAACTATGGCAGGCATTTCAGGCAAGACCATGGCTGCATACAATAAGGGCTATTCAACTATGGCAGGCACATCAGGCAAGACCATGGCTGCATACAGTAAGGGCTATGCAACTATGAGAGGCACATCAGGCAAGACCATGGCTGCATACAGTAAGGGCTATTCAACTATGGGAGGCACATCAGGCAAGACCATGGCTGCATACAGTAAGGGCTATTCAACTATGGCAGGCATTTCAGGCAAGACCATGGCTGCATAAAGTAAGGGCTATTCAACTATAGCAGGCATTTCAGGCAAGACCATGGCTGTATATTTACTCAGACGCTGTCCTTTTTCTTGCAGGCCAAGTTGTCTCATAATAGGAGACAGCAGCAATGGACTGGTGGAGGGTGGCCTCAGCTGCAACCCCTCAGCGATCTAGAGGTGTGCGTCCAGAGGATTGTGGCAAGCCGGGTGATTGGTCCCGTCGCCACTGGAGACGCCGACCCCGTTCTGGAAAGCAATGGTAAGGTCATCACCTGTTTGTCCTCTCTCCTTCCACTTGTTCCTCACAACACCAGCCTTTGACATTTTCAATCCAAATTACTAAATCGCTGCACTCATGCCTCCCTTGCTGCCACCCTGTCCTCACGCTAAAGCCACTCTTGTACCTCCCTGCTTTCAGATAGTGATTCACCAGGTGAGGAGACGGGCCCCCAAGCTGCCAATGGGAGTGAAGCTGCAGACAAGGAGGAAGAGGAATCCGGAGCATCATTGCCACCCTCTCCCGAGGAAGCCCATGCCCACACTGGGAACACACCTTCCCTGGAGGGGAATAGAGGGGAATAGTCTGATGAGGGTGAAGCTCCAGGACCCAGCAGGCTGCAGCAACGCGATGAGGGTAGGGAAGCTCGGGGGCCTTCTCCCCGGAGGGAGAGTAGGCCAGCGAGTCCTGCTGCACTGGACGCAGAGGAGGAGCCGCTCATCACTGAAATGAACACCCAGGCGGTGGGCATGCACACTGAGCTCATGGCTGCAGTGGCAAGGGTGCCCGAATCCACTGAATCACTGGCAAGGAGTGTGGAGCACTTCGCTGGAGCACAGGCGGCTGCCATGCAAATGCTTAGTGCTGCAATGCAGTCAGTGGCTGGTCTCATGCAGACGCAGATTGAGGCCACGCGAGCACTGACTGCTGCCACCCTCGCTGGATTGGGCACATTTCCCCAGGGCTCTCACCGCGCCGCAGCAGGCCAGCAATCTGTGCTCCATCAGATTGCTCCGGATGCTGAAGTGCTGTCCCGTGGGAGTGCCAGTGTGTCGGTCGAGCAGAGAGTTGCTGTCCTCTCTCAAGATGACAGCAGTCCTGCTGCCACCACTGTCACTTCTCCACTGCACTTGCCACCGCCTGTAGGACAGACTGCTGCCGCCCATGCAGAGTTGGTGCAATCTGCAGCCGGGCCCTCCAGGCCCAGAGCTGGTCCAGGCCGCCCTTCAAGGGCATCTGCAGTCTCAGGTTGTGACAATCAGCAGCCTTCCACCAGCCTTGCTCCAGCCACTGGGGTCCCATTACGGAGGAGCTGCAGGGTGGGAAGCGGGGAATTTCACAAGGGAAGGAGATCACCCTTGAAGGGCAAAAAGTAGGAGGTGTGACAAAATGTTTTTCATTGTTTTATTAAAGGCCGAGGTTCATGGTCAAATTTTTGTAACTGTTTTGGACATTGTCTCCAGGTTGTGAGAGCCAGTTATGTTAATGACTGTTTTTTTTTGTGTTTCTTTCTATTAATTTGTCATGCGGAAATGAGACACACAGAAATTGGGTATAGCCCCGCTTGAGGCGTTAGAACTGGCGCTGCGCAAAGTTTATAGCCAGGCGCAACTTATCGCCACCTGGCGCGATATTGGGTTGCATCGCCCCTAAAGGTGATTGAGGCGCGAATTCAGGCGTTACACGGGACTGCTAAGGCGCTAAACTTCCGGCGCAACCCAATATCGGAGCGGACGGGCGCAGCGCAGGTGCTCTCAATTACCGATGACCACGAGACTTCCAGGCGCCGGCCAGCTCTAAAAGGGGTGGGTCAGTCAGCTTCAGCATCCACACTCTGCGCCTTGCAGGCCTCAGAATCGGCACAGGCCCTTCTCTGGCGCTAAAAGCTTGGACCAGATGGAGAAGGTGAGACAGAGAGCAGAGCGCTTCACCAATGAGGCTCTGGAGCAATTGGTGGCCGCACTGGAGCGCCGGCGAGATGTTCTCTACCCAGACAATGGCAGGAGGCCGAATCATAAGGACTACCGACGAGCTTGGAGGGATGTATGCCAGATGGTCAACTCCAGCAGCATGGTGACCAGGAGCCCTGTCCAATGCAGAAAGAAATTCAACGACCTCACTCGGGTCGTGAGGGTGAGTGTTGTTTCTGCAAACTTCTGCATCCCTTCATTTGCACCTGACTTTATGGCTACAGGGTGGGCTGTGCCCCATTGGCCATCTGCCAGCAAGCACCCATGGCCCTTTCTGGGCACACACATGCACATTTGACTCAAGGCGTCATGTAAGGGCTCTTGCACCATGGGGGGCATGAGATGATCACTCAGGGCATCATCCTTTTCCCTGCAGTCCAAGCTGGCGAGGATTGGCAAAGACCAGCTTTGCACCAGTGGAGGACCTCCACAAGTGGTCACTCTCACGGATCTCGAGGAGAGAGTCCACCAGATTCTTGGAGGACGTCTGAGTGGTCCTGTAACCACTGCAGCTGCCGACCCCATTGTCGACAGCAATGGTAAGGTTCTCACCTTTTACAACTGTCTCCTTCCACGTGTTCCCCCCGCCAGCATGCTTTCTCTCTGTGGACCCATGTCATAGCCTTGCCGCAATCTGGCATCCCTTGCTGCCAAGCTGTCCTTTTGCTAAAGCCACTCTTCCACCTCCCTGCTTTCAGATGCTGCATCACCAGCTCGGGAGCCGGGCCCTCAAGCTGCCAGTGCCAGTGCCTCCGAAGGCTCAATGAGAAAATTACTGTCCAACAGAAGGTCAGGAACTCTCTCCAGCAACGATCAGAATGGCCAGCCCAAATGGCTGCAGCTTTTATACTAGTGCTGTCCCCTTTAAATAGCGCCCCCCGAGTCCGAGAAGGGCCTGGGAACGCTCCATCCAACTGTCACTAATAGCGCCAGGCGGAAAGGTTGCGGGCGCCACCGAATATTCGGTCCAGAGCGCCAAAAAGGCGTTGCACACTGAAATGACGTCATGATCTGCCTGCGCCCGTGGGCGCGCGCAAAGAGTTAGTACCGGCGCTAAAAGGATACTCAATATGGGAGGTGGCGCTATATTCACTGCGCCTGCCCAAAAATTGGGTAATGCCCCAATTCTCGGGCTCTTTAGGCGCTAATCGCTGGCGCTACCAACCGAATTTCTAGGCCACAGAGTTTGTCAAATAAAGAAGTTTCTGTATTCAAAATGTACATGTTTGGTCTTTGCAATCATTGTTGCCTTGACTGGCTTAGGGGTTGCGGGATGGTTTAATTCAGGTTGTTTGAATGGCAGAAGCCATTTCCTCAGAGGGGGCCTAGAAGCGACTTGCTATGAGCCTTTGACAGACGGCCCTTCCACTTTGTACATTGTGTGCCTCCCTCCCGCCTTGGTGCTGCTGATGATCATCCTCCTCATCTTACTCCTCCTCTTCCTCCTCCTCCTCTACTGGTGTTCCAATGCCTGGTGGCATTGGCTGGGTCCTGAGGATTGCAAGGTGATGCAGCATGCAGCACACAACAACGAAGTGGGAGACTCGCTCAGGTGAGTACTGAAGGGCTCCTCCAGAATGGTCCAGACAGCGGAACCGTTGCTTGAGCACACCGATTGTGTGCTCAACGATGTTCCTGGTAGCTTGATGGCTCTCGTTGTATCGCAGCTCAGCAGGGGTGTTGGGCGTACGGAGCGGTGTCATCAGCCAGGTGCACAGAGGATATCCCTTGTCCCCGAGAAGCCAACCTCCTGGGTGATGCGGTGCCTGGAAAAGGTCTGCCACAGAAGTCTGGCGCAGGATGAAGGCATCGTGGCTGCTGCCAGGAAAGTGGACATTGACAGCGAGTATCAGCTGTCTGTGGTCACAGACCAACTGAACGTTTAAGGAATGGAAGCCCTTTCGGTTGCGGAAATCCTCGGCATTCTCTTGCGGCGCACGCAAAACCACATGCGTGCAGTCAATGGTGCCCTGCACCATGGGGAAGCCCGCTATCATCGCAAAGCCCATTGCGCATTCTTGCTGCTTGTCCGGGGTCATGGGGAAAGAGATGTACTCTCGTCTCCTTTTAAAGAGGGCATTTATGACCTGATGGATGCAGCAAAGCACCGTGAACTGGGAAATATTGGCGATGTCCCCAGTAGCTGATTGAAATGAGCCGGTGGCATAAAAGTTGAGACACACTGTTATCTTCACTGCCATCGACAGAGACGTCCAACTCCTCAGTTGAGGCTGCAGATCTGGTTGAAGCAGGTGGCAGAGCTCAGTGACAACCTCCTTGCTGAAGCGCAGCCTTCGCAAACACTGCTCCTCAGACATATTAGTGTAGGAGAACTGTTGGCGAAATACCCTGGGAGGGTAAGGTCTCCTGTACAGAGGCCTGTTGGCCCTCCTCCGTCTGGCCATGATTGCCACTCTCTCTCTGAGTCTCTGTGCCCTCCGAATGTGATGGAGAAGGGAGACGTTCCCATCCATTGCAGCCCCCATATTATCTAGGCAATCAAAGTTATGAAGGTTAAAAACCAAAGTACCTGCAAAGTTATGGTCAGAAGCCAAAACTACCTCAGACAGCGTTGACTCAATGCAGAAGTCTCTCTTTCTCTCTTTGTCTCTCTCAAAATCTTTCTCTCTCTCTCAGAACAAGTGGTGCAAAAATGGCTACCACACAGAAGCCAGGAAGAGGCCCCCTTTAAATGGCGTCCCCCCAGCCCCACAGTGACTGGGAAGCATTCCAGTCAACCTGTCGTTGGGTGCGCCAGGCGGAAAGGAGGGGGGCGCCACTCAATTTCCATTCCGGGGCGTCACAAGGGCGTTGCACTCTCGAATGACGTCAAGATCTGCATGCGCAGGAGATCGGGCGGTATTGTTTAGCACCGCCGCAAAATGTCTGGTCAATTTCACGAGAGGCGCAGATATCGCCACGCCCGGGCACTAGTTGCTTTGCACCCCACTTAGCGCCCTCTTAAGGTGCTAACGGGAGGCGCAACCAACTGAATTTTTCCCCCTTTTTCTTTAGCTAATATTTCGTTTATTTTTTTATGTTACAAAAACTGTTCACTTTACAAATCCAATAATCTATTTTGCAGATGTTCAGAACATAAAGTTAATAATTGATTTATTTTGCAGTTTCTAAGTATATGAATTTATTTTTTCTTTTGAAAGAATAGTGCTGGGTATCCTTGATGGTGCCCAGCAGGTTCCTACTCCTTCCCTGGCACCACCAATTACAAGCACCGAGGGGAGCAAAGGGGTGATTTGCTAGAGATGTTTAAAATTATGAAGGGTTGGGGCAAAGTAGATAGAAGCAGACCGTTTCCAGTGGTTGACAGGTCTAGAAGGAGATTAAATGTAAGAGATTTAGCACAGGGAGCAGGAGAAATCTTTTTACACAAAGACAGAAGAATGATCCTTTAAGGAGTAAGCATCATTATACCCTTTAAAAAGTCAGTTACAAAGAATTCACATTAGTTTTAACATCCTTTTGTTTATTTTTGGCCTTTTGATATTATCTTTCAACAGGACTAGTAATATCATCGGGGAACTGGTTGGAAGTAGTTAGCCCAGATTTTATGATCTGTGTTATTTTAACGCTGACAGTTATTCCTTTATTTTAAACTAGCTTGGGGGCCCGGCGTTGCCAGGGCAATTTTGGGCCGCGCGGTTTACGGCCGGGCGCTGCGGCTCCCGCGCTCTGTGTCTCTCTTTCCCTCCCTGACCTTCTCTCTCTGCCTCCCCCTCTCTCTCACTGCTCCTCTCTCTCCCTGCCCCCTCTCTCTCACCCCCTCTCTCTCCCTGCCCCTGTATGTCCCTTCTCTCTGTCTCTCGCTCTCTCTACCTCTCCCCCTCTCATCTCCATCCCTCCCTCCCTCTCTTTTGGCACCCGGGGAAGGGCTTTGAAAACTGAGCCCGGCCACGGTGGACATGCGGGGCCTAGCGGTTGAGGCCCGGCCAGGCTCTGGGGCCGAGACGGACCCCAACTGAGCTCCCGGTGCAGCAGGGCGCCGCGCCATGTTAACGGCCGGCCACTGAGGCTCCCCCGCCCGCTCTGTGTCTCAGGCCGAGTGGTTGTGAGGCCCGGCCTGAGTGACTCCAACTCACCTCGTGCTCCCGGAGCCGCAATGTGGGGGTTTGTTTGGCTGGTGCTGTCGCTGTGGGGATGAAAAAAATGGCGGCGAAGTTTCGGGAGGCTGCAGGATTAGGCCCGCCCACAGACGGCGGATTGGTCAACCATCAGGTCACTGAACTGTAGGATTGGTCAACCATCACGTCACTCAACGCTAATGAGCGGTAGGATTGGTCAACCACTAATGAGCGGATTTTTTAGGATTTTTGAACGTTTTTTGTATAGTGTCCGAACAATTTTTGTCTGACCAAAAAGTAAATACACCTATTAGACTCCCCTAATGATAAGCTTTCTTTTGATATAACATGCGTGTAGGTACGCTCTATAACTTTTGAGTGTATAGCGGACAGACAGACAGACAAACCAACTCGTTTATATATATAAATAATAATATAAATAAATAATAGATAGATAGATGGGTCACTGCTAATGCTAAAATGATGTTGATCAGAAAATCTGGGGTACAGTGTGGAGAACTGAAATAGTTCCCACCAGTTCCAATATTGCTTTGAGTTTAGGGGTAAATTTTCACGGGGATTTTCCCAATTGTCCGCAGAATGTCTCAGCAGAAGATCTGCGGAAACCTGAAGACAAGGCATAAACAGACAATTGGGAAAAGCCCTGTGGCTATGACTGCTACATTGCTGATATTATTGCAACACACTTACAGGACTGGCCCATTAATTACTCAAGACCAGTTTCCTCTGATGACGTCATTAACATTCAGAAAAACAGGAAAAATAGAGATGTTAAAAGACAATGGGCCAGAAATTCGCGGCCAGAAGCGTGAGTACGGTCGGGGTACTCACGCATCTGGCCGTTGGAAATGCCGGCGTTCAGCAGGAACAGCGCATGCGGGGAACGCCGGCATTTCCAGACCCGAGGTCTATTCACAGCACGTGCGACTGCACAGGCAGCGCTTGCGCAGTGAACTTTGTGGATTTCAATGATGGATTCAGTGAGGTTAAGTCCTTAGAAGTTACACTTGAAAAAAGCAAGTGTAAAGTTATTCATTGGCTGCGGAGGAAGATATATTTTATCGTGGAGCTTCTGAAATGCAATATTTTTGTTTGGGAAAGGGAGGGAAGTTATTTTAAGAAATTTTAAGTAAGTTTTAAAGTTAAATTTTTTTTTTTTTTTTTTTTTAAAGGGTTTTCAGAACGGTAGGTAGAAGGAGCAATTGTGGCTGTGTGAATGGAATGCGAGAATGAGTTATGTATGTATGTCCACATATATTCCTTTACGTATATGTATGTATGTTTTATATCCCTTTACTAATGTGTATGAATGTATGTTTTTAATTATGATTTTCCAATAAGTTACTTTCTCTGAAAGTCATAATTAAATAATACATTCATACACATAAGTAAAGGAATATATACATAACACGCAAAGGAATATATACAGACATACATACTTTCAGAAGCTCCACGATAATAAATATCTTCCTCCGCAGCCTCTGGAGCAACTGTACCCATGCTTTTTTCATGTGTAAGTTGTAATGACTTGACCTCACTGAAAGCATTAATGAAAGCGGTGAATTATACTGCGCACGCGCTGCCTGAGCAGTCGCACGCGTTATGCCTATGAACCCCTTCGTTCAGAGGACAGGAAATGCCGGTTTTCCCCACATGCACTGTGCATGCTGAAAACCGGCATTTCATCCAGCCAGATGCGTAAGTATCCCGACCGTACTCGCGCATTTGGAAGGGAATTACTGGGCCAACATTTTACATGTCAATAAAATGAAAAATTTAACAATTGCACGACTTGCCCCCTCGCATCTGCGACTGAGGGTCCAAGGAGGTGCATTGCGCAAGAGGTCATCATCGTACGTATCCTCACACTGTTCCCTTTGGGGAACTGTATGAAGTGGTGGAAGGATTTATGGCCGTGATTAACGCTCATTCCATGACCGTAACCATCTTTGAACCAGCCATTAGGGTGGTTAGTCCTATGGCGGGAGGGTTTTACGGGCTCCCACAACCCATCTGAGGGGGGGGGGCCACCAACACCCACGGACGCAAGTATCCCGCTGGATGTCCACCCAGAATTTAAAGTTGGAGCTCCGACTCCACTTGCCGGGACTGTCTGGAGTGGGGTTCAAAACCCTACTCCTTCTGGCCCAGCGGCGGGGATGCTTACTGCTATGCAAAAGGCCCACTCCGCACAAAAGGTGACACCCATACGTTTCCTGCGCCTTTTCCCTCCCCGTGACTGGAGCCCTATGCTGCCATTTCACGTTGCTAATCGGATTGGGCCTTTGTCATAGCGGTAGGATCCCCGCCGCTGGGCCAGATTAGGGTAGGGTTTCGAACCCCGCTCCAGACAGTCCCGGCAAGTGGAGTCGGAGCTCCGGCTCTAAATTCTGGGTTGACATCCAGTGGGATATTTGCGTCCGTGGGTGTGGGTGGCCCCCCCTCCTTGTACATCATGAATGGATTTGAAATAGGTAAGGATGAAACCGAGAGCGACCTAGGAGTCTCGGTGAGCTTGGCACTAAACATGTCCAATCAACAAACAACAGTAATAAAGAAAGTCAATAGGATGTTGAACTATATGGTCAAAATAGTAAAATATAACTCAGAGGAGGTTGTGGTTAAACTGTATAGTGCCCTATAAATACACGTTGAATATTGCATCCAATTGTGGCCTCTAAGAAACAAAAGAGATATTCTAGCAATCAGAAATCATGTTTAGCCTATCAAACCAGTGCAAAAACATAATATCCTGGGATTTAATTCCATATTAAGAAACTCATGGCTTTTAAAAAATGTCACTATTTGAGAGGGTTTTACAGAGTACCCTGAACATCAATAGATTAAGTCTGATTTTACAGAAATCTGATTCTATCTGCCTTTATTTTAGAAACATAGAAACGTGGAAGATAGGAGCAGGAGTAGGCCATTCGGCCCTTCGAGCCTGCTCCGCCATTCAATGAGATCATGGCTGATCATCCAAATTCAGTACCCTGTCCCTGCCTTCTCCCCATATCCCTTGATCCCTCTAGCCTTAAGAAATATATCCAACTCTTTCTTGAATATATTTAATGAACTGCCCTCCACCACATTCTGTGGCAGAGAATTCCACAGGTTCACCACTCTCTGGGTGAAGAAATTCCTCCTCATTTCTGTCCTAAATGGCTTACCCCTTATCCTTAGACTATGACCCCTGGTTCTGGACTCCCCTGCCATCAGAAACATCCTTCCTGCATCTAGTCTGTCCAGGCCTGACAGAATTTTATAGGTTTCGATGAGATCCCCTCTCAATCTTCTAAACTCCAGTGAGTATAAGCCCAATCGACACAATCTCTCCTCATACGTCATTCCTGCCATCCCAGGTATCAGCCTGGTGAATCTTCGCTGCACTCCTTCCATGGCAAGAACGTCCTTCCTCAGGTAAGGCAACCAAAACTGCACACAATACTCAAGGTGTGGTCTCACCAAGGCCCTGTACAACTGTAGCAAGACATCCTTGTTCCTGTACTCGAACCCTCTTGCTACGAAGGCCAACATACCATTTGCCTTCTTAACCGCCTGCTGCACCTGCATGCTTACCTTCAGCGACTGGTGCACAAGAACACCCAGGTCTCTTTGCACTTCCCCTTCTCCCAATCTATTGCAATTCAAATAATAATCTGCCTTCCTGTTTTTGCCACCAAAGTGGATAACCTCACATTTATCCACATTATAGTGCATTTGCCATGTTTCTGCCCAATCACCCAACCTGTCCAAATCGTACTGGAGTTTCACAACATCCTCCTCACAGCTTACCCTCCCACCCAGCTTTGTGTCGTCTGCAAATTTGGAGATATTACATCCAATTCCCTCGTCCAGATCATTAATATATATTGTGAACAGCTGGGGTCCTAGGACCGATCCTTGCGGTACCCCACTAGTCACTGCCTGCCACTCGGAAAACGACCCGTTTATTCCAACTCTTTGCTTTCTGTCCGCCAACCAGTTCTCTATCCAAGTCAATACCTTGCCCCCAATCCCATGTGCCTTAATTTTGCACGCTAATCTCTTATGTGGGACCTTATCGAAAGCTGATTTTAAATGAATTTTTTGTTCCTAATATACTTCATGCCTAAGCTTGTACATTATTATACTTAAAATAGGACACTTCAAGAAAATAAGAACATAAGAAATAGGAGCAGGAGTAGTCCATTTGGCTCTTCGAGCCTGCTCTGCCATTCAATGAGATCATGGCTGATCTTCTGCCTCAACTCCATTCACCAGCCCTATTACCATATCCCTTGATGTCCTTACTAGTCAGAAATCTATCGACTTCTGCTTTCAATATACCCAATGACTGAGCCTCCACAGCCCTCTGGGGTAGAGAATTCCAAAGATTCACCACCCGCTGTGTGAAGAAATTTCTTCTCATCTCAGCCCTGAATGGCCTACCCTTTATCCTGAGGCAGTGGCCCCTGGTTCTAGACTCCCCAGCCAAGGGAAACATTCTCCCAGCATCCACCCTATCAAGACCTGTAATAATTTTGTATGCTTCAATGAGATTCCCTCTCACTCTTCTGAATTCAAGAGAATACAGGCCTAGTTTACTCAATCTCTTCTCATATGACAGTTCCGCCATCCTAGGAATCAATCTCATGAACCTTCATTGCACTCCCTGTATGGCAAGTATATCCTTCCTTAGGTAAGGAGACCGAAATTGTACACAGTACTCCAGGTGTGGTCTCACCAAGGCCCTGTATAATTGGAGTAAGACTTCATTACTCCTGTACTCAAATCCTCTTGTAATGAAGGCCAGCATACCATTTGCCTTCCTAATGGCTTGCTGCACCTGCACATTCACTTTCAGTGGCTCATGTACAAGGACACCCAAGTCCCTTTGAGCATCTGCATTCCCCAATCTTTCACCATTTAAGAAATACTCTGCCTTTCTGTCTTTTCTACCAAAGTGGATAACTTCACATTTATCCACATTATAATCCATCTGCCATGTTCTCGCCCACTCACTGAGCCTGTCGAGATCCCCTTGAAGCCTCTTCACATCCTCTTCGCAACTGACACTGCCACCAACTTTGTGTCATCAGCAAATTTGGATATGTTACATTTATTCCCCTCATCCAAATCATTGCTATAGATTGTGAATAGCTGGGGCCCAAGCACCAATCCTTGCGGTACCCCACTAGTCACAGCCTGCCATCCTGAAAAAGACCTGTTTATCCCTACTCTTTGTTTTCTGTCTGCTAACCAATTCTCAATCCATTACCCCCAATTCCATGTGCCCTAATTTTGTTCACCAACCTCCTATGTGGGACCTTATTGAAGGCCTTCGCAAAGAACTCCAATAAGTTTGTCAAACAGGATTTCCCTTTCATAAATCCATGTTGACTCTGCCCAACCTTACTATTAGTTTCTAAGTGCCCAGTTATTGCATCCTTTATAATAGATTCCAGCATTTTCCCAACTACTGATGTGAGGCTAACAGGTCTGTATTTCCCCGTTTTCTCTCTCCCTCCTTTCTTAAATAGCGGGGTTACATTTGCTATCCTCCAATCTGCAGGAACCGTTCCAGAATCTATAGAATTTTGGAAGATGACAACCAATGTGTCCACTATCCCAATGGCCACCTCTTTCAAAACCCTAGGATGTAGGTCATCCGGTCCTTGAGATTTATTGACTTTTAGTCCCATTAATTTTGCTAGTACTTTTTTTTACTAATAATAATTCAAAGGAAACAATCTCGTGGAACAGTGCCTAGTGTTAAATAACTATGTGCCATTCTTAGCAGCCACTCATTGGGAAGCATTCATAGATCTTATTGCTTTTCATTTTTCAGATTATCAGTCTAACACCAGAATATATTTTTTTTTTGAAAGGAGGAAAGAAAGACTCATTTACTTGAATGAAAATCTGTCATTTTAATAATACAATGTGGTAAATTGGCAATGATATTGTTTGCGGCCATTGCCTGTCACCTCTAGAAACCTGTGCTTGGTCCCAGGCCAGGAATAGAAAATGAAAGTTTATCTTCACTGACAGCTATGAAGGGGCACAAAGCTATATGTCCCAGTGGAGGCAGAGCTGTCGTCTAAAAAAGGTGGCATACATGCCTCTGGAGGCCAGAAGCATCTTTTCAGGAGGAAATTTTGTTTCCTGACTTTGGAGGCGAAGCTAATTGTCTGTTGCTTGCACCATAAGTCTACTATTTTTTTCTGTCCCTAGGTTGGCTGACTCCTCACCCCACCTATACAGACAAGCAATGCAATTTTCACATTGCGGACATTGGCAAAGGTCCATGGCCAAAATCATAAATTAGGTTTGTGACTTTTGAGCAACTGTACACACACAAATCTTGCAAAGACGCAGCTGTTCCCATGAATCTGCCTGAAACCAGGTCTTATTGCAGGACCCCTTCCATAAATGACAGTCTCGGCTTAGTAGTTAACAAGGCGAATGCAGGGAACGAGAAAGTATTCTTGTTGAGCTGAAGTCCTCATTTAAGTTGAATAATTAAGTGCATCATTGTAAGTACATAGGGAAATACTCGCCTTGCCACTGAGCTTGCCAATAGTTGGTAGAGAAGCTAGGGGTGAAATTGGTGTGGAGCGTTCGCGCAAAACGGGCGATAGCGAATCGCCAGCCCATTTTACGCCCTGTCGATTTTCTTTCCCATTGAAATGAAAGCCATGAGTTTTATAACATGGAATTACATCCCAGGGATGCTCTGTTTCTTCACTGCTTTGATGGCCAATTGACTTCAATCGGCAAGAAAATTGGGCGGGATGTAAAACAGGCAGCCGATTCGCTATCGCTCATTTTGTGTTACCGCCCAAGACCAATTTCAACCCCAAAATCTCTCAAAGAACAAGGGAAGACATGTACAGTGCTTTTTCACTGATCCACATAACCTGTAGGTAGCGCAGTAACACAGCAGACTGAATCTTAACTCCCAAAATCAGATGGGTTAGGGTTGGGTGAGATGTTAAAACTTTAAAAAATCTCAAACCCAAACCTAACCCGCCTTCAACCTGCCCACTTCCGGGTTTATCAGAGGCGGGACAAGGGGCGGGCAGCCTACCCACTCGCAGGAGGTGCGTTGGCAATTCAAATATTTTAATGAGGCTGGCAAACTCTGATTTAATCTGCTTTGTAGGTTTAACCGTGGACGGCCGAGTTTCCCAAACCTCGGAAAACCCAGAAACTGAAGGGAGGCGAGGACAGCTTCGGGGAGAAGATAAATGCTTACCCCAGCCCCCCAAGCTCCCCCGCATCAGACCACCCCTACATACAACCCCCACCCCCACCAGGTTGGGGATCGGACCCCACCCCCCCATGCTCCCACTAGCAGCAGCAGGTGACTTACCTATGGCTGCAGTCTTCTCCAGTGTGCTCCCCATCTGACTGGAAGCCAAGCCTATAAATCAGACTGACTTTCGGGTGAGGAACCTGTCAAAGCAAAACTACGCACGCTGTGTATCAAAACTCCACAGCATGCGGGGAAACCCGAACATCTGGGTTTCACGACAGAAACTCCAACCCCCGCCCCCCCCCAACCCCCAAGCCTACACAGCTCGCCCTCGTCAAGATTCAGCCTAGCGTGCCAGAATGTAAAGGTGCTTATATCACAGAGTGGATAGATGCATGTTCATACCCACAGCTCTCACACAACAAGTTCTGAGCTTCATTCATACTGTTATAGACGGCAGATACTAGAAAACTAGGGGTTTTAATGACAAGAGAGGGAGCTCAGTGGGCAAGTTATCATGAATCACTCTCAAGGACCACCCGGAGCAACTGGCTTGTGTGGTATTGCCAGTCGCCTGCCAATCCTCTTTACTAGGGAATAGTGCCAGGAGACCCAGGGAGAGAATGTACACTACAAAAAAAGAGGGTTTGAATAATAAGTTGTATAATCTCCTTAATTGTATGAGACTGTAAAGTACTAATTTACCTCCCATTCCTTTTTATATGAACCCAGCCCATTTAATTGAATTGCACGGACTAATTGCATGTGATTTTGTCTCTGTTGTTTACTTGCATAACATGTTGTTATCCAGCAAACAAATACGTAGCAAACTTCTGCAGATGCTGGAAATTTGAAATAAAAATAGAAATGCTGGGAACACACAGCAGGTCAGGCAGGATCTTTGGAAAGAGGAAGGTCGGGTGAACATTGCTGGAATGTCATCAACCGGAAACATTAAACCTGCCTTCTTCTCTCCACTGATGCTGCCTGACCACCTGAGTGTTCCAGCATTTTCTGTTTTTATGTTGTCATCCAGATATGACTTGCACCAATTAAATTCTTTGCTGTACCATCAATTTGAACCAATAGCAGCTTGTTCCAAAAGACTTCAAAATATGTGGTGACAGTATGGATTTTAAAAGGTAATTTATCATGTCCTTTCTGTTCAAAGTCAGAGCTCAAATCTACAAAGTATAACAATGTCAGAAAGAATGTGGAAGCAAGACCCTGTTTATTTCATTTGAAGTTGCTTAATTTCATGCTAATTGCTAATTCTGTTTTTATTAAAAGCATGGGTACATATTACATCCTCCTTATATAAAATACTTCATTTTGAGTCAAAAGGCTCATGGAGAGTGGATAGTTCACAGGGAAAGAAACAGAAGATAAGAGATGGATAGACCCAGGAGATCACAGTGATAGGGCAGGGAGACAGAGAAAGATGCATCTGGGAAACAATGTAAAAATAGCCAGAAGGTGGAAAAGGACACAGAGAACACAGTTGAAGAGAAAGAGAGAGAGGAGGTGCGAACAAAACAAAGTGGAAAAAAAATCCATAAAGTGACAGTGAGGAAGTAAATATGATCAGGGAAGAAGAGGCCTCTGCACGGAGCTAAATTTGTTCTGTTATTTAGTGGGTCATGGGAAGGAGACCCACATGTTGGCAGGGCACTTCTATCATGGAAAGAGAAAAGGTTGACATTACCCACTACATTCCACTCGAATCGCACTTCCTGACAACAGATCATAGAGCAGGTCTGACAGCAATGGTGGCGAGATCAATAGCCTACACTATTCTGTCCTTTTGGCTAAAGAAGGATGCAGCTTGGTGAGAGGTGCTTGAAAGGGATAGAACTGGCGGGGTGGGGGTGGGGTGGGGGGGTGGTGAGGGGGAGAACGGGGGTTGGGGGGACAGTAGAGTTACAAAGTCACACAAGAAAGAATTGGCTTCACGATCACAAATGCATCAGAAGTCATTGAAAAGTTTCTGCCTCATTTGCCTGTCCACCCACCCAGCTGAATAATGACTCAGGGACGAGACAGCTCACACGGTAGATGAAAAGCAGTTTTGTATGTAAGGTGAACAATTTGAGCAAATAACACATTATCTGAAATACAATCTTGAATCATAACAGAAAAAATACAGACAAAAAAGGCTTTATAAAATAATTCCTAAAAACTTGCAAATAAATTATGCTATTGTATCATCATGGCACCCACACACTTAGCACTTTTGAGTTTTACTGGCTGAATGCTATTAATAAAGTAACATTCTGAACATAGCTGTATTTAACCTTATGTCGCATCAAAACAAGCTCCTATAAATCTGTGAACTGCATGGCAATGATCAAATTAACAGTCTATTCAGGAAAAATGCCCTTTAGGCCCAAGAAAATAATTAGTAGTCTCTCACCCCTCCTTTTTGCCACCCATAAATATCACAGCAATATTGATGACTGCTAATAAAACACCTCCTGCAATCTTCAACATTACTTTCAGACATCACTCATTTCCATAAAAAGGGAGGAGAGAAACTTTGCTTTTTTTTTATTGGTATGAAAGTCTTACGCAATAAATAACTATAATAAATCCATTCATCAGATTTCTCCCCTGGCCATACCAGCCAGATCCAGGAGTCACGTTTTGGAACTAATGCAGCTGTTAAACTAAAATCCTCAATTCTGGTGGTGTTTTTTCTTTTTTTTAAATAAATTAAAATGCACTTCAGTTTAAACAATACAATGTAAAAGCATAACAATTTGTAGAAACAGGAATAAAGCTAGGAAGCCCAGCAATCCCACCTCCTTTTCGTAGATCAAATCCACCTACTCACCCGCAATGCCTACTTCCTATCGAATCATCTCTAGAGTATCAAAATTAAACTCATTTGTCCCGTCTGCTTTAATGGCCTTTCCCCGTAACTAACCAACAACTATATTACCCTTTGGCTGCAATGGTGCCACCAGAGTTCCTATATTCTTAAGGCTCACAAATTCTGCAGCCTCAGGGCTACAAAAGCAACATGATGTGACCGGGTGAGGGCACCTATTCCTTGCCCTTTTTCCCGCCTGTCAGATATTTCAGCAGTACTGGGGGGACTTAATCCAACTGCCCAAAAATGGTGTGTGTGTGTGTGTGTGGGCGGAGCGTTATGGCATTATGCAAATGAGCATGTTTCCCAACACTTTTGCTCCAGCAAGGGGTTCCTGTGCTTTTCCAGAATCCACTGTTGCTGAAGATGTTGGCAGAGCATTAAACATTTAAATGGCCACCTTCCTGAAACCAATAAATTGCAACGTGACTGATTTGCTTTCAGGAAAACAGCAGCGTTTTTCAGTTTCAAAGTCAGTCCCCAGGCCCGCTTACAACAAGGTTCCCACCAGGAATATGCAAATGACCCTGAGCGCAGGATCTGGGACGGAGTCAAGGCACATTCATGGAGCGGTCGCAAGTTCCCCAGATCCAGCCCTCGAAGCCCTCCACCAGAATTTCTAGGCCCTTAATTTAAAACTTCTGATAAATATGTATATCCAGTATAAGTGACTAAGATTTTTATAAATTACGAGTTGGCATAGCAAGAAAAAATAAACGTTAGATTTACTCTATGAATGGTGTTGAAATAGCCAAGGATGAAGCTGAAAGAAACCTAAGAATCTTTGTAGATTTGAGGCAGAATGCCTGTTCACTTCCAAACATGGCCCTTGCTATCCATGACCTTATTGTGGACAATTTAGCTGACATCATGGCCCCGATTTTCGGCTTGTGTGGGGAATGGTCGGGTTTCCCCAAATGTGGGGTTTCTGACACACATAAAAAAGTGTCAGCCAGCTCCACGCAATTTTCCCTCAAGTGGCCAATTAATTCCCAGCATGTGGGAAGCCTTGCTAATTGTCCAATTCGAGTCAGAAATCCCCACAGTATGATGTCATCATTTGTGGTGCTTTCAAGGTCCATAGCAAGCACTGCATCCTCTGAAGGCTTCCAAACGAACCATACAGGACGGCAGAGGAGCCTGCAGCAGCTGTGGCCAGTACCAGACCCCGAGCTGCCTCCAAATTCGACGAGGCTTCACTGCAGGCATTATTGGATGGGGTTAGGGCCCACAGGGAGGTCCTCTTCCCTAGGTCAGGGAGGAAGAGGCCTCCCACTGAGACCAATGCTGCATGGATGCAGGTGTCAGCAGATGCCAACTCGCTGGGAGTCACCAGAAGAACCTTGGCATTACATCTCTAACTCCTTCCTTTACTCCCCCACAGTACCATCCAGAGCCCCCGTCCTCACTGTGGAGGAGGAAGAGGCTGTGCAGCCAGACTCCTCAGAGGAAGCTCCAACCTCTGAGGGCGCAGCGTCAGCAGAAGTAAGCGCACCCAGCACCAGCGCAGACACTCACACCTCAGGGGGACCTTCAGGACATAGAGTAGTGTTGTCACCTGGTGTTTCACAGCTCACAAGTGAGCCTCAGCAGATTCTGGAGACAGGGACAGCAGTGGAGAGTCCTCGTCGGAGGGCGCAGGATTCTGCCAGCTCAGCTCAGCTGCGCTGCATGTCGACCCTCTGCCTCTGGGTCCATCCGCAAGAGAAGAGGTGATGGATCTCCATGCACAGATGCAGGAGTCTCTGGCAGGTTTTGTCTCCAGGGTCGCTGCGAGTGTGGAGCGAATGGAGGAGTCCATAGCGACCATGAGCAGAGCCTTTGTGCAGTCATTGGCGCATGAACGCATCACCATGGAAAGGTTGGCAACCTCCATGCAGGAGATAACTCGCCAGGGTACGGAAAACATGGTGAGTGCTCATAAGAGAATGACATCTCTTGAGGAGCGTTGGCCATCTGTTGAACAGAGAAACCAGATCTTCATGGAAGTCCTTCTGAGTAGGACTGCCAGTGCAGAAACGGGTCCCACTGGCCCCCTAAAGCGCAGCAAGGTGCTCTCAAGCCACTTCCAAGCGCTGGCCCCTTCTGGCCTGTGCAGCTTCAGGTGAGTGAGCAGCAGCCTGGTGCTCCTGGTGCTCATCCTGCTGTTCCTGGTTCTGCTGCTGCCGCCTCTGCTGTTGGAGATCCTCTAATGCCAGGAAGGGAAGGTACCAAAGGCCTCCCATGCTTCTGGCAGATGCCTCCGTTGAGGGGGCGCTGAGTTAGGGTCGTGAGAGGGGCTTCCCAGGAGCTCACACTGGAGAAGTGTGTGAGGCTCCAACTTTCTACAGCTGCTCCTAAGGCTTCAAAAAGTTCCCCCAAGCCTTGATCAACAAGGTCCTGCAGCCTGCAAATGCTGCCTATTTAAATCTCTTTAGCCCTCAGCGACCTGCTGCTGCAAGCAAGCCAGCTGTTTTCACGCCAGCTCTCATCGGCGGGGTTCCCTGCAGGCGTGTTTCATGTGGGGAAAGCCCCAAAGTCGCAACGGCCCTGGAAAATCCTCCTTAACAAGGTGATCATTGGTGATTAGTGCTCCGACGAGCAGTCCCGCCAGCGGCAGCCGGGACTGAAGCGGGGCGCGTGGAAATGGCGGTCCGAAAGTCGGACAGGGCGGGGAATCAGGCAGGGGGGGTCCCGACCCGCTTTTTTGCCGATTTTCGGCCCCCGGCCGCATGAAAAGCCGCTCGACGGCGGCCAGAAAATCGGGGCCCATGGCTTTGATTGAAATTTGGTTCATGGGTTGGGACACCTGCCTGGCTATTCTTTCCACCACACAGCCCACCAAAACCACTGCAGTGTGGTGTAGCCCTTATCACCAAATCACATCTTGGTCTCTCCCCTACTCCTCTGGCACCTTTTCCTCCTTCGAGCACCTCACCGCGTTCCACCCCCTCGTCTCTCCTTTTAAAATCCTTGTTCTCTACTGATCCCGCCAAACCCCATCCTAAGTTTCTACCTGAGATACCCTCCCTCAGCCTCTGCACGAAGCAACTCCTCATCCTTGGTGATTTCAATCTCCAACTTTCCCTCTCTCCTCTGATTTCACTACTCTCCTGTTCTTCTTAAATCTCTCTTTCCAAATAAACTCTCCTCCCCATATTTATGGCCACCACCTTGACCTTACATGTGGACTCTCTACCTGCTTCCAACCCTTCTTCCTTCTGTATCTGCCTCGGGAAAAAAAACTCCAAATCACTTACAACTGCACTTTCAAGCTGCCAACTGCCTAATCTTTGGCCTTCCATTTGACAGGATACCTCTGCAGCTGTCAGTTTGCTCAAACACTCCCTCTCTCCACCGTTGATGCTCTTCTCCCCATTCAAACTCTTACATGCTCTAATCCTGGTCATTCTGCCTTAACTTTTGGATCCTTATCTCCCTTAGTCTTTCCTTCCTCCTACAAACTTTCAAAATCCAAATTGATATAATCTAATCAGTACTTCACGATTTATAGTTGTTACAGTCTTGTTTTTCAACACCTCTTCTTGTGTAAAAGGCTTGATGACAGTTTTTGTCAGCAAACTTAGTCTCCTACAAACTGAAAACTGTGTGTTTATTTATTGCTGGATAATGTTAGCATAGCCCACGTCTCACAATTAATCCTGATCATGATAAATTGCTCGCTGGAGAGTAGATAGGCTGCCCACTAAGTCTACTGTCAATCTGAATGACAGAAAATATCAGCCTGTTAGACCACTTTGTACAGATTAAACTACTGTCCAGATGTATTTTCAATTAAAATGATTCACAGGAGCTGAACTATAGGCAAGAAACGGCATAATCAGCAATGTATGCTACATTTAACTGAGTTGACTGTATAGAGTTTATAGTTCTCCCAGCTCCCCTCAGTCCTAGAACTTTGGCAGTGGGAACACTACTGGTTGAAGCAAGTTCTCTTCTTTTCCACCTGTTCAAGCCCTATATGTAATGTGCATCAGACTGCAATTGTCTTGGATATCTAGCTTAATTACTGTTCCTTTGCGAACACCTACATATGGCTACCGGAGTATAGCTTTATGAAGGTCTGAACAGCTGCAGGAATGAAGCCCAATGACTCGATGACATAAACAATTAAATCAATAGGCCAACATGCAATTACTTGATGTAACTACAAAGCTAGCTCCACTTTAAGAAACAAGAACCAAATTGAGCACTCAGAATTTATACATAAATCACTAAAAGTAGCAATGCAAGTTGATAAGCCCATAAAGAATGCAACAAAGTACTGGAGTTCATTTCTAGAAGAATAGAATACAAAAGCAGGGGCTAATGTTAAATTTATATAGAATCTTGGTTAGATCACACTTGGAGTACTGTGTGCAGTTCTGGTCTCCATACTACAAAAAGAATATTGAAGCACTGGAGAAAGTGCAGGAAAGATTGAGCAGGCTGAGGCTCTTTTCTGTGAAAATAGAAGACTGATGAGACCTGATAGAGATATTTAAAATTATGAAGGGGTTCAATATGACATGGAGAAACTGTTTCCACTTGTGGGTGTGTCCAGAACAAGGGGACATAAGTATACGATAACCACTAACAGATAACAAAAAAAAATTTAGGAGGAATTTCTTTACTCAGAGTGGTTAGAATGTGAAAACTTGCTGCCACATGGAGTGGTTGAAACAGATAGCATTGACACATTTGAGGGGAGAAATAATGCATATATAAGGGAGAAGGGAAGAGAGGAACATGGGGGTAAGAGTAGAAGGAGGCTCATATGGAATACAAAATCCAGCATAGACACTGCGACACATCAGGGAGGGGGAGAAGTTCCTGGACTCTATGTTTCAGGAGATGGTCACACCTATGAAGTTAATTACTGCAGATGTAGTCCGTGGTCAGGGACAGGACGGTGTGACTACGAGTGAGGAAGGTACAGGGATCCAGGATGTAGTGTTGAAGGAGACGCAGCCCTTGCTCTTGTCCAGCAGGATCGAGGTTCTTACTCCCTGTGAGGGTGGGAGCGGGGACTGCAGGGAGGATGAGCAACCTGGCCACAGCACCGTGGTACAAGGGGCCATTCAAGTGGAGGGAGTAAAAAGAAATGTTGTAGTGGTAGGGGATAGTATCATTAGGTGGATAGATAGGGTTCTCTGCAGTCAAGAGCGGGAGTCCCGAAGGTTGTGTTGCCTGCCCGGTGCCAGGGTTAAGGACATCTCTTCTGGGCTGGAAAGAAACTTGGAGTGGGAGGGGGAGGATCCAGTTGTCGTGGTCCATGTTGGTACAAACAACGTAGATAGGACAAGGAAGACGGTTCTGTTAAAGGAGTATGAGCAGCTAGGGGTCAAATTAAAAAACAGAACCTCAAGGGTAATAATCTCTGGGTTATTACCTGAGCCACGAGCGAATTTGGCTAGGATAAATAAAATTAAAGAGTTAAATGCGTGGCTCAAAGACTGGTGTGGGAGAAATGGGTTTTGCTTCTTGGGACACTGGCACCAGTACTGGGGAAGGAGGGAGCTGTTCCGTTGGGACGGACTCCACTTGGCCAGTGCTGGGACTAGAGTCCTGGCGAATCATATAACTAGGGCTGTAGAGAGGGCTTTAAACTAATTAGTGGGGGGGAGGTTTCTAGAGAGCAAATAATAGAAATGACAACAGAGAAGGTCACAGACTTAGGTAGCAGTGGGGGAATTAAAAAACAGAACGTGTCAGGAAGGGACAGAAGGTATGGAGTAAAAAGCAAAGTACTAAAAAGGGAAAAAACAGGAACTAAGTGTTACAAAACATATTTGAAAGTTCTTTATCTGAATGCACGTAGCATTCGTAACAAAATGAATGAGTTAACGGCACAAATAACGACATATGGGTATGATCTTGTGGCCATTACAGAAACATGGCTGCAGGGTGACCATGACTGGGAATTAAACATACCAGGTTATTTAACAATCAGGAAGGACAGGCAGGAAGGGAGAGGAGGTGGGGTGGCTATGTTAATAAAGGAAGGAATCACTATAATACAGAGAAATGATATTGGGTCAAAGGAGCAGGATAGTGAAACAGTTTGGGTGGAGATAAGGAATAATAAGGGGAAAAAATCACTAGTGGGTGTAGTCTATAGGTCTCCGAACAGTTGCAACTCTGTTGGACGGAGTATCATTCAGGAAATAGTTGAGGCTTGTAATAAGGGAACAGCTATAATTATGGGGGATTTTAATTATCATATTAACAAATCAAATTGGGCAGAGCAGCCTTGAGGATGAGTTCATTGAGTGTATTAGGGATGCGTTTCTTGAGCAGTATGTAACTGAACCGACCAGGGGGCAAGCAACCTTAGATTTGGTCCTGTGTAATGAGACAGGATTAATTAAAAATGTCCTAGTAAAGGATCCCCTTGGAATGAGTGACCATAACATGGTTGAATTCCATATTCAATTAGAGGGTGAGAAGGTTGCATCTCAAACAAGCGTGCTGAGCTTGAATAAAGGAGACTATGAAGGTATGAGAGCGGAATTGATTAGAGTGGACTGGGAAAATAGATTAAAGGGTAAGACGGTACATGATCAGTGGTGTACATTTAAGGAGTTATTTTACAACTTCCAAAAAATATATATTCCACTGAGGAAAAAAGGGTGTAAAAGAAAAGATAGCCATCCGTGGCTAAGTAAAGTAATTAAGGATAGTATCCGACTAAAAACAAGGGCATATAAGGTAGCCAAATCTAGTGGGAGGATGGAAGATTGGGAAGTCTTTAAAAGACAGCAAAAAATAACTAAAAGATTGATTAAGAAAGGGAAGATAGATTATGAAAGTTAATTAGCAAAAAATATAAAAACAGACAGCAAAAGTTTCTATAGTTATATAAAAAGAAAAAGGGTGGCTAAAGTAAATGTTGGTCCCTTAGAGGATGAGACCGGGAAATTAATGGTGGGAAACATGGAGATGGCAAAAACACTGAACAATTATTTTGTATCAGTCTTTACAGTAGAGGACACTAAGAATATCCCAACACTGAACAAACAGGGGGCTCTAGGGGGGGAGGAACTAAATACGATTAAAATCACTAAGGAAGTGGTACTTGGTAAAATAATGGGACTCAAGGCGGATAAATCCCCTGGACCTGATGGCTTGCATCCTAGGGTCTTGAGGGAAGTGGCGGTAGGGATTGTGGATGCATTGGTAATAATTTTCCAAAACTCCCTGGACTCAGCAAAGGTCCCAGCAGATTGGAAAACTGCTAATGTAACACCCTTATTTAAAAAGGGTAGTAGGCAGAAGGCTGGAAACTATAGACCTGTTAGCCTAACATCTGTGGTTGGTAAAATGTTAGAGTCCATTATTAAGGAGACAGTAACAGGACATTTGGATAAACATAATTTAATAGGACAAACTCAGCATGGTTTCATGAAGGGGAAGTCATGTTTGACAAATTTGCTTGAGTTTTTTGAGGAAGTAACATACAGGGTGGATAAAGGGGAACCAGTGGACGTAGTGTATTTAGACTTCCAAAAGGCATTTGACAAGGTGCCACACAAAAGATTATTGCTCAAGATAAAAAAATCACGGGATTGGGGGTAATATTCTGGCGTGGGTGGAGGATTGGCTCTCTAACAGAAAGCAGAGAGTTGGAATAAATGGTTCGTTCTCAGATTGGCAACCAGTAACTAGTGGTGTTCCGCAGGAGTCAGTGCTAGGTCCCCAACTCTTTACAATCTATATTAACGATTTGGAGGAGGGGACCGAGTGTAACATATCAAAGTTTGCAGATGATACAAAGATGGGACGGAAAGTAGTGAGTGAGGAGGACATAAAAAACCTGCAAAGGGACATAGACAGGCTAAGTAAGTGGGCAGAGATTTGGCAGATGGAATACAATACTGGAAAGTGTGAGGTTATGCACTTTGGCAGGAAAAATCATAGAGCAAGTTATTATCTCAATGGTAAGAAACTGGAAAGTACTGTAGTACAAAGGGATCTGGGGGTCCTGGTGCACGAAACTCAAAAAGTTAGTATGCAGGTGCAGCAAGTGATCAAGAAGGCCAATGGAATGTTGGCTTTTATTGCTAGGGGGATGGAATATAAAAACAGGGAGGTATTGCTGCAGTTGTACAAGGTATTGGTGAGACCGCACCTGGAATACTGCATACAGTTTTTGTGGTGTATGTAACCTGTTCCACCTTAAGAGAACTACCTTAAGAGATGTACTACTTTCTCTTGGCTGCTGTATACTGTAATACCGGTGGTGACCACACCGGTATATAAACGTTGTGTAGTGATTTGCTGGGCAGTTCAGCCCTGACCTCCGAATAGTAAAGACCTGTTAAAGTTATTCTTGTTGTCTGTGTCCAGTGATTTATAATAAGCATAACTGGGACACACAGACTCAACAGTGTCGACGAGTCCGATCTTACCCTGCGGCAGTTTTACATCCAAGGCAGCTTCGTCCTCAGAATGGGCGTCGAGAAGAGGCATCCGCCCTCATCATCCTGCTGAGCACCACATCGCACGGGAGGCATCGAGAACCCGGGTTAAAAAGAAAAATTCTGACCACGAAGCCCTCCATCAGCGACAGGCAGTGATCATCCCTTCTACCACGGTGGTGGGTAAGCCGATCAGCGACACGAGCAGAAAGTCGGCCGCGTTGGCTGTGGAGTAGGGGAGGGAAAACGGAGGAAAAAGGGCGGAGAACTCGACCGCGGCCGGTGAAAAGGGCTGGGCTGCAATCGGGGCCGAGAGGCGCAGCGACTGGGGCAGCGTTAAGGCCACGAGAACCGCGGAGAACTCAACCGCAGCCGGTGTAAAGGACCGGCCTGCAAGCGGGGCTGAGAGGCGCAACAGCAGGGGAAGCGTGAATGCCCACGGGAACCGCGGGGGAGCAAAATGCAGCGTCGGGGAATTGAGAACCGCTGGGGAGTCGAGAACGGCAGCAGCACGGCAATCGCCATTGCAGCCAGCGGGGGAAGAAGACGAGCGCGGGAAAAACCGCCAAGCGCGGGAAGCCGCCATTTTAGTAGGCGGGGGAAGAAGACAAGCGCGGGAAGCCGCCATTTTGAGAAAAAGAAAATTTAAAGAAACTTGCAAGGATGCCTAAACATGGTAACATCAATGCTTTTGATAGCGATGTCGAAGATTGGGCCACGTATGTAGAACGCATGGAAGTTTATTGTAAAGCAAATGAGGTACCAGATGATAAGAAAGCACTAACCTTATTAAACTCAATGGGTGCGAAGACGTACGGGCTATTGAAGCACCTTGTATCACCAGATAAACCGACGGATCAGACTTTCGCGAATATTGTTACTGTCCTGAAAAATCATTTAAACCCCACGCCGCTGCTGATAGCGGAACAATTTAAATTTTACAGAAGAACGCAGCTGAAAGAAGAAAGCAACGCTGAATTCTTAATTGAACTGCGTAAGCTATCAAAGTACTGTCAGTTTGGAACAGGACTAGCAGATGCGCTGAGAGATAAATTTGTGTGTGGATTGTTAAAAGAAGGAACACAAAAGCGACTGCTAGAGGAGAATGATCTTACGCTTGATAAAGCTGTCACTATTGCAGCATCTCACGAAGCCGCAGCGAGAGGTACTGCGGAAATGCAGCTAAGGTCATCGGAACTCAGCACCAATCAAATGGCCTTGGGTGCAGTAAAGTGTTATCGTTGTGGAAAGACAACGCACGATCAGAACCAGTGCTGGTTCAAAAATCAGGAATGCAGAAAATGTGGCAGGCTTGGTCACATAGCTAAAGTATGCCGGTCAGGAAAGAAGACCAGCAACAAAAAGTCACCGCAGGAAAAGTGCAGAAAGGTACACAAGGTGACAGAGAACAGTTCGGATGAACAGAAGTCAGATTCAGACTCCAGCAGTAAGGAACTGGGTTGTCTAAGAGTACACAATGTGGGTAATGAAGCAGACCTCCAAACTATCTGGGTCACACTTCAGATAGCAGGAGTCCAAGTGAAGATGGAATTGGACACTGGATCGGCATTGACGGTCATGAATAAGCAAGATTACAAAAGGTTATTCCCACATATTCCCCTACGGGATACGGAGATTGTATTGAAAACATACACGGGGCAAAGAGTATACCCCATCGGAAAGATAAAGGTAAAGGTGGTCCACAAGGGCAAAGAAAGCCGAGGAATGGACTTATATGTGCTACCTGAGGGAGGTCCACCACTACTGGGACGGGAGTGGATCAGGAGAATAAATATGGACTGGCATTCCTTAAAAGCACTAACGGTAGATTCCGGTAAAAAGATGTCAAACCTAAACGATTGTCCAGAATATTGGACGATGCTAAAGAGGTGTTCCAACAGGGACTGGGAACACTGAGAGGAATTACGGCAAACATCAAGGTTGAAGAACATGCAAACCCGAAATTTTTCAAAGCCAGACCGGTACCTTATGCGATACGACCTGCTGTGGAAGCTGAGCTGGAAGGGCTAGAACGTTCAGGAGTACTGTCTAAGGTGGACTGGAGTGAGTGGGCCACGCCCATTGTTCCCGTCATGAAGCGTTCATCGAGCAACAAGCCGGGGGAACCGGGGAAGGTTCGCATCTGTGGAGATATCAAGATCACTGTTAATCCGGTGCTTCACACGGTGCAATATCCGCTTCCGCGGATTGAGGATATCTTCGCTTCGTTGTCTGGTGGGAAACACTTCACCAAGATAGACCTGGCGCAGGCGTACTTACAGATGGAAGTTGAGGAAGAGTCACGCCAGTATCTCACGATCAACACGCATAGAGGCTTGTATCGGTATAATAGACTGGTTTTTGGAGTGGCATCGGCTCCAGCAATTTGGCAGAGGGCCATGGAGCAGGTATTACAGGGAATTCCAGGCACACAATGTTACCTGGGCGATATTCTGATTACAGGAGATGATGATGAGGAACACCTTGCAAATTTGGAACTGGTGCTCACCAGATTGAAAGAATATGGACTTCGAGTTAATCGCCAGAAATGTGAGTTCTTTCAGAAGCGGATCTCGTACTGTGGTCATGTCATTGACCAGGAGGGGCTTCATAAGTCTCCTGACAAGATCGAAGCTGTTGTGAAGGCTCCCGCTCCGGATAATGTATCCCAGTTGAGGTCGTTCCTAGGGTTGATTAACTATTACCATAAGTTTCTGCCAAATTTATCCACGGTGCTGCACCCGCTGAACGCTCTTTTGCAGAAGGGAGTACCATGGAAGTGGAGCGAGGACTGTAAGAGGGCCTTTCGCAAAAGCAATGCATTGATCACCTCAGAGGAAGTGTTGGCTCACTTCAACCCAACGCTGCCTATTCGTTTGGCTTGTGATGCTTCTCCATATGGTATTGGGGCAGTACTCTCACACAAGTTGCCAAATGGCTTGGAGAGGCCAGTCACGTTCGCATCCAGATCATTGACCTCCGCTGAGCGCAACTATGCTCAGATAGATAGGGAGGCTCTCAGCCTTGTGTGGGGAGTAAAGAAGTTTAATCATTACCTGCAGGGCCAAAAGTTTACGCTACTGACAGACCACCAGCCGTTGGTATCCATTTTTAACCCTAAGAAGGGTGTTTCGGTGAGGACAGCACAGAGGCTCCAGAGATGGTCCCTTTTCCTAGGGACACATCAATATCAGATTGAATTCAAAGGTACAAAGCAGTATGGTAATGCTGATGGGCTGTCGCGCCTGCCACTACCTACAGTGGAGGAGGCACCGATGGTTGACCCTGTTGAGTTATTTCACTCGACCATCATCGAATGTTTACCAGTCACCAATGCAAGTATTGAAAGAGAAACCAGGAACGACCCGACACTGTCCCGGGTCTACGAATTGACAGTGAAAGGATGGCCAGCACATGGTGATCCACTGTTACCGGCATTCTCAGCAAGACGAGAACAGCTGTCCGTCTGTCAAGGAACATTGATGTATGGAACAAGGGTGATTATTCCTCCTAAGTTAAGAGAGTTCTAAAGGAACTGCATGAAGGTCATCTGGGGGGAGTCAAGATGAAAAGCCTTGCTAGGGCTTATATGTGGTGGCTGGGTATCGACCAACAGATAGAGGATCTGACAAAAAGCTGCTCAGGGTGCCAAAAAGTTCAAAATGCACCTCCGATTGCACCGCTGCATCCATGGGAATGGCCTTCAACCCCATGGCAACGTGTACATATTGACTTTGCTGGTCCATTCATGGACTCCATGTTTTTAATTGCGGTGGACGCACATTCTAAATGGCCAGAAGTGATTAAGATGACTACCACTACCTCGGAAAAGACGATCGCGGTGCCAAGAACGATATTTGCAAGAAATAGATTGCCAGAACAAATATGTTCAGACAACGGACCGCAGTTCGTGTCAGAAGAATTCCAAAAATTCATGAAGAAGAATGGGGTGAAACATTATACCTCTGCCCCATATCATCCGGCTACAAATGGGTTGGCCGAGAGATTTGTACAAACGTTCAAAAAAAGCAATAAAGGCCATGAGCGAAGATCAGATTCCACTACAACACAAGGTGGACAATTTCCTACTGGCATATCGAAACGCCACTCATGCAGTGACAAACCAAAGTCCTGCCATGATGTTCTATAACAGGAGGTTGCGGTCCAGGTTGGACTTGTTAAAACCAAATGTGCGGAGGGAAGTAGAAAACAAACAGTTCCAGCATATAAATAACAAGACCACTCGGAGTTTCGAAATAGGACAACCAGTGTTAGCCAGGGACTATAAAAATGAGAAATGGCAATCTGGAACAATTCGGGCCAGACAAGGACCCCTGATGTACACGGTAGATATTGGTGAAAATGTAATACAACGTCATGCTGACCAACTGGTAGAATCGAGAACAAGGGTCGAACCCATGGTTACGGCAGAGACAACCGTGGAAGAAGTTAGTGAACCTGAAGCATCTACCTCAGAAGTGAATGCACCTGATACATAGATACATAGAAGATAGGAGCAGGAGTAGGCCATTCGGCCCTTCGTGCCTGCTCCGCCATTCGATGAGATCATGGCTGATCCTTTAATTCAGTATCCCGTCCCCGCCTTCTCTCCGTAACCCTTAACCCCTTTTGCCCGTAGAAATATATCTAATTCCCTCTTAAATATATTTAATGAGCTGGCGTACACTGCCCTCTGTGGCAATGAGTTCCACAGGTTCACCACTCTCTGAGTGAAGAAATTCCCCCTCATCTCTGTCCTAAATGGTTTAGCCCTTATCCTTAAATTATGTCCTCTAGTTCTGTTCTCACCCGCCAAGGGAAACATTCCTTCTGCATCCAGTCTGTCTAGACCTGTCAGAATTTTATACACTTCTATGAGGTCCCCTCTCAATCTTCTAAACTCCAGTGTGTACATCCCTAAACTACATAGTCTCTCCTCATAGGTCATTCCCGCCATTCCTGGTATCAGCCTGGTGAATCGCCGCTGCACCCCCTCCATGGCAAGAACATCCTTCCTCAGATGAGGCGACCAAAACTGTACACAGTACTCGAGGTGTGGTCTCACCAGTGCCCTGTACAGCTGCAGCAAGGTATCCCTGTTCCTGTATTCTAACCCTTTTGCTATGAAGGCCAGCATACCGTTTGCCTTCTTGACCGCCTGTTGCACCTGCATGCTCGCCTTCAGTGACTGGTGTACAAGAACACCCAGGTCTCTCTGTACTTCCCCCTCTCCCAATCTATTGCCATTTAAATAATAATTTGCCCTCCCGTTCCTGCACCCAAGGTGGATAACTTCGCACTTGTCCACATTATAGTGCATCTGCCATTTATCCGCCCAATCGCCCAGTCTGTCCAAATCGCTCTGGAGCTTCCTGGTCTCTTCCTCTGAGCCCACCCCCCCTCCTAGTTTAGTGTCGTCTGCAAATTTGGAAATGCTGCATCCGACTCCCTGATCCAGGTCATTAATGTAAATTGTGAACAGCTGGGGGCCCAGGACAGATCCCTGTGGTACCCCACTTGTTACTGCCTGCCATTCAGAAAATGAGCCGTTTATTCCAACTCTCTGTTTTCTATCTGACAGCCAGTTCCCTATCCACGCCAAAACTTTCCCCTTTATCCCATGAGCCTCAATTTTCCATGCTAATCTTTTATGTGGGACCTTATCGAAGGCCTTTTGGAAGTCCAGGTACACCACATCTACTGGCTCTCCCCCATCTATTCTACCAGTTACTCCCTCAAAAAATTCCAATAGATTAGTCAAGCACGATTTACCCTTTGTAAATCCATGTTGACTCTGTCCTATCCTGTCCCCATTTGCTAAGTGCTCCGCTATTTCATCCTTAATGATGGACTCCAGCATTTTGCCCACAACTGATGTAAGGCTTACAGGTCTGTAATTACCTGCTTTTTCCCTACCCCCCTTTTTGAATAGTGGGGTAACGTTAGCTACCCTCCAATCCATCGGCACTGTTCCCGAGTCTAATGAATTCTGAAAAATCATCCTTAGTGCATCCGCTATCTCTAGCGATGATGATGATGTCCAATCCATAAGAGATTAACTAGATGAGTCACCCCAGCAACAAGAATCAGAGACCCCTGAAAGGCGTTATCCAACTCGGATCAGGAGGCCTCCTCAGAGACTGAATCTTTGAACTGTTTTGCATGAAGTTGTATATATATATATATGTTATTATGTTATGTTAAATGGGGATATACACTGTTAAGCTAAAAAGGGAGGATTGTGGTGTATGTAACCTGTTCCACCTTAAGAGAACTACCTTAAGAGATGTACTACTTTCTCTTGGCTGCTGTATACTGTAATACCGGTGGTGACCACACCGGTATATAAGTGTTGTGTAGGGATTTGCTGGGCAGTTCAGCCCTGACCTCCGAATAGTAAAGACCTGTTAAAGTTATTCTTGTTGTCTGTGTCCAGTGATTTATAATAAGCATAACTGGGACACACAGACTCAACAGTTTTGGTGTCCATACTTAAGAAAAGACATACTTGCTCTCGAGTCAGTACAAAGAAGGTTCACTCGGTTAATCCTGGGGATGAGGGGGTGGTCATATGAGGAGAGGTTGAGTAGATTGGGACTCTACTCATTGGAGTTCAGAAGAATGAGAGGCGATCTTATTGAAACATATAAGATTGTGAAGGGGCTTGATCGGGTGGATGCAGTGAGGATGTTCCCAATGAAGGGTGAAACTAGAACTAGGGGTCATAATCTTAAAATAAGGGGCTGCTCTTTCAAAACTGAGATGAGGAGAAACTTCTTCACTCAGAGGGTGGTGGGTTTGTGGAATTTGCTGCCCCAGAAGGCTGTGGAAGCTACATCATTAAATAAATTTAAAACAGAAATAGATAGTTTCCTAGAAGTAAAGGGAATTAAGGGTTACGGGGAGCGGGCAGGAAATTGGACATGAGTCTAGGTTCGGAATGGTCATGGCCCTGTGGGTAGTGGAGTGGGCCCAGGGGCCGTGTAGCCTGGTTCTGCTCCTACTGTGTTCTAATTCTGTGTTAGATTTCAGGAGATGGTTTTATTCCTGTTCCTGGCTGGGGTGGAGTTCGCCTTTACTGAAGGTAAGTACTGTAGAAAATATAGGGACAGAGTGATCTCCTGGAAGAATTTCGATTGCCTAGATGGGTCGGAGAGGAATTTCCCAGATTTTTTTCTCCCAAATTGGCCATTGGGTCTTTATCTGGTTTTTCGCCTCTCCCGGGAGATCACATGGGTTCGGGTGGATGCAGAGTGATAGAAGATTTGGGGTTAGGATCAGATCAACCATGGTCTTATTGAATGGTGGAGCAGGCTCGAGGGGCCGATTGGCCTACTCCTGCTCCTATTTCTTATGTTCTTATGTTCTTATAGACCAGTTGGACCAAATAGCATGTTTCTGCATTGCAGATTTTATGTACACAATGGCACAACTGATACTAGGAATTCAATGCGTTAAGGATTAACTAAAATGGTTGGGAACCTGTGCAATGAGACAGAGGAAAGGGAAGCATGGATGGAAGCAAAAGACAGGAAGGAGAAAAGCAAAAGTGGCAGTCACAGAAATCAAGGGTGTAAATCAAACATGGCCACAGTAAATAATAATTGTAAAAGATCTAAGAGTGTTAAAAAAACAAGCCTGAATGCTTTGTGTCTTAATGCGAGGAGCAGTCATAATAAGGTGGACAAATTCGCTGTGCAAACAGATGTAAACAGATATGATATAATTGGGATTATGGAGACATGGCTCCAGGGTGACCAAGGCTGGGAATTCAACATCCAGGGGTATTCAATATTCAGGAAAGACAGGCAAATAGGAAAAGGAGGTGGGGTAGCATTGCTGGTTAAAGAGGAGATTAACACAATAGTAAGGAAAGATATTAGCTCTGATGATGTGGAATCTGTATGGGTAGAGCTGAGAAATACCAAGGGGCAGAAAACGTTAGTGGGAGTTGTATACAGACCCCCAAACAGTAATGCTGAGGTTGGGGATGGCATTAAATGGGAAATTAGAGATGTGTGCAATAAGGGCACAGCAGTTATCATGGGTGACTTTAATCTACATATAGATTGGGCTGACCAAATTAGTAACAATACTGTGGAGGAGGAATTCCTTGAGTGTATACGGGATGATTTCCTGGACCAATATGTTGAGGAACCAACTAGAGATCAGGTCATCTTAGACTGGTTATTATGTAATGAGAAAGGATTAATTAGCAATCTTGTTGTGGAGCGATCATGATATGATAGAATTCTTCATTAAGATGGAGAATGCTTCATTAAGATGGAGAATGAAGTAGTTGACTCAGAGATTAGGGTCCTGAATTTAAATAAAGGAAACTACGATGGTATGTGGTGCGAGTTGGCTAGGATGGATTGGGGAATGTTACTTAAAGGGTTGATGGTGGATAGGCAATGGCAAACATTTAAAGATTGCATGGATGAACTACAGAATTTGTTCATCCCTGCTTGGCATAAAAATAAAACAAAAAAGGTGCCTCAACCGTGGCTAACAAGGGAAATTAGCGATAGCATAAGATCCAAGGAGAGGACATATAAATTGGCCAGAAAAAGCAGCAAACCTGAAGATTGGGAGCACTTTAGGATTCAGTAAAGGAGGACAAAGGGATTAATTAAGAGGGGGAAAATAGAGTATGAGAGTAAGCTTTCAGGGAACATAAAAACTGACTGTAAAAGCTTCTATACATATGTGAAGAGGAAAAGATTGGTGAAGTCAAGTGCAGGTCCCTTGCAGTCAGAATCAGGGGAATTTATAATGGGGAACAAAGAAATGGCAGACCAATTAAATACAGGTTGATTATCCCTTATCCGAAAACCTTGGGACCGGCTGTGTTTCGGTTTTCGGAAATTTTCGGATTTCAGAAGGTATTATTTCAGACTGGGAAACTCTGAACATTAAATTCATTTGGTAATTAGTATTTGTATTTAATATAAATTTTAGAAGTTCAGGCTACCTCTTGCGACTGTTCCGTGTCTCATTCCCTTTCCTGCTTCTCTGTGCTGCCGCTCACAGTCTGTTCACAGCTCCCCCTGCTCCGTATCTGAATACCTTGACTTAGCGGGTGTCTGGGGCTCGACTGCTGCCGCCAGTTGTGGGAAAGCCGGATATCGGCTGACTCCTACGCTAAGCTGGCTCGCAAATCAGGTCAGAAAAGCATCAGCCACGTCGGGTCATGTTTGGCGCCACTCGGGTTATGTCGTGCGCATGACTTATGCTCCACAAATAAACTTTCGGTTTTCAGAGGTTTTCGGTTTTCAGAAGTGCGGATAAAGGATAGTCTACCTGTACATACTTTGCTTCTTTCTTCACAAAGGAGGACACAAATAACCTCCCAGAGATGTTGGGAACATAGGATCTAATGAGAGGGAGGAACTGAATGAAATGAGTATTTGTAGTGAAATGGTGTTAGTGAAATTGATGAGATTGAAGGCCAATAAATCCCCAGGGCCTGATAATCTACATCCTAGGGCACTTAAGGAAGTGGCCCTAGAAATAGTAGATGCATTGCTGGTCATCTCCCAAAATTCTATAGAATCTGGAACAGTTCCCATGGATTGGAGGGTAACTAATGTAACCCCACTATTTAAAAAAGGTAGTAGAAAGAAACCGGGGAATTATAGACCAGTAAGCCTGACATCGGTAGTGGGGAAAATGCTAGAGTCCATTATAAAAGATGTAATAGCAGAGCACTTGGAAAACAGTGACAGGATCGGACAAAATCAAGATGGATTTACAAAAGATAAATCATGCTTGACTAAGCTACTGGAATTTTTTGAGGATGTAACTGGTGGAATAGATAAGGGAGAACCAGTGGATGTGGTGTATTTGGACTTTCAGAAGGCTTTCGATAAGGTCCCTCATAAGAGATTGGCGTGCAAAGTTAAAGCACATGGGATTGGGGGTAAGGTACTGACTTGGATAGAGAACTGGTTGGCAGACAGGAAGCAAAGAGTTGGAATAAACGGGTCTTTTTCCGAGTGGCAGGCAGTGACTAGTGGGGTACCGCAGGGATCGGTGCTAGGACCCCAGTTATTCACAATATATATTAATGATCTAGACGAGGGAACTAGATGTAATACAGTATCTCCAAGTTTGCAGATGACACAAAGCTGGGTGGGTGTGTGTGCTGTGAGGAGGATGCAGAGAAACTCCAGTATGATTGGGACAGGTTGGGTGATTGGGCAGATGCATGGCAGATGCAGTATAATGTGGATAAATGCCAGGTTATCCACTTTAGTGGCAAAAACAGGAAGGCAGATTATTATCTGAACGGCAATAGATTGGGAAAAGGGGAAATGCAACGAGACCTGGGTGTCCTTGTGCACCAGTCGCTGAAGGTAAGCATGCAGGTGCAGCAGGCGGTTAAGAAGGCAAATGGTATGTTGGTCTTCATAGCGAGAGAATTCGAGTACAGGAACAAGGATGTCTTGCTGCAGTTGTACAGGGCCTTGGTGAGACCACACCTTGAGTATTGTGTGCAGTTTTGGTCATCTTATCTTAGGAAGGATGTTCTTGCCATGGTGAGAGTGCAGCGAAGATTCACCAGACTGATACCTGGGATGGCAGGAATGACGTATGGAGAAAGATTGGGTCGATTAGGCTTATATTCGCTGGAGTTTAGAAGAATGAGAGGGGATTTCATTGAAACTTATAAAATTCTAACAGGACTAGACAGACTAGATGCAGGAAGGATGTTCCCGATGGCCGGGGAGTCCAGAACCAGGGGTCACAGTCTAAGGATAAGGGGTAAGCCATTTAGGACTGAGTTGAGGAGGAATTTCTTCACCCAGAGAGTGGTGAACCTGTGGAATTCTCTACCACAGAAGGCAGTTGAGGCCAATTCATTAAATATATTCAAGAAGGAGTTAGATATATTTCTTAAGGCTAAAGGGATCAAGGGGTATGGGGAGAAAGCAGGGACTGGGTACTGAATTTGGATGATCAGCCATGATCTCATTAAATGGCAGAACAGGCTCGAGGGGCCGAATGGCCTACTCCTGCTCCTATCTTCTATGTTTCTATGATTACACACCTGAACATATTTTCTACTTTCCCATGAATCAACAAATTGTCTATGCAAAGATGTCATATAACCTGGCCCACATCAATTGACCCAAGATCCTTCCAGGCCAAAGAAAAAAAGTTTCTATGGCAGTCTTGAGCTTCAAAAGGAGTCATTTTGCCGCAAGATACAAGGTCTGGGATCGATTAGCTTAGTTCGGGTAAGGTTTGGGGCCTTTCAAAAGGCCTCAGAGGGATGCACACCAGCTATTATCTGGCTTGATAATAGTGGCATAGTGGTTAGCACTGTTGCCTCACAGCGCCAGGGACCCGGGTTCAAATACGGCCTCGGGTGACTGTCTGTGTGGAGTTTGCACATTCTCCCCGTGTTTGCGTGGGTTTCCTCTGGGTGCTCCGGTTTCCTCCCACAGTCCAAAGATGTGCGGGTTAGGTTGATTGGCCATGATAAAAAATTGACCCTTAGTATTAGGGGGATAGGGCTTGGGTGGGATGGCTGTCGGTGTAGGGACCGGGTGCTAGGGTTTGGATGATCAGCCATGATCTCGTTGAATGGTGGAGCAGGCTCGAAGGGCCGAATGGCCTACTCCTGCTCCTATCTTCTATGTTTCTATGTTTGAGTTCTGCTGAGGCCTTTTAAGACATAAAGTAGCAGAGTTCTCTATGAAGCCTGGGAACTTTCCCCAACAGGTCTGAAGAAGCACTTGATATGGCCTTATCAACTTGCATTGCTACTGGGGCTTTTGATATAGGGAGCGTAGATAGAAGAGTTGCCCATGGTTTCCTCACTGGAAAATGGCAACCTGGATAAAACAGGGAGGAATCCTCACGGAAGTGGTTCCACCCCATTTTCCAGCCCCTGATCAACTTGGATTGGAATTTTGGGCCCAGAGAACATAAGATACTTCTTTTTAAAATCAGTGTTAAAACAATTTGTAGCTGGGATATAACTGATTGCATCAATATTTTAATATAAAACTTGTCATGTATGACAATTAATTATAGTGTACATAATACAAGAATTAATTTTATCTGTGAGAAAATGAGTTAAGAACTGCATCTGCATGTTTCCCCCCTTGTAGTTTGGACTCTGTTTCCCAGGCACTATGTGGTTTAGGAACAGTGTAGTAGAAATGTCTGAAGAATTCCCTGAAGTGTGTCCTCAAATGGAGTCAGTCATCAGACTGAATGCTGGGAAAAGAGCTAATGCTAATTAAACCACAAAGGCTTAAACAAACAACACATTCCTTACTGAGGCTAGAAGACTGTGTGAGGTGTTTGACATCAGAAGGGCTGAACTCTTTCAACACACATGTCACTCATGTTGGTCAACAGAATTCATAAGGTTTATTTGGAAAGTATGGATATATAAGAGGTTTCTAGTATAGGTAGCAGGGTGTCTCTGTAAAATAAGAAAGTGCATCTCCAACAAATAGAGAAAGATTACAGAAGTTAAAATTGTAGGGCTAAACCAGCCAGATACAGGAAGAGCTGTATAAATGTGTCATTTAGAGGTATAAGTTTCCCTGAGATCAAAGAAGGTGAGATTTAAGCCAGTTTATCCAGATACAGCTACAAACTTCAAAGGTGAATTTACCCATGTGCAGAGGATCCTGGAGGAATGTACAGCACCTCAATACAACAACAAACACTTGCATTTATAAAGCACCTTTAACGTAGAAAAACATCCCAAGGCGCTTCGCAGCAGTGTTATCAAACAAAATTTGACACTGAGCCACATAAGGAGATATTAGGACAGATGACTAAAAGCTTGTTTAAAGTTTTAAGGATAGTCTTAAAGGAGGAAAGAGAGGTAGAGAGGCGGAGAGGTTTGGGGAGGTAATTCCAGAGCTTAGGGCCTCAGCAGCTGAAGGCATGGCCACCAATGGTGGAGCGATTAAAATCGAGGATGCTCAAGAGGCCAGAATTGAAGGAGTGCAGATATCTCGGAGGGTTGTCGGGCTGAAAGAGATTACAGAGATAGGGAGGGGTGAGGCCATGGAGGGATTTGAAAACAAGGATGGGAATTTTAAAATCAAGGCGTTACTTAATCGGGAGCCAGTGTAGGTCAGCGAGCACAGGCGTGATGGGTGAACGGGACTTGGTGCGAGTTAGGACACGGGTAGCAGAGTTTTGGATGAACTCAAGTTTATGGAGAGTAGAACGTGGGAGGCCGGCCAGGAGTGCATTGGGATAGTCAAGTCTAGAGGTAACAAAGGCATGGATGAGGGTTTCAGCAGCAGATGAGCTGAGGCAGGGGCAGAGTCAATAAATGGAGGAAGGCAAGGCAACCACTTCATTCATGCCAGTGGTTGTACAAGTTTAAGAAACTACAAGCATATAGACTTTAATCTATTCAATAGACTGGCTATATAATGTTGTTAACTTGTTGACTATCTAAGAACTCTAATCCTAAATTAAGATGTTAGCCTTGGCTCAGTGCTAGCACTATTGCCTTTGTAGTCCGAAGGTCATGGGTTCAAGCCTCATTGCAGCAACTCATGCACATATAGGCTGACGCTTCAGTGCAGTACTGAATGAGTGCTGCGCCATTGGAGGTGCTGCCTTTTGGATGAGATGTTAAGCTGAGGGCCCCTCTGTCCTCACTGATGAAGGTAAAAGAACACATGGCACTTTTCAAAGTTATCCGGGAGCCAGTGAGGTCAGCGCTAACAATGATTCGAAGGTTAATAAACAATTGTAAGTCATTGGCCTAGAAATTCGAGAATGCTGGAACCTGCCGGTAACGACGGCGGCCAAGGATAATGGCCGTCGGCTGAGAGAGCACAGGCAGTACTGGTATTTTGGTGCTGCCTGCTCATTAACATCAGTGTGGCGCTGATTTTCTGGTGTAACGCATTCTTTTCAGCGCTAAGCTCAGCAGGAGGCCGAAGGTCACGTCTGTCTCCAGTTTGCAGTGAAGGGGAACGGGGAAGAAAGGAGCGAACCTGTAGACCATGTACGGTACAGCTGCCGTACTTGCTACAAAAATATTACATGCCACCCAATGTTTGTTGATTTTTTAATAGTTCATGAAATGAATGCATCTGCGTTCTCTGTAACATTAATCTTTCCCCAATGGTTACTCTTGAAAGTATTTAAATATGTAGTAATCGTGCCAGCTTTTAGTGGGTCATGCATTATTTGGTAAATAATTGGTTATGGAATTTTGAATAAATTAATTATAATTCCTAACAATCTTAAGCAGTTGAGTCCAGATCTGCTAGTGGGTGACGTTCTGGTGACGCTATCATAAAGATAAAAGAGATCTTATCAGAGATGATCTTCAAACATTGCAATGGAGTTCGCCCATACATTTATTGAGCCACAAACACTGCAGGCCTCCCAGAAACCCGGCAGAAAAATGCAACCCCAACCCCCACATTCCACCCCGCGCCCGCCCCCCCCGCCGCCTCCCCGCCCCGCCCGCCGCCTCCCCAACAGGTACAAAATGAAAGCAGAAAAGAAGAACTTTGACAAAGGAGGCGTTTGAAGTTCCAGCATCCATCTGAGCTGTTTTCCACTTTTTGTTTTATTCGTTCACGGGATGTGGGCGTCGCCGGCAAGGCCAGCATTCATTACCCTAGTTGCCCTTGTGAAGGTGGTGGTGTGCCGCTTTCTTGAACTGCTGCAGTCTGTCTTCTTTGTAGCGGTTTGGTACGACTGAGTGGCTTGCTAGGCCATTTCAGAGGACAGTTAAGAGTCAACCACATTTCTGTGGGTCTGGAGTCACATATAGGCCAGACCAGGTAAGGACAGCAGATTTCCTTCCCTAAAGGACATTGGTGAACGAGATGGGTTTTTACGACAATCCGATAATTTCATGATTACCATTACTGATACTAGCTTTTTATTCCAGATTTATTGAATTAACTGAATTTAAATTCCCCAGCTGCCATGGTGGGATTTGAACTTCTGTCTCCGGATCATTAGTCCAGGCCTCTGGATTACTAGTCCACTTGGCAGCCTCCATCCTCGTATACAATCTGCCAAGTCCTGCCAGATTCCTCATGGCCATTAACGCTGCTGAAACACTTTTAGCAGCAATAGGAGCAGCAAAATCCAAAATGGATGAGCGGGGGTCAACTCGGCGTTGGATGCCGACTGACGTCACGCTCCAACTCATTAAAATACTTTCGGCGATTGCAGGCAAAGGCAGCGCTGCCAGCCTGCTCAAATGGCGGTTGGCGCGGGACCCGCCAGCAGCTGGCGATAATGCAGTGGCCATTGACTTTGTTGTCTGACTCCTTCTTTGATGATTGGCAAGAAAGGGTTAATTCATTCAACTCAGTAGCTTGTGTGGATCCTGATGGGAGGTTGCTGTGTAAATGCTTACATAATCCAAACTGGTTGATGCAAGACAGTTTGCTGAGCCAAATTTAGGCATCATTATCCTCTGGGCATAGAGTGGGTGGTAAAGCCCATACGGTTCCTTGACAGAGGAGTGGGAGGGCAGGTGCCTGCTGTAAGTTTGTGCTGACATTCTGCTGCCTTTTCAACTCTTGCTGCAGGAGCACACCTAACCTTCCTGCCAGCATCCTCATTTCACTGTTTCTTCTGAAAGTGACAGGAGAACTCTGTTCCTCCTCCTCCTTTTCTCCCTTCAAGTCAACTGAGCACATGGATATTCCCGCAGGGAATGCCACTGTGCCCGGACTGGAACATGTAAGGATTTGTAAAATTGGAAGTCAGACAGCAAAAGACCCCAAGGTGGATATTGAAAAGGCAGAAAATACATTTCAAAAAATTAAAAACTGAAACAATTTTTAAAAAAAATAAAGGGTTTGCAATCTTCACTACTGTGCCCACTTAAAAGCATTTCCTCCATTCTCATTGTGCCTTAGCAGCGGGAGATGCCTGTTTATACAGCAGGCAGAAACAGCATTATGTCTTCATTTGAATTTTAATGCTGGAAAGTGGGCAGGTGCTTTCTGTATCTAACGTCACCTCCAGTGGAAACTCGTGCAACTACAGGAATGGGTAGGGACCCAGCAGAATAATACCCTAACCCGATTTTCTGCCCACATGTGCCCTAGTAATGAGAATGCAAAATCCGAGATTTGGGTGCAGAAAAGATATAGTAATCTTTGAAGGGTTAATGCAAATATTCTAAAGGATGGCATCTGGACACACTCGAATAATTGATACATTCGGTAAATTATACATTGTTACTTCCTTAAGATTTTTAATTAAAATGTCAGTTAAATAGGTAATGAACTAACATATTTAAGGAGTAATGTACACAAGATACAGCAACTAAGATTTTTACTGCAACATTGACCTTTCCTGTTATGTGACATTGACTTGGTCACATTGTATGCACCACTTTTACTTCCTGTCACATGTTCTCATAAACAAAGTTCAATAGTGGCTAAAATAGTAAATCCTGAACCATATAACACAGTGACAGTAGTGACAAGTACAGGCCCTGGGTGACCAACAACAGAACTGAAACTGAATATTCTATATTCAATCCAGTCAGTAGTGTACAGATTGTTTATGGCACATTTAGCTACCCATAATGGAAGTGTACATCAAAAGGTAACATTTATGTGTATAATTTCTGTGAATTACAGGCCAGTGAACCCAATCAAGGAGTTGACATGACATCAGGAACCACAAAAGTGAAGATAGAGCAATTTATGTTCATCGCGTGAACCTCTGAGATTTGATTACTGTTTCATATTTACTGACCGGTTCTTGTTATTGTGCATTATAAATAAACGGCAGTGAATTTTCTTTATACAGTAATGTTTTTACCCTACTTTTACAGTGCTGACTTCTTACTGCCCTTTGAAGTGGCTGCCCATTGTCGGACCTGGAGATTGATAGGTTGTATGACGTAAGGCCTAATAGAATGTTGTGTTTGTAAGGCTGGCTTGAAGGAATATGGGCTGTAGTATTACCAGGCTTTTATCCCCCTGAGAATTACAGGAAAATTTACTACCTTGTATATAAAGCCTAGAAATTACTGTTGGCGATATTAGCAGGCGGCACTTAACACATTTGTATGGTAGTCCTTTGTCTGCTACTGTAGTGGAGGAGTTAACTCATTTAAAATAAAAAGGTTAGCACCTACATTAAAATAGTGGACAGAGGAATGCAGTTATAAATGTGTTCATTGACTAATATCGCCAACAACAATTTCTGGGCTATTTTTTTTTTTAAACTTCACAGTGTGCATGTCAAGGCCGGGCTTTCCTGCTTTTGAAATCCCAGGGCATCATTAGCAAGGCAGGAGTTCCACTTGCCCTAATGGCCCATTCTTGACCCTGGCTGATCTTCTGGGACCAGGGTTGTTTAAATAATATCAGCAGGTTCCTGGCAGGATTCTGCCTTCATCAGGGAGCCCACCTCAGGGAAGGGAAGAAAATCTCTGCAGCAGGTCTTGGGAATCTATTGCAAATGCATCGGAACAGCTGCCTCCAGAGCAGCTGCAAATGAGTGTAAATTATTTTAGTTGAATGTTTCTGGGGAGTTGAATCGATCAATGTGCGATTGATCCAACTTCTTTTTGTGCCCTTTAAAATTTAAATCCCCCTCCACTGTACAGCACAGCAATGCGAACACCAGGAATTAAACAGGTTTTTCTAGCACCCAGGGTTCTAGGTTAAACTCCTATCATTTGCATATCTTTTTGAATATGCCCGCCCATATTAGAGCCAGCATAACTCTAGCAGAAAATCCTGCTCCAAAGATCAACTGCAGTGGGAACATTACTTGGGACATTGATAATTTGAGTCTAATATCTTAAGTCCATGCAATACCTATCAATGGCACAAGAGTACTGGACATGATTAAATCCAACAACAATCCTTATGTTAAAAACAATATCAGGTCCTGTCTGAAGACCTTGTGGTTTAATCATTCAACGACACATTTTTTTGACCTTCACTCCACAACAAAGTCCCACTTTTCCCTCACCAAATAGCACTCATTATTACTCAGTAAGTACTTATAATGAGTAATGTTTTATGGTGAGACTCCTGGCATGGAGCCTCACCTGACAGGAGCACGAGGCAGAATCAGGCTATAACATTGTAGGGATGATTCTGCAACTTATGCTCCCATCTAGTGAGGCTCCACATGAGGAGTGGAGCTTTGTAAAATTAACTCTACAACCTTATTTATTTTAGAGTGGAAAGAAAGAAGCTAAAAAGCCCAATACTGTATTACTGCCTGCATTGATGAGACTATTAATCTTATCATGTGTTAAAGAAAGAACTTACATTTATATAGCACTCTTCACATCCTCAGGATGTCCCAAAGAGCTTTATAATGAATGAATTACCTTTAAAGCACAATCACTGTTATTATGTGGACAAACACAGCATATAATTTGCACATAGCAAAATACACAAAATATAATTTAGTGGTATTGGTTGAGGGAGGAATGTTGGCCAGGACAGCTCCCTGCTCTTTTTCAAATAGTGCCAGGAGATTTTTTACAACCACCTGAGCAAGCAGACAGGACCTCAGTTTAATATCTCATTTAAAAGCTATCTCTGACAATACGGCACTCCCTCATTGTCAGCCTAAATTATGCGCTCAACTCCATAGTAACACTTGATTTTTATGAATTTCTAACTCAGAAGCAAGAGTGCTACCAACATTCAATTCAGTGGCACTCTCGTTAAAGGCCTAAAGTAACTTTGATGTACCTTGAGAAGGTCAGAGATTTAGGGGGGAAAATTCAGTATCGCCCCGTTTGGGGCGCCATTATCGGCCGTGCGCAAAGTTTAGCACCTGCCGTTAATTATCACCTCCGATGGCAAACTTGGCTTTTATCGCCCATGGAGGTGATTGGAGCTCTATATCAGGCGCTTTACACCTGCCTTAAGGTGCAAAGGCAGAGGAGCGAGGCGCTACCTCAGAGTGCTAGCGAAGCTCATGTGATGTCAGTCAGCAATGGAACACAGACACACTGGCGCCGGCCAGTTCTTAAAGGGGAGTTCTGACGAAAGGTCATCGACCTGAAACGTTAACTCTGTTTCTCTCTTCACAGATGCTGCTTGACCTGCTGAGTTTCTCCAGCATTTTCTGTTTTTATCTTAAAGGGGAGGGTTGATTTTGCACTCCATCCACATCCTGCTCATTGCAGCCTTGAATCTCGGCCTGGAGAGACCTGTACATCAAATCTGCTGGAAAGAACAATGGAGAGACCCAGGGAAAGGGCTCAGAGTGTAGCCCCCACAGTCTCTTCTAAATCGATACAAGGAAGGGCAAATCAAAATGAACCTGCAAAGTGCTGCTCAGTACCCAAAACTCCTTCACACAGCGTTGAATCTCTCCAGAAGTCTCTCTCGCTCTCTCTCAAAATGCGTGGTGCAAAAATGTCACCAACAAAAAAAGGCAGGAAGCGGTCGCCTTTAAATAGCGCTCCCCCAGTCCCTTCCTGACTGCAAAACTCTCCCCTCAACCTCTCCCCTCAAACTCTCCCCTTGCTAGCGGCAGGCGGTAAGGCAGGGGGCGCCACTCAATATCTGGTCCGGGGCACTACCGGGGCATTGCGCACTCGACTGACATCAGAATCTGCCGGCACAGGAGATCGTGGCGGTAGTGTTTAGCGCCACCGCAAAATGTCTAGTTAATTTTGCAAGCGGCGCAAACATCGCCGTGCCCGGGCGCTAGTTGCTTTGCATCCCATTAGCGCCCTCTTAAAGCGCTAACGGGAGGTGCAAACAACTGAATTTGCCCCCCTTAGTATTTATATCTTAGTTTTAATTAAACCATAGACAAAACTTGAATTGAAAATGTTGACACTAGTTACAGGAAGTACGGCACCTGCTGTAATAAGAAATTACTATGGTTACTATTATATCTCAGTTCTGTTGCTGAGTTTTCAGGGTGCCTTTTGTCCCAAGTACTGAGCCCTGCTAAATAAATTCACGAATACATTGGCACTACCCATTTAAGGAGAAAGGATGGACAACCCATGTCACACAGAACTGTGTAGAAATACAAGAATAGAAACAATACAACACATGTATGTAAACTAAAGTACAGGAAATATTCATTCTGGAAGACAGAGTTACCACACCTTCTATAATCAAGACACAGGATTCCTCATTTCCTTTTCAATAAACTGAAAAAAGCAGCAAAAGACGGTGCTCACATAGTGAGAATTAATTGTACAGTCTTAACTTTTCTTTGCAGAGAAAATTAAAGATCTGCTCTTGCCAACACTTGAGCACAACCTTGCCGACACTTAAACGCAGAGGAGGGTGTGACATCCTGCCCTATCTGCCTCCCGCTAATTAATCACTCTGGTATTTAAGACCACTCAAGCAGGCAAATAAATGGAGAATAATTAGTGTATCTTTGTTCTGACCCAATTATGTTTGCCAGGCACTGAGGGGAAGTTGAAAACTTGGGAGAAACGGAGGTATTAGTATGCAGAGCATCCCTTCTGTTATGCAAGTTCCGGGGAGATTAAGTGGAAATCCAAATTAGCAGACCTGTGACTGGGGTTAAGGCTCGGAAACACAGGGAGAACTCTCTTCTTTCTCTTTCCCTTCGTGTATTATAATACAGCGTTTTCAACACCAGACTCCCACTGAGATATTAATTTGCCACGGTCGCATTGGTAACATAGCTACGCCAAATCCAACACAAGTGCCAAGCTCAGTATATTTTTCAGTTTATTTAAATTGTACCTTTTTCACATGTTAAGCAAATCATTATTATTATTAGGCTCTTTTAAAGCAGCTATTTTATTAAAAACGAGAACATGACTTATGGCAACAGTGCAATGTATATTTTAAAAAAACACTTAAGTTTAGTATAATATTTTCCCCTATTGCATATATGTAAAAACTGTTACTAATTTCATATACAAAATAGAGTAAATATAACATATTTGAGTGTTAATCTCTCCATAGCCTTGTGCATCTGCTAAAAGGGTTGTTAGAGCACCTGAGTATTGGTTATGGTGTGTCTGAATTTAAAATTCACTTTAATATTTTGTCTTTGTTATACTCGTTTTGAAGGTTACAGTGCCAGCTCCTGGTGGTGAATCCACTTATTCGGATTCACTGAGAGGTCCTGCATTATACTAACCATATGCTAAGTGAACCAGCAGGTTTGCATGTTTGCACACACAATCAAAAAACTAACTGATGCAATGCTTATATAATTAAACTTTTTAAAAAGCAGTCTCAAAGACAGAAAGGATCTTGGCGAGATGGGGAGGACTAGTTCATGGCTCCTTCCAAGTAGGAAAACATTGACAATCTGTACTGTTACCGAGGTGCTATGGAGATGCTGATGGGCAATTATCCCAACTTGACTACTAGACTGCCTCTTAGAGCTGGTCTTCTCTGGACAAGCTTTGAGGTTAGGATTGCATCAGAGTGCAGTTCTACTGTGAAAGTGTTTTGAAGTCAAAGCTAAAAGTGTTGTATAATGGAGATATTTAAATTCTACAGTCCCATTTATTTTAATTTTATTTTAAGTAAAGAATTTTTTTTGCACTGAGTACCAGAGCCAAGGGGATAGAGTTTCCGCTTTGGGCACAATCGGCAATCTTGGTGCTAAGTGCACTGTTTTTTCCGGTGAAGTTACGGCTCAATTTTCCGCCCAAACTCGTTTGCATCATCCCCGGTGTCCCAGCCAATATTTATCCCTCAACCAACATAACAAAAACAGATTATCCGGTCACTATCACATTGCTGTTTGTGGGACCTTGCTGTGCGCAAATTGACTGCCGCGTTTCCCACATTGCAACAGTGACTACGCTTCAAAAGTACTTAATTGGCTGTAAAGTGCTTTGAGAAGTCCGGTGGCCGTGAAAGGCGCTATAGAAATGCAAGTCTTTCTTTTTTCTTTATCACAAACATAAAATCTTCCATGAACCAGTGGAATCGGGCAGCGGAATAGAACGTAATTGTTTTGGGTTTTTTTGCATTAAAAAATATTCCTCGATGTATTTAAGAGTGTTAACCTGGTGCAGTTTTACTAATACAGCTGAAAATGGGTGTGTCACAAAAAATAAGCATTTTAAATAAGAGTGTCAAGATATTCAAGATGGACTCCCAGTACTCTTCGGTGGGAGTCCACCTCTGTGGGGGAGGGAAATTATCATGGTGCTGCAGTGAGGCACTCATTGCAGCAGCTGAAACATTTAAAGGGAGTAGCTACTGTGGATCCAGTACAATTCATTCTGCTTGCCTCCTACTGCCATAGTACCTCTCCCAACTCTTCCCTTCAGGTCTTCCCTTCCACTGGCAGTGCAGAGGCAAGAACAGAGGGAAATCTCCCAGAGACCTAATACTGCCCTCTCACCGCCATTTGCATCCAGCAGCGTGGGCAATGTGGATGTTATCAACAGCTGGAAGGGGAGGGGCGGGTGGGGGAAGGCGGCGATTGAAAATCACAGCGGCCAATTTTAGGTGCAGGATTCAGTGGAAGGCCTCCATGCTCCATTTTCTAAATCCCAGGACCACGCATTTCCATGAGGTAATACAGAACAAAATCCCTTGCAGAATCATAGAATGGTTACAGCACAGGACACCATTCGGCCTGTCGAGCCCATGCTAGCTCTCTGCAAGAGCGCTTTAGCTAGTCCCACTCCCCCACCCTTTCCCCACAGCCCTACAAATTTTTTTCCTTCAGGTACCTATCCAATTTGCTTTTGAAAACCACTATTGAGTCTGCCTCCACCACCCTTTCAGGCAGTGCATTCCAGATTCTAACCACTCGCTGAGTAAAAAAGTTTTTCCCCATGTCGCCTTTGGTTCTTTTGCCAAACACCTTAAATCTGTGTCCTCTGGTTTTTCGACTCTTCCGCCAATCGGAACAGTTTCTCTCTATCTACTGTCTAGACCCCTCATGATTTTGAACACCTCTATCAAATCTCCTCTCAACCTTCTCTACTCTAAGGAGAACAATCCCAGCTTCTCTAGTCTATCCACGTAACTGAAGTCCCTCATCCCTGGAACCATTCTCGTAAATCTTTTCTGCACCCTGTCTAAGGCCTTCACATCTTTCCTAAATTGTTTACAGTTATCAGACGGAGAAATTTGCACTCTATCTCTGGATTAGACTTGGACTCATATCCCAGATGTATAAGAGCAGCATGCTGACCCACCACACAGTTGCAGTATTTCAAAACTGTACATACCTTCTGAGCCAATGTAGTACCCAGAGGCTTTGTTGCAGTTAACACAACATCTTGTGTTATTGTACATCTGTGATCTAATAATCATCTGAATGTAAAGAATCATGTTATGATAACATTAATGGGATGGGATTTTCCTGCCATCAGAAGGTGCAGGAGGTGCTGCTACTATTGTGTGCAACCTGTGTCTGTGCAATAATGGCAGGAGTGTGACCTGCCCCCATTTCCAAGTACCAGGCCTCATATAACAGTAAAATGATGCCCGGTAAACAATATTATCCTGCCATCCAGTATGTCCTTACACTATGTCCATCGCTGATGGGGGAAAATAACAACAGAAACCAGCCCTTTCAGTGTACAACTGAAGAAGTCACTCTCTGATCTGCAGTAGACTTGATTATAAACTGGAGAGCAATTCGGAACAGGACAGAACCGCAACCTTCCTGTGAATATAGTGACGATCTTTTTAAAAAAGTGGCAATTTTTTTTGCACATGTTCATTAATGCACTTTAGAATATTTATACATTTTACTGAAGGGGGAATCAGTTTGCTTTTTGCAGTAGTGGATTTTCCACCAGTATCACTGCTGATCAATGTCTACCAGCCAATGGAGAGGGATAGATTCTGGTCTTGTGCTTAAAATAAATCTATGTTGAATTGGAAGTTTTTTGTTTACAATAATTCACCAACTGTTGCATACAATAACTTTGGGGTCTACACACTGAAACAAAGAACAGTGAAAATCCTTTATAGAAAGAAAGTGATCCCATATACAGTACAATGAAATGGCACTGGAAGTGAATACCAACACATCAATAATTTTTAACAAACTGCAGAAAAAAAAGCTCTTCAATTCAAGGCAAACAGAGGCATTCCTGAATGCATTCACTCAAGTAGCACAGCTGACAGCTACCAGTGAGATCCTATACTTTTCATTGCTGGGACTCTTTCCCTCTACCCCCAATACTCATAGATTACTCGTGTCAGCCCACACTCTCAGATTCATAATTTGTGTGTATATCCAGGTAGGTCACCAGATGTGAAAAATTGTATCCCCTATCTCAGCTATTCCCTATGTGCAGATTCATATCACCCTGGGGGCATAATACTCGACCTAAATACACTGTACATAACATGTGATACAACCAATATATTACTGAGTAACTTATTGTGTTCAAAAAAAGTGAAATAGTTCAAGGTCTACTGGCTCATTTATATTAATTATTTCATATATTTACATAAAGAAAATGAAACTGAGGCAGAGACTAAAGGGCAGCCACTCAACATCTAGTTTGTATGTTTTAAATAGAGCAGAATTATTAAGAGCTGATTATTAATTTATCTGTAGTAAGTCAAAGATAAAGTAGAATAAATTAGTGATTAAATGAAAGATCAAGAACATGTTTAATTAAAGGACTTGCAATTCCACAACATCACAGCAAAATTATGCATGGTTATGTCATTTGTGATGCCAGGAACAACTAAGTGACCAATTTGTGCGGTTCCAGTTTCCTGTTGATCAGGTTGGGGTTGTGACATTTGTAATGTGGTTCTTTCATTCTCCTTTCAGCAGGACCTGGGAAAGGAAGTTGCCCTTCTTCCCACTGACCTTGATTTAATCAATCCAGTGTCTCCTCTGGCAACCTCTGGTTCTTGTTCTGTATGTTTCCCTCTAATGATATTCTGAGATGGCCTTTGTCTCTCATCCTGCATGTGCTCGCTGGACCATGTCCACTACAATCAGCAGACATGACATTCCCACAAGCATCGCATTTCCCCTGGGAGTGGTGGACAGTGATGGCATGTAGAGGAAGTGTAGGATCAGACCATTAGCCATTGACTACTGGTCTCGGCACTAATTCAGGACTTTGCAGTTCCCTGTAAGTACATGCAGTAAATGCTGGATCACACATAGCAGGTAAGGTTCATTAGCACAAAAATAGCAACCACTCTAGGATAATCATGTAATTGCCAGAGTGTGTGGGACACACACTCCAAAAGACAGAAAACAATTGGTGTCTGCAACTGCCCGACAAGTATCCAGGTGCAAGTCCCTATCTGATACGGTCAGAGAATAGAATAAGAACATAAGAAATAGGAGCAGGAGTAGGCCATTCGGCCCCTCGAGCCTGCTCCGCCATTCAATAAGATCATGGCTGATCTGATCTTGGCCTCAACTCCACTTTCCTGCCTGCTCCCCATAACCCTTGACTCCCCTGTTTTTCAAAAATCTGTCTACCTCCACCTTGAATGACTGACTATTGTACAGCTGTCTTAAATCAAACATATTTACAGCTGCAACCTAATCATAAACATATTGTAAATCTAGTAAAAATATATTTTTAATTACAGCAAAACAAATCCAGTTTATCACTTACCATTTGGCATTAAAAAAAAACCTACTGTTTATAACTACATGACTTTTTTTCTTAATAGGGTTCTAAAAATGTGTGTTTTTGACATTGCTAATATCAAGAATACTTCACCAACTATCTCTTAAAAATTAGGCTGTTGAAAAAGATTATAAACTTTTGTACATTGATTCCTGGGATGAGAGAGCTGTCCTATGATGAGCTATTGTGTAGAATGGACCTATACTCTTTGAAGTTTAGAAGAATGAGAGGTGATCTCATTGAAACATACAAGATTCTGAAGGGGATTGACAGGTTAGATGCTGAGAGGTTGTTTCCCCTGGCTGGAGTGTCTAGAACTAGGGGGCATAGTCTCAGGATAAGGGGGTAGGCCATTTGAGACTGAGATGAGGAGGAATTTCTTCACTCAGAGCGTTGTGAATCTTTGGAATTCTCTGCCCCAGAGGGCTGTGAATGCTGAGTCTTTCAATATATTCAAGGTTGAGATCGATAGATTTTTGGACTCTAGGGGAATCAAGGGATATGGAGCTGAACTCAAGGTGTGAGGTGAGAGTGACTGCCCTTGACATCAAGGCAGCATTTGATTGAGTGTGGCATCAAGGAGCCCTAGCAAAACTGAAGTCAATGGGAATCAAGGGGAAAACTCTCCATTGGTTGGAATCATACCTAGCACAAAGGAAGTTGGCTGTGGTTGTTGGAGGTCATTCATCTCAATCACATGACATCACTGCAGGAGTTCCTCAGGGCAGTGTCCTAGGCCCAACCATCTTCAGCTGTTTCATCAATGACCTTCCCTCCATCATAAGGTCAGAAGTGGGGATGTTCGCTGATGATTGCACACTGTTCAGCACCATTCGAGACTCGTCAGATACTGACGCAGTCCATGTCCATATGCAGCAAGACCTGGACAACATTCAGACTTGGGCTGACAAGTGGCAAGTAACATTCGCACCACACAAGTACCAGGCAATGACCATCTCCAACAACCGAGACTCTAACCATCTCCCCTTGACATTCAATGGCATTACCATCACTGAATCCCCCACTATCAACATCCTGGGGGTTACCATTGATCAGAAACTGAACTGGACCAGCCATATAAATACTGTGGCTTCAAGAGCAGGCCAGAGGCTGGGAATTCTGCGGCAAGTGTCTCACCTCCTGACTCCCCAAAGCCTTTCTACCATCTACAAGGCACAAGTCAGAAGTGTGATGGAATACTCTCCACTTGCCTGGATGAGTGCAGCTCCAACAACACTCAAGAAGCTCGACACCATTCAGGATAAAGTAGCCCGCTTGATTGGCACTCCCTCCACCACCGGCGCACTGTGGCTGCAGTGTGTACCATCTACAAGATGCACTGCAGCAACTCGCCAAAGCTCCTTCAACAGCACCTTCCAAACCCGCGACCTCTACCACTTAGAAGGACAAGGGCAGCAGACGCATGGGAACATCACCACCTACAAGTTCCCCTCCAAGCCACACACCATCCTGACTTGGACCTGTATCGCCGTTCCTTCACTGTCGTTGGGCCAAAATCCTGGAACTCCCTAACAGCATTGTGGGTGTACCTACACCATACGGACTGCAGCGGTTCAAGAAGGCGGCTCACCACCATCTTCTCAAGGGCAATTAGGGATGGGCACTAAATGCAGGCCTAGCCAGCGATGCCCACATCCCATCAATGAATTAAAAAAAAGGTCGGGCGGGAAAGTGGAGTTGAGGTCGATGATCAGCCATGATCTTATTGAAACATAGAAACATAGAAGATAGGAGCAGGAGTAGGCCATTCGGCCCCTCGAGCCTGCTCCGCCATTCAATGAGATCATGGCTGATCATCGAAATTCAGTACCCTGTCCCTGCCTTCTCCCCATATCCCTTGATCCCTTTAGCCTTAAGAAATATATCCAACTCCTTCTTGAATATATTTAATGAATTGGCCTCCATTGCCTTCTCTGGTAGAGAATCCCACAGGCTCACCACTCTCTGGGTAAAGAAATTCCTCATCTCTGTCCTAAATTGCTTGCCCCTTATCCTTAGACTGTGACCCCTGGTTCTGGACTCCCCGGCCATCGGGAACATCCTTCCTGCATCTAGTCTGTCTAGTCCTGTTAGAATTTTATAAGTTTCAATGAGATCCCCTCTCATTCTTCTAAACTCCAGCGAGTATAAGCCCAATTGACCCAATCTCTCCTCATATGTCATTCCTGCCATCCCAGGTGTCAGTCTGGTGAATCTTTGCTGCACTCCCTCCATGGCAAGAACATCCTTCCTCAGATAAGGCGACCAAAACTGCACACAATACTCAAGGTGTGGTCTCACCAAGGCCCTGTACAACTGCAGCAAGACATCCTTGTTCCTGTACTCGAACCCTCTCGCTACGAAGGCCAACATACCATTTGCCTTCTTAACCGCCTGCTGCACCTGCATGCTTACCTTCAGCAACTGGTGCACAAGGACACCCAGGTCTCGTTGCACTTCCCCTTCTCCCAATCTATTGCCATTCAGATAATAATCTGCCTTCCTGTTTTTGCCACCAAAGTGGATAACCTCGAATTTATCCACATTATACTGCATCTGCCATGCTTCTGCCCAATCACCCAACCTGTCCAAATTATACTGGAGTTTCTCGGCATCCTCCTCACAGCATACACGCCCACCCAGCTTTGTGTCGTCTGCAAACTTGAATGGCGGAGCAGGCTCGAGGGGCCATATGGCCTATTCCTGCTCTTATTTCTTATGTTCTTATGTAATCGTATTTTGATGGCTACAGATGGAGCTACACATTAACGGAGTGGAATCCCTTGTAGCTGATGATGGCAATGGGATTGTGTGAAAGGGCCTGTCGGGCCCCATGGGTGCCATCAATGACATCCAAAGGACTTTGTGGAATTCTACTGTCCACAAAAACTGCACAGCCCTCTCATTCTGTTGCAATTGTCCATGAAGAAAGTGGCAAAATTGTTTACTCTGGTGAACAACACAATAGTCACCCACCTGATACATTCTGAACTGCAGATTAACTGATGTTGCTTGTGCCTTCTGTAGCAACTTGGAATGAGCTAGATGCATAAAACTGACAATACCGCTATAGATTATAGACAGTCTTAAAAAAACACCAGGTCCCCCTTTAAATTCTGACTTCCAGTCAACCAAGAAGGTGTCTGCTCCCAAGACTCATTTTATACAGGCAAACTATGGCAAAATATATTCCTGTTGAAAATCATAGGAAATTGCACATATAGTAACAAATATGCCAATACAATATATTACAATATTAAATTGAAGTCCTTGCCCATTTTTGGCAACAGCTCCAAAGGCCTATCTTAAGACCCAACTGGAGAATTCACAAGCAGCACAGAATGGACAGAGATCTTTTGAGAAGAATCTCTGCCCAATTTTTCACCCCTCAACTCCAGTGCCTATTCCATTCAGACACCACGAGACTGGAAAATCTCCCTCTGTGGAGATCAAAATAGCACTCTGAGAGCAATAGAACAAATTGTCTCTGCAACTTCATAGTGGTTTTCTTCATAGAAACATAGAAAAACATTTCGGGTTGAAATTTTCTTTAGTGAACCTTTACCCATCAAGCTGAGGACTGAGGAATGAAACACTGGTCCATCTTAGTCACTTAGTTGTTCCTGGCATCATCAGCATCAAACATACAATACTCTCAGATGAAGTATTGCACAGTGTGGTTTACTCTGTCCCAACAGTGCACCTTCTATTTTAATCTAAACTCCAGCCTAGTACCTCAGAACCAGTATGACATTTCCATCTTCCAGATCACTCATCCCTATGTTTTCTTTTAGTAAGATTGCCAATATGTCCCAAGTTATGCACTACCCTGTGCTAAGCACCAATGACCAATCGGAAATGGGTGCAAACCACCCAAAGCCATTTTATATAGGACTGCTAATACCAAAGAAACAGAAGACTTATCTGATTGTCTAAGTTGTAGAAATAATAGAGGTGATTTTAACCCTGATTGCCCGGTGGAAACCAAGTTGGCAGGCAGTTAAAATGGTCCATGGGACTTACTTGTAGCAATCCTGCTCTCTTTGATTTTAACCTGCTCTTCTGAGCAAGTGAGAGGGACACCCCATGGAAACCAGGGGGTCCTTCTTTAAATATGTGTGTCGGGCTCTGATGACATCTTCGGGGCCACTGCTATTTTAACCAGAGGAGTGTGCAAGAAAGCTGTTGTGGCTTTCAGGCCAGTGGGAAGAGTCGTCGGGGCCAAAAGGTAAATCTTTTTATTTTAATGTTTTACTTTCTTTGTGGGTCCAGAAAGAGTCCTCCTCCTCCAGGATGACAAGGAAAGTTTAGGCCTCCTCTGCCCCAAGCTTCTGCCCCCCTCCCCCACCCCACCCCACCCCCTTCCTCATCCCAAGACCTGCTTCCTGCGACTTACCTAAGTGCCAGAGACTGTTCCTTCAGTTCCCCGCGATGACCCCCTGCCACCCAATATTGCGCTTTTGCCCGCTGACCAGCGCTTCCTGACGGTTTTGGGCTGGAACCTGACTGAGGCTGTGCAGATGAGGCCTCGGGAGTGCAGAGGTCATGATGGTTTGCCGCCCGCCCGACTCTCGCCCCTGAATTAAAATCAAGGTTCATCTGTGTTGACAAGCAGGTCTCAGTCCTTTCTTCATAGTGGTATTCTTGAGAAAGCAATTTTATACTTGCAGTAAAATATGGTTTGTGTCTCTGTAACTGCTATGATCTGCAGTTCCATCTTTTTTCCACATGGATGCCACTTAAATTATGCGCCTATTGCTCTAACCTGCACTGTGCCCATTAGCAACTGTTCAACTCATACTTCTAAGCAATTTCTTAATATGCAAGTTATAGGCACACAGAATGATGAAAAGGGGCAGTGCTCAGCACTCAGTCCTCATTACCATAATTTCCACTGAAAGATGTTGGTAGATAAGTGTTGGATGGAGCTTAGCACAATATACCATATGCATACATGCATGAGCGTGGAGTTCCGGTGGCGTGGGACTTCCATCCACCCCTCCTTACATATCCCGATCCTGACCCATTTTCTTGGCCTGTGGTTTATTCCATATGCATGATGGGCTCCAGGTGGGATTCCCACTGTCAAGAGGGAGCCCACCAATGCAAATTAAGAAACTCTGGTGGTACACAACAGGGGTCCCACTGCTGCAGCAGAAGAGGCAGCAAGGGACCTTAAATGGGCAGAAGCTCCCTGAAGATCAGAAGCAAGGCTCCCACAGAAGGCCTTGGCTGAGAATGAGGCCTTGAACAGGTAGATAGTTGAGGCTGACTGAAAGGAGAGGAGGCCATTACAAGATCCTCTCTCTCCACTGGAGGAACTTAGGACCTTTGCTACCATTTCGCAGGACCTATCACCACCTTCCCCATGGCGGTCAGGGAAGCAGGAGAATATAGGACAAATGGATGGAAAGCCTGCTGGTAACCCGAGCCTTGCCTGCCCACTGCTATCTGTATGGAGTGGGTGGAGAAGAAGTGGCCAGGAGACAGGGAGGGAAATCCCAGTCAGTGCGGTGAACAGTTGGCCTCACTGCCTGAATTTTGCTGTTATTCTCAGCCACAATTCTGCCTGACTTTGGGCAGGATTGCAGAGAAGAATTTCTACCATAAACTCTGCCCACAATCTCAAGGCACATTTATATTCATATTGGGATTTCAAATCCCACTCCCCCCTTGTTACTGCACTGTCCAGTGTGGAACTGAGTCACACAGAACAGGAAGGTCCTAGGTTCAATCCCCAGTAGGTACTGAGTCTCAACTGGGATGGCAGCAGAAACATTACAATTGGCCTCAGTGACTCTGGACTGGGAAAATAAAAGAAAATGTAGCCAGGCCTCCCACTCCACTCCTGACCACTGCTGGAAAGTGTCCTTATGTGGATGTAGGGTGAGAAGCAAATTGGACTCTGCAATTATGCCCCCAATAACTGAAAAGGTGGCTGCCACTTACTACCTAGACTTGCATATTAAGAATGGCTGCTTGGATAAGATACCCCAGGGCATCCAACACTAAACTGTACTCCAGCATATCTGTGCCCTCAGGAGAAAGAAAATGAAATAAAATATATATATAATAGATGTATATATATTAACAGATAGATAAATCGATAGATTTATTATATATATTTTTATATATAGATATTTTATATATATATTATATAGATAGATCAGTAGATATATATTAAACAGCATTGCTTTCACTTAAGTGCAGCATTCAGAATCAGTGCATCGCCATCACACCAAGAACTGTGAGGCTCAGCTTCCCATTCACATTGATAACAAATCGTGCTATCATCTGGAACTGGGCACCTTGCCAGTTAGGAGTCTTTCCACTTTGCCGCTGCTGTGCAGTTTTTCACTGCGATGAATAGCGAGCAGAGTTGCTTCAGTTTCTGAGTGGCGTTCCCTTGGCACGAAAAGGCACGATGGGGATTTTGGGGGGGGGGGGGGGGCAGCTGCTTGTCCAAAACCACCCTGTTGTTTCTCTTGAGGAAAAAGAGCATACATATGTGAAATTAACAGCTCGAGGTGCTTTACACCCTTAGCAGTGGTTCACGTGAGCGCACAGGTTTAGTCGGCTAGTCAGCTTCATACACCTTCTTTGCCTCGTTTAATGGAATAAAAGTAAAAATCCCATCACAGATGAGACACACATTAAAATGTGAGGTCACACCTCTTGGGCATGGATCCATACAGATCTCCGACAGTGCCTAATCCTCATTAAAAGAGAGCTGGTGCATCAAAGAGACAGCGCTCGCATCAAGGGATCAGGCCACTGCTGAAAGAGCTGGCCTGGTCTGCGGCTGCTGCCGAGCAGCACAATGTAATTTATCCACAGTAGCAGGAGCAGAGGTCAATGGTTTTATATTAATGGTGATCACAATGGTTCGAAGTCACGGCGTGTGTTGGAAATAAGAATCATACATGGCAGCGAGGCACGCTCTGTAGAAGGAAATGAGCTGTGGCTGCATTTCCTCATGGCTCGTCTGTAATCAGTTGCAAATGTATGTGCAAAAAAAAACCCTCAAAAAACCCAGAAACGCTGCTTCAGAAAGAAATGTTATTCAACAGCTTGCGAGTATTGTGCTGGTGCTACTTGGGGGGGTGGGGGAGGTCGGGGAAGTCCTACGGTTTAACCCCTAAACAGCAATTGCTGCCATCAGAATTCTGCTTTCAAAATTAAAGGGTTACAAAGAAATCACATTAGCTTTAACATACTTAGCTTTACAAAGTATTACAAAGTAGTTACAGCACTGAAAAAGGCCATTCGGCCCAATAGATCCAAGCTGGTGTTAATGCTCCACACGAGCCTCCTCCCACCAACGTTCCCTCTGTCTGCCGGTCCTGCGCAGTGTTAAGTTTCGCGAGACTGTGAATGGGCCGCGCAGCCCCTTAAAGGGGCCGTGCACCCAAAAAAGAATTAGGGGGAACACTGCCTCCCACCCCATTTCCTCTAACCCCATCAATATATCCTTCTATTCCTTTCTTCCTGTGATTATCTAGCTTCCCATTAAATGCATCTATGCTATTCTTGTGGTAGCCAGTTCCACATTCTACCCACTCTCTGTGTAAAGAAGTTTCTCCTGAATTCCCTGATGGTTTAGTGATGTTGCACTAAAACCTACCGAACAGCATTTGAATCGCTGCCTGTGCTGAGGTTGGTGATCCCAGCTGGAGAACACTTGGCAGTGTTACAACTAACCTCAACACACCTGAGCCAGAAAAGTGAAAAATAAACCTGGGTTCACACTCCTGATTACTATGTACTGACCCCCTGATAAAGGGTAAACATGTTGGGTGAGGACAGGATTGGGCTTGATTGTGATATCCATAGCAGTCAAATAACAAATTGCCAATCAGTGTTAAGGCTCACACATGAATAATAGCCAGTTGGCTGAAATCCTGCATAGCTGAGGGCATCTGTGGAATTGAACCCAGGAAGAGTCAAGGCCTTCAGGGGTGGAGGGAGCGAAAGCTTGAAAAAAGCAAAAGGCCCAGAAGTTACACATTGGGACATTTTAATTTATTTTTCAATTTAGTTCTGGAATTATTTAATGATTCTCGAACGGCCTTGTACAATGTGCATCTTGGATCATGCACTGAATGTTTTTTTTTCATTTTTACCCTTTTGGATAAAAATAGTGTTCCTGTGGAAAAAGTTACTGAGTTAGATAGCATGAGAGAGGCAGATTGACACCAGTTCAGGTATTAACCGAGGGTATTTGCACTTCAAATCTAAGCGCCCCTCCCACTCCATCACACAGCCTCAGTGACAACCACACCAGCTGATGGCATCACTGTTTAAACACAGACATTTAACAGTGCAAATATATCGACAAAAATACAGAAATAAGCAAAAGAATGTTAAAGGTAGGTACAATTCTGTGCAAGTGAAAGGGTTTCTGTGGGTGACACCCCCTCTTTAAGCAAGTGTCACAAACAGTGTTTGTTGCATAGACTGTACGTCGATACCTCAACAGGGTTTTGTTTAGAGAGCGCCCTTTCCTGAACTGCTACAGTGCAGGATACATCAACTGGTATGCAATAATTACAATTAATATATCATCTCTATTAAAAAGTGTGAAATATTCTTAGGCACAAATGAGATTGAAATTTACTTTCATTCAAGATCGTTTTATGCACGAACCATGTGCTGAAACAAAATATTAACACATGAAAAACATAGGATACATCACAGAGTCTTCTGACCCCAAAATATCAGTGAGTGACACTCAGAACACAGATATGTTCCTTTTCAGTCTCTCAGCATCTCCCCCCGCCCCCCCCTTTCATAGCCTGACCAATACCGGCACTTAAAACTAGTGCACAACAGAAAAGACAAAGGCACTGGACTATGCTTCCATGTGTACCTTCTGCAACCCATGTTTCTTGGCCTTAGTGTTCCCATTGGGTCTATTATACCTCACTCAATGATACTCTTATTTCATTTACTATCTTCTGTAGTCGCGGTGCAACATTATCGAAACAAGACACAGGACTGTTCAAGCTCTCCTCTGGAAGAGTTTTCCCTTACCCATGTTTGATCTCAATGTACACATGTTTTGTTCTAATATTAATTAAATTGTTCTGAAATGTTTTTCAATGTATTTGCTTGGCATACCTCACTGACCATGATTCATAAATCAATATTAATGTATGCTGCATGCAAAATCCAATACAATTATTATTCACATATCCAGCAAGTGTTTACATGTATGTGTGAAATGCTAATGTAACTTGTTTTGGGCCAATCTTATTTATTGAACAGAATGTACAATTTAATCTTTTTTTGAAATGACTAGATTACTCAGCCATAGAGTTGAAAAGGTGCAGACGCTAGCAGAGTTGTGATGTTGTTTCATAGACTGAGCACTAGATGGCACATAACCTTCAAGAAGCCAGAGCTAGTGGAGGGAGGGCTGGTAGGAGGGAATCTGAGTCCCGTTACTTTATTTTCACAGATGGGGACACATCACCCATGGTTAGCTGAGAACTGATGACAATTACATCGTATATCACTGGCAGGTTGGACTGCTGCCCACCGCGAGGACTCGCACTTTCAACACCAAGGAGTGCTGATCTGAATACTGAATCACCATTGTGCTCTGCAATTGCTGCATAATGTTATGCCTTTAACTATATAACGTAAAAGCTTACCCGGCGTAAGCAAATAACCTGTTTCAATTCAAAAAGTTCAGTCAGACAATTGATTTTTGACAATACGATTGGATATGGGAATCTGAAACCAACCAATGAAATGACCAAGTTTCATTAACCTCTTGCCTTGTTTGGCAGTTGCATGGAATAATTCTGCTTGGACAACCCAGTAGCTTAAGCTGTTAGTTATCTGAAGGTCACAACTTTAGAGTTTCTGAGCTGCCTGCCATCGGTCTCACTTCAGGACAGAGCTGCTAATTGGAACACACAATATAAGTCAAGTACCAATCAGATCCTTAATGAATATTCACATCTCAGGATGACTCAGAATACAACTCGCTTAGTTGTTCATGTTTCCTTTGCTACTTACTTATCCCCTTTGGAAAATAGTGCCAAGCTTGTCTGGAGGAGTAATTTCCCATCTTGATCCCTTCTGCATATGTCCAACATTTTCTCGAAAGCACACCAAAAATGTCCCTCCTACAGTTAATCTGGTGGCCAGTGACAATGGTTGTGAGCGAGTGACTCAGGCAGCTGTATTCTTTTCTTCTTTCAAAGCAATGTATTTGTAAAAAATTATATTTAAAATAAAAACTCTGTCTTGAGTCATTTTACAGCCTGGAGTCATGAGGGAATATGTTCCAAAGTAGCATTTAAAAAATAGTTTTGCTAAAATGCATCAGTATATGTACAAATTATCTACCCCTCCCCCTCCCCCAGAACTATTCTTCAAGACAGTTGAATGAATTGCAAGTTGCACTATAAAAAATAAAAAGATTAATGTATTGATGGAGAATTCAGCTTCAATGCTCTAAAGTTAATAACTGTGTTTTGGCATTAGCATAAATTTGACCAGAAATCTGAAGTTATCGCCATTTCTTCAGTTGGTTTGACTGAGTTCAGTTATTTTTGTAATTATGCAATATTTTCTCTCCTTTCCCTTCTTTCACTATTGTTGATGCACCTATTACTCCAGTCAAGAGAGTATGACAGGCCATCTGACCTAAGCAAGTAGCATTTGCCAATGCTACTCTATAATTGGTCACTAGGACATGATTAGACTGGGCTAAAGTGAATCTCCCTCTGATTCTCACTGCCCCTCACATAATACCTGATCTCCACTCAGACCACTACTGAAACATGGCTGATATCCAAAATTTACTGCTTGGAGAATCTCAAGCATTGACTCCTGGTCGACTGCTTTCGAAGGCAGCATACCTGGATTCAAGCTCCAAATAAAAAGAAACAATTTCTACAACACAGGGTCTCTAAACTCCTCCTCCTCTATGCAACCTCCCTACAAACAAACTGTAGTGTGCAGGTGATATCACGATGCCCTAATTTGCATGGTTTTGTCTCTCATTAGCTTCACCAGAAAAGGAAATGATCATCAATATTTTGATATCCCCCCAGTCCTGTACAGACTTTTACAGAGTAAAAAGCCATTCTGATAAAGAAACCCACCACGTATATTTTTAAGGAGCACTGCTTCTCACAGCAACATGGCCACCCCTTTCCTTCTCATAAGCCTTAAAGATGGAGGGTGACCCTTAGTAGACTCCTGCTTTCTTTCACTCCATTTTATTTGACGCCCCCCACCCCCACCCCTCAACCCCCACTTGTCTGTAGAGTTTTTCAAAATTGCTCATAAAAGAATGGCATAGAAACAATTTCAGGTGGTTTGTCAAGCACAGATTTCACTTAAACAAGAGCCAATACCACGAGTACCAGCTGCACCCTGATAGCACTATCTTATAGCAAACATAAGACAAGAGTACAAAAAGACCATCAAGCTCACCCTGCTATTTAGGTCTACGTTCAGAACCCACAGAGATCCTTTTTTATTGTCTCCTATTTTGGTACCATATCTACCTGCTCCCCGATAAATCAGAAATCTTTCATTTCCTTTCCGAATGCTTCAGGTTAGTCCCCAAATTTTCCCCTTTTTATTCTTTCATATTTTGAAGGCAATGACTCATGCCAGTGTACAGGTCTGAGGGCACACAATCCTGTGATATCTGATTTGGCACCTTTTCTGTACAGCAAGTGTTATTTGACCATAGGAGGCATCACACTGACCTTGATCCTGTTCCTCACTCACTGCACACACATAAGCACTTCGCCACCGGAGCTTATTGGACATCAAGAGCAGCAACCCTGGCTGGTTTTTCACTTTCCTATCCCAGAATGCTGAGGTCAACTGGAACTCCCCTATCACCACCCTGGCAGAGATCGGCTAACTCAACACAGTCCAGGAACTGAACATTGCATGTTCCTGGTCTATGCGGATCAGTTCAACACCATAAGTTGAATTTATACATTGTGCCATGGGGATGGTTCATTGGGTTCAGTTGCTGAATATCTCAGAAACTCAACAAATCTAAGGGGGTAATTTTCACCTTCACCGTAAAGGAAATGAAAATCAGGAGCATTCTATAAGGGGCAGGCAATCCGCTTTGCCAGTTTATCACCCAAGTGGTGAAGGTGAAAATTACCCCCTAAATATGAAGTACTTACTCCTTAAATTAAGTTTAGCTTATGTTTTCCTGAACTTATAACCATACCTCATGGTTCTGTCACACAGTTTAAAAAAAGTATCGCCATTATATTTAGTAGCTATCTGAGTTTTAAATAATACTCAGCTATATTTAATATGGTGCTGCACAGTGACTCCACACAAACACAAGTAGTTGCAGTGTTTTTGGCACTTAGGAAGGTACAGGAATGGAAAAGAACATTATGGTCCATCAGGCTGGTCTCAACATTAAATTGCACACCAGCCCACTCCGCCTCATGATTAAATTGTTTAAACACTTTAAGCAGAAAAAAAAAACCCTGCTACTGCAACGCTTGTACAAGCGGTGCTAACGGCCACTGTGTTGGATGGTTTTCACAAATTCCCAGAAGCTAACCTGGCAACAATGCCCTTTTAAGGCCTGGTGTGGGTCTAAAATGAAAAGTTGAATGTCTCACTCCGGCAAGTACACAAGTGAAGAATACTCATAAGGGTCTGTTTCACGGTGACAATTAATGGTGTGCACTGAACCAGAGCTGATAACTGACCATTGCTTTTGCAGCTGTTTCTATTGCTACAGAATGGGCACACTGTGAAAGAGAGCCTCCCCTCCTCCACCTCTCAATCCCTGTTTCCCACACGTTAACATTCCCTGTCACCTCCAGCACTGTTACTGACCCATGTTGAGCATTAGTAAAGGATGATAAGTTTGCTGCCTTCATCCCTGTCCTAAGGGGCTGCACATTATCCTATCAAACATCAGTACCCATTTCTCCAGGATATTTGTCAACCTAAGCGGGCTTTTAAGACAAATGAAATGGGCGACAACTTAACCAATGTAATTTTTTTCCCAAAGAATTGGATGGAGGCTTTGGGTACTGTAGCAGTCATAAATAACCACCTGAGGCTGGGAGCAGTGTTTTTAAATTTAAAATGACAAGGTCACTTTTTTCAGTGTACTTACTGAGTACTTTTATAAGGAATTCCTTCATGTCTTCTTTGCTTTGTTTCCATTTTTCACGTTAATACATTCAGAAGTGTTCTTTTAAACCATTCCCCCAACAAAAAAAATCACTGTTGTTTCTGTTTATTTCATGTGCGCTTTTCAAAGCAATTTATATTTTTAAACTGTCCGTTGGAGCGATACGTTGTCAAATAGTACTTGGTGATTTAGTGCACAGCCCATCTATTAATTGCCTGCATAATTTGTGATACAAAATTATAGTCAACAGGGGTGCATGCATTGAATATTCGTCTCAATAGTATCATAAATTGCATATTTTGTGAGTCTTGACTGAATTAGGTTTTCCTTCCTGTGGAGTTTGTGCACATATAGCACTGTCTTTGAGCACAAAATAAGTCCTACCTTACTTATTACTGATTTACAATCATTCTCACAATCATTTACTCCTGTGGCACTTGGGCTGCCCTCATCATATTTTACTAAACAATTTTAAGCTTCTATTCCACAATGCTAGCCTGTATTTTGTTTAAATATCCTGATATAATTGTCTTACAGACCAAACCTTTTCCTCTACCCTGATGCTAGTGGAAAATAAAACTATTGGTGTAGAGATAAAGTGAAGCATTTGAATGCTATGTATCCTTTTCTTTTTAAAAAAATGTTTACAAACATAAGAAAACCGTCAACATATAATGCCAACGCTCCTGGTGTAGACTGGAGAATCAAGTGTGGAGGTCAGTGCTCCCGACATGCAGTGCTCCCGTGTTTCTGAAGTACCCGGAAAATCAGGGGCGCCTGCTCCACACTTGATTCTCCAATCTGCATTTCTGTCAAGCAACACTACATGCTGGGGGCAGAGCCTTGCAAAATTTATCCTATAGTGCCACGTAAGAGCCAATTTGTTCTCTTCCAATTATGTTCCTTTGAATTCTTCCCCCATTGCATTGCACCGGTTCCCGGATCCCAGCTGATGTCACCAGAAAGAACCCAGTTGTTTCAGTTGTGAGAAAAGAAAACACGAGGAGTTGAAAGACTTGCACCTTTCCTAATTGCATTGCTTCCAAGAAGGAAACAAAAACCCTGTATCAGCCTTTGCTGGAGTGTGGTTTATTAGTTCCATTGGCATCCATAATAATGTATCAGAACCGGTGCAGATATTGTTTCGACACTGCACACAATCCCATATTCTGACTCGTTTCCCAGGGCCTGAAAACTGTGGAACTCCTTAACTGCATCTTCCTCCTATGGTTTACAGGCTCTTGGTATCATTTCATTAAGCTTGGTATCATTTCATCACCATGTGTAGACTTGTCTGCTCGCCGACTCTTTTCCAGCTAAGTGGTGTCCTGCACTTTCGACCAATGGCCCTTCCCCTAAGTTTCTCAAGTAAATAAACAGTGGGTTGGGATGAAAACATGGGCACTTGTATTGCTAGACTGAAAAGTAGTTTCTGGCATGGGTTACAAATTAGTGGAGTGAAAAGAAAAACAATTAAACTTCCCTTATGTATTCTAGGGATTATTCCACAATCTGGTCCTCCCAGTAGGGAAGCCACAAGGGCTGCAACACTGTAGCCCCGATTCTCCAACTGTGCTTCCGTCAAGCGTGGCTCCCTGCTGGGAGCGTGGGATTGCTATCCCATAGTTGCTGGTTATACTCAATACGATCGTGCCATGAATAACATCAATAAATTCACAAGAAAGCAAAAAAAAGTCTTAAAATCTGAACTAATTACTCTGTCCACAGGACAGGCTGACTGCAGGCACTTTATTGGGCTGTTCACAGCAAATGACATGAGAATAAATATAAAAATGCAGAGTGGGGAAAACGCACTGTGTGTACCAGGAATATGCCTTGTAATTAAGTGGGATGCATATGATATGATAATTTATATGACATGGGTGACAGTGACAACATATTATATCTCATTATTTTGCAGTGTGACATATGACATGAACATATCTTGTGTCACAGGTTTCCATTCGTCTGTATTTTTTATTCTGTCTATGTTTCATTTTAGTGGAGTTTGAAAGGACTCATTACTGTGACGCCCTGTGTGTGTGCTCGTCTGTAACTAAGACTGATAACAACCGTAATATCTCACCTACATGGATACAGTTTGGTGAAGTACTAGATTAAAGGGATTATTGCTATCAGGAACTTGAGGCGCACAAGCCACAACTGCCTATGTAGACAGCCATGGGGAGTGGGGCTATGAAAAATGTATTTTGCCAAAAACAGATTGACCTCAAGACTGGGCACTTTGCTGGGGTGGGGGGCGGAGGTGGAGAAAGAAGTGAAAGTCGCATCTCCGAGTTGGAAAGAAATCTGTTATGGGATATGAGGCATTTAAAATGTGTCAATTCTATGAAAGTAAGTACACAACTGGGCAAAATCGTGGCATGGGTCAAGAGGTATTTTTAAAAAATGGCATTAAATTGAAAGATCATGGCTAGTTTGAAAATTGCAGCTGTAACCCTTACAAGAGTGTTCTTCTAACATTTCAGATTCAGTTTAGATGGAATCTTTGAAACTGTTCTAGTTACATTACAGCATATACCTCTGGTAACCAGCCTGAATACTGCCAAATTGATTTTGCTTTACATACAAGATTTCTTGAATCGCAAGTCAAGTTCCTGAAGACAATGCCCCGGAAACAAACTTCAGAGGGTTTGTTCCACACAAACAGAAAATGGGACTCTGCGGGCTCAAGTTTCTCCATGGACGTTGTGCCATCATGAAGGGATTTTTCTCATCCTTGTTTTCAAATCTCTTCATGGCCTCGCCCCTCCCTATCTCTGTAATCTCCTCCAGCCCTACAACCCTCCGAGATATCTGCGCTCCTCTAATTCTGCCCTCTTGAGCATCCCTGATTATAATCGCTCAACCCCATTCGTGGCTGTGCCTTCTGTTGCCTAGGCCCCAAGCTCCAGATTTCCCTGCCTAAACCTCTCCGCCTCGCTACCTCTCTTTCCTCCTTTAAGACGCTCCTTAAAACCTACCTCTTTCACCAAGCTTTTGGTCACCTGCCCTAATTTCTCCTTATGTGGCTTGTTGTCAAATTTTTTGTCTTTTAATACTCCTGTGAAGCGCCTTGGGACGTTAAAGACGCTATATAAATACAAGTTGTTGTTGTTATAGTTGCAGCTGCAAATGGTCGGTTTTTGCTGGCAACGCCATCTTGTGTATTTTCAGTGCCGTGACCTATACCAACACCAGGAAGCTGGCGTTCTGACTTGGGGAGGACAGGTGCCAGCTTTGTGCTGGTGATGATGGCTGGGATAAGAATCCTAAAATCTGAGCCATATAGAACCATAGAAGTTTACAGCACAGAAGGAGGCCATTCGGCCCATCATGTTTATGTTGGGAATATCTCTAAGCAAACTACATTTATAAAAGAAAAGAGCAGGCAAACTCCAGTCCTTGTGGAGAGGGGAGTCCAGAAAGAACCTTCAAAATTACTCTCAACAATAAATAAATGTTAAAAACAGGAGGACTGAGCAATTACTGTTTTAGCATTTCCTGCTGGCAGTTCTCCCAGATAAAAAAAACACAGAATGGCTCATTTAAATATTATTTCAATTTTAATTTAGCCAGGCACAGAGCCAATGGGAAAAATAGCAATTTTACACCACAGTACAACAGCCACCATAAATGCCAGGCAAATGGTGCCAAGCAAGGGAAAAATAATGTCCTAAAAGTCTAAGGATCAACTTTTCCCAGTTTTCTGTGTCTCTTGTGCAACAATCAAGCAAACTTAAAAAGCTGTAAGATAGCATTAATAGAAAGAATTGCCTCCTATCTTGTATTATGCCATTAGTACAGAAAAATGGAACTGACCTATTACCAGATCATTAGCTGGCTTTAGCAAATTGGCTGTTAACCATTGTCGGATGAGACGTTAAACCGAGGCCCCGTCTGCTCTCTCAGGTGGACGTAAAAGATCCCATGGCAGTATTTCGAAGAAGAGCAGGGGAGTTATCCCCGGTGTCCTGGACAATATTTATCCCTCAACCAACACAACAAAAACAAATTATCTGGTCATTATCACATTGCTGTTTGTGGGAGCTTGCTGTGCACAAATTGGCTGCCGTGTTCCCCACATTACAACAGTGAGTCCACTGCAAAAGTACTTTATTGGCTGTAAAGCGCTTTGAGACATCTGGTGGTCATGAAAGGCGCTATAGAAATGCAAGTCTTTCTTTCACAATATAAAACGCACATAAAGAAATGGCTTGATATGATGTCATCCTCATAGTAACAAGGAATAATTATACAGGCACCTGAATAGATAGGCATGAGACTGGACTGTTATAATAGTTTGTTCTCTCTCTCTCTTTGTAGGGATGCTAGCTGAATGTGAGTATCCTTTCCAATCCCCACCATCCCCAACACCACCACTGAAGGCACTACCTCATGCTGGGCACAAGCTACCCTCGGCTACCTTGTACAAATGGTCCTTTTCATGTGTGAGCTGAGGCAGTGAATGTTGGCTGACAAATCATAGCGGCATCACAGGCAAACCCAATTCTATCCCCCGCTATTGACACGCACAAATGTTGCTTCATCGGTCATTGAACAGCGATCAGGAGTAGGGGCCTTAACTGATTTTATTTTCTTTCCCAGAGGTACTGAGATCAATTGTAGCATTGTTAACAACATTCCGGTGAGATCAGCCAACACTAATCAGAGATTAAACTTGGGACCTCTTTGTCTGTACGGGTCCATTCCACATTGGGCCGTGTATTCACCCAGTCAGCCATCTGTTAATCCAACATGTTAATCGGTAAGAATGATTGATTTGGATTATATTGAAGTAGTAAGTTCCTGCCATCAGCCACCAGGCCTGGTGGAAGAGACACTAAGCAGAAATAAGTTGCTTCCCTCAGGTGGAGCGATCCAGCCTGTGCATTTCCCAATGTCTAATTGCACAGGCTCCATTGGCAGGGGCCTGGCTATGGGCTGTGCTGTATTTGGGGAGATGGAGAATGAGTATTTTTTTCAAATTTAGGAGATATAATAGAGATAAGGAGGGAAAAATTCAGTTGTTTGCGCCTCCTGTTAGCACCTTAAGAGGGCGCTAATGGGGCGCAAAGCAACTAGTGCCCGGGCGCAGCGATGTTTGCGCCGCTCGCGAAATTAACTAGACATTTTGCGGCGGCGCTAAACACTACCGCCACGATCTCCTGCGCCGGCAGATTGTGATGTCAGTCGAGTGCGCAATGCCCCATTAGTGCCCCGGACCGGATATTGAGTGGCGCCCCCTGCCGCTAGCAATGACAGGTTAAGGGGAGCGTTATGCTGTCAGAAAGGGACTGGGGGAGCGCTATTTAAAGGCGACCACTTCCTGCCTTTTTTTGTCGGTGACATTTTTGCACCACGCATTCTGAGAGAGAGAGAGAGACTTCTGGAGAGATTCAATGCTGTGTGAAGGTGTTTCGAGTACTGCGCAGCACATTGCAGGTTTATTTTGATTTGCCCTTCCTTGCTTCGCCAGCGCTCTGAGGTAGCGCCTCGCTCCTCGGCCTTTGTGCCTTAAGACAGGTGTAAAGCACCTGATTTAGCGCTCCAATCACCTCCAGGGACGATAAAAGCCAAGTTTGCTGCCGGAGGCGATAATTAGCACCAAGCGCTAAACTTTGCGCACGGCCGATAATGGCGCCCCAAACGGGGTGATACTGAATTTTTCCCCCATGGTTTTTCCCAAGAACTAGAAGGGAGGGAGTGAGACCAATGGCGTCTCTCCTGCACCTCCTGGTGGCTGCCTTCAAATGCCTGGAAGCAAATTAGCTGCCTGTGCTCTTACTCTCTGGGGAATACTGCATGTTATGAAAGAAACAGAATTTTTTTTTGAAATAAGGCAGAAAATAACTGGAAATGGAGGCTACAGAGAAATATTTCTTTTCTTTTTAAATGCTTCTGCAGTCCTCAAGGGTTCCACACTCAGTTTGTGTCTGAGATGTAAGTAATGTCTCCGGGAGCTAAAAACGGCTTCATCGCTGTTTGCAAGAGAATTCTGGGGATGTAATTTTTGTGCTGGAATGTTTGATGGTTTCCTACACTGTATGTAGAAAGGCCGCCTGGATCGCTGGAAGTGCTGCATGACATGATAAATACCTCGCCAAGAAAGGTCGAGCCAGGCGATGATAATTCACACCCTAAGGGGGCTGGAGTAAATCTTATGTAATCAAAAGCAGTAAACAGAGGCCAAAGGAACAAACAGCCACACTGGAGAAGAAATAAAAAGCCCTCATTAACCCTCTGAGTACTAGTGCTAGTCTGACACAGTGGTCACTACGACACTAATTGGTTATTGACTGAATACATAGCAGCTGAGAGGGCCAACAAGGGGGAAGGTGAAAAAAGAAATCAAGGTTAAGGTAGCGGTTTTTCAATGCACAGTGCTTCAGCATTTATTTTCCCGATTTCTTTTTTTGGTTTATCGGCAGGTGAAGAAGATTAAAGTTTGGTAATTGACACATTTTGCCACAGCAAAAAATTAAGAATGAAAACATGCGCAAAGAACTTTGAAAGCATAAGGACTATTTTTTGTTAGTTATGTAAACAGGTCGGAAATCAGCAGCTATTCTGATTTGTGACAATTTGCTTCTGATTGCAATGTTTACATACCAGCTGCAACAGTGAGACGGAGCACTTTTGAACTGTATTTGAAGCCAAGATGTTGAATGAATCTGGAGGAATGGCATGTTGCATTGTAAGACAGTGACCTGATTTTTTTATATATAACGGGCTTAGAATCCACATTTTAAAACAACTTGGGGCTGAACATCCACAAAACATCTGGGGCACTCCTGCCATGACTGGGAATTAGGTCGGGGCCAGATATGCTCGGTCCCGGTCTTATATCGGGAGTTCGAGTTCTGTCAGCCATGGCTCAGTGGGTAGCACTCTCGTATCTGTGTCAGAAGGTTTTGGGTTGAAGTCCCACTCCAGAGACTTGAGCACAAAATCTAGGCTGACACTCCAGTGCAGTACTGAGGGAGTGCTGCATTGTCGGAGGTGCCGTCTTTCAGATGAAACTTTAAACCGAGGCCCCGTCTGCCTACTCAGATGAACGTAAAAGATGCCACGGTACTATTTCGTAAGAAGAGCAGGGGAGTTCTCCTCGTGTCCTGGCCAATATTTATCCCTCAACCAATATCTAAAACAGCTTATCTGGTCATTTATTTCATTGCTGTTTGTGGGAGCTTGCTGTGTGCAAATTGACTGCCGCGGTTCCCACATTACAACAGTGACTACACTTCAAAAGTACTTCATTGACTGCAAAGCACTTCGGGACATCCTGAGGTCATGAAAGACGCTATTTAAATGCAAGTTTTTCTTTTCTTTCTTTCTCTCATCTGGCATATCATTGGTGGCAGCAAGTCGTGTGCAACCAGGAGTACCAGTCTGCCAAATGACAGCAGTGAGTTCCTCTTGGTGGGTCGGGCTGGGAGCGTGGCCTGCATTCCCAAAGAAAAAGTGTGAAGTTATGTTTTGTTATCTAATGACAAAGGGAGCTGTTGGAATTATTTCCAAGTTCTTTCCAGCGGGACCTGGCAGCCATCCTGGAACAGCCAGTTGTAGCACAATTTGCAGCCTGTCGAGGGAAGGCAGGCACCCTAGATGTGCCCCAGGGATCTGGACGCCCAACATTGAATATTTTTTTAAATAAAGGGACCTCCTCTGAGCCAGTGAACTTTGGCGGTGTCAGCAGTGAGGGTCCCAGGCACTATTGCTGGAAGACACCACATTTGTGTCAGCCACCTTGCTCATTGTACCTCCACACAAAGATATGGGCAAATGAGGGTTCGCTATTCAGCCCACCTCGCTCATCCTTCCATAGAAACCTATGGTTCCACCATCATAGCATCGAACTGCCTCTTGAATGATTCCAGAGTTTTTTCCTCTATTATACTATCCAGAAAACCATTCCAGGTATTAATCTTGCTCTGTGTTGTATCTGCCATCACAGGAAAGGATTGAGAGGAGGCCAAGCAAGTACTTCCTCAGAAGCAGGGCTGAAATTCGTTCATTACAAGCTGCCCTTAAGCATCGCTTAGAATTGGGAAATAGAAGAGCTTTGGCAGAGGCCTGGGAGCGGGTTGGCTGCCCATCCTACAAACAGGGGACAAGGAGACTGACAAAATTAACGTTAAGAAAATAATAAATAACATTAAAAATATGTAAGCAAAGAAGGGACTGGATACAAGCGAATGTTTTGGGAAATACCAGAGTCTGCTGTTACTGGCAGTTTTTTTTAAGTTACATTTTGGGAAATCATTATCATAACATTTTTCAACTGGTGAAATATTTCAATCAACCACTGGCAGATTGAGAACAAGGTACGATCTCACAAAAATACTGGTAATTGCACAGAATTCAAGAGTTTTAAAAAAAAACTTAATATTTATAAACCAGAAAGAGACCATTCTGAACATACTCACATAGTAGTACTTGGAGTAGGTACTGTCAGTCTCACATTAGAATGATACACGAGCTACCAGAGGATCTGTATAGGTTTCCAACACAGGCGCGCAAATATAATGTAATCAGTCCAATAGACATGGAGGCATTAAATCTATTATTTATGAATTAAAGGAAGCTGACACAGCTCTAAAATCTCTCGTAAAATGATATTAATTATAGGTTATTGCAGTTTATGGGGCTTTAGGACCAGGTGTGAAGACAAAGGGGCTGAGTGAGAGGTGTTTTTGACAAGTGTTTAAATCTATCCTGCAGCTCACAAAAGATGTCCTGTATCTTTAAAATAGTTAAAGGAACATTGCAGCAAAGCTCTGAAAAGGGAAAGATCAGTGGAAACGAAAACTTATGTTTAAAGATAGCTTTTTAAATTATCGTAGAATGATATATATTTTTTAAATCAGATTTTATGTTTAAGGGACTGTCGGATAGTTTGATTAAAAAGTTTTGTAAATCAATTTATGCGTCTTTTAGAAAAATAATGGCCTTCTAACTTTAAGCTGTGAATTTTTATTGTACTTCACTGCACACATATCTTCAACATCATTCTTCCATCAAAAAGAGTAGGCAGTTAAAATAATGATACTGGAGATTCTAAAGGGAAATGAGGTTCGAGTGAACGATACATTTCCTTCTAATAATATTCCCTTAAAATGTAAAATAAATTCCTCGCTTGTTACATATTTTATTATTTTTGAAAGGATCCAAAATGCCACAGTAGTTTCCAAATGAAGCAGCAACAGTTACTGTATTCATTGGGCTCTGCAAGTGTGTCTCTTAAATCTGGCTCCGAGGACACATGTGCAGCAAGCCTCATCAGCCATTGTCACGGTTACCCCAGGGTACATCTTCAGCTCAGAAGCCAGCTACACTTCCTGAATCCCAAAGTACCAGCTACCCATCACCTCTTCCCCGCACGCAGCGCCAGAGACCCTGCCGAGAAATCAGCATGCAGCCAGCAAAAGCAGTCTTTCGTCTGGAATAAAAATTAATATTACTTGTCATTTTTCATGTCTGAGCTCTTTTCATGCTTTATCCTCTGGTAATGAGGGCTAAATTACAAATATTAGCAGATTTTCATGGCTAGCACAGAAAGAGCTGTTACCAGAATAAATGTTTGCCTTGCTTCTGTAGGATGCAAGCTTTGCTAATGTAGGTTTGCTAATTATTTTCTAAATAGGCAATAATCTACATCCCCCCAGTGTTGGGTAGCAATTGGCCACGTACCTGCTACTTCCCTTATTTACATGTTTTACAACTTTATCAACTACACTAATTACACTCTGAGCACTGTTTAAAATTTTCTGTTAATAGAGATACAATGATGCACCAGAGGATGTGTATTTATGCTGTAATTACGCCTCTGTTCCTGCGTCGCGGTCTCCAATTAGCTGTCGACAGTGGCACAAGCAGCTGCCTGATATTCTAAAGCAGTGAAACATCTGCACGGCGGATGATATGCTTGCATGAATTTTTTGAGCCTGGAAATTTACACCCAGGGGAGCACAGACAAACAGGAGCCTGTCATGTGCGGGGACGATTAGGAATCCTCACCATGGCAACCTGGGAGCAGCCACGGCATGGAGCGAGGGGACACATGCCCAGCTTTGGGAATATATATTATTATATATATATATATAGTTAGCCAGCTTCAGCTTTTAAAAAAAGCGTTTTTCGAGGGAGGTTGAAAATCTAAAGGATGGCTTTGGAAGAGATAAATCAAGAATTCTGCTTGATCCCTATTGAATTCCCAGACAGAATCGATTTTTAGCAAATCACCATTTGTTTCTATTGGATTAATATTATTCCTTTTGAATATAGATAAAATAGGTTTACACCATTGTATTGTGATTTAAACAAAGAATGAGGGAAAACAGAGAATAAAGGATTGTTATCAGCACCTTGTACCCCCGGGAAGGAAATGTGTCCAAAAGAGTACTTCTGCAAAGTTGTAGTGACTGCTCAGCAAACTGTGTTGGAAATGAAAGCATTAAAAAAAATGCAATTTATGTTATTACCTTTTATAAACTGCCGTCTCCTTATAAATGTCAAGTTATTTAAAGTAAATGTAATCATTGGTGACAGCAGTAGCTCTGGTACAATGAAAGGGATAAGGCTCATCTAAGACACATTATTTTGCAGTATTTTTGCATATGTATTTTTTAAAATGGCATTTCAGAGAAACCTAAAACAGGCTTTTTTTTCCTTCTTCCAAACACAAAAAGAGGTAAGCACTGGGTACTATTGAGTGGGGTTTCTAAATGTAAAAAAAATAACAGGTATAGTTCAGAAATGCTTTCTGGTGAAAATATTTACATGACACTGTCTCTTTAAAAAGTAGAACACAACTCGCACACAATGAAAATAACTGTTGAAATGTGTCAGCTGTGAAATTAAAGGAAACACTATGAAAATGAAATAACAGCCTTTAGGCCTTGCACAAGGTCCATTAAGCCTGTGACTTCTGAGGACAATAATTATCTTTGGACCAGTGTCAGCGAGAGGCTGCTGTCGCAGCTGCGATATTGCTAAAAGCAGTGCATTATATTTTCTGCACAGCCAAACTTTGAAAAAAATTATGAAAACACTAACACTAACCTAGTCAGAGGTACGTGTGTCCTCTCTTTGGCTTTTTTTTAATATGAGCACGGTCGACTGAACCGGGGGGGGTTAAGCTCTGAACATTGTTTGCCCACACGCTAATGTTAAACAAAAGGTTCATGGGGCACAATAAAACCGATGGCAGTCGAGCTGCTGAACCTCTTAAAACCTCCTGACTGCCTATTTTCAACAAAAGAAAAAAAAAGTAGTTTGAAAGTTATTCTGTGGAATTCTCACCTAATTCTGGTTGTTCACCATAGCCAGTCTAATATGTTCTAAAAGGCTGCAGTATACAAATTTCACACTGATAGTCTTACTTTGCATTATGTGTGTAAAACTGGTATCAGTACGGTCTGGAACAGATAATTTTAGACCAATGAAGATGATTACGCCACTTGGATGTCACTAAAGTGAGTTACCAATTAAAACAAATGAACAAAAAATACATAAGTTCATTCATTTTTAAAATCACTTGTGATTTAGAAGTTATCATAATGATGCCAACTGCATTCATGCTGGAGACTTTAATCCAAGTTCAGTTTGGTGTAGATCTGAAACTCTTTTGTCACATTTTACTCCAGTGTAAAACTAGATTAAAAACCCACTGCAGCTTCTGTGGGCCCAGTAGTGGGTTCTCAAACTATAATCAATCCGATTTAAACCCTTTCCTGTGCAACACCAAAATAAATAATGATCTCTTCAGTCCTGCTGTTGCCAGGAAACCATGCATTTGCGTTATGACGTGTATGCACCTCATAATTTAAATTCATTCTCTAGGCATGGCTGCACTTCTGTGCAGCCTAGATGACACTCTCTTCATTATCTAAGCTCTTCTGCTCAGAGAGTGTAGCTGTAAAAGAGACAGTCAGATCCACATTATAGAGATACTTGGAGAAAATGATATCAGAGTTGCTTCAAGTACTTCTTTGATATGGATCTGATCATGATCTAAAATGTCCGTTTGTGTACAAGTTTAAGGATAAATGTTCTAATTTGTTCAGGATCCCCTATCAAAACATGAAACCTCCTGGATCACTCACTCTAGTCATTAATAAATGGTGTGGAAGCAGCCAAGATATTTATTTTAGGATAAACATATTTGTTCTGCTTCTACCTGTCCCCATCAGTGGTTAAGAATTTGGAGTGAGATTTTGAATATTACTTTGTTGTTTTGTCCCTTTGATATGACTCTTTAAGGATTTAGATTTTGCTCTTCAATGTAAATATCTTCACTAGAACTTAATGGCTGCAATCCAGTCAGAGAGTAGATGCATTTTCACTTGGGCATCCATTCATCTGATATGCTATAATATGGGACAGAGAAGTGTTAAAAGTGTAAGGCTGAACCCTGTGCTTTAATCAACTTGAGGTCCCTCTTTCAAGTAAAAGATGTAGCAGAATGTCCGTCATTACCTAATATTGGATGTGACAAAAAGAAACAGGAGATTATTCCAACCATTCCAAACACACACAGAACTGATTGTAATATGCCATCTAAGAATATAGGCTCTTGTGCTTTTAGCCAATCAGGAACCTAGTTTAAAAGATAGTCCATCTATTACTTCACCTTTATCTGATATTACTATTAAAAGAACAATTGACAAAGTCATTATTTAATTTCACTATTATTAAACTGTATGGTCCAATTTTTGCTCCACACCCACATTACACAGTCATATACTGCCCCATAGAAGCTGCTGTGGGATTTTGTACTAGTTTTACACAGATGTCAGCTGTGGCTCAGTTGGTAGCACAGTTGCCTCTGAATCAGAAAGATTGTGGGTTCAAGGCCTACTCCAAGAGACTTGAGCGCAAAAATCTAGGCTGACACTCCAGTACAGTACTGAGGGAGTGCTACACTGTCGGAGGTGCCGTCTTTCAGACAAGATGTTAAATCAAGGCCCTCTCAGGTGGATGTAAAAGATCCTATGGCACTATTTCCAAGAAGAACAGGGGAGTTATCCCCAGTATCCTAGCCAATATTTATATTTATCCCTCAATCGACATCTAAAAACAGATTATCTGGTCATTATCACATTGTTGTTTGTGGGAGCTTGCTGTGTGCAAATTGGCTGCCGGGTTTCCTACATTGCATCTGTGACTATGGGGTCAATTTTCTGGCAGCCATCGGGCGGCATTTAATGTGGCCGGGGCCGAAAATCGCCAAAAAAGTGGGTCGGGATCCCCCCCCCCGCCCCGCCTGATTCCCTGCCCTGTCCAACTTTCGGACCGCCGTTTCTGCGCGACCCGCTTCAGTCCCGGCCGCCGCTGGCGGGACTGGTCGTCAGCACACTAATGACCAATAATTATCTTGTTGAAGTAGATTTTCCGGGGCCGTTGCGACTTTGGGGCTTTCCCCACCTGAAACACGCCTGCCGGGAACTCCGCTGATGAGACCTGGCGTGAAGCTTGCCGGCTTGCTTGCTTGCAGCTGCAGGTCAATCGGAGAAGCTGCGATTTAAAGGGACAGCACTTGTATGTTGAAGGACCTTGTTGTTGCAGGTTTGGGGCTACTTCTTCAAGGCGTAGGCACAGCTGTGGAAGGTTGGAGCCTCACACACATCTCCAATGCAATCTCCTGGGAAGCCCCTCTCGCCACCCTCACTCAGCGTTTCCTCAGCGGAGGCATCTACGAGAAGCATGGGACGCCTTTTTTTCCTACCCCCTTGCCATTAGAGGATCTCCAGCAGCAGAGGCAGCAGCCGCAGAACCAGGAACAGCAGGGTCAGCAACAGGAGCACCAGGCTGCTGCTCACTCACCTGAAGCTGCACAGGTCAGAAGGGGCCAGTGCTTGGAAGTGGCTTGAGAGCACCTTGCTGCGCTTTAGGGGGCCATGGGGACCCGTTTCTGCACTGGCAGTCCTACTCAGAAGGACTTCCATGAAGATCTGGTTTCTCTGTTCAACAGATGGCCAACACTCCTCAAGAGATGTCATTCTCGTATGAGCACTCACCATGTTTTCCGTACCCTGGCGAGTTATCTCCTCCATGGAAGTTGCCAACCTTTCCATGGTGATGCGTTCATATGCCAATGACTCCACAAAGGCTCTGCTCATGGTCGCTATGGACTCCTCCATTCGCTCCACACTCGCAGCGACCCTGGAGACAAAACCTGCCAGAGATTCCTGCATCTGTGCATGGAGATCCATCACCTCTTCTCTTGCGGATGGACCCAGAGGCAAAGGGTCGACATGCAGCGCAGCTGAGCTGAGCTGGCAGAGTCCTGTGCCCTCCGACGAGGACTCTCCACTGCTGTCCCTGTCTCCAGAATCTGCTGAGGCTCACTTGTGAGCTGTGAAACACCAGGTGACAACACTACTCTATGTCCCGAAGGTCCCCCCGAGGTGTGAGTGTCTGCGCTGGTGCTGGGTGCGCTTACTTCTGCTGACGCTGTGCCCTCAGAGGTTGGAGCTTCCTCTGAGGAGTCTGGCTGCACAGCCTCTTCCTCCTCCACAGTGAGGGCGGGGGCTCTGGATGGTACTGTGGGGGAGTAAAGGAAGGAGTTAGAGATGTAATGCCAAGGTTCTTCTGGTGACTCCCAGTGAGTTGGCATTTGCTGACACCTGCATCCATGCAGCATTGGTCTCAGTGGGAGGCCTCTTCCTCCCTGACCTAGGGAAGAGGACCTCCCTGTGGGACTTAACCCCATCCAATAATACCTGCAGTGAAGCCTCGTCGAATTTGGAGGCAGCTCGGGGTCTGGCACTGGCCACAGCTGCTGCAGGCTCCTCTGCCATCCTGTATGGTTTGTTTGGAAGCCTTCAGAGGATGCAGTGCTTGCTATGGACCTTGAAAGCACCACAAATGATGACATCATACTGTGGGGATTTCTGACACGAATTGGACAATTAGCAAAGCTGCCCACATGCTGGGAATTAATTGGCCACTTGAGAGAAAATTGCGTGGAGCTGGCTGACACTTTTTTATGTGTGTCAGAAACCCCACGTTCGGGGGAACCCGACCATTTCCCACACAAGCTGAAAATCGGGGCCTATATGTCAAAAAGTACTTCATTGACTGTTAAGCGCTTTGGGATGTTCATTGGTTGTGAAAGGCGCTATATAAATGCAAGTCTTTCTTGCTTAATGCAATATCAGGGGCCAGTGTACTCTTTAGTGTTATCCTTCCTGATGACAATAGCCTTCTTCAGTTAATTAGGAGGTCAAAATGCAAGCTATTTTAGGTGACAATACTTTAAACAGTAGCAGTAAAGATTGTAAAGCAAGATAGTTTGAGGGGTGGGGGAAAAGGGTGACATGATGAAGTAGCATCGTGGAGCTCCAATAAACTTGTCATGGACTGGCATGATGTGCATTCTAACATGCAATCCCACATACAATAATTCTTCAGGTTCAGCCATACCCACACACATTAGTCTAGACTCAGAAGTATTACAGTTACAAGGTAATTTTATGAGCTTGTGCTCACAGCTTTGAGTCTGTCGGGATCGCATGTCGAGGAATTTGAGCATATACCTCCCACAATTTTGTGTCAGAAGAATGGAAAATTGTGGATGGCATCAACTCTAATTCCCAACATGCGCTTCCAGCAGGTGAGGCTTTGCAGCAGGAGCATAAAGTACTAAAATTCCCCGTGGTGTTATCAATTAACAGGCAACAGCGCAGTTAGGGGGTCATCAATGTAAGTGTAGAAAAACAAATTCATGGTCGGTTGTTATAAAATCACTAATAAAGTACCAATAAAAAGAATGACCAAATGTGAGATTGTTTGCTTAGCAGCATGGAGCAACTTACTGTAAATTGGCACTGGACCAATGTGTTATATTACAACCTTTATGAGATTTACAATCTATAAATCTATAATATTATAGAAAGAAAAACAATAAAACAATCTGTTGGATCAGTCAGTAAGTGAACTGTCCAGTGGGGAACCAAGCACCATATACCTGCAGGGTCCTTGGGTTCATCCACAGACTGTGCTGAGTTAGCTGATCTCAGCTGGAGTGGCAGTAGGGACACTACAATTGCGCTAAATTCCACTGGGCTAGGAAGGTGGAACAAAATCAGCCGTGTTTTCCCACTTCGTCTCAGTCATAGATAAGTCCATCTATGATCGCTTCCTTGTATCCCTCACCACTCACATCCCCCTACCCTCTTCCAACCCACTTCCTTCTGCGTTCGCCCCTGGAAAAAAAACTCTCCCCTGAGACACTCACAACGGCACTTTTAAATTCTCAACTGTACAGCCTTTGGCCCTCCATTTTCCAGGATAAGTCTTTAGCTACCAATCTGCTCAGTCACACCTGTCTTGTTTTGCACACTTTGTACAAAAATAATAAATTGCAGGACAACGGAGTATTACAGTTTAAACTCTTTAATGAAGCATCAGGTCTGTTCTTACAGCAGTACAGCACCGTGTGGACAAGATGGAGTCAGGACCCCTACTGGGTCTTCTAAACAATAGAAGTCCTTACAGATGCCTGCAGGCCAATGACAACTCAGCATGTGATCACATGTGAATATAATAGATATTCCTTACAGATGCCTGTGGGCCAATGATAAATCAATATGCAAATGTTACATCCCCTTTCTTTTAAAAGAAAAATGTTATGCATTACTTTTGAACCTTTCTTCTACATAATGTTCTCAGTAGCATCAACATATAAGTAAACTCAACATTTAACTAGCACTGAAAACATCTCAACGTTTCAATAACGATGTACAGTTTTTTTAGGGCAGCGATCCGCCTACACCCTTTGACAGTTCACAAGTCAAGGATAACTCTAGGCTTAACCTCTCGCCCCGGCCTATGGGCCAATTATAAATCAATATGCAAATGTTACAACACCCTCACCTCCACCTTGGATGCCCTTGTCCCCAGTAAAACCCTTAGGCCTAGAAATTCATTTTGGGGCGCCCAGCTCGCCTGGGCGCCGGAATTACCGCTGCGCGCGGATCCACTTGCGCAAGCGGGATATTCAGTGTCAGTGCACCAAGTGGAAGGCGGTCGCTAAACAGGGGTTTCGGCGCCCCGCTTGGGCGCTGAAACTGATTATTGGCGCGCTAGTGGCCGCAGCGCCACCCGCAGCGGAGCGGCAGGCTGCGGTACTGCAGGCCTTCCTCCCTCTCTTAAGGGGGAGGTGCCTGCAGCAGCCGGAGCCCCGATCGCGAGTGCCGGCAAAAGAGCCCGGCACAACGGAGAAGTGCCGGGCTCCCGGAAACCAGCTGGCAATGCCGCGGGGGGTGGAGGAGGCCGGGGAAGGAGGTGCGGGCAGGCGGCCGCCGAAAAAGTGGCCGGCCGCACCTCCACTTTAATTACCGCCACTACCGCCACAGATAGGCCCTGTGTACCGGTCGCTGTTTGCGGCCGGCGCTGAAGAGGCGGGCGCGACTTAATATGGCGTTCTTCGCGGAAACGGGGCGCTGCGCACACCGATGACGTCATCGGTGGTGGTGCAGCGCTACAGCCTAACGCCGCCATTAGCGCACCGCTGAATTTCACCTGAAGTTTGCAGACTGGCGCAAAAGCCCTCTTTGGGCGCAAACTGGTGGTGCAGGCCACTGAATTTCTAGGCCTTATTCTCTTTCAACCCGGTTGCTCCTCCTGGTACAGCCCCTATCGCCGCTCACTTACATCCAAGGAACGCAGACTTTAAAATTTATGGTGGGCTAATGATTCAGCCATTCATCGCCAGATCTGGCTGGACCACAGAAAGCACTATCGGGTCCCGCTCTCCTCTGCCAAAACTGCACACTATTCCAGGATCATCCTGGAATGCAAAGATAACCCCCGGCTTCTTTTCTCTACTGCAAATCACCTTCTTAAACCCCTCTCCCCTCCACCCTCACCTCCAACAACAAGTGCAAGGAGCTCTTTGTCACTAAGATTAAGGCCAGCCGTTCAGCTGCTTCTGCTGCTTCCCTCCCTTTCCCAAGTCTGGCAAGCTGGTTCCCCCCTGCCATAGCCTCGAACACGCAACTTTCTCTTGTTTCTCTCCTATCTCCCCTCATGCCCTTTCCGAGCTCATCTTGTCCAGGAGACCCACCTCCTGCTCTCTCGACCCTATTCCCACCAAACTGCTGACCACCCAACTTCTCTTCCTGGCCCCCCATGCTTGCTGATGTTGTTAACGGTTCTCTCTCCTCGGGTACTGTCCCCCTCCTTTTCAAATTAGCCGTCACCAGCCCCTCCTCAAAAAACCCCACGCCTCAATTTTAAAATTCTCATCCATGTTTTGAAATCCTTCCATCGCCCTTCCCTATCTCGGTAACCCTCATCCAGCCCTACAACCAGCGTTGGTGCTAAGCTGCGTGACCCTGGGGCCGTGCGCCAGTCTGCAGGTCCTGCGCCGGCCGCTCACCGGCTTTCGAATGGAGGAAACCACGCATGCATGAAAATTTGAAAGGGTCGCACAGCCAGCTAAAGGGATCATGCACGGAAAAAAAGATTAGAGGGAACACTGCCTACAACCCTCCGAGATCTCGGTACTCCTCCAATTCTGGCCTCTTGCGCATCCCCGATTTTCTTCACTCCAGCATTGGCAGCTGTACCTTCAGCTGCCTAGGCCCTAAGCTCTGGAGTTCCCTCCCTAAACCTCTTCACCTCTCTACCTCTCCTTCCTCCTTTAAAACATTCCTTAAAACCTACCTCTTTAACCAAGCTTTTGGTCATCTGTCCTAATATCTCCTTAGGCGGCTTGGTGTAAAATTTTGTTTGGAACATTTTATTATGCTAAAGGCTCTGGCCTAGAAATTCAGTTGGCGCCGCGCCAGGGCTTTAGCGCCGGAAATTTAGCGCCGGCGCTAAGTCCCCCTGCGCGCGCCAAAAATTCAGTAGCACCGCGCCCAAACGGCTGCCGGCGCTACAGGAGGGTGTCAGCGCCTCGAAATGGGCGCTGACTGCCGCATTGCGGCGCAATTCCGGCGCTGCGGCACCCGATGCGGTGCGGCAGGCTGGGGAAGTGCAGGCCTCCTCCTTCAGTTAAGGAGGAGCTGCCTGCACCCGCCCGCTGGCCGTTGAAATCTTGAAAAAAATGAGCCCGGCATCTCGGAGAAGTGCCGGGCTCGCAGGCCAGACGCATCTGTTCCGCGGGGGGGGGTGGAGGAGTCCGGGGAGGGAGGTGTGGGCAGGCGGCCGGCGGGAAAGTGGCCGGCCGCCGCGCGACCTTAATGCGCCGGCGCTAACTTGCGTAGGACTCTGCTGAAACATCGTTAGTTGCGGCTGCCACGGGCGAGGCGGCCGCAACTCAATTTCGGCGTTGGGGCCTGTCACCACGGCAACCGGGACGCTGCGCACACCGATGACATCATCGGTGCCGGCGCAGCGCAACCGGTCTAACGCCGATGGCAGGGCCCCACTGAATTTACAAACCGGCCATAACTCCGGCGCTAGGCCCTCTAGCGCCTCAAATGGGGCGCTAACCCTACTGAATTTTCAGCCCTCTATATATACAAGTTGTTGTTGTTGGTGTTATATAAATGCAAGTTGTTGTTACTGTTGTTCCAACTGCTATCTAATGACATGCTCTGGAAAGAATCTGTACAAGGACAGGAGCCTCACCTCACCTTTGAATAGCCTGTCAACGTGCACTGTCTAAACTGTGTTTGGAAACACTGGGGCTTAAATTTCTTTGCGTCCTAAACCTGGGCCTTTGTTGAGCGGATAACAGGTAAAGACTGCTGGTTTGGGTGATCAAGACCCAGAAATGCCAGTTGCAGGCTCCGACTAGGGCAAACAAATTGGGTCTGAAATGAGCACAGGGGCCTCATTTCAATATTAAAATGAAGCCTGAGCTCACAAGGCTGCAGCCACTAGGGCTGCCTGAATAAAGGTCCCGACCAATTTAGCAGTGGCCTGAACTCCCATGCAGTTCAGGCTCAGGCCTCTGGACTGCTCATTTGGTTTGGAGCAGCATACCTATGAACTCATTGGTCATTTGCTTATTGTCTCTTTGTATCAATTTAAAGAAATCAATCGTCAGATATTTCTCCCAATTTTTTTTTGAAGTAAAATTTCATATTCCCAGAATCCACTGTTTCCAGAACACGGCTACTCTTGGAGTGAAGCCAGCAGCTTACTGCTGCAGTACAATCTTCAAAAGCCTGATGCACCCCAGCTGCTAGTTTGCTTTGATACCACATCAGCTGCTGTTTAGTTAGTTGGTGCTTATTAAAACACTAGCAAAATGCTGTCTTAAATATCAATTCCAATACGCAAAACAAAACGACCTAAAAGAAGTAAACATTTTGGGATAGATTTTGAACAGGTTGATTTGCAGAAGAGACAAGTTAGGGAATAGTCAATCATGTCAATATTCCAAAGAGACTTACCTTATTGCCCATTTCACTTAAAAAGCAAACAAGAGGGCCTAGAAATGTGGGCACAGGGAATGATCTGTCTGTAGTGGCCCTCGTGTAAGCGATTAAAGAGGACTGAGAAGGGAGGTGATCGGTCGGGAGGCAGCGGGGGTGAGGGGGGCGACGTAGCGGTGGCGATTGGATGGGGGTGGCGGGAAGTGGTGGCAAGCAGCGGCCCACGTTTTTTGTGCATGGGATTGGGGGGAGCAATCCTGGACCTCCCAGCTCCCTATTCAGAAAATTATATTTTAAAATCTTACCTTCTTGGTTGCGGCCTAAGAAGCGGTCCCTTTAATGACTTCCTGTTCGGCCACATGCAGACCTGGTGTGCAGCTACCTCAGGGCAAACCCATCTTGCAATAGGGGCTTCCAACAGGCGTTAGGCCGCTTATTTAAATATACATAGGGCCTAATGCCGGTTTTAATCGTGGTAACTGCACGGCAATTATTTGGCCTTTACTGTAATGTATATACCTTTAAGGGGGGAACTACTTTTTACAGCTCATGTATACTGTAGTACCGGCAGTGACCACACCTGTATATAGCACTGAATAGTAATCTGTACAGGCAGTTCCAGTGTGAGCCACGTTTAGTAAACACCTGTTGTACCGTTTCTCCTGCAGTCTGTGTCTTATTATACACGGACACAACATTGGCGACAAGGCAAGTTCGAACCTACCTGCAACTCTGCATCACCTCCCGGGGATTCGTTCCTGGAGATCAGTGGATTGGAGGTCAAGGCCAGAGACTCGGGCGTCGACCGCGGGCAACCGCCCAGTCATCCAGCAGAGACTCGAGAATTGCGGGGGAGGCTGTCGAGAGCCAGGCTTGGCTTTCCAGTCGAGGTGGTCCAGCGAAACGGGCTGGCAACAGGTAGTGCGCAGACCCTTCCCGGACAGCGGCGGGCTAGAGCCCGACAGAGCGGCACAGCAAAGGGCCGAGCAGCATTGACGGGGGAGAGAGAGAGAGGGCAGAGCGCACAGGGTGCAGCCGGTGTTCAGGGGCCGAGCAGCGTCGAAGAGAGGGAGAGAGAGACGCGCAGAAACCCGCGAGGCGCCACCATTGCCACGAGGACCGCCGAGAGCGGCGTTGGCAGCAGCGGGGGAGGAAGGAAAGCACGGGAGACGTCATTTTAAGCCATTGGGAGACGCCATTTTAAACCACACCCAAAATGCCAAAGAGTGGCAGTATCACCGCATTTGACCATGAAGTCGAAGATTGGACTACATATGTCGAACGAATAGAGGTGTACTGCAAGGCAAATGAGTTGTCAGATGACAAGAAAGCGTCGGTATTGTTAAATTTAATGGGTGCAAAGACGTATGGTTTATTACGAAATCTAGCAACCCCAACGAAGCCAATGGAAAAGAGTTTTGAAGACATAGTAACGATACTACAGAAACATTTAAACCCCACACCGCTGCTGATAGCAGAAAGATTCAAGTTTCACAAACGGAACCAGCATAAGGATGAAAGCAATGCTGATTATTTAACAGAACTGCGCAAACTATCGAAACACTGCCAGTTTGGAGCGGGACTGGCAGATACCTTAAGGGACAAGTTTGTGTGTGGGCTTCAAAGTGAAGGAACCCAGAAACGGCTTTTATCTGAAAAGGACCTTACGCTGGAAATGGCTTTCAGCATTGCGGTATCATATCAAGCAGCAGCACGGGGCGCTGCAGAGATACAACAGAGACCGCAAGAATATGGCACAAACGAAATGTCATATGGAACAGAGAAGTGCTATTGCTGCGGCAGAACAACACACGACCAGAATGATTGCTGGTTCAAAGACAAAGTGTGCAGACAGTGTGGAAAAGTAGGACACATAGCACGACTCTGCAGGTCGGGAAAGAAAACCAGCAATAAGAAACCTACCAAAGGAAAGTACAAGAAGGTACATAAGATGACGGAGAATAGTTCAGATGAACAAAAGAGTGATAACAACTCCGAAAGCAGGGAACTGAGTTGTCTGAAACTACATAATGTGATCACAACAGAGGATCACCGAACCATTTGGGTCACACTCAAGATAGCAGGAGTCCAGGTAAAGATGGAATTGGACACAGGATCAGCCCTAACAGTCATAAACCGACGGGACTACGAGCGGCTATTCTCACACATACCCTTGAGAGACACAAAAATTATTTTGAAGACGTACACGGGGCAAAAAGTCTACCCCAAAGGAAAAATAAGGGTGACCGTTATATATAACGGTAAGGAAACACCAAAACTAGACCTGTATGTATTGCAAGATGGAGGACCACCATTACTGGGACGTGAATGGATCCGGAAAATACAACTGGATTGGCATTCCATACAGGCACTGACTGTGGCTGACAAAAAGGATGACGACGTCACGCCTGGGCGACTGTCAAAGATCCTAACTGATGCGAAAGAAGTGTTCCAGCAAGGATTCGGAACACTAAAAGGCATGACAGCGATGATTAAAATTGAAGAAAACGCAAGCCCAAAATTTTTTAAGGCCAGACCGGTACCTTAAACGATCCGCCCAGCCGTCGAAGCAGAGCTGGAGAGTCTGGAACATTCAGGTGTACTGTCCAAGGTAGACTGGAGCGAGTGGGCTACACCCATCGTCCCTGTGATGAAAAAGTCGTTGAGCAGCACGCCTGGGGAACCAAGGAAGGTTCGCATCTGTGGGGACTTTAAGGTAACAGTGAACCCGATCCTTCACACCGTACAATATCCACTTCCGCGGATTGAAGATATTTTCGCCTCGCTATCTGGAGGGAAATGTTTCACTAAGATTGATCTGGCCCAGGTGTATCTGCAAATGGAGGTAGAAGAAGCATCATAAAAATACCTCACAATCAACACCCATAAAGGTCTCTACCAATACAACCAGCTGGTATTCGGGGTAGCATCAGCTCCGGCTATTTGGCAGTGGGCAATGGAACAAGTCCTGCAAGGGATCCCAGGGACCCAGTGTTATTTGGACGACATCCTGGTCACGGGCGAAAATGACAGTGATCACCTTGCCAACCTGGAGCAGGTGCTCACTAGATTGCAGGAATATGGGCTCCGAGCTAACCGCCCCAAATGTGAGTTTTTTAGAAAACAGATCTTGTATTCTGGCCACGTTATCGATAAAGAGGGGTTACATAAGTCCCCAGAGAAGATTGAGGCAGTAGTCAAGGCTCCAGCACCAGAAAATGTGTCACAACTGAGGTTGTTCCTCAGGCTGGTAAACTACTATCATTAGTTCTTGCCAAATTTGTCTACAATACTACACCCACTGAACACCCTACTGCAAACTGGGGTGCCATGGAAGTGGAGTGACGAATGTAGACAAGCTTTCCAGAACAGCAAAACACTAATCACATCGAAAGAGGTATTGGCCCATTACAACCCAGCATTACCAATTCGGTTGGCATGTGATGCGTCACCCTACGGCATTGGAGCGGTGCTGTCGCACAAATCCTCGGACGGCTCAAAGAGGCCAATAGCCTTCGCGTCACGATCACTAACCTCAGCCAAGCGTAACTACGCCCAGATTGACAGGGAGGCCCTCAGCCTAGTGTGGGGAGTGAAAAAGTTCAATCACTATCTGCACGGGCAGAAATTCACCTTGTTGACTGATCACCAGCCTCTTGTCTCCATTTTTAATCCGAAGAAGGGCGTTCCGGTGATGACTGCGCAACGACTACAAAGATGGTCACTTTTTCTAGGGGCGCACCATTAGGAGATTGAATATAAGGGCACGAAACAGCATGGAAATGCTGATGGGCTATCACGCCTGCCACTGCCTACTGCGGAGGAAGCACCAGCAGTGGATCCTGTCGAAATATTCCATTCACCTATAGTTGAATACCTACCGGTAACTAACGCTTGTATCGAAAAGGAAACCCGAAATGACCCGACACTGTCTCGGGTATATGATTTGACGGTGAAGGGATGGCCAGCACATGGCGACTCACTGTTGCCAGCATTCTCGACAAGGAGAGAACAGCTGTCAGTGTGCCGGGGGACCTTGATGTGTGGATCCCGAGTGGTAATTCCACCCAAGTTAAGGGATAGAGTGCTCAATGAGCTTCATGACGGTCATCTGGGAGGGGTAAAAATGAAAAGCCTAGCCAGGGCTTATGTGTGGTGGCCGGGAATCGATAAACAAATCAAGGACCTGACCAAGAGCTGCTCAGGATGCCAGAAAGTCCAAAATGCACCACCACAGGCCCCTCTACACCCATGGGAGTGGCCCTCATCTCCATGGCAACGGGTGCATATTGACTTTGCTGGTCCATTCATGGACTCAATGTTTTTAATAGCTGTGGATGCGCACTCGAAATGGCCTAAGGTCATCAAAATGTCCTCCACCACCACGGAGAAAAGTATTGCAGTCCTACGGACCATTTTTGCCAGGAATGGCTTGCCAGAACAGATTTGCTCCGACAACGGACCACAGTTTGTGTCCGAAGAGTTCCGGAGGTTCTTGAAAATGAATGGGGTAAGGCATTACACATCCGCCCCGTATCATCCAGCCACAAATGGATTGGCTGAGAGGTTCGTACAAATCTTTAAGAAGGCAATAAAGGCTATGTACAATGATAACATTCCGCTGCAGCACAACGTGGACAATTTCCTGTTCGCCTACCGGAATGCGACACATGCAGTCACCAACCAGGCCCCAGCCATGATGTTCTTTAACCGAAGGTTAAGATCTCGCCTGGATTTGCTCAGACCAAACGTTCGAAGAGATGTTGAGAGTAAGCAATTCCAGCACATCCATGAGAAGCCAACAAGGAGCTTCAATGTAGGGCAACCAGTCTTGGCCCGCGACTACCGAACAGAAAAATGGCAGCCAGGAACGATATGCACATGGCAGGACCCACTAATGTACACAGTGGATGTTGGGGAGAGCATCGTGAGACGCCATGCTGACCAGATCCTAGAGTCATAGGAACAAGTCAACCCCATGCCTCGCCCATACGTACCTGGTGATGAACCTGACGTACAGGTCGCATCTACCTCAGAAACAGTAGCATCGGAAGCTGATGAACCAACCGACGACAGGGGGCCAGAATCGCCTCCGCACCAAGAGCAAGACACTCGGGAAAGGCGCTATCCAGAAAGGATCAGGAGGCCTCCCCAAAGACTGAATATATAGACTATTTTCAGCTAATGTTGCATGTTAAAAGTGTTAATTGTAATTAGTTTGATATTTAATTGTTAAATGAGTGTTATGGTACTGTTCATCTAAAAGGGGAGGAATTGTAATGTATATACCTTTAAGGGGGGAACTACTTTTTACAGCTCATGTATACTGTAGTACCGGCAGTGACCACACCTGTATATAGCACTGAGTAGTAATCTGTACAGGCAGTTCCAGTGTGAGCCACGTTTAGTAAACACCTGTTGTACCGTTTCTCCTGCAGTCTGTGTCTTATTATACACGGACACAACATTTACCAATATGGTGGGAGGCACATATTGCGACTCATAATGAGCATGCAATTCCTGCTGGCATTTTGGAGGCTTAGGAGGCTGGTTAGTGCCCACAAAAACTGTCACTGCATGATTGAATTTCTAGGCCAGTGACAATAATCGGCTTTCACTATAACCTCAGACTAGGGCTCCCCAATTACTCAGATGATGGTGTGGTACTATTAGGGTTACCAGCCCTCCAGGATTGCCCTGTTGTCTCAAAGAATCAAAGATTAATATTCTGCGAGCAACCCAGGAGAAAAATCATAGGGGTATGAACAAAATTGTGGGTTTTTTTCATTTTCTTTGAATGCTTTTGTTTATTAGTGTAAGTGAGAATGACTGCCCTTGACATCAAGGCAGCATTTAACCGAGTGTGGCACCAAGGAGCCCAAGTAAAATTGAAGTCAGTGGGGAAAACTCTCCACTGGCTGGAGTCATACCTAGCACAAAGGAAGATGGTTGTGGCTGTTGGAGGCCAATCATCTCAGACCCAGGATCTGCAAGAGTTCCTCAGGGCAGTGTCCTTGGCCCAATCACCTTCAGCTGCTCATCAATAAAGAAAGACTTGCATTTATACAGCGCCTTTCATGACCACCAGACATCTCAAAGCGCTTTACAGTCAATGAAGTACTTTTGAAGTGGAGTCACTTGTAATGTGGGAAACACGGCAGGCAATTTGCACACAGCAAGGTCCCACAAACTGCAATGTGATAATGACCAGATAATCAGTTTTTTTTGTTATGTTGGTTGAGGGATAAATATTGGCCTGGACACCGGGGATAATTCCCCTACTCTTCTTTGAAATAGTGCCATGGGATCTTTTACGTCCACCTGAGAGAGCAGACGGGGCCTCAGTTTAACATCTCATCTGAAAGACAGCATCTCCAACAGTGTAGCACTCACTCAGCACTGCACTGGAGTGTCAGCCTAGGTTTATGTGTTCAAGTCCCTGGAGTGGGACTTGAACCCACAACCTTCTGACTCAGAGGCGAGTGTGCTACCAACTGAGCCACAGATGACAATGACTTTCCCTCCATCCTAAATTCAGAAGTGGGGATTTTCGCTGGTGATTGCACAGTGTTCAGTTCCAATCGCATCTCCTCAGATAATGAAGCAGTGTATGCCAGCATGCAGCAAGACCTGGCAACATTCAGGCTTGGGCTGATAAGTGGCAAGTAACATTCGTGTCACACAAATGATAGGCAATGACCATCTCCAACAAGAGAGAGTCAAACCACCTCTCTATGACATTCAATGGCATTACCATCATCGAATCGCCTAACATCAACATCCTGGGGGCCACCATTGAGAAAAAGTTAACTGGACCAACTACATAAATACTGTGGCTATAAGAGCAGGTCAGAGGCTGGGTATTCTGCGGCAAGTGACTCACCTCCTGACTCCCCAAAGCCTTTCCACCATCTACAAGGCACAAGTTTAATGGAATACTTTCCACTTGCCTGGATGAGTGCAGCTCCAACAACACCCAAGAACCTCAACACCATCCAGGACAAAAGACCCCACTTGATTGACACCCCATCTTTTTTTTTTATTCGTTCCTGGGACGTGGGTGTCACTGGCAAGGCCGGCAGTTATTGCCCATCCCCAATTGCCCCTGAGAAGGTGGTGGTGAGCCACCTTCTTCAACAGCTGCAGTCCTTGAGGTGAAGGTGCTCCCACAGTGCTGATAGGGAGGGAGTTCCAGGATTTTGATCCAGCGACGATGAAGGAACGGCGATATATTTCCAAGTCAGGATGGTGTGTGACATGGAGGGGAACTTGGAGGCGATGGTGTTCCCATGCGCTTGCTGCCCTTCTCCTGCTAGGTGGTCGAAGTCACGGGTTTGGGAGTTGCTGTCGAAGAAGCCTTGGCAAGTTGCTGCAGTGCATCTTGTAGATGGTACACACTGCAACCACGGTGCGCTGGTGGTGGAGGGAGTGAATGTTTAAGGTGGTGGATGGGGTGCCGATCAAGTGGGCTGCTTTGTCCTGGATGGCGTTGAGCTTCTTGAATGTTGTTGGAGCTGCACTCATCCAGGCAAGTGAAAGTATTCCTTCACACTTCTTACTTGTGTCTTGTAGATGGTGGGAAGGCTTTGGGGAGTCAGGAGGTGAGAGCCTCGCCACATAATGCCCAACCTCTGACCTTGTAGCCACAGTACTTTTGTGACTGGTCCAGTTAAGTTTCTGGTCAATGATGACCCTCCAAGATGTTGATGTTGGACGATTCGGCGATGGTAAGTCATTTAATGTCAAGAGGTGGTGGTTAAACGATTGCTTGTTGGAGATAGTCATTGCCTGGCGCGAATGTTACCTGCCACTTATCAGCCCAAGCCTGGTCTTGCGGCACGTGGGCATGGACTGCTTCATTATCTGAGGAGATGCGAATGGAACCGAACACTGTGCAATCATCAGTGAACATCCTCACTTCTGACTTTATGATGGAGGGAAGGCCATTGATGAGCAGCTGAAAGTGGTTCGGCCTAGGACACTGCCCTGAGCAACTCCTGCAGCGATGTCCTGGGGCTGAGATGATTGACCTCCAACAACCACAACCATCTTCCTTTGTGCTAGGTATGACTCCGGCCAGTGGAGAGTTTTCCCCCTGATTCCCACTGAGTTCAATTTTACTAGGGCTTCTTGATGCCACACTTGGTCAAATGTTACCTTGATGTCAAGGGCAGTCACTCTCACCTCACCTCTGAAATTCGGCTCTTTTGTCCATATTTGGACCAAGGCTGTAATGAGGTCTGGAGCCGAGTGGTTCTGGTGGAACCCAAACTGAGCATCGGTGAGCAGGTTATTGGTGAGTAAGTGCCACTTGATAGCACTGTCGATGACACGGTAATTGGCTGAATTGGATTTGTCCTGCTTTTTGTGGACAGGACATACCGGGGCAGTTTTCCACATTGTCGGGTAGATGCCAGTGTTGTAACTGTACTGGAACAGCTTGGCTACAGGCGCAGCTAGTTCTGGAGCACAAGTCTTCAGCCCAACAGCAGCAATATTGTCGGGGCCCATAACCTTTGCTGTATCCAGTGCACTCAGCCGTTTCTTGATATCACGTGGAGTGAATTGAATTGGCTGAAGACTGGCTTCTGTGATGGTGGGGACCTCAGGAGGAGGCCAATATGGATCATCCACTCGACACTTCTGGCTAAAGATGGTTGCAAACGCTTCAGCCTCGTCTTTTGCACTCGTGTGCTGGGCTCCGCCATCATTGAGGATAGGGTTGTTCCTGGAGCTTTCTCCTCCCATTAGTTGTTTAATGGTCCACCACCATTCACGACTGGATGTGTCAAGACTGCAGAGCTTTGATCTGATCAGTTGGTTGTGGGATCGCTTAGCTCTGTCTACAGCATGCTGCTTCCACTGTTTAGCATGCATGTAGTCCTGTGTTGCAGCTTCCCCAGGTAGGCACCTCATTTTTAGGTACGCCTGGTGCTGCTCCTGGTACGCTCTTCTACACACCTCATTGAACCAGGGTTGGTTGCCTGGCTTGATGGCAATGGTAGAGTGAGGGACACGCTGAGCCATGAGGTTACAGATTGTGATGGAATACAATTTTGCTGCTGCTGATGGCTCACAGTGCCTCATGGATGCCCAATTTTGAGCTGCCAGATCTATTCTGAATCGATCCCATTCACTTAAACATTCACTTCCTCCACCACCGGTGCAACATGGGTGTCGTGTGTACCATCTGCAAGATGCACTGCAGCAACTCACCAAAGCTTCTTTGACAGCACCTCCCAAACCCGTGACCTCTACCACCTAGAAGCAGACGCATGGGAACACCACCACCTCCAAGTTCCCTGCCAAGTCACACACCATCCTGACTTGGAAATATATCACCGTTCCTTCATTGTTGCTGGGTCAAAAACCTGGAACTTTCTACTTAACAGCACTGTGGAAGCACTTTCACCACACGGACTGCAACGGTTCAAGAACGTGGCTCACCACAACCTTCAAAAGGGCAACTAGGGATGGGCAATTAATGCTGGCTTTGGCAGCGATGCCCACATCCCGTGAATGAATAATTTAAAAAAAAACAAGCCGAAGCAGGCCCAGGAATCAGTGACTAAAACAAGTGAGGTTTATTCACCCAATACAGTTGTGTCTTTAAGTGCAGTAATAAACAAGACAGTAATAGGGATCACATTCCGGCCTACACCTTCTCCCTCTCAGTTCCTTCCTCTCCAAACTCTTCTCCTCAACTGAACTATTTCTCTGCCTTTTATCCTTACAAGCTGGGAGTCATTCCTGATTTAAGGCAATTAAGATCAATGATTTCTTAAAGCTATACTGCCTTGCCTTGTTCTGACATTTTATATAACCACTTAAAGTTGCACCCCTATCATGGATACAGAGCTCTCAAAAGCCTATGGCTCACATATTGTCCCTTTCTCACTCTGTTGGAAATGGGGGGGAAAAAGATTGTTTGACTGGTCGTGGTGGGTGGTCATGAGCTGAATCCTCCAGGAGTATGTCCAGCCAGAGTTAACAACACTAGGTACTGTACCAGACCAAGCAGGTGGGTCCAAAATTCAATCTTTGGTCTGAACTGCATTAGCTGACCTCAGTTGGTTAGTGGTGGGATGCTATACTTGGTTTTAGGTATCTTGAGGCTGAGAAGGGAAAACAAATCAATCAGGGTTCCCAGTTTTGGTTGCTATCCAAGACTCCTGCTGGAATTTTTTTCATCTGTGCATTTCAGGTGAAGATAGGATTAATCATAATAATCATAATCATAATCAACTTTATTGCCATTGTTAGTGCACAAGTGCAGTACAACAAAATGTAGGCTTGCGGCTCCCGAAAGTGTACATTTAGATTAAGACATTTAAACATTCAACATACTTTTGGCGTGTAATACATTAACATGAACATAACCATAATAAAGTACATTGGCAGATGTGCAGGCTTTAGAGTTTATTTGTGGAGTTCAGTAGGATGACAGCCCTGGGAAAGAAGCTGTTCCTAAATCTGGTCGTTCGGGTGCGAATGCATCTGTAGCATCTCCCAGATGGCAGGAGGGCGAACAGACTGTGGCTGGGGTGGGTAGGGTCTTTGATGATGGTCCGTGACCTCCGTAAACAGCGTTTCTGGTATGTGTGCTCTATGGTCGGTAGCCGGGTGCCGGTAATGCGTTGGGTAGTTTTGACTACCCGCTGCAGGGCTCGCAAATGACGCCTCTCATTAACGAATACCATGCAGACATTCAAGTGGGGATTTTACATTCTGAGCACAGATCAGGCAGGAGGGGGGCTCGGCAGGTTTGGGGGACTTCCAAAAGCTACCTGATTGTATACACCTTAAAGTGGCAAACATTTGTGCTCATGAAAAAATTTACAACTGAATTAATCTTAGAGCTGAGAGTGTCTGAAACTTCGGTGATGTTTCAGTGGATGAGTTATGGGAGCAAGTAAGACAGAGGAGGGTAACCATCACTGGCATCCAGGGTATAAGTCACCAATAAAGTACATGTAGGAGGCGGCAGAACATGTTCATGCTAAAAATAATACCTCGAGCACCAAGATATTTTGCTCCAAAATGTTCAGAGACCCTCACCAGTGTAGCCAAGGTAGGGCTTCCCAGTACAATAACAACTTGCATTTATATAGCGCCTTTAACATAGTAAAGCATCTCAAGGCACTTCACAGAAGCGTTAACAAACAAAATTCGATGCAGAGTCACATTGAGATATTAGGGCAGGTGACAAAATGCTTGGTCAAAGAGGTAGGTTTTAAGGAGTGTCTTAAAGGAGAAGAGAGAGGTAGAGAGGCAAAGTGGTTTAGGGAGGGAATTCCAGAGCTTAGGGACAAGAACAGCTGAAGGGATGTCCACCAATGGTAGAGCGAAGAAAATTGGGAATGCACAAGAAGCCAGAATTGGAGGAGGGCAGAGATCTAGTAGGGTTGTAGGGTTGGAAGAGGTTACAGAGATAGGGAGGGGGCAAGGCCCTGGCGGGATTTGAACACAGGGATGAGAATTTTAAAATCGAGGGTGCTATATGAATGCAAGTTCTTTCTGCCTTTCTTCTTTTACAATCAAGTAAGTAAAAAGAACACAGCACCAGCAGCTGGTACCTATAACTCCTCATCCACCTACATGTTGACAGCGATTCATCTTAAAACACTCCTTCCATTTTAATGTGGCTGAAAATTGTATGTATATGGAAATGGTAGAGCCAATAATTGAACTGTTTCATGACCCAGGTCATGAAGGTAGATGGCTACCTCAATGCAAGAAACACAGCTGTGCGGCATAACAACAGAAAATGCTGGAAAAACTCAGCAGGTCAGGCAACATCCGTGGAGAGAGAAATAGAGTCAACATTTCAGGTCGAAACCCTTCGTCAGGACTGAAGAAACACAGGAAATGAAACAGATTAAAAGGCCAGTTTGGGGGCTGGGGAATGGGGATGAAAGAACAAAAGAGAAGTGAAGAGACATTAAGAGGTATAGTACAAGTAAAGAGACAAAAGACAGCTCTAGTTCAACGTTTGCTATCGTACAGCTGTGCGGCACCTCACTTAACCTTGGGTGAGTATTAGGTTAGGTTCTGGATCACACAAATCTCACATATTGTCACTAAAAGGAAGTACCAGAATAAAAAAAACACTAGGCATGTATACTCATCAGATTTAAGGAAATAAAATGTGTTGCATTAAAATTCAACTCTTTCCAGAGAGCATTCTTGGTATGGTCTTGGATAATGTATCAGCAGGTGACAAGAATGGGATTCTTGATAATGTCCTTTCATCTAAAAGCTATATAGGTGAATGCAGTATTTAGTCATGGCATGGTAAAGTAGTATGCTAGTAATTTCCGTGGGCATTCTCCCGATCTCCCACCCGAGCTTTGGTGGAAGATCAGCAGAAATCCTAGAGAAATGGCGTGACCTGACATTTATGTCATTTCTATGGAGTTTCCGCCAAAGTTGTAGTGGGAGATTAGGGATCCCGCACGGAAGTTCTACCCCATAGAGAGGACTATTGATGCATGGGATTGATGTAGGCCTTGTCTAGAAGAGCCTGATATACAGCTCTAGTTGCCCACAAGGGTACTTCAGCAGCAGAATCAACTGGCTGTTCTTGCTGATCCTGATTGTTTTCTTGCTGATGCAGTTGGTTGTCTTCTTCTTCCAGATGCTCCATAACTATGCCCGTTGGATGACAACATTATACAGCATGCAACAGACTACAATGACCCTTGAGACTTTTATAGGCTGCTCACTGATCTGTAAAGGCATCGGAAGTACTACTTCAACATACCTATTGTATGTTCTATAATAATGATTCTGGTAGCTGCATACACATCATTATATCTGTGCTTGGCAGCTGGCTCTCATAAAGGTCTCATGATCTGTAGCTCAAGAAGATAGCTTTGGACTTCACTTTCTGGGAAAATTAAGAAAGAAAGAACTGCATCTATATAGCACCTTTCACGTCCTCAGGCTGTCTCAAAGTGTTTTACAGCCATTGCCGTTATGTAGGCAGATGTGGCATACGTATACATCAAGGTCTCCCAAACAGAAGCGAGATAAATGACCAGATGATAGGCTTGATTTGGAGTTGGTTGAGGGATAAATGTTGGCCAGGACACCAAAGAACTCTCCTGATTAATTAGGCCATTTTCACTTGCCTCCAGATTACAGCACATCATAAAACCCAATATTCACAAAACAAAACTCTGACAAACATAGACACACTCACAAAAACTTAGGCTTTTGGAAGGGTGGAGAAAGTATGGAGAATACCATTTTACCAAAGATTTTTTCACCCAGATTTTTCAGTAGTTGCCTAGCTGTTGTAAACTAACTGAGGTTGTGTATCCGTTACCTGATGTGAATTCTTTGCAGAGCAAATTAGTCCCACGCTGCCGTGTCATTACAAAGTCAACATATGAAGTCTTCCGATAAAACATATCATCCATAATAAAACTGAATAAGAGCATATATATTAGACATGGGTTTGAATATTTTTTTAAAAGGTCTGACCCACAAATTAGGGGCATCTATAAATCTATGATCCCACAACCAAGTAAATAACTCTATGCAACTGAACTGAATTACTTTATCTGTAATGCACTACACTACATAGTGCCAGACTATTTGTTTTCTGTCGATGATGGTATAATGTTATACCCCCAACTGCATGCAAGCAGTTTAAATTTCTGTGCTAAGATGCGAACTATACTTGCCAATTTGCAATGCCAAAGGTGCAGCAGGAGGATTCAACGAGGATGTAACATGGATTTCTGCTGTCATATAAATGGGGTGCAAATCTAGCACATACTGTAAAAGCAGAACTGTTATCTGCAGTTTCCAGCACCACAGGTAACACAAGCACCTTTGGAGATCTCATTCGCATATCAACCCTGACACCATAATGATGGAATCTTCAATTGCATTCTTCTTCGACTACAGACCATTTAGTCTAAAACAGAATGGCAAAGAGCTAGTTTACTAGTCTTATTGTGGAGATGCCATTGAAGAATTATATACTATTGGTAGTAAATTGCAATTTGTTTTAATTTTAAGTTGTTTATTTGTTGCAGTGGATACTTGGGATCAGAACAGTCTGTAAGTGCTATTGTTCAGTCTAGACAGATCATTGTCAGAGCTCGTGAGTGAATCATGCTCTGGTATTTAGATTCACTGCACAGAGCTTCAGTACTTTTAACAATATATAGTTCAAAAGAGACAATTCATACTGTAACACAGCAAAGTGTGAGGCTTGAAAGTAATCTGATAAGCAAAGTGCTTGGGGCTGGAATAGAACGAACACTGAATAAGCCATTGAACTGAGCCTTTTTGGGCCTCATCTGCGGGTTAATTATATTAGATTGATGTTACATTGGAAATTAGCTCAAATGTGCAATTCACCTAAAAGTCAGGGGACTCTTTGGCAAGTGTACGTTGCTTTGTGGGCTGCCAAAATTGTCTGCGGTAATTACATTTCAAAAATCATTATTCATGTATATAATTAATAATGGACTACAGGTGTCGGAAGGGTTACAATGCTGATTATTTAAATAGTTGATTATTATATTAGAGCGGTATTTAAATTCAATTTAGTGGACTCTAGCCCAAACCTACTATGCGACTTCTCTCTAACCATTTTAATGTACAACATAAAGGTAGGATTGTTTACACTTTGCAGACACAAGTATGTGTGTGTCTTGACTCTTCAGTAAAGTTTTTATCTGTTGTTCCTAACCCTCAGTATTTCCCAAGGCCTCAACATGAAGGGCAATTAAGATCACTGAAGTGCTGTAATAAATAGGTGTTTCAATAAATGGAAACAAATGAGTGGCTTCCTAGTGTGGAAGCACTGGGAAGCAGCCTTTCCTTTGAGGCTGATCCTCTGAAAGATAAGCCTCCAAATTCCTCCCTCCCTCCCCCAATGCACACACGCCTGCTACAAACTAAAGTTGAATAACGAGTTGTGTTTGGCAGGATTAATGGGTATTATCATGTTAATGGATGTTTATGGTGTGGTTTGGGATAATCACGTGGTGGTGTGGACCTTCTGGTCCCTCTGTGGCCACAGCTCTTCCATCAGCGTGCCAAGTAATTAACTATCTCTTTTTTCTCCCAATATGTTTTAGGATCCCTAATGAGTCGCAGATAAAGCAGCCGGGGAGGCTCCAGCCACATGCCACATCAATTTATTCACAGTGTTGTGGTTCTGCATGTCACAATAGAAAAATTACATTACCAGAGCTGCAACAGTATTTAATATGAAAATAAAACTATTGTATGAATCCACATTTAACAGTGATACTACAAGGTTGACGACTGCTCTTGATGCAGGATTGGAGCTCATTTTTTTCCCAATTGTTATGAAGTTGATTGTTATCGGGAAAACAAAAATGCAACATTGGTGCATCATTTGTTAGCAAACCGGTTAGTTTGAATTTCAATGTGTCCTACCAAATATTCTGGTGCTATGTGACCAGCAGTAGTAAAAAGAGCACCATACTCCAGCACTGCATATTAACAATCAGTGTTAATGAGATGCTTTTTCAAATCCAGCTGATTGGACCTAATTTGAATACAATTTAAAGCAAGTTCTTTGTTCAGACATTAGAATAAATTCCTAAATGAATGCAGTGCGAAAATACTGTTAATTTTGGAAGGTAATTAGAAGTTTAGTTAATATGAATAAGATGCAAAACAGCAAGGAATTTTTTTTGTTGAATTATTACTATCAAGTTGATGGCTGTTAATGCTGTGGAATGGAACAATTTTCATCTTGACACCAACTCTTCCCTCTGGCCTCAACAGTTTGGCTAAATAGGCATTGTTTTCATGAAAAAGTCTGTGGCCAATCTTATTTTGCTTGTCAAGAGTGACTGTTCTCATGAAAAACTGTTTGGCAGAGAAGAATTGCTACAAATGAAGGCAGTGATCCTAAACTTAGAAGAGTGCCCCTTACTCCACCAGTATGGCATCTCCATTTCTGATAGCAGCCAGCTTTGGCATTCCCAAGTTATTGTCAATTAACATAAAGTTATCAATTGCTTTGTGCTATAGACTTTTGCCCTGCAAGAACTGTGTTGAGACAGCTCAAATTCATTTAATTCAACACCCTTGCAACATTAACTCTACATTGCATCATGATTGACATCAATATATCAAATTGAGACATCAAAGTTACAACACAGAAGCTGGCCCTTCAGCCCAACTGGGCCAGGTTGGCATTTACCCTTCACACAAGCAGGTAGTTCTAATCACATTTACTCACCCTGTTCTCATATCCTATAGACCCATTTTCCTTCATCGACCTAACTAATCTAATCTTGAATGTTGACATAGATTCTGCCTCAACTACTAACCCTAGAAGTGAAGCCCGCAGCCTCACAACTTTCTGTTAACAGAAGTTTCTCCAGCCCTTTGTGCTAAATCTTTTACATTTAATCTTGTATCTATGGCCCCTCATTCTTGACTCAACTACTGGAAACAGTCTGCTTCTATCTACCTTGTCTCACCCTTGCATAATTTTAAACCCTTCTATCATATCGCCCTGTAATCTGCATTGTTCTACTGGAATAAGAGTCAATTTATCATATCACTTCGTATTTGTATTTCCTCATACGAGGCAGCATCCTAGTGAGTTTGAGTTGTACCTTCATTAAAGCCTCAATACCTTTCCTATAGTATAGAACCCACTAATGCACACAGTACGCTAACTGAGGTCTAAAGGTTCTACAGGAAACTCTTTTTTATCCGGCACTGACGGGACCAGCGTGCTGCCGATTGATCAAAAAGTCCGGATTACAGAGAGGTATACTTACTAAGGTACGAGAGCCCCGTACATGGCCACAGATCCAGGCGTCCCTGTTGCATGGCAACAGGTGCAGGAACCCCGGTTACATGGCCACAGATCCAGGAACCCCTGTTACACGGCCACTAATATGAAGTAAAACTTACCTGAACCTACTCCTGAATTTTGCCAGTTAAGAGAGATTTCCGGTTATTTAGGTGCCAGTAAAAAGAGAGTTCGTTTCCTGTATATAGTCTTATCATCACCTCTTAGTTTTTATATTCTATACCTTGAGATAATACCTAGAATTTTTTCTAGAAGCTTTTTTTTTTACAGCCCTATCAACTTGAGGTGCTGCCTTTAATGTCTTGTGAACCTGTACCTCCAAATCGCTCTGCCCTGCCATAGCACTGAGCATACTTCCTTCATAGCTGTTATTTTTTTCCACCTGACACTTACTGACACCGAATTCCATCGGTTACCCTTTAGCCCATCTTATCAATATCCTTTTGGCGTTTCCTTTGATCTTCTATACGTCCTATTTAGGTATCATTTGCAAATTTGGACATGGCTATTGATATACAGTGAACAGAAATGACCCCAGAACTGAATCCTGTGGGGTATCACTATCCACTTCCAATCACTCTGAAAAACTTCCGTTAACTCCTACTCTCTGTTTTCTCCCTTCTAACAAATTTTAAATCTAGTTTGCTATCCTCTCCCTAATTTCATATCCTTTACTTTTTTCCAGTAATCTCCCATTTGGCACCTTGTCAAAAACTTTCCTAAAGTCCACGTACACTACATTTACTCCACTTCCCCATATACTGCATCAGTTACCTCAAGTGTCAGCCGTGGCTCAGCGGGTAGAACTCTTTCCTCCGAGTCAGAAAGTTGCGGGTTCCACTCCACAGACTTGAGCACAAAAATCTCGGCTAACACTCCAGTGCAACACTGAGGGAGTGCTGCACTATCCAAGGTGACGTCTTCTGGATGGGATGTTAAACCGAGGCCGGGTCTGCGCTCTCAGGTGGACGGAAAAGATCCCATGGCATTATTTTGAAGAAGAGCAGGGGAGTTATCCCTGGTGTCCTGGCCAATATTTATCCCTCAATCAACATCACGAAAACAGATTATCTGGTCATTATCACATTGCTGTTTGTAGGAACTTGCTTTGTGCAAATTGGTTGCCACGTTTCCTACATTGGCCGTGAATGGCCCTATATAAATGTAAGGGGAAAAATTTGGTAGGCGCTACCTTCGCCGGGAGCGCCCCAAAAAAGTTAGCGCCCCGCGGCCAATTTTCCCAGGTAGTGCCCCGAGAGGGAGGAGGGGTGCTACTGGAAGCGCCCTGTGTCCCTCTTGGGGTGCTGCTACAGGTCGCAGCGCCATGTGCCGCAGTACTGCAAGCCTTCCTCCCCTTATTAAAGGGGAGGGGCCTGGCGCACCGCTTCCCGGCGCCCAGCTGGGCCACCAGGGATCAGGAGTGCTGGCAAACGAGCCCGGCACTCAAGAGGAGTGCCGGGCTCACGGAGAGCAGCCGGCACCCCACGGGGGGGCTTCACGGGGGCCGGGGACAGCAACGGGGCAGGTGCCGGCAGGCGGCCAGCAACAAAAATGGCCGCCTGCCACCTCCCCTTTAACTAGCGCCGCCCCGGCCACAGGTAGGCCCCCCTGACCCCAGTGGACATAGCGTCCGGTGGTAAGTCGGGGGACACCACCCAATATTAGAGCCAGGGCACGCGTGGGGCACTGCGCATGGCGATGACGTCATCGCCGGCGGCGCAGCACCGCTGCTAACCTCCGCTGAATTTCGCGGGAGGAGTTAGCGGCGCTGCGCCCAGGCACTAGTTGATTTGCGCCCTGTTGGGCGCTAATGGGAGGCACAAATCAATCGAATTTAGCCTCCTAAGACTTTCTTAAAGAATTCTAGGAGGTTTGTCAAGTATAATCGTCCCTTTTAAAATCCGTGCTGCCTACTTCTAACTTTTTTCTCTTCATCTCGATATGTGGTAATTTCATGCTTAATTAAAGACTCTAAAATTTTCCCTACTACAGATATTAAGCTAACTAGCCTGTAATTACCCAGATAAGCTCTGTCTCCTTTTTTAACACATTGTCCACTCTCCAGTCCTCTGGCACACATCCACATTCAACACAGCACTGAACTATCATTTCTAGGGCCCCTGCAATTGCCTCTCTTAACTCTTTCAACAATAAATAGAGAAACTGAATTTCCGTAGCATCTTTCACAACCCCAGGGTGTTCTAAAGCACTTCACAGCCAATAAATTTCCCTTGAAGTATAGTCACTTGTTATTTTGGAGGCAAATATGCTGAATATGAGTTTGATTACTGCTCCTTTGAATGCATGTGTCATCACTCTACAATTGTAAAATAGGATGTCACACATCAAAATAGTGTCCTTGAAGCACACGATGGCCACTGCTCAGAACACTTCTGCTAGAGCTAAGGTTCCATGTAACATCACATTTCTGCTTCAAGAAATGTCACAGCCTATCTAGCACCATCTTATTTTATAAAACAATAATTGTTTGTTTCTTTACCTGTCCTATTACTATCTCATCACACCTTGAATATCTCTTAATGTCTCTTCTTTCATCCCCTCCCCCATTTCCCAGCCCCCCAACTGCCTTTTAATCTGTCATTTCCTGCCTTTTTTCTCAGTTCTGTAGAAGGGTTTCGACCCGAAACGTTGACTCTCTTTCTCTCTCCACGGATGTTGCCTGGCCTGCTGAGTTTTTCCAGCGTTTTCTGTTGTTATTTTGGATTTCCAGCATCCGCAGTATTTTGCTATCGAATTAATTGTTCTCTGCTGAGGAATCAGTAGGGGGGGTTACTGCAGTTGGCATCAATTGTTTCAGGAAAGGAAAAATTGGTTAGGGTTTTCACACATGATCACTATCCAATGATGTCTGCCTGAGAACATAAGAACATAAGAACATAAGAAGTAGGAGCAGGAGTAGGCCATACGGCCCCTCGGGCCTGCTCCGCCATTCAATAGGATCATGGCTGATCCAAATCTAGACTCACGTCCACTTCCCTGCCCTCTCCCCGTAACCCCTAATTCCCTTATCTGCTAGGAAACTGTCTATCTCCATTTTAAATTTATTTAATGTTGCAGCTTCCGCAGCTCTCTGGGGTAGCAAATTCCATTGATTTACTACCCTCTGAGTGAAGAAGTTTCTCCTCATCTCAGTTTTGAAAGGGCAGCCGCTTATTCTTAGATTATGCCCCCTAGTTCTAGTCTCACCCATCAGTGGAAACATCCTCACCGCATCCACCCGATCAAGCCCCCTCACAATCTTATATGTTTCGATAAGATCACCTCTCATTCTTCTGAACTCCAATGAGTAGAGTCCCAACCTACTCAACCTTTCCTCATACGTCAACCCCCTCATCTCCGGAATCAACCGAGTGAACCTTCTCTGAACCGCCTCGAGAGCAAGTATATCTTTTCTTAAATATGGAAACCAAAACTGCACGCAGTATTCCAGGTGTGGCCTCACCAATACCCTGTATAACTGCAGCAAGACTTCCCTGTTTTTATACTCCATCCCCCTTGCAATAAAAGCCAATATTCCATTGGCCTTCCTGATCACCTGCTGCACCTGCATACTAACTTTTTGTGTTTCATGCACCAGGACCCCCAGATCCCTTTGTACTGTAGCACTTTGCAGTTTCTCTCCATTTAGATAATAACTTGCTCTTTGATTTTTTCTGCCAAAGTGCATAACCTCACACTTTCCAACATTATATTGCATCTGCCAAATCTCTGCCCACTCACTTAGCCTGTCTATGTCCTTTTGCAGGTTTTTTATGTCCTCCTCACTCACTGCTTTCCCTCCCATCTTTGTATCGTCGGCAAACTTGGATATGTTGCACTCGGTCCCTTCCTCCAAATCGTTAATATAGATTGTAAAGAGATGGGGTCCCAGCACTGACCCCTGTGGAGCACCACTAGTTACTGATTGCCAGCCTGAGAATGAACCATTTATCCCAACTCTTTGTTTTCTGTTAGATAGCCAATCTTCCACCTATGCCAGTATATTACCCCCAATCCCGTGATTTCTTATCTTGATCAGTAATCTTTTGTGTGGAACCTTGTCAAATGCCTTTTGGAAGTCCAAATACACTGCATCCACTGGTTCCCCTTTATCCACCCTGTATGTTACCTCCTCAAAGAATTCGAGCAAATTTGTCAAACAGGACTTCCCCTTCATAAAACCATGCTGACTCTGTCCTATTAAATTATGTTTATCCAAATGCTCTGTTACTGTTTCCTTAATAATGGACGCCAACATTTTGCCAACCACAGATGTTAGGCTAACTGGTCTATAGTTTCCAGCTTTTTGTCTACTTCCCTTCTTAAATAAGGGTGTTACATTAGCAGTTTTCCAATCTGCCGGGACCTTTCCTGAGTCCAGGGAGTTCTGGAAAATAATCACCAATGCATCCACAATCCCTACCGCCACTTCTCTCAAGACCCTAGGATGTAGGCCATCAGGTCCGGGGGGTTTATCCACCTTAAGTCCCATTATTTTACTGAGTACCATCTCCTTAGTGATTTTAATCGTGTTTAGCTTCTCCCTCCCCATTGCCCCCTGTTTGTCCAGTGTTGGGATATTTTTAGTGTCCTCTACTGTAAAGACTGATACAAAATATTTGTTCAGCGTCTTTGCCATCTCCATGTTCCCCACCACTAGTTTCCCGGTCCCATCCTCTAAGGGACCAACTTTCACTTTAGCCACCCTTTTTCTTTTTATATAGCTGTAGAAACAATTGCTATCTGTTTTTATATTTTTTGCTAGTTTACTTTCATAATCTATCTTCCCTTTCTTAATTAATCTTTTAGTTATTGTTTGCTGGCTTTTAAATGCTTCACAATCTTCTATCCTCCCATTAGATTTGGCTACTTTATATGCCCTTGTTTTCAGTCGGATACTATCCTTTATTACTTTACTAAGCCATGGATGGCTGTCTTTTCTTTTATTCCCCTTTTTCCTTAGTGGAATATATTTATCGTGAAAGATGTGAACTATCTCCTTGAATGTAGACCACTGCTCTTGTACCGTCTTACACTTTAATCTGTTTTCCCAGTCCACTTTAGTCAATTCTACTCTCATACCTTCATAGTCTCCTTTATTTAAGCTCAGTACGCTGGTTTGAGATCCAACTCTCTCATCCTCAAACTGAATTTGGAATTCAACCATATTATGGTCACTCATTCCAAGGGGATCCTTTACTAGGACATTTTTTATTAATCCTGTCTCATTACACAGGACCAGATCTAAGATTGCCTGCCCCCTGGTTGGTTCAGTTACATACTGCTCAAGGAACCCGTCCCTAATACACTCTATGAACTCTTCCTCAAGGCTGCCATGCCCAATTTGATTAGTCCAGTCAATATGAAAGTTAAAATCCCCCATGATTGTAGCTGTTCCCTTATTACAAGCCCCAACTATTTCCTGATTTATACTCCGACCAACAGAGTTGCAACTGTTAGGAGGCCTATAGACTACGCCCACTAGTGACTTTTTCCCCTTATTATTCCTTATCTCCACCCAAACTATTTCACTATCCTGATCCTTTGACCCAATATCATTTCTGACTATTGCAGTGATTCCATCCTTGATTAACATAGCAACCCCACCTCCCATTCCTTCCTGTCTGTCCTTCCTAATTGTCAAATACCCTTGTATGTTTAGTTCCCAGTCATGATTATCTTGCAGCCATGTTTCCATAATGGCCACCAGATCATACCCATGTGTAGTTATTTGTACCGTCAACTCGTCAATTTTGTTACGAATGCTGCATGCATTCAGATAAAGAACTTTCAAATACGTTTTCTGAAAATTTATTCCTGCTTTTACCCCTTTTACTACTTTATCTTTATCATTATACATTCTGTCCCTTCCTGACACGCTCTGGTTTTTAATTCCCCCACTGCTACCTTGCTCTATTGCCTTCTCCACTGTCATTTTTATTTTTCGCTCTCTTAAAACCTCCCCCCCACTAATTAGTTTAAAGCCCTCTCTACAGCCCTAGTAATTCGATTCGCCAGGACTCTAGTCCCAGCACTGGCCAAGTGAAGTCCATCCCAACGGAACAGCTCTCTCCTGTCCCAGTACTGATGCCAGTGTCCCAGGAAGCAAAATCCATTTCTCCCACACCAGTCTTTGAGCCACGCATTTAACTCTCTAATTTTATTTACCCTAGCCAAATTTGCACGTGGCTCAGGTAGTAATCCAGAGATTATTACCCTTGTGGTTCTGCTTTTTAATTTGGACCCTAGCTGCTCAAACTACCTCAGCAGAACCTCCTTCCTTGTCCTATCTATGTCGTTGGTACGAACATGGACCACGACAACTGGATCCTCCCCCTCCCACTCCAAGTTTGCACGTTTGGATGATAACTAAATCAGGTTCAACAACAACTTGCATTTATATAGCACCTTTAACATAGTGAACCATCCCAAGGTGCTTCACAGGAGTGTTATCAAATAAAATTTAGCACACAATGAGATATTCAGACAGGTGACCAGGAACTCAGTCAAAGAGGTGGAGAGGTGTAGGGTTGGAATTCCAGAGCTTGGGGCCTAGGCAGCTGAAGGGACGGCCTTCAATGGTGGAGTGATGAAAATCGAGGATGCGCAAGAGGCCAGAATTGGAGGAGCGCAGAGATCTCGGAGGGTTTTAAGGCTGGAGAAGGTTACAGAGATAGGATGGGGTGAGGCCATAGAGTGATTTGAAAATAATAATGAGAATTTTAAAATCAAGACTTTGCCAGACTGGAAGCCAATGTAAGTCGGTGATGGGTGAATGGGACTTGGTGTGAGTTAGAATATGGGCAGCAAAGATTTGGATGATCTCAAGTTTATGGAGGCTGTAAATAGGACATCACGGTTGTGAACACTCTGGTTCAGCCTCAGACAGTGGCCAAGGAGAGGGGTAGAGCAAGGAGTCAAGGCCCTTAAGTAAGACATAAAGGGAAGGAAGAGAAAAAAAATGAGCAAGATCATTTCAAACAGAAAGCACTTTGGGATCCAATGCCAAATATTTATCCAATGAGTATACCTTATAAACCCGTGTGTAAAATGGGAAGTGTATTTCATGCTTTGGGATTAAAGTGGGAATTGGGGTTATCTTATAGCCAGAACAAAACCCAAGGACTGCACATTGGGAGTACTTAGTACACAAAATATGCCTCCAGCTGGTCTTTCCTTCTCCTTTTTCAGTTATCCTTGTTTAAATTAAAGGAAAATGTGTAAAAAGTAAGATTAGAAATGATTGTTTGAGCACTGTACTTGCCAACTGTAACCATGCTGTGTTTGGGACTTGCTCTGTGTCCGGCTTCCGCTCACTAATCTGGATACAGATTGACTACTGCACTTGCTGCCTGTGTTAATTATGCTATGGACAGTGAGTGGGAGCCGAACACAGACTGAGTCACAACCAAGGCATGAGTACCATTGCCAAGTACATAGTGCTAAAAAAACACATTCTTTTTTTTGTTACAAGTTTTATTCCACTATCTGCAATGGTTTCAAATCAAATTTTCCATGTTAGGTGGGGTGTAGTGACTGATGGGTCAATTCTCTACAGCATGGGAAATTTAAATCTCCTGCTATTTGAAGATAGTGCTGTCTCTGCCATTGAAAGCTGTAAAAAAAAAAATCATCAACTTGTCTGAAAAGTAATCTTATATGTGGGTCACCTTATATACAAGAATATATGATACTTGCTCGATCTCTAGGAGTCACACATCATTGATTAAATCATAAGGAATTGGATTCTAGCCCCCTCATATCTACTAGAGCACAAAGTAACAAAAGAATTGAAAATCCCCATAAAATAACTGGCTTTATTGCTGTGGCTTCAACCACTCATCTTGGCACAATGATGGTACACATGCAGAGAGGGACCATTATACTTTTTATGCATGTGCCTCATTCTTTTTATAGAGGATAGGCACAGTCAGATCCAAAATGGTCCTAATTGGACAAAATATAGGTAATTGTAGGAATGCTGAATGTCAGTGGTGAATTCTGAGATAAACGTCAACTGACATTGTTGCCGAGCTGACCACGGTTCGGCGGTCTTGGCCATAGCGAACGTTAGTGGCTTATGGTCCACAAATGCCATGAACGGACGTCCCTCTAGCAAGAACCGGAAATGGCGGATGGCCAGAAAAAGGGCCAGCAACTCCCGGTCGAACGTGCTGTACTTCTGTTCGTTTCGCCGTAGTTGATGGCTGAAAAACGCCAGCGGTTGCCACGTCCCATGCACCCACTGTTCCTGCACTGCACCGATGGCGTAGTCTGATGCGTCGGTGGTAAGGGCAATGGTGGCACCTGGCAGCGGGTGCGCCAGCATGGTTGCGTTGGCTAAGGCGCCTTTTGTGTCGACGAATGCCCAGTCCATGTCGACCGTCCAGCTAATCGGATCCTTGCCGGACTTGCCCTTGAGGGCCTCGTACAGGGGCTGCATGAGCAGAGCTGCATTAGGGACGAACCGGTGATAAAAATTTACCATCCCTAGGAACTCCTGCAGTGCCTTGATGGTCTGCGGGTGCGGGAACGAAGTAACTGCCTCCACCTTCGTTTGCAGGGGAATTGCGCCATCCGATATGATGCGATGGCCTAAGAAATCAATCTGCTGCAGGCCGAACTGGCACTTGGCCGGGTTGATCAAGCCGTGTTGACTGAGGCGTCTAAAGAGGGTGCGCAAATGGCAGATGTGCTCCTCTTTATTAGGGCTGGCGATGAGGATGTCATCGAGGTAGACGAATCGAAACTTGAGGTCCCGAAGCACGGAGTCCATCAAGCGCTGGAAAGCCTGTGCAGCATTCTTCAATCCAAACGGCATCCGCAGAAATTCAAACAGGCCGAATGGGGTGATGACTGCAGTTTTCGGGACATCTTGCGAGTGTACGGGGACCTGGTGGTAGCCACGGACAAGGTCGACTTTTGAAAAAATGGTATTTCCCGCCAAATGGGCCGAGAAATCCTGAATATGAGGGATCGGGTACCGATCAGGAGTAGTGGCGTCTTTCAGGCGTTGGTAGTCACCGCAAGGCCACCATCCGCTGCCAGGTTTCGGAACAACGTGGAGAGGCGAAGACCAGGGACTATTCGACCGGCAAATAATCCCTAGCCGCTCCATCGTGTCGAACGCCGCTTTCGCAGCCGCGAGCTTGCCAGGTTCGAGGCGCCGGGCCCGTGCGTAGACCGGGGAGCCAGACACCATGTTTCGTGGCCGTGGAAGAGAAAGTGGGTCTGGTCAGGTCTGGGAAATCTCCGAGGAGGCGAGTGAAGTCATCCGGAGGTGGGAACGCACAGGAGACAGTGCGTGACACTGTGTTACCGCGGTGGCACGGGATGGAGTGAAAAGTGGCCGCATTGATCAACCGGCAGTGCCGTACATCCACCAGGAGGCCGTTGGTGCACAAAAAATCCACCCCGAGGGTGGCTTGAGAGACTTTGGCCGTGATGAAATCCCAGTAAAACCGCTGGCCGCCGAAGCACACCTGGACCTGCCGTCTTCCAAAGGTCCGAATGGCCCCTCCATTAGCCGCCTTGAGGGAGGGGCCATGCCCCCCCGGCTTGTAGATCAAGATTTAACGCGGGTAGGATGCTACACTGCGCCCCGGTGTCGCAGAGGAAACGTCAAACAAATAGGGAGTCGGTGATGAAGAGGAGTTTTCCCAAATTACCGATTGCCATCGCAGCCGCGAGGCACTTGTTATAACTGGTCCTCTTTCGACAGGGTGGTTGCTGGGTTTTTTTTGAGCGAAAAGCTGCAGGGAGGGCGGCAGCATCTTGCTTTTGTGCCAAAACAGGCGTGGTAGAAGCACAACCCCGCAGGTTGAGGGGCTGGAGCAGCATCTGTGGGGGATGGGCGCCTCGTGGCAGCGCAGTACTGCTGTGTCACCACGAAGATCTTGTCCGCTTCGGCAGCCAGCTCTGCGCAGTCTGTGACTTCCGACCTGGCTAGGGCAGCCTGAACTTGCTCCGGTAACTGGCTGAGGAATAGTTCCCTGAAGAGGAAGCATTCCGGTTCGGAGCCCAGGAGCGTGAGTATTTGGCTAATGAGCTCGGACAGCTTGGAGTCCCCGAGGCCGGGCATAGCGAGCAGCCGACGGAATGCTCCGACTTCGCGAGCCCGAAAACCTGTAACAACCGCGCCTTTATCATTTCATACTTGCGATCTTCTGGTGGATTACCAAGCAGGCTGACGATCCGCGAGGCTGTGGCGCTGTCGAGGGCGGAGACCACGTAATAGTAACGGGTCTGATCCGCAGCGACGTTCCTGATTGCGAACTGGGCTTCAGCCTGGATGAACCACGCGGCTGGCTGTTGCTCCCAGAACTGTGGTAGCTTCAAAGCAACAGCGTTCGATTCCATGTTCAGTAACTTCTGCGAAAACCGTTCGCAAAAGTCGGGGTCACTAATGTAGGAATGTTTAGTTCCTATCCAAAAGACTGAGGTCCACTCAGGCGATCAAATAAACGAGGTTTAATGAAAACTAACAGAGTTTAACAGATAACTACAGGAGAACATCGAATATAGGTCTAGCCAGTTTGGAGACTCCACGAGGACTACTTGGGTGGTCCCGTGGCTGACGTCATGACGTCATCATGTTTTTCCTGCCGGTGGGGGATCACATGATGAACAGCGTGACGTCATCGCGTTTACCCGCGCTATTAAAGTGATCGCGCTCTGTACATGTAAACAGTGAAAACAAAGATACAGACTCAGGCTGTAGCTAACATATTATTAAAGGGAATTATATACAATTGATCGGAGTCCCTTAGTGGCTCCGCCACATAATCACAAATAAATCCAAACAGGTCCAATTCAAGTGATTTGGTGTTAAAGATTCACTTGACCAGATTTCACACTGATGGATGACAACCACACAGGCAGACAACCACGATTCTTTTGATTTTTATACTTAACATTGACCTTAAACCACTTCATGCAAGGAAGGTTATCACACTCAGGGAACCCTTGAGGATGGAGTCATAGGGACTGAGACTTGACAACTTCAGATGTCAAATGCATTCTACATTGTAAGAAGAAAGTCCATCTGCAGTCTGGGCTATCTTTCTATAAGCCACCTACATTTGGTAATTCCTTTCATTACGTGTAGCCCCACTTTATTGAAAGAGAGTGCTGTGTCAATATCTATTATTTTCTTCTGCCACAGGGAAAGGGAGAATTTTTGTTCTTATTCCATAAAACACAATAATTATTTGGGCCAGTGTCAAAAGAATATCATTTTTTCCCCTCCATTCTGATTGAACTTCAACACCCACCATGATCTCCATGACTATTGCAAATTCTTCCACGCATTCTTTGTTTACCCAATAAAAGATGACCAATTTTCTGATATGACACTGCTGTCACTCTGAAGGGTCAACAGAAATTATTCTGGCTTTGGATTGGAATATTTAGCACTCAAAACTTTTGTACCTTGTTTCGTGTTGTTTCAAGTAGTTATTTTTGGGCGATTTAAAGAAACTTTACTCGACAGAAATCATTTCACGACATATAGAAATTTAAAGTCAACAATGCGAATATTGAAGATTCTGAATACAGCTAAACCGTATTCTAATATGAAAGTGTATTTGGACTTCCAAAAGGCATTTGACAAGGTTCCACACAAAAGATTACTGATCAAGACAAAAAATCACAGGATTGGGGGTAATATACTGGCATGGGCGGAAGATTGGCTATCTAACAGAAAACAAAGAGTTGGGATAAATGGTTCGTTCTCGGGCTGGCAATCAGTAACTAGTGGTGTTCCGCAGGGGTCAGTGCTGGGACCCCAACTCTTTACAATCTATATCAACGATTTGGAGGAAGGGACCGAGTGCAACATATCCAAGTTTGCCGACAATACAAAGATGGGAGGGAAAGCAGTGAGTGAGGAGGACATAAAAAACCTGCAAAAGGACATAGACAGGCTAAGTGAGTGGGCAGAGATTTGGCAGATGCAATATAATGTTGGAAAGTGTGAGGTTATGCACTTTGGCAGAAAAAATCAAAGAGCAAGTTATTATCTAAATGGAGAGAAACTGCAAAGTGCTACAGTACAAAGGGATCTGGGGGTCCTGGTGCATGAAACACAAAAAGTTAGTATACAGGTGCAGCAGGTGATCAGGAAGGCCAATGGAATCTTGGCTTTTATTGCAAGGGGGATGGAGTATAAAAACAGGGAAGTCTTGCTGCAGTTATATAGGGTATTGGTGAGGCCACACCTGGAATACTGCGTGCAGTTTTGGTTTCCATATTTAAGAAAAGATATACTTGCTCTCGAGGCGGTTCAGAGAAGGTTCAATCGGTTGATTCCAGAGATGAGGGGGTTGACATATGAGGAAAGGTTGAGTAGGTTGGGACTCTACTCATTGGAGTTCAGAAGAATGAGAGGCGATCTTATCGAAACATATAAGTGTAACCCCTTCACGGTTCTCTAGATATATGTGAGATGTGGTCTCTGTTGTAGACAGTATTCTATAGTCCAGTAAGGAGATCACTACTACAATGGCTTAATTCTAATTATCTTACTTTATAGTTTTAACGTCAGACAGTATAAGAAGATTACGGGTCAATGACCTAAATTAGACATTTGCATACATTAGAATGAATCTAGACATAATAAACATACATTCTCCATTTATATGGATTCAAAGGAGAATCTGTCCCTGTGTCCAAATTCGAGTGCACTCTTTCGTTGGCGCGCTTAAGTTGGAGCTCATGGTATGTATAATGTCTGCAAGACTTACGACTCCGAACCCCTTCGTTGAATTCTCTTCACGATCACTGAATCCCACTTTGAGTTCTGGATGCAGAGCTACTAATACGAAGGGCGGCGGCCGAGTTTGGAAGCCCGGGACGGGATGCGGCAGCCATTTGCCTCCTGAGCCCTCTTTTCAGAGCTCCTGCCCTCTTCTCTTCCAGTCGCTCGCGTTTCCCGCTCGAAAAACCCCGACTCCACCCCTTCCTCCTGGGGTTTCTGCCTGGAGACTGCGCAGCCTCACTGTCTGCAACAGTTGATACTGGTGCTGAATTATGGAAAGTCTGCTCTTAGTCACATTGTGTCCTTAAAAGTTCTTGCCGTACCTTCACATGGGCAACTTTAACCCAGGGATTTATAACAATGATAATACAGTGTCTAAGTTGAAGATTGATAACCATACTTAGCGTACATAACATTTCCAATGGGTATTACATAAGATTGTGAGGGGGCTTGATCGGGTGGATGTGGTGAGGATGTTTCCACTGATGGGTGAGACTAGAACTAGGGGGCATAATCTTAGAATAAGGGGCTGCCCTTTCAAAACTGAGATGAGGAGAAACTTTTTCACTCAGAGGGTAGTAAATCTATGGAATTTGCTACCCCAGAGAGCTGTGGAAGTGCGTCGGCAGGAACTCAGCGGCAGCAGCGGGGCTATAAAAGTCCCAGAGACCAGGTAAGGCCTCAGTGCGTCGGCGGGAACTCAGCGGCAGCAGCGGGGCTATAAAAGTCCCAGAGACCAGGTAAGGCCTCAGTGCGTCGGCGGGTGTTTCAGCGGCAGCAGCGGGGCTATAAAAGTCCCAGAGACCAGGTAAGGCCTCACAGCGTCGGCGGGAACTCAGCGGCAGCAGCGGGGCTATAAAAGTCCCAGAGACCAGGTAAGGCCTCAGTGCGTCGGTGGGAATTCAGCGGCAGCAGTGGGGTTATAAAAGTCCCAGAGACCAGGTAAGGTTTACCAATCTCCAGTCTGGGAACTCGGAGGGAAGGAGAGAGGTAAAAAGTAATCCAAGTGTGACGTCACCAGAAAGCAGGTAAGTGACTGGTTGGTGAGTATTTCTCCATTTTTAAGCTTAAATCTCTTTGGTTTATAGTTTCTAAGGTGTGATATTCACCATCTAGAATCGGTGCAGAGGGTATTTAAGAATAATATTAATAAATTTAATTAATTACATAGAATGGGAGATCAGGTGATGTGTTGCTGCTGCAATATGTGGGAGCTGGTGGATACCATTGATGCTCACGGTGATCGCATTTGCAGTAAGTGTTGGCTGCTCGAGGAATTCCGGCTCCGTGTTGAAGAGCTGGAGTCCGAGCTTCAAACACTGAGACACATCAGGGAGGGGGAGAGTTATCTGGACTCTGTGTATCACGAGGTATTCACACCAATTAGATTAATTAATTCAGATGTAGTCCGTGGCCAGGGTCAGGATGGTGTGACTAGAAGTGAGGCAGGTACGGGGATGCAGGAGGTAGTGTTGGAGGAGCCGTAGCCCTTGCACTTGTCCAACAGGTTCGAGGCTCTTACTCCCTGTGAGGATGGGAACAGGGACTGCGGGGAGGATGAGCAACCTGGCCACAGCACCGTGGAGCAGGGGGCCATTCAAGTGGGGGGAGTTAAAAGAAATGTTGTAGTAGTAGGGGATAGTATCGTTAGGGGGATAGATAGAGTTCTTTGCAGCCGAGAGCGTGAATCCCGAAGGCTGTGTTGCCTGCCCGGTGCCAGGGTTAAGGACATCTCCTCTGGACTGGAGAGAAACTTGGAGTGGGAGGGGGAGGATCCAGTTGTCGTGGTCCATGTTGGTACCAACGACATAGATAGGACAAGGAAGGAGGTTCTGTTGAGGGAGTTTGAGCAGCTAGGGGCCAAATTAAAAAGCAGAACCACAAGGGTAATAATCTCTGGATTATTACCTGAGCCACGAGCGAATTTGGCTAGGAGAAATAAAATTAGAGAGTTAAATGCGTGGCTCAAAGACTGGTGTGGGAGAAATGGGTTTTGCTTCCTGGGACACTGGCATCAGTACTGGGGAAGGAGGGAGCTGTTCCATTGGGACGGGCTTCACTTGGCCAGTGCTGGGACTAGAGTCCTGGCGGATCATATAACTAGGGCTGTAGAGAGGGCTTTAAACTAACTAGTGGGAGGGAGGTTCCTAGAGAGCAAATAATAAAAATGACAACAGAGAAGGTCATAGACTTAGGTAGCAGTGGGGAAATTAAAAACCAGAGCGTGTCAGGAAGGGGCAGAAGGTATGGAGTAAAAGGTAAAGTAATAAAAAGGGCAAAAGCAGGAACTAAGTGTCACAAAACATATTTGAAAGTTCTCTATCTGAATGCACGTAGCATTCGTAACAAAATAGATGAGTTAATGGCACAAATAACTACATATGGATATGATCTTGTGGCCAGTACAGAAACATGGCTGCAGGGTGACAATGCCTGGGAATTAAACATAGCAGGTTATTTAACGATCAGGAAGGACAGGCAGGAAGGAAGGGGAGGTGGGTTGGCTATGTTAATAAAGGAAGGAATCACTGTAATACAGAGAAATGATATTGGGTCAAAAGATCAGGATAATGAAACAGTTTGGGTGGAGGTAAGGAATAATAAGGGGAAAAAAACACTAGTGGGCATAGTCTATAGGCCTCCGAACAGTGGCAACTCTGTTGGACGGAGTATCAATCAGGAAATAGTTGAGGCTTGTAATAAGGGAACATCTATAATTATGGGGGATTTTAACTATCATATTAATTGGACAAATCAAATTGGGCAGGGCTGCCTTGAGGATGAGTTCATTGAGTGTATTAGGGATGGGTTTCTTGAGCAGTATGTAACTGAACCGACCAGGGGGCAAGCAACCTTAGATCTGGTCCTGTGTAACGAGACAGGATTAATTAAAAATGTCCTAGTAAAGGATCCCCTTGGAATGAGTGACCATAACATGGTTGAATTTCATATTCAATTAGAGGGTGAGAAGGTTGGATCTCAAACAAGCGTGCTAAGCTTGAATAAAGGAGACTATGAAGGTATGAGAGCGGAATTGAGTAGAGTGGATTGGGAAAATAGATTAAAGGGTAAGACGATACATGATCAGTGGAGTACATTTAAGGAGTTATTTTACAACTTCCAAAAAATATATATTCCACTGAGAAGAAAAGGGTGTAAAAGAAAAGACAGCCATCCGTGGCTAAGTAAAGAATTTAAGGATAGTATTCGACTAAAAACAAGGGCATATAAGGTAGCCAAATCTAGTGGGAGGATAGAGGATTGGGAAAACTTTAAAAGACAGCAAAAAATAACAAAAAGATTGATTAAGAAAGGGAAGATAGATTATGAAAGTAAATTAGCAAAAAATATAAAAACAGATAGTAAGAGTTTTTATAGTTATATAAAAAGAAAAAGGGTGGCTAAAGTAAATGTTGGTCCCTTAGAGGATGGGACCGGGAAATTAACGGTGGGAAATATGGAGATGGCAAAAACACTGAATGAATATTTTGTATCAGTCTTTACAGTAGAGGACACTAAGAATATCCCAACACTGGACAAACAGGGGGCTATGGGGGGGAGGAGCTAAACACGATCAAAATCACTAAGGAAGTGGTACTCGGTAAAATAATGGGACTCAAGGCGGATAAATCACCTGGACCTGATGGCTTACATCCTAGGGTCTGGAGGGAAGTGGCGGTAGGAATTGTGGATGCATTGGTAATAATTTTCCAAAACTCCCTGGACTCGGCAAAGGTCCCGGCAGACTGGAAAACTGCTCATGTAACACCCTTATTTAAAAAGGGCAGTAGACAGAAGGCTGGAAACTATAGGCCGGTTAGCCTAACATCTGTGGTAGGTAAAATTTTGGAGTCCATTATTAAGGAGACAGTAACAGGACATTTGGATAATCATAATTTAATAGGACAAAGTCAGCATGGTTTTATGAAGGGGAAGTCATGATTGACAAATTTGCTGGAGTTCTTTGAGGAAGTAACATATAGGGTGGATAAAGGGGAACCAGTGGACGTAGTGTATTTAGACTTCCAAAAGGCATTTGGCAAGGTGCCACACAAAAGATTATTGCTTAAGATAAAAAAATCACGGGATTGGGGGTAATATTCTGGCATGGATAGAGGATTGGCTATCTAACAGAAGGCAGAGAGTTGGGATAAATGGTTCATTCTCAGACTGGCAATCAGTAACTAGTGGTGTTCCGCAGGGGTCAGTGCTGGGTCCCCAACTCTTTACAATCTATATTAACGATTTGGAGGAGGGGACCGAGTGTAACATATCAAAGTTTGCAGATGATACTAAGATGGGAGGGAAAGTAGTGAGTGAGGAGGACATGAAAAACCTGCAAGGTGACATAGACAGGCTAAGTAAGTGGGCAGAGATTTGGCAGATGGAATACAATGCTGGAAAGTGTGAGGTTATGCACTTTGGCAGGAAAAATCGTAGAGCAAGTTATTACCTTAATGGCAAGAAACTGGAAAGTACTGAAGTACAAAGGGATCTGGGGGTCCTGGTGCACGAAACTCAAAAGGTTAGTATGCAGGTGCAGCAAGTGATTAAGAAGGCCAATGGAATGTTGGCTTTCATTGCTAGGGGGATAGAATATAAAAATAGGGAGGTATTGCTTCAGTTGTACAAGGTATTGGTGAGACCGCACCTGGAATACTGCGTACAGTTTTGGTGTCCATACTTAAGAAAGGACATACTTGCTCTCGAGTCAGTACAAAGAAGGTTCACTTGATTAATCCCGGGGATGAAGGGATGGACATATGAGGAGAGGTTGAGTAGATTGAGACTCTACTCATTGGAGTTCAGAAGAATGAGAGGCGATCTTACTGAAACATATAAGATTGTGAAGGGGTTGGATCGGGTGGATGCGGGGAGGATGTTCCCGATGATGGGTGAAACTAGAACTAGGGGGCATAGTCTTAGAATAAGGGGCTGCTCTTTCAAAACTGAGATGAGGAGGAACTACTTCACTCAGAGGGTGGTAGGTCCATGGAATATGCTGCCCCAAAAAGCTGTAGAAGCTACATCATTACATAAATTTAAAACAGAAATAGACAGTTTCCTAGAAGTAAAGGGAATTAAGGGTTATGGGGAGCGGGCAGGAATTTGGACATGAGTCTAGGTTCGGATCGGTCATGGCCCTGTGGGTAGCGGAGCGGGCCCAGGGGCCGTGTAGCCTGATCCTGCTCCTATTTCGTGTGTCTAATTCTGTTAGATTCAGGAGATGGTTCTTTGATAGTGGATTGGCAGTTAGGATCAGATCAGCCATGATCTTATTGAATGGCGGAGCAGGCTCGAGGGGCCGATTGGCCTACTCCTGCTCCTATTTCTTATGTTCTTATGTTCTTGTGTAACATTAAATACATTTAAAATGGAGATAGACAGTTTCCTAGCAGATAAGGGAATTAGGGGTTACGGGGAGAGGGCAGGGAAGTGGACGTGAGTCTAGATTTGGATCAGCCATGATCCTATTGAATGGCGGAGCAGGCCCGAGGGGCCGTATGGCCTACTCCTGCTCCTATTTCTTATGTTCTTATGTTCTTATCCCTTTTCCGCTCTCTAGAGGCGATGACTCATGCATGGTTCGTGCAGCATTCTGGTGAATGTAGGAGTGGCAGCAGGGGAAGGGGTGGGACAGTCGAGCCCAATGCTTTGTTCATCTGACATCACACACAGAGGGAAAAATTGGACTTGCGCCTGCGCCGGTGCAAAGCCCGTACCAAATCCGGCAGCCAGCCTCATCTGCATTTAACTGGCAAACTGTGGGCAGAGAACGGGTGTCCAGCAGGAGCTCGCCGGTACCTACGGCAGCAATTTGGGCTGGCTGCAACACTGGCATCGGTCCTTAAATAGGTCATGCGAGGGTGGGGTCAAGGCGATGCTGAGCGGGAGCGAGTCTGGGCTGGCAGCGGCCTGCAGTTGTTTTGTGGGATGAGGAACTCCTTCCGCCTCCACAAAATAAAAAATTTACGACATTTATGCACCTTCTAAAAATGTAAGAACATACGAAACAGGAGCAGGAGTAGGCTATTTGGCCCCTCGAGTCTGTTCCTCCATTCAATAAGATCATGACTAATCTTCTACCTCATCTCCACTTTCTTGCACTATCCCCATATCCCTTGATTCTCTTAATATTCAAAAATCTATTGATCTCTATGTTCTACAACTAGTGTAGGACCCTGATTTGCATAACAGAATCAGCCTACCGCCTTTTTCAGGCGAGAGCCCTGGTGACTCAAAATTGCCTGATTCCATTTTTTGCGTGAGGCACATATCCAAGGTCAGTCAGGCGCAATCCAATTTTGGATCCTGTTTCGCCCATGAAAAACGGACTCATCAATGTCCAAATTCTCGTTCCCATTTTCAGCAGTGGTAATAGACAATGATCAGTAGTGCAGTGGTGGCTAAATTTCCCCTCCCTGTTCCTAGGACATTCAATAATATTATCTGACTACTGCTTTGGCTGAAATCATGTAATTCAGGAGAGACAAGAGAAGTCATTTTAACCTAATGCACCAGGCAGGGAAACCCACAGGATCGGGCAGAATGCTAGTGTTACACCCCGCCCAATATTACTCTCCATTAACTTCAGTGGAAAGTAAAATCCGGCGGGATGTAAAACCAGCGTTGCACCTGCTCTTGTCAGGTTCCTGATAGGCTTCCATTTTTCGGGCACAAAGCATACTAAATTAGCAGTGGGACTGCCTGTGCCCAATCTGTGCAGGCATTGGTCCCACTGCTAGATTCATGGGGCCTTTTCTTTAGACGTCCTGGGCAAGGCCCCTTAAACTTGAAAAATGACACCTATTAAAGGGCCCTCTTGCTGAATTGAATCACCGCTGAGCAGGGCAGATGCCGGCTCAGGATTCTTCAGCAGCCTTGGTGGCTGCCAATGACAGGTAAGTAAAATTAAAAGAAATACATTCCGATGGAACCATAAGGAGCAGGAGTGCTCCTCCGATTCCACAGGAGTCATGATCCCCATCACTGTATTCTGCTCTGGGGCCGCTGCCAGCGAGGCAGACGGCCCAACATTGATCTCCTCGCTCGCGCCGAGTATGCTGATGAGGCCGGAAACTGTCCCAAACTAAAATCTACCCCAAGGAATTAAATCTAGGACTTTGTGGCTCAGGACCACAACATATTGTACACTTATGCTATGAGCAGGATGATATTGGGGAGGGGGGAGGTGGTGGGTGGTGGCTCTTTGATATCAACCTTCAAAGCAACATTCCTGAAGTCACCATAGAGGCCACTGAACCATTATAATTATATTTATTAAACTGATTGCATCACTGCACAACTAATGTTGAAGCAGATCACTTCAGAATGAGCAGATAGATTTGTAGACAATTAGTATACAAATAACAGTGACTTTATAACAAGGCTAATTGGTCTTACAAGCACAAATCAAAAAGCATATGACTTAATTGCTGAAATCATTTGGCATAAATAATGATATCTATGTATGTTGGAACTGTCCTCTAATCACAGGTCAACTCAGTTGTCAAATATATCTGAAGCTCCTGTATGCAGCCAAGGCAATTCCTATGTGATGGGGTGGTAACAATTTAATGCTTAGTTATTTAACAACGCTGATTATAGTTAAATAGTAATGTCCTCAAATAGACTGGAACATGATGCACAATGAAAACCTGTTCTACAACCTCCAAGCAAGAGTTTCTGAACTAAAATCCATAAAATACATCTAACCTTATGAATTGTATTGTTTGCTTTAACATTAAGGTCAACAAGGAACAACACTTTCTAATGTGGTTAGCACAATACCATCTGCTTTAGAATGTGATGCCCTCACTAAGTATTGTGACCCTGGAATTCTGTGGCTGTTCTGACACACATCCAGCATAATTTCATTGGAATTGCCAGAATGGCCAAAAGCTAGGCTTGGACCCAGGTATGAACAAAAAGCAAAATACTACAGATGCTTTAAACCTGAAACAAAAACAGAAAACAGCAGTTCTGAGGCAGGGGCCAAACCTGAAACACATTGTTTGTTCTCTCCATGGATACTCTTTGACCTGCTTAGTGTTTCCAGGATCCAGATATGCTGAATCCCAGGTTTTAACTAAAAAAACTCAAATTGACTTGCTGGGGTGGAGCCTCCACCTGCCCCAACAAGGCAGCAGCAGTAAGTGGGGGGAGGGGGGCAGAACATGGGGTGCGAACACCCTACGTCGGCGATTTCCATACCCTGGACCTTAGTCACCTGGAGTATGGTCAGCAAAACAATGGCTGATCCAACTCGACATACCTCCCTGCCCACCAGCACACCCGAGAGTCCAGGCCACAGTGATGACCTTGACCTCCTGAGGATGTAGCAGCAAGATTTCTTTTTAATAATTGTTACAGGCAACACCCCCCTCCCCCACACACCTGCACCCCCGCCCCTCCCACCCCCCACCCCACCCCCTCACCCTCCCTGCAACAGGGCCACCAGAGCAACTTGTTTCTGGGATGGAGGGGAGAGGAAGCCAACACCTTCCTTCAGCCCCTCCCCCAGCAAGCAATCTTTGGCCAGACTTTGCAGCATTATACCAATGGCAAGCACGCCCCCAACCCCTCACACATGAATATTCAGGCACTGTTTGTTTAAAATGATTAAATTCCAGTATAATTTGAAACTAATTGCCATTAAATTGTAGTCCCATCCAATAATGTCACAAAGATGGCTCTAGTGGAAAATAAAGGATATTATTATTATATTAATAGGAACCCGTATTTACCCACTCGGCATACTCAGTCAAATAACACTTGGGTATTAACCCAAAGAACAAATAATACTGTAAAGTGTTGTAATAGCTGAAGAAAATATAATAAAACTCAGGCATATTTACTGCAGATGAAGGAGATGTAGCAGCAGATACTGCAGCAACAATAGACTGAAAATTGTATCTCACGGGTGTTATCTCATCGGCCGTACATGTACCCCATGCTATGAATGGAAATGTCAATGTGGCAAAAAGTCACAGCCAGCAGACAGGGCTCAACATGAAGAACAGCACAGAGACAGAAAGAGCCGAGACCAAGAGGTGAAAGAGAGGTCAGAGACTGACAGGAAGCAACAAAAAAAAGATAGACAGGCACAAGAAAGGAGGAAAGAATCAGTGAGAAGAAATTTCGATGCTCAACACTAGCACTAAGAAACAGAAGAGAGAGAAAAAGAGTGGGACATCTAAGATTTTATAAAGCACAAGAAACAAGTCGGAAAATTAACTACACAGAACAAAAAAAATGAGGACAAACAACAGTAAAATAAAGGGAAAGTTTTTTGTTGCAAACAAAGGGGAAGCTTAGAACTATACAAAGAAAATGAAACCAACTTAAAGATATAAGGGAAAGATGGCACACTAAAGCAGGGGAGGACTGAGTACTGAAGAAAGATACAAATCTGTGACTCAGCATATAAATGACAACCATTAAATGGAAACCAAAATTGCAGACTGAAGGATTAAAATAAACGTGAAGGATTGCTGCTATAATAATAAATAAGATCTAAATAAAACTGTAACTAAAAATGAAGATGAACAGGAGTTAATAAACATGGTAAATGATTACTTCTTGAAGGTTTTTTAAAATCAGGGACAAGACTAACAATATACCATCCAACATCAAACATGTGTGCGCATTGGGATTTTGCAAGGGAGGTTGGTTGGTTGAGATCAAGGCACTGGACACATTTAAGAAACACCTAGATATTCTAATGGGAAGAAACTAGGATGGGCATGCTGAAAGATTGAGCCTAAAGGCCTTTGTTGTGTCTGTGTATAAGACGACACAGACTGCAGGAGAACGGTACAACAGGTGTTTACTCAACGTGGTTCACACTGGAACTGATCTGTACAGATTACTACTCAGTGCTATATACAGGTGTGGTCACTGCCGGTACTGCAGTATACATGAGCTGTAAAAGATAGTTCCCCCCTTAAAGGTATATACATTACAGCCTTCTTATTCCAAAACTATCTTGTGATCTTGTAGAAGATTATTCCAAAGAATGAAGCACGGGGAAGTGTGAACAGTGAAATCAATCTAATTTATTTTTAAAAAGGCTTGAAATTCCTAGGGTCGGTTAGAGACCAGGCACATTATCCATGAGCCCCCTCGTCTAATCCCACTCTCCTGCTCACTCCCTGCAACCATTAATATTCCTCTTTTTCAAATAATTGTCTAATTCCCTTTTAAAAGAATTCATGGACTCTGCTTCAACAACAGTTTGGGACAATGAATTCAACATTCTAACCGTCCTCTATATAAAGATTTAAAATTTTTTTGTGGTAATCTTAAATTTGTACTCTCTTATTACCATCTCACTGAGCAATAGAACAAACTATCACTATTTACCCTATCAAAATGGGTGTATTATGTGTTTATAAGAGTAAAGGAGCAATGATAAGTTTGTAGAAAATGTGTTAGAGTATTATGTCCAGTTTTGGGAACCCTATTATGGAAAGGACATTAAAGCCATGGAGCGTGTGCAGCCTAGATTTAGCAGGATGATGCCAGGAATGGGAAACTCCAGTTATGACGAGAGTCAAGACTAGGACTTTTTCTACTGAAACAGAGAAGGCTCAGAGGAGATTTAACAGAGGTTTTTTAAAATTATGAAGGGTTTTGATGAAGTGACTAGGGAAAGACTCCTCTAATTGGGCAGTGAGAGACGAGGATCATCAATTTAAAATTGTCACGAAGAAAGTGAGGAGAGAGATTAAGAGTAATTTCATTAGGAACATGAAATGAATGATTCACCACAGGAAGTGGTTGAGGCAGAGACCAATACACTTTGTAAGGGAAAATACTTAAAGCAGCAGAAGATACAGGGTTATGGGGAGAGAATGGGGCAGTGGGATTAGTTTAGGATTGCTCTAGCAAAGAGCCAGCACAGACACAATAGTCTAGAAATTGGTTGATGCCACACCCATTTTACGGAAGTAAAACAGGCGTCAAAGTATCCAATACAGCAGGGGGCATGCACGAGCACAATCTGCCATGTTGGTAAAGGCAGATAAAGAAGCGTCCTAGGCCCACACCTGAGACAGGCTTTAGGCCCTTTGTATATGCAAATAAGGGGCCTAAGGCATGTTTGAGACCCTCTGTGCAATATTGGTCTGCCGGGCTAGCTACATTCAGGAAAACATGGTCTACATGTGACCTAAACAAAAGTCCTTAAAGGAACCACAGGAGGTCGCCTCCAAAAAGGTAAGTTTGTTAAAAAATACTTACCTGAATGTGGAGCCTACAGGAGCAATTGCGCTCCTGCCGACTCCAATGCCATAAGCACATAAGAAATAGGAGCAGGAATAGGCCACTTGACCCCTCAAGACTGCTCTGCCATTCAATAAGATTATGGCTGATCTTGGGCTCAAAGCCACTTCCCTGCCTGCTCCCCATAACCCTTCCCTCCCTTATCTTGCAAAAATCTGTCTATCTCTACCTTAAATGTATTTAATGACCCAGCCTCCATGGCTCTCTGGGGCAGAGACTTCCACAGATTTACAACCCTTTGAGAGAAGAAATTCCTCCTCATCTCAGTTCTAAAAGGGCGACCCTTTATTCTGAAACTACGCCCCCGAGTTCTAGATTTCCCCACGAGGGGAAACATCCTCTCTGCAACTACCTTGTTGAACTCCCTAAGTATCTTATATGTTTCAATAAGATCACCTCTCATTCTTCTAAATTCCAATGCGTATAGGCCCAGCCTGCTCAACCTTTCTACATAAGTCAACCCCCTCATCTCAGGAATCAACCATGTTGTTGTGTATGTACCAGCAGCCAGGTTCAGGGCACCATGACTGGCTCTGCTGCACAGAAGGGCGGGAAAAAGAGGGATAGGGCTATAGTGATAGGGGATTCAATTGTAAGGGGGATAGATAGGAGTTTCTGTGGCCGAGACCGAGACTCCAAGATGGTATGTTGCCTCCCTGGTGCAAGGGTCAAGGATGTCTCGGAGCGGGTGCAGAGCATTCTGAAGGGGGAGGGGGATCAGCCAGTTGTCGTGGTACATGTAGGTACCAACGATGTAGGTAAAAAGAGGGAGGAGGTCCTACAAGCTGAATTTAGGGAGTTAGGAGCTAAATTGAAAAGTAGGACCTCAAAGGTAGTAATCTCTGGATTGCTACCAGTGCCACGAGCTAATAAGTTTAGAGAGAGTAAGATAGATAAGCTAAATACGTGGCTTGAGCAGTGGTGCAAGGGAGAGGGATTTAAATTCTTGAGGCATTGGAACCAGTTCTTGGGGAGGAGTGACCTGTACCAAGGGGACGGTCTACACCTGAACTGTGAGGGAGCCGATGTCCTCGGGGTAATATTTTCTAGGGCGGTTCGGGAGGATTTAAACTAATTTGGCAGGGGGATGGGAACCTAGGTAGTGGAAAAGAGGGAAGTCATATGAAGTCAGAAATAGATGGTAGAAAGGTGAGAAGCAATAAGCAAAGGAGAGAAACACAAAGGGCCAAACTAATTCATAATGAGAGTGTGAAAAAAGCAAGCCTGAAGGCTTTGTATCTTAATGCTAGAAGCATTAGGAACAAGGTGGATGAATTAGTTGTGGAAATAGAGGTAAACAAGTATGATTTGATTGGGATTACAGAAACGTGGCTGCAGGGTGGGCAAGGCTGGGAACTTAACATCCAGGGATATACAATATTTAGGAAGGATCGGCAAAAAGGTAGGGGAGGTGGGGTAGCATTGCTGGTAAAGGAGGGGATTAATGAAATGGAAAGGAAGGATATTAACTCGGATGAAACGGAATCTGTATGGGTAGAAATGAGAAATAGCAAGGGGAGGAAAACGTTAGTGGGTGTGATATATAGGCCTCCAAATAGTAATATGGAGGTGAGGGAAGGCATACAAAGGGAAATTAGAGAAGCGTGCGATAAGAGCACAGCTGTCATCATGGGTGACTTTAATTTACATATTGATTGGACTACCCAAATTAGTAAAAATTCTGAGGAGGAGGAATTCCTGGAATGTTTTCGGGACGGTTATCTGGACCAATATGTCGAGGAGCCGACTCGAGATCAGGCCATTTTAGACTGGGTATTGTGCAATGAGAAGGGACTTATCAACAATCTTCTTGTACGAGGCCCCTTGGGTCAGAGCGATCATAATATGATCGAGCTCTCAGTCGAGATGGAGAGTGAGGGAATTGAATCAGAGACTAAGGTCCAGAACTTAAATAAAGGGAATTACGAGGGTATGAGACGGGAACTGGGTAAGATTGATTGGGTGGTGTTTCTGGGGGGATTGACAGTGGATAGACAATGGCAAGCATTCAAAGATAGAATGGAAGAATTCCAGAACATGTTTATACCGGTTTGGCATAAAAATAAACCTAAAAAGGTGGCTCAACCGTGGATAACGAGGGAAATTAGGGACAGCATAAAATCAAAAAAAAGGGCATATCAACTGGCAAAAAAAAGCACCAGACCGGAAGATTGGGGGCAGTACAGGATACAGCAAAAGAGGACAAAGGGATTAATCAGGAAGGGGAAAATAGAATACGAAAGTAAACTTGCAGCAAACATAAAGACAGACTGCAAAAGCTTTTATCGGTATATCAGGAGGAAAAGACTGGTAAAATCCCAAGTCGGTCCCTTGCAGTCCGATTCGGGAGAATATATAATGGAGAATAAGGAAATGGCAGACCAATTAAACTCATACTTTGGTTCTGTATTCACAAAGGAGGACACAAATAACCTCCCAGGAATATCGGCAAACATAGGGACTAATGAGAGGGAGGAGCTGACAGAAATTAGTATCTCTAGGGATATGGTGTTGGGTAAGTTGAGGGGACTGAAGGCCGACAAATCCCCGGGGCCTGATAAACTACATCCTAGGGTACTTAAGGAGGTGGCCCTGGAGATAGCAGATGCTCTAAGGATCATCTTCCGGAACTCCATTGACTCGGGAACAGTACCCGTGGATTGGAGGGTAGCTAATGTTACCCCAATATTTAAAAAGGGGGGTAGAGAGAAAGCAGGGAATTATAGACCAGTAAGCCTTACATCGGTTGTGGGCAAAATGCTAGAGTCCATTATTAAGGATAAAATAGCGGAGCACTTGACAAATGGGGAAAGGATCGGACAGAGTCAACATGGATTTACAAAGGGTAAATCGTGTTTGACTAATCTGCTGGAATTTTTTGAGGAAGTAACTGGTAAAATAGATGGGGGAGAGCCAGTGGATGTGGTGTACCTTGACTTCCAGAAAGCCTTCGATAAGGTTCCACACAAAAGATTATCATGCAAAATTAAGGCTCATGGGATTGGGGGCAAAGTATTAACGTGGATGGAGAACTGGCTGGCGGATAGAAAACAGAGAGTTGGAATAAACGGCTCGTTTTCGGAGTGGCAGGCAGTGACCAGCGGGGTGCCGCAAGGATCTGTCCTGGGACCCCAGCTGTTCACAATATATATAAATGATCTGGATCAGGGAATTGGATGCAATATTTCCAAATTCGCTGACGACACTAAACTAGGAGGAGGGGTGGGCTCTGATGAGGATGTCAGGAGGCTACAGTGCGATTTGGACAGGTTGGGGGAATGGGCGGATACGTGGCAGATGCACTATAATGTGGATAAATGCGAGGTTATCCACTTTGGGGGTAAAAACAGGAGGGTAGATTATTATCTAAATGGCAATAGATTGGGAGATGGGGAAGTGCAGAGGGACCTGGGTGTTCTTGTGCACCAGTCACTGAAGGAGAGCATGCAGGTGCAACAGGCGATTAAGAAGGCAAATGGTATGTTGGCCTTCATATCAAGGGGGTTCGAGTATAGGAATAGGGATACCTTACTACAGCTGTACAAGGTGCTGGTGAGACCGCATCTGGAGTATTGTGTACAGTTTTGGTCCCCCATCTGCGGAAGGATGTTCTTGCCATGGAAAGAGTGCAGCGGCGATTCACCAGGCTGATACCTGGAATGGCGGGAATGACCTACGAGGAGAGATTGAATAGTTTGGGCTTGTACTCACTGGAGTTTAGAAGATTGAGAGGGGATCTCATCGAAACATATAAAATTATGGCAGGCCTGGACAGGCTGAATTCAGAGAGAATGTTTCCAATGGCAGGGGAGCACAGAACCAGGGGCCACAGTCTAAAAATAGCGGGCAAATCATTTGAAACAGAGATGAGGAAGAATTTCTTCACTCAAAGAGTGGTGAGCCTGTGGAATTCCCTGCCACAGAGGGCTGTGAAGGCTAATTCAATAAATATTTTCAAGAGAGAATTGGATATATTTCTGAAGGCTAAGGGGATTAAGGGTTACGGAGAAAAGGCGGGGACGGGGTACTGAACAGTTAAGATCAGCTAAGATCTCAGACGAAGATCAGCCATGATCTCATTGAATGGCGGAGCAGGCTCGAAGGGCCGAATGGCCTACTCCTGTTCCTATCTCTATGTTTCTATGTACCTTTAAGAGAATAACTGGTCTCAGACTGCAGTACCGGCAGTGACCACCGCTGTATAAAAGGCGCTAGAGAGCCTCTGTTGTTTAGTTTAGTTTATGCCTTTCACCAGTAAAGTTCTGTTTGTTTTCTCTCCTGCTAGTCCGTGTCTCAATCATTCACGGACTTAACACTGGCGACGAGTTAGAAACGAACTTACCTGCAACTCAGCAGCAGCTCCGACGACGTTGTTGAAGGTCGGAGCCAGAAGAAAAAAAAAAAATAGGCCATTGAAACTCGAGAAACGGGCGTCGACCGTCAATCATCGAGTTCAAAACTTGCAGGAGAGACTGTCCAGAGCCAGGCTGGGTTCCTCGGTCCGTGGTTTCCCAGCTAATCGGGCTGGTGGCAGGTAGTGCTCTGATCCTTCCTGGGCTGCGGCGGGCTGAAGCTCGACCGGGTGGCCTTTCAACGGGGCCGGGCAGCGAGTCGGGAAGCAAGGAGAGAGAGAGAGGGTGGAGCACACAGGGCGCGGCCGGTGTTTCAAAGCTGGGCAGCGTTCGGACCTCAGAAGAGGGAGGGAAGTGTCCCAGAGGGTCCACTCCACGACGGGAAGATAATAAAAGAAAACAAATTAATATTTAACATGCAGGAAACCGTGGAAAGCAGCGCTAACAACAGCAGGGAAGAAGACAAAGCGCGGGAGGCGCCATTTTGTTAAATCGGGGAAGAAGGCAAAGCGCGGGAGACGCCATTTTAGATTTGCAAAATGCCGAAGACTGGCTGTATCACTGCTTTTGATAATACATTAGAGGACTGGACCACGTATGTGGAAAGAGTCGAGGTATATTTCGAGGCAAATGAAATAGCGGAGGGGAAAAAGGCATCAATATTGCTAAACGTAATGGGCGCTAGAACGTACGGCCTATTGCGGGATCTGATTACTCCAGCCAAACCGAAGGCGAAGAGTTTTAATGAAATTGTTGCTGTTCTACAGGAGCATTTAAACCCTGCACCGCTGTTGATAGCAGAAAGATTTAAATTCCACAGGAGAACTCAGCACAAAGATGAGAGCAATGCTGAGTATCTTACGGAACTACGCAAGCTATCAAAGCACTGCCAGTTCGGAGCAGGACTGGCAGATACCCTACGGGACAAATTTGTCTGTGGACTCCTGAGTGAAGGAACACAGAAGAAGTTACTCGCAGAAAAAGAGCTGACGCTAGATAAGGCTTTCAGCGTGGCAGTATCGTATGAAGCAGCAGCCAGGGGAGCTGCAGAAATTCAACAAAAACCACAGGAATACGGCACCCACGAAATGACATGGGGATTTGCAAAATGTTATCGCTGCGGCAGAACTAACCATGACCAGAAGGACTGCTGGTCCAAAGACAAAATATGCAGACAATGCGGGAAGATTGGACACATTGCACGAGTTTGTAGGTCTGGGAAGAAGACCAGCGACAACAAAAAGGCTACTAAGGAACCGTACAAGAAAGTACAAAAGATGACGGACAGTAGTTCCGAAGACCAGATGAGCGATAGTGAATCCGAGAACAGGAGATTAAGCTGTCTCAAACTTCACAATGTAATCGCAAAAGAGGATCACCGAACCATTTGGGTCACCCTCACGATAGCAGGGTCCCAAGTTAAAATGGAATTGGATACAGAATCAGCGCTAACCGTCATGAATCGGCGAGACTATGAGCGGCTATTTTCACACATACCCTTGAGAGAGACATCCATCGTCTTGACGACGTATACGGGGCAAAAAGTATACCCCAGAGGAAAAATAAGGGTGCCTGTTGAATACAATGGCAAGAAAATACGGAAATTGTATCTCTACATACTGCCAAATGGTGGACCACCGTTATTGGGACGGGAATGGATCAGGAAGATAAACTTAGATTGGCATTCCATTCATGCAATGACGGTGGACGGTAAAAAAGATGAAGACGTCACTCCTGGACGATTGTCAACAATCTTAGCTAACGCCAAAGAGGTATTTCAACAAGAACTGGGCACGCTTAAAGGCGTAACCGCCTCGTTAAAAATAGAAGAGAATGCAGTTCCCAAGTTTTTCAAAGCGAGACCGGTACCATATGCAATTCGTCCAGCTGTCAAGGCAGAGCTGGAGAATCTGGAGAAGGCGGGCGTGTTGTCTAAGGTCGACTGGAGCGAGTGGGCGACACCCATCGTTCCTGTCATGAAGAAAACGTTAAGCAATAAGTCCGGAGAGCCAAGGAAGATTCGCATCTGTGGGGATTTCAAGGTGACGGTGAACCCTGTCCTTCACACAGTACAATATCTTCTTCCAAGGATAGAAGACATCTTCGCCTCACTGTCTGGAGGGAAGCGTTATACAAAAATTGACCTAGCACAAGCATATTTGCAGATGGAGGTTGAAGAGTCCTCTAGGAAGTCTCTCACGATAAACACTCACAAAGGTCTTTACCAGTATCATCGATTGGTATTCGGAGTAGCATCGGCTCCGGCGATATGACAAAGAGCGATGGAACAAGTCCTGCAAGGGATTCCGGGGACTCAGTGTTACTTGGACGACATCCTTGTAACAGGTGAAGATGACAGTGAACACCTTAACAACCTAGAACAGGTGCTCACTAGACTACGGGAACATGGGCTGCGAGCCAACCGTCCCAAGTGCGAATTTTTTAAGAAACAGATATCGTATTGTGGCCACGTGATTGATGAAGAGGGGTTACATAAGTCCCCTGACAAAATTGAAGCGGTTGTTAAGGCCCCAGCGCCTGAAAATGTGTCGCAACTGAGGTCATTCCTCGGGTTGGTGAATTACTATCATAAGTTTTTGCCGAATTTGTCGACAATTCTGCATCCACTGAACGCCCTGCTACGAACGGGGGTAGCATGGAAATGGAGCGATGATTGTAAACGTGCTTTTCAGAAGAGTAAGGACTTAATCACTTCGAAGGAAGTATTGGCTCACTACAACCCAGCACTGCCAATCAGGCTGGCGTGTGATGCGTCTCCCTACGGCATTGGGGCGGTACTGTCACATAAATTCCTTGATGGTTTGGAGAGGCCGATAGCTTTTGCATCACGCTCGTTAACTTCTGCCGAGCGTAACTACGCCCAGATTGACAGAGAGGCCCTCAGCCTAGTGTGGGGGGTGAAGAAGTTCAATCACTATCTGCACAGTCAAAAATTTACTCTACTAACCGATTATCAACCTCTTGTCTCCATTTTCAACCCTCAGAAGGGTGTACCGATAATGACAGCACAACGGCTGCAGAGATGGTCCCTTTTCCTAGGGGCACACCAATATGACATCGAGTACAGGGGAACTAAAGAGCATGGAAATGCTGATGGATTGTCACGTCTACCGTTGCCGACGGTGGAAGAAGAAGACCTTGCAGTGGATCCAATGGAGTTATTCCACTCGACCATAGTCGAATGTCTCCCTGTGACGAATGCAAACATAGAAAAGGAAACACGGAATGACCCGACACTATCACGGGTCTATGATTTAACGGCGAAGGGATGGCAAGCACATGGCGAACCACTGCTGCCAGCATTTTCGTCAAGAAGAGAACAGCTGTCAGTGTGCAGAGGAACCTTGATGTGTGGATCCAGAGTAGTAATTCCACCTAAGTTGACAGATAGAGTGCTCAATGAGCTTCATGAGGGTCATCTGGGTGGGGTATAAATGAAGAGCTTAGCCAGAGCGTTTGTGTGGTGGCCGGGAATCGATAGAGAAATCGAAGAGATGACCAAGAGCTGTGCAGGATGTCAGAAGGTCCAAAACGCCCCACCACAAGCTCCTCTGCATCCATGGGAGTGGCCCTCATCTCCATGGCAAAGGGTGCACATTGATTTTGCTGGTCCCTTCATGGACTCGATGTTTTTAATTGCGGTGGATGTACATTCAAAGTGGCCAGAGGTAATAAAAATGTCCTCAACCACCACGGAAAAAACTATCGCAGTTTTACGAACCATATTCGCCAGGAATGGGCTGCCTGAACAGATTTGCTCTGACAATGGACCACAGTTTGTGTCTGAAGAGTTCCGGAGTTTCTTAAAGAACAATGGTGTTAAGCATTACACATCTGCCCCATATCATCCAGCCACTAATGGATTGGCCGAGAGGTTTGTCCAAACATTCAAGAAGGCTATCAAGGCAATGTGTAATGAAGATATACCCCTACAACACAAGGTGGACAACTTCTTGTTTGCCTACCGGAATGCGACACATGCGGTTACCAACCAAACTCCAGCCATGATGTTCTTCAATCGAAGACTACGATGCCGCTTGGATTTGGTTAAGCCAAACGTCCGAAGAGATGTGGAGAACAGGCAGTTTCAGAATATGAATGAAAGGCCGACCAGGAGTTTTAAGATAGGTCAACCAGTTTTGGCCCGGGACTACCGCACAGAGAAATGGCAGCCAGGAACGATTTGTACACGACAAGGACCTCTCATGTATACCGTGGACGTTGGGGAGAGCATTGTAAGATGCCATGCTGACCAGATTCTAGAGTCACTGGAAAACGTCAACTCCACACCACGATCTGATGCACCTGGTAATGAAATCGACGTTGCAATTGCAGCTACCGCAGAACCGGTAATATTGGAATCAGATGAACCAAACAACGACATTGATTCCGACTCAACATTGCCAGAAGAACCTGATATCCCAAAGAGGCGTTATCCAGACAGAATCAGGAAGCCTCCTCAAAGACTGAACTTATAATTGCTTAAACTTAACCAATGTATCTAGCAACAGTAATTGTGATTGTAATTCGTTATCATTAGTTGTTAAATGAATGTTATGTACTGTTTATCTAAAAGGGGAGGAATTGTTGTGTATGTACCTTTAAGAGAATAACTGGTCTCAGACTGCAGTACCGGCAGTGACCACCCCTGTATAAAAGGCGCTAGAGAGCCTCTGTTGTTTAGTTTCGTTTATACCTTTCACCAGTAAAGTTCTGTTTGTTTTCTCTCCTGCTAGTCCGTGTCTCAATCATTCACGGACTTAACACATGTGAATCATCTCTGAACTGCCTCCAACGCAAGTATATCCTTCCCTAAATAAGGAGACCAAAACTGTATGCAGTACTCAAGGTGTGGTCTCACCAATACCCTGTATAGTTGTAGCAGGACTTCCCTGCTTTTATACTCCAACCCCCTTGCAATAAAGGCCAACATTCCATTTGCCTTTTTGATTACTTGCTGTACCTGCATGCTAACTTTTTGTGTTTCATGCACAAGGACCCCCAGGTCCCTCTGAACTGTAGCATTTTGTAATCTCTCTCTATTTAAATAATAATTTGTTTTTTTATTTTTCCTGCCAAAGTGGATAACCTTGCACTTTCCCACATTATACTCCATCTGCCAAATGTTTGCCCACTCACTTAGCCTGTCTATATCCCTTTGCAGATTCTTTGAGTCCTCTGCACAACTTGCTAACCCACCCATCTTTGTATCATCTGCAAGCTTGGCCACATTACACTTGGTCCCTTCATCCAAGTCATTAATATAGATTGTAAGTAGTTGAGGCCCCAGCACCGATCCCTGTGGCACCCCACTAGTTACCGTTTGCCAACCGGAAAATGACCCATTTATCCTGACTCTCTGCTTTCTGTTAGTTAGCCAATTCTCTATCCATGCTAATATATAACCCCCAACTCCTTAAGCTCTTATCTTATGCAGTAACCTTTTATGTGGCACCTTATCGAATGCCTTCTGGAAATCCAAATACACCACATCCACTGGCTCACCCTTATCCACCCTGCTCGTTACATCCTCAAAAAACTCCAGCAAATTTGTTAAACATGATTTCCCTTTCATATAACCATGCTGACACTGCTTGACAGCCTTATGATTTGCCAAATGCCCTGCCCCGCATTTTCCCAACGACAGTTGTTAGGCTAACTGGTCTATAGTTTCCTGCTTTCTGTCTCCCTCCTTTCTTAAATAGGGGCATTACATTTGCAGTTTTCCAATCTGCTGGGACCTCTCCAGAGTCCAGGGAATTTTGGTATATTGCAACCAATGCATCCACTATCTCTGCAGCCACTTCTTTTAAGGCCCTGGGATGCAGGCCATCTGGTCCAGGGGACTTGTCGTCTTTTAGTCCCATTATTTTACCAAGTACATTTTCCTTAGTGATAGTGTTTGTCTTTAGTTACCCCCTCCCTGTGGCCCCTTGATTATCCATTATTGGGATGTTGTTAGTGTCTTCTACCGTGAAGACAGATACAAAATATTTGTTCAGAGTCTCTGCCATTTCCCCATTCCCCATTATTAATTCCCCATTCCCATCCTCTAAGGGACCAACGTTTACTTCAGCTATTCTCTTCCTTTTTATACACCTGTAGAAGCTCTTACTTTCTGTTTTAATATTTCTTGCCAGTTTACCCTCATAATTCATCTTCTCTCTCTTTATTAATGTTTTAGTCATCCTTTGCTGGTTTTTTAAAATTTCCCAATCCTCTGGCCTCCCACCAATCTTGGCAACATTGTATCCCTTTGTTTTCAATTTAGTACCATCCTTTACTTCCTTAGTTAGCCACGAATAGTGCTCCCTTCTCTTAAAAATCTTTCTTTCTCACTGGAATATATTTTTGTTGAGAGTTATAAAATATCTCCTCAAATGTCTGCCACTGCATTTCAACTGTCTTACCTTGTAATTTATTTTTCCAGTCCACTTTAGCCAGTTCTGCCCTCATGCCATTGTATTTGCCTTTGTTTAAGATCAGGACACTGGTTTGAGATACAACTTTCTCACCCTCCAACTGAATTAGAAATTCAACCATGTTATGATCACTCTTTCCTAGAGGATTCTTTACTATGAGATCATTTATTAATTCTGTCTCATTACACAGAACCAGATCCAAGATAGCCTGCTCCCTGGTTGGTTCCATTATATACTGTTCTAGGAAACCATCCCGGATACACTCTATGAACTCCTCTTCAAGGCTACCATGGCCAATTTGATTTGTCCAATCAATATGGAGATTAAAATCACCCATGATTATTACCGTACCTTTTTTACAGGCCTCTATTATTTGTTGATTTATACTCTGTCCAACAGTATTGCTACTGTTTGGGGGCCTGTAGACTACGCCCACCAGAGACTTTTTTCACTGATTATTTTTTATCTGCACCCATGCTGAAGACCGTTGCTGGCTCCCGCTTCGGCCCATTTCGATCACCTCTCCCTCCCAATTTCTAGGCCAATGAGCCAAACAGCCTCCTTCCATGTTGGAAACTTCTACCATCTTTGATAATCTTGAAAACCACCATCAGATCACCCACTAACCTGCTGAGCTCCAGTGAAAAAATCCCTAAAGTCTCAAGTCTCTCTTCATAACTGTAACCCCCTCATCCCTCTTTTTTACTCTGTATCTTTTCCATTGCTTTTATATCCTTCCTATAATGGGGTGCCCATAAACTGTATATAATGCACCAACTGTGGCCTAAGGTCTTGTACATGTTCAACATTATCTCCTTGATTTTGTATTCCAGGTCTCTAGATATAAAATTAAGTATTCAGTTTGACTTTTTACAGCCTTGTCCAGTAATGCGGTCATCTTGAATGACTTGCACACTAAGACTGCTCTATTTTAAGTCTTACCCATTTAATGTCTATTTCCTTTCTCCGTTCTTCAGAAATATATTATTTCACATTTTTCTACGTTGAACCGCACGTGCCACCTCTGCCCCTATTTTTCTAATAATTGACAACCTTCATCGCAATTTGCCATATTCCCAGTTTGGGGTCAACTGCAAATTTTGATATTGTTCCTGCAATTCCTATCCATCTGACTTATGTATACAATAAATAAGTGTAGCCCCCAATATGAACCACCATGGAACAAGGGCTCAACACACATTTCCATTCTGAGAAACAATATGTTACTCCTAATCTTTGCTTTCTGTCCTCCAGCTATCTCTCTATCCGTGTGGCCACATCCCCCTTAATTCCACGTGCCATTAGCTTTGCCACTATTCTTTTATGTGGTATGTTATCAAATGCTTTTTGAAAATCCATATAAACTGTTGTGTATGTACCTTTAAGGGAATAACTGGTCTCAGACTGCAGTACCGGCAGTGACCACCCCTGTATAAAAGGCCCTAGCAGGCTTCTGTAGTTTCAGTTTCCAGGTTGTCCCCATTCAGTAAAGACTTGTTATAATCAACTCCTGCAGTCCGTGTTTCAATTATACACGGACATAATAATGGTGACGAGTAAGAAACGAACTTACCTGCAACTCGGCAGCACCTCAGACGACGTTATTGAAGGTCAGAGCCAGAAGAAAGAAAAAAAATAATAATCCAAGGAAACTCGAGAAACGGGCGTCGACCGTGGGCAACCGCCATCCAAATCATCGTATTGAAAAAATTGCAGGAGAGACTGTCGAGAGCCAGGCTTGGTTCTCCAGTCTGTGGTTTCCCAGCTAATCGGGCTGGTGGCAGGTAGTGCACTGATCCTTCCTGGGCTGTGGCGGGCTAGAGCTCGATCGGGTGGCTCTGCAACGGGGCCGGGCAGCGAGTCGGGAAGCAAAGAGAGAGAGAGAGCGGGTGGAGCACTCAGGGCGTGGCCGGTGCTTCGAAGCCGGGCAGCGTTCGGACCTAAGAAGAGGGAGGGAAGTGTCCCAGAGGGTCCGCTCCATGATGGGAACGGTTCTTCAATTAACGGAGCAAATATTGAAGCGCGATAGAAAAATAAATATAATCGCCAGCAACAGCGTTGACAGCAGCGGCAGCGGCAGGAAAGCGCGGGAGGCGCCATCTTAACTTGGCGGGGAAGTAGGAAAAGCGCGGGAGGCGCCATCTTAACTCGGCGGGGAAGAAAGAAAAGCGCGGGAGGCGCCATCTTAGATTTTCAAGATGCCAAAGACTGGCGATATCACTGCCTTCGATAATGCAATAGAAGACTAGACCACGTATGTGGAAAGAGTCGAGGTATATTGCGAGGCAAACGAAATAGCCGATGAGAAAAAGGCATCGGTATTGCTAAATTTAATGGGCACAAGAACGTACGGCCTATTGCGGGACCTGATTACTCCAGCCAAACCGAAGGCAAAGAGTTTTAACGAAATTGTTGCTATCCTACAGGAACACCTAAATCCTACACCGCTGCTGATCGCAGAAAGATTTAAATTCCACAGGAGAAATCAGCATAAAAATGAGAACAATGCTGATTACCTTACGGAACTACGCAAGCTATCAAAGCACTGCCAGTTCGGAGCAGGGCTGGCAGATACCTTACGGGACAAATTTGTCTGTGGACTCTTGAGTGAAGGAACCCAGAAGAGGTTACTCTCAGAGAAAGAGCTGACGCTAGATAAGGCTTTCAGCGTGGCAGTATCGTACAAAGCAGCAGCAAGGGGAGCTGCGGAAATACAACAAAAGCCACAGGAATACGGCACCCACGAAATGACACGGGGATTTGCAAAATGTTATCGCTGCGGCAGAACAAACCATGACCAGAAGGACTGCTGGTCCAAGGACAAAACATGCAGGCAATGCGGAAAGATGGGACACATTGCACGAGTTTGCAGGTCTGGGAAGAAGACCAACGACAACAAAAAGGCTACTAAGGAACCGTACAGGAAAGTACAAAAGATGACGGACAGTAGTTCCGAAGACCAGATGAGCGATAGTAAATCCGGGAACAAGAGACTAAGCTGTCTCAAACTTCACAACGTAATCGCAAAAGAGGATCACTGAACCATTTGGGTCACCCTCACGATAGCAGGGTCCCAAGTCAAAATGGAATTAGATACAGGATCAGCTCTAACCGTCATGAATTGACGAGACTACGAGCGGCTATTCTCACACATATCCTTGAGAGAGACATCCATTGTCTTGAGGATGTATACGGGGCAAAAAGTATACCCCAGAAGAAAAATAAGGGTACCTGTTGAATACAACGGCAAGAAAATACGGAAATTGTATCTCTACATTCTGCAAGATGGTGGACCACTGTTATTGGGACGTGAATGGATCAGAAAGGTAAGTTTAGACTGGCACTCCATTCAGGCACTGACGGTGGCTGGTAAAAAGGATGACGACGTCACTCCTGGACAATTGTCAACAACCTTAGCTGACACCAAAGAGGTATTCCAACAAGAACTGGGCACTCTTAAAGGCGTAACCGCCTCGATAAAAAGAGGAGAATGCAATTCCCAAGTTTTTCAGAGCAAGACCGGTACCATATGCAATTCGCTCAGCCGTCGAGGCAGAGCTGGAGGATCTGGAGAATGCAGGCATGTTATCTAAGGTAGACTGGAGCAAGTGGGCGACACCCATCGTTCCTGTCATGAAAAGAACGTTAAACAATAAGTCTGAGGAGCCAAGGAAGGTTCGCATCTGTGGGGACTTCAAGGTGACGGTGAACCCAGTCCTTCACACAGTGCAATATCCTCTTCCAAGGATAGAAGATATCTTCGCCTCACTATCTGGAGGGAAGTGTTTTACAAAAATTGACCTAGCACAAGCATATTTGCAGATGGAGGTTGAAGAATCCTCTAGGAAGTGTCTCACGATAAACACTCACAAAGGTCTTTACCAGTATAATCGACTGGTATTCGGAGTAGCATCAGCTCCGGCGATATGGCAAAGAGCGATGGAACAAGTCCTGCAAGGGATTCCGGGGACTCAGTGTTACTTGGACGACATCCTAGTGACAGGTGAAGATGACAGTGAACACCTTGCCAACCTAGAGCAGGTGCTCACTAGACTACGTGAACATGGGCTACGAGCCAATTGCCCCAAGTGCGAGTTTTTTAAGAAGCAGATATCGTATTGTGGCCACGTGATTGATGAAGAGGGGTTGCATAAGTCCCCTGACAAAATTGAAGCAGTAGTTAAGGCTCCAGCGCCTGAAAATGTGTCGCAACTGAGGTCATTCCTCGGATTGGTGAATTACTACCATAAGTTTTTGCCGAATTTGTCCACAATTCTGCATCCACTGAACGCCCTACTACGAACGGAAGTAGCATGGAAATGGAGCGATGAATGCAAGCGGGCCTTTCAGAAGAGTAAGGACCTAATCACTTCAAGAGAAGTATTGGCTCACTACAACCCATCACTACCGATAAGACTGGCGTGTGATGCGTCTCCCTACGGCATTGGGGCGGTACTGTCACGTAAATTCCTTGATGGTTCAGAGAGGCCGATAGCTTTTGCGTCACGCTCGTTAACTTCAGCCGAGCGTAACTACGCCCAGATTGACAGAGAGGCCCTCAGCCTGGTGTGGGGGGTGAAGAAGTTCAATCACTACCTGCACGGTCAGAAATTTACTCTACTAACTGATCATCAACCTCTCGTCTCCATTTTCAACCCTCAGAAGGGCGTACCGATAATGACGGCACAAAGGCTACAGAGGTGGTCCCTTTTCCTAGGGGCTCACCAATATGACATCGAGTACAAAGGAACTAAACAGCATGGGAATGCTGATGGATTGTTGCGCCTACCGTTGCCGACGGTGGAAGAAGAACTGGCAGTGGATCCAGTGGAGTTATTCCACTCGACTATAGTCGAATGTCTCCCTGTGACGAATGCAAACATAGAAAAGGAAACACGAAATGACCCGACACTCTCCTGGGTCTATGATTTAATGGTGAAGGGATGGCCAGCACATGGCGAACCACTGCTGCCAGCATTCTCGCCGAGAAGAGAACAGCTGTCAGTGTGCAGAGGATCCTTGATGTGTGGATCCAGAGTAGTAATTCCAGCCAAATTGAAGGATAGAGTGCTCAATGAGCTTCATGAGGGTCATCTGGGAGGGGTAAAAATGAAGAACTTAGCCAGAGCGTTTGTGTGGTGGCCGGGAATCGATAGAGAAATCGAAGAGATGACCAAGAGCTGTACAGGATGCCAGAAGGTCCAAAACGCCCCACCACAAGCCCCTCTACATCCATGGGAGTGGCCCTCATCTCCATGGCAAAGGGTGCACATTGATTTTGCTGGTCCCTTTATGGACTCGATGTTTTTAATTGCGGTGGATGCACATTCAAAGTGGCCAGAGGTAATAAAAATGTCCTCAACCACCACAGAAAAAACTATCGCAGTCTTACGAACCATATTCGCCAGGAATGGGCTGCCTGAACAGATTTGCTCTGACAATGGACCACAGTTTGTGTCTGAAGAGTTCCGGATGTTCTTAAAGAACAATGGTGTTAAGCATTACACATCCGCCCCATATCATCCAGCCACTAATGGATTGGCCGAGAGGTTTGTTCAAACATTCAAGAAGGCTATCAAGGCAATGTGTAATGAAGAGATACCCCTACAACACAAGGTGGATAACTTCTTGTTTGCCTACCGGAATGCGACACATGCGGTTACCAACCAAACTCCAGCCATGATGTTCTTCAATCGAAGACTACGATGCCGCTTGGATTTGGTTAAGCCGAACGTCAGAAAAGATGTGGAGAACAGGCAGTTTCAGAATATGAATGAAAGGCCGACCAGGAGTTTTAAGATAGGTCAACCAGTTTTGGCCCGGGACTACCGCACAGAGAAATGGCAGCCAGGAACGATCTGTACACGGCAAGGACCTCTAATGTATACTGTGGACGTTGGGGAGAGCATTGTAAGATGCCATGCTGACCAGATTCTAGAGTCACTGGAAAACGTCAACTCCACACCAAGATCTGATACACCTGACGATGAAACCGAAGTACCAATTGCATCTACCGCAGAATCGGTGATATTGGAAGCAGACGAACCAAACAACGACATTGATCCCGACTCAACCTTGCCAGAAGAACCTGATATCCCAAAGAGGCGTTATCCAGACAGAATCAGGAAGCCTCCTCAAAGACTGAACTTATAATTGCTTAACTTCAACCAATGTATCTAGCAACCATAATTGTAATTGTAATTAGTTATTATTTAGTTGTTAAATGAATGTTATGTACTGTTTATGTAAAAGGGGAGGAATTGTTGTGTATGTACCTTTAAGGGAATAACTGGTCTCAGACTGCAGTACCGGCAGTGACCACCCCTGTCTAAAAGGCCCTAGCAGGCTTCTGCAGTTTCAGTTTCCAGGTTGTCTCCATTCAGTAAAGACTTGTTATAATCAACTCCTGCAGTCCGTGTCTCAATTATACACGGACATAATATAAACCACATCCACTGCATTCCTTTATCTAACCTCTCTGTTACATTCTATAACATTGGTCAACTACAACCTTCCTTTCAGAAAGTTGTGCTGACTTGCCCCGGGCCTGTGATATACCTGAGCAGGGTGTGCTTGATAACAACACTGGATATGAAAGTACTGTACATAGTTTTGCCGACACTAATATCACTCACATTGATGAGCAGAAAAGTTCAGCAACAAATATTTAGATATTTAGCAAATCCCACATTAAAATTTTTTATTTGCTTGAACTACATTTCAGGCTGGCAACATAAATAAAAATATTTTCTGTCGTATACCCACATTTCTGCAAGTCATATTTTGAACAATCATTATCTTCCCTGTATTGCCCAGGAGAATTAGCAGATCCCGAGAAAATAATTGTTGCCTTTTTGAGCTTTATGCTATTGTTTTTTTTCCAGACAGACAGGTAGCTCATGTAGTGCTCCTAATCGGAAACTTGAAAACTTGTGTGCCATCATTGTCTTATCTGTCACTCAAACCCGCATGCCTCAACTTTTTTCCAATTCACGGTTGGACCACTAGATGGAAAATCATTGCAGAAAGAAAGCACTTTCATCTTGAATGGGAAAAAAATTGCCAGTGGTTTAATCTTGGTTAATCCCCCTTCCGATTCCCTCCCTCCCTCTCTCCCCCTGCCAATCCCCTCTCTCTCTCCCCTCCGATCTCCTTTCTCTCTCCCCCCTCCTATCTCCTCTCTCCCCCTCCAATTCCCTCTCTCTCTCCCTCCTCCGATCTCTTCTCTCTCTCCCCCCTCCGAACTCCTCTCTCTTCCCCTCCAATTCCCTCTCTTCCTCCCTCTCCAATTCCCTCTCTCTCCCCCCTCCGATCTCCTCCCTCTCTCCACCTCCAATTGCCTCTCTCTCCCCCCTCCGATCTCCTCCCTCTCTCCACCTCCAATTGCCTCTCTCTCTCCCCCTCAGATCTCCTCTCTCTCTCCACCTCCAATTGCCTCTCTCTCTCCCCCTCCGATCTCCTCTCTCTCTCCCCCCTCTGATCTCTCCTCTCTCTCCCCCTCCAATTCCCTTTCTCGCTCCCCCTCCGATCACCTTTCTCTCTCCCCCCTCCAATCTCCTCTCTTTCTCCCCCTCCGATCTCCTCTCTCTCACCCTCCAATTCCCTTTCTCTCTCCCCCTCTGATCACCTTTCTCTCTCCCCCCTCCAATCTCCTCTCTTTCTCCCCCTCCGATCTCCTCTCTCTCTCCCCCTCCAATTCCCTTTCCTCTCGCCCCCTCTGGTCTCCTCTCTCTCCCTCCAATTCTCTCTCTCTCCCCCCCTGATCTCCACTCCCTCTCCCCCTCCGATCTCCTCCCTCTCTCCATCTCCAATTCCCTCTCTCTCTCCCCCTCCAATTCCCTCTCTCTCTCCCCCTTCAATTCACTTTCTCTCTCCCTCGCCGATCTCCTCCCTCTCTCCCCTCCAATTCCCTCTCTCTCTCCCCCTCCAATTCCCTCTCTCTCTCCCCCTTCAATTCACTTTCTCTCTCCCTCGCCGATCTCCTCCCTCTCTCCCCTCCAATTCCCTCCCTCTCTCTCCCCCTCTGATCTCCTCTCTCTCTCCCCTCCAATTCCCTCTCTATCTCCCCCTCCAATCTACTCTCTCTCTCCCCCCAGATCTCCCCTCTCCCTCCCCCCTCCAATTCCCTCTCTCTCTCACCCCTCCGATCTGCTCTCTCTTCCCCCCCCCGCCGATTCCCTCTCTCTCCCCTTTCGATCCTCTCTCTTTTTTCCCCCCCTCCCCCCCCACCCCCAGCCACCAACGGATCCAGTGACCTTCTCCTTACGGAACTAAGGAAAGCATGGCCCACAGTGCAAGCTGCAACTGTTGGGTACTGCGCATGCGAGGCTTCGGTGAACAGCGCTTGTGCAGAAGGGGATCAGGTGCACATGCGCGGCTCCGGGTTACTGAAGAAGGCCATAAAAATGTTCGTGCAGATAATTACTCCCTTATTCCTGTCACTTGCCAGCCAAGCACAGAGCGGCACTGAAAGTTGTCATTCAGGAGGATGCACCCCAGATTACCCTGTCCTTGCAGCAAGAGGACGTGTGGTGGGGAGCAGAGTGGAGGAACTGGAGAAATATTGAGGCACAAATCAGGGTAATAATTTACCTTGGTGCAAAACAAATGAGCTTTCTTACAGAGATCCTACCTCCAAATAGCCTACATGACTTTCATTTTAAAGCTTTCAAAATTTATATTTGTATTAAAATTTTTATTGGATACATAACAATAAATATCATCTTTCTTTTTTTGCTTTAAAAGAAATCAATTAGAGCTTGAGTGTGAGCAGTGGACACAATACTGCACTCTTGAAATGCAATTTCATATTCAGAAAATATGGATTAAGTGAACTCCTTGCCCTTTGATTGATTTCAGCTGGCAGAAGCTGGTAGAATCAGTAATACTCCATTCCCACCTCACGCCACGCTTTAATTCGATGAACACTAAATTTCCTTTGCAACTTGCAGCATACGGCAGAAAATGCATTTCAATGGCTATTTATAAAATAATATTTCCTACAACCCTAATGCTAAAGTTTATTAATGAGAAGCCATATGATACAGCATATGGTATAACCTTATTCTTTTTTTCTGGTGGGGATGCGGTTAGAATACAAAAGAATAGCAGATCGCCACATTTATGTTCTAAAAAAAGACTTGCATTTGTAAAGTGCCTTTCATGAACTCATGACGGCCAATTTGCACACAGCAATGTGATAATGACCAGATAATCTGTTTTAGCAATGTTGGGTGAAGGAAAAATATTGGCCAGAGCACCAGGGTGAATTCCCCTGCTCTTCTCAAAAATAGTGCCATGGGATCTTTTACGTCCACCTGAGAGGGCAGACTTATGTTTAACATCTCATCCGAAAGATGGCACCTCCAACAGTGCAGCACTCCCTCAATATTGTACTGAATACTGAAGTGTCAACCTAGATTTTGTGGTCAAGTCTCTGGAGTGGGACATTGAACCAACAACCTTCTGACTTAGAGGTGTGAGTACTACCAACTGAGCCAAGCTGAAACCAAAGACCAGACTTGCAGCATAGACATTACCTGGATATCTTTTAATTCAACCCACTATATCTGTATACCTGCACATCCAATGTCAGACTGCACTGTCTATTCTTGATCAGAAAGAAATTTCTGTCGAGAGATGTTAAGGGTATATGCGTTATAGTGTCTAATTAGCTGGCTCTTCTATACTATTCAGATACTGATAATTATTGGTCTTACTGGTGCTTAGGCGTGACTACCCAAGAACTTTGGACTAAATTTTGGAAGCAGAGAGATTGCTTCTCAGTTGCCATAAGTCAGTTCACAGGGATTTGTTTGTGGGATGTTATTTTCTTGCTGTGCCAAGTTATATGTGTAACGGTTGCTTTGTACTGGATTATGATTTAAGATGTTATTTAGTATGTATTTGTTGCAATAAAGATTTTAATACAAAAACAAATACAAGTACAATCAAAGTCTGTTTTGGCATCACTGCAATTGTGACCCAAACGTCTTCAATTTAACCCCTTTACTGCTCATTAACTCTTATTTCAGCTAATCCAATTCTCTGAGCCTATATATTCCCCAGGAACAAAGAACTCCACCCTGTCCTATACAACTGCACTGAGTTTTAAGAAGGGACACAGGGGATGAAGGGAAAGAAGGACAATTTGATTTTCACACTGAGTCTGACAAATTCAGAACAATCAATGAAATATCACAAGAACCAATCAGAGCACGCATGCAAAAACATGTTAGTAATGCAAATCCAAAGCTGTTCCGACAGATTTCTGTGGAAATCAGGTGCAAAAATGTCCCCGGAGGAGGGAAGGAGAAGATGCTAAACTAATGCTATCTAAATCACACAGCATGCATTCTTTGGGGCATTAATGTATGATATAAAGTATAATAAGCAGAGCAGTTAAATAACCTTATAACAGCACAACTACCAAAACCTAAGACAAAGCATTGATGTCAGAAAATAAGGTGTTCCACTGAAACCCACTCAACTGCGAGGTGTTCATCGTGCTGCGGTACAATGTATACGCTGTTAATGTTTCACACACTGAGAAAATATAGGTCTCATCAACAAACAACATTTTTCCAACCTGCAGTCTTTAGTCAGAAGGCTGCACACCATTTCCAGGGGCTCCCTACTGTTTACAATATTTTTTATGGGTGTCTTCGAGCAGTATGATCATCAGTGGAGACAGAAATTATAACACTACACACTTTCAATCTTGCTGCCATCACATACCAACAGATGCCAGTCCTAGGAGACAGTGCAAGGAAATTGGCAGACTTACTCAAAGTGGCAGAAATGGTGTAAATTATATTACAATTACATTGCAGGGCAATTTTCACTATCATGAAGAGCAATACAATCTAGGGGCATTATAAGTGTATGAAGTTCATTATCCATTTATAATATCAACTGCTTTAGGACCACAACAACAACAACAACAACAAAAATGCTGGAAATGTTTTTGCCCCACCTGATTTGCAAGAAAAATGTTTAAAAATAGCTCATCAAGATGCAGATGCACCAGATTTTCAAGAAAACACCTCTAGAGGTTCTCAAATGACATTTGTACTCATTTTTGATATGATTTGGAAAGTGATGGATTTTCAGGACTAACAATAGATTGCAGATGCAAATCCACTGCACATTAGCTGGACCAAACTAATAAAAGTTGCAATGTTTGTAAAGTCGGGCTAATAGTATTCCATATTCAGCTGGCAAGTTAAATTAATTCTTACTGTCAAGTTCAAAATATATATGATATGCATTATTGATATTCTCTGTGTGATAAAAACTATTATTGCACACATGTGCTGGGGGGAACATATTCCATCCAGAATTTCCGGTTAGTATGAGGGCATACTCTCAGTCAGAACGGTAGCGTAGTGGTAATGTCAGTGGACTAATAATCCAGAGGCCTGGATTAATGATCCAGAGATGTGAGTTCAAATCCCACCATGGCAGCTGGGTAATTTAAATTCAGTTAATTAATTAAATCTGGAATAATTACTAGTATCAGTAATGATAGCTATGAAACTATCGGATTGTCGTAAAAACCCATCTGGTTCACTAATGTCCTTTAGGGAAGGAAATCTGCTGATCTGGCCTATATATGACTCCAGACCCACTGCAATGTGATTGACTCTTAACTGCCCCCTGAAATGGCCTAGCAAGTCACTCAGTTGTAACTAACCGCAACGAAACAAAATAAAGAGAATGAAACTGGACGAACTGCTCGGCATCGACCTCGGCAGCGGCTACGGACATGGCAATGGCACACCCAGCCCAGTCAACCCTGCAAAGTCTGGGGACGTGTGCCAAAATTGGGAGAACTGTCCCTCAGACTAGTCAAGCAACAGCCTGACATAGTCATTCTCACAGAATCATAACTTTAAGCCAAACTCCTCCATCACCATCCCTGGGTATGTCGTGTCCCACTGGCAGGATAGACCCACGAGGGGTGGTGGCACAGTGGTATACAGTCGGGAAGGAGTGGCCCTGGGAGCCCTCAACATTGACTGCGGACCCAATGAAGGTCTCATGGCTTCAGGTCAAGCATGGGCAAGGATACCTCCTGCTGATTACCACCTACAGCTGACGAATCAGTACTCCTCCATGTTGAACACCACTTGGAAGAAGCACTGAGAGTAGCAAGGGCACAGAATGTACTCTGGGTGGGGGACTTCAATGTCTATCACCAAGAGTGACTCGGTAGTACCACTGCTGGCCGAGACCTGAAGGACATAACTGCCAGTCTGGGCCTGCGACAGGTGGTGAGAGAACCAACACGAGGGAAAAATCTACTTGACCTCGTCCTCACCAATCTACCTGTCACAGAAGCATCTGTCCATGACAGCATTGGTAGCAGTGACCACCGCACAGTCATTGTGGAAACGGAGTCCCGATTTCATCACTGAGGACACCCTCCATCGTGTTGTGTGGCACTAGCACTGTGCTAAATGAGATCGATCTAGCAGCTCAAAACTGGGCATCCATGAGGTGCTGTGGGCCATCAACAGCAGCAGAATTGTATTGCACCACAATATGTAACCTCATGGCCCGGCATATCCTTCACTCTACCATTACCATCAAGCCAGGGGACCAACCCTGGTTCAACAAGGAGTGCGGAAGAGCATGCTGGGAGCAGCACCAGGCGTACTTAAAAATGAGGTGCCAACCTGGGGAAGCTGCAACACAGGACTACATGCATGCTAAAAAGCAGAAGCAACATGCTATAGACAGGGCTAAGCAATCCCACAATCAATGAATCAGATCAAAGTCCTGCCACATTCAGTCATGACGGGAGGAGGAGGCTCCAAGAATATCCCCATCCTCAATGATGGTGGAGCCCAGCACGTGAGTGCAAAAGACAAGGCTGAAGCGTTTGCAAACAACTTCAGCCAGAAGTGCCGAGTGGATGATCCATATTGGCCTCCTCCTGAGGTCCCCACCATTGCAGAAGCCAGTCTTCAGCCAATTCGATTCACTCCACGTGATATCAAGAAATAGCAAAGGCTATGGGCCCCGACAACATCCCGGCTACAGTGCTGAAGACTTGTGCTCCAGAACTAGCCGCACCTCTAGCCAAGCTGTTCCAGTACAGCTACAACACTGGCATCTATCCGACAATGTGGAAAACTGCCCAGGTATGTCCTGTCCACAAAAAGCAGGACAAATCCAACCCGACCAATTACCGCCCCATCAGTATACTCTCAATCATTAGCAAAGTGATGGAAGGTGTCATCGAGAGTGCTATCAAGCGGCACTTACTCACCAATAACCTGCTCACTGATGCCCAGTTTGGGTTCCACCAAGACCACTCGGCTCCCGACCTCATTACAGCCTTGGTCCAAACATGGACAAAGGAGCTGAATTCCAGAGATGAGGTGAGAGTGACTGCCCTTGATATCAAGGCAGCATTTGACCGAGTGTGGCATGAAGGAGCCCTAGTAAAACTGAAGTCAATGGGAATCAGAGGGAAAATGCTCCACTGGCTGGAGTCATACCTAGCACAAAGGAAGATGGTTGTGGTGATTGAAGGTCAATCATCACAGCCCCAGGACATCGCTGCAGGAGTTCCTCAGGGCAGTGTCCTAGGCCCAACCATCTTCAGCTGCTCCATCAATGACCTTCCCTCCAACATAAGGTCAGAAATGGGGATTTTGTTGATGACTGCAAAGTGTTTAGCGCCATTCACAACTCCTCAGATAATTAAGCAGACCATGCCCGCATGCAACAAGACCTGGAAAACGTTCAGGCTTGGGCTGATAAGTGGCAGGTAACATTCGCGCCACAGAAGTGCCAGGCAATGACTATCTCCAACAAGCGAGAGTCTAACCACAGCCCCTTGACATTCAATGGCATTACTATCGCCGAATCCCCCACCATCAACATCCTGGGGGGTCACCATTGACCAGAAACTTAACTGGACCAGCCACATAAATACTATGGCAACAAGAGCAGGTCAGGGGCTAGGTATTCTGTGGCAAGTGTCTCACCTCCTGACTCCCCAAAGCCTTTCCCTCATCTACAAGGCACATGTCAGGAGTGTGATGAATATTCTCTACTTGCCTGGATGAGTGCAGCTCCAACAACACTCAAGAAGCTCGACACCATCCAGGACCAAGAAGCCCGTTTGATTGGCACCCCATCCACCACCTTAAACATTCAGTCCCTCCACCACCGGCGTACTGCGGCTGCAGTGTGTACCATCTACAAGGTGCACTGCAGCTACTCACCAAGGCTTCTTCGGCAGCACTTCCCAAACCCGCGACCTCTTCCACCTAGAACGACAAGGGCAGCAGGCGCATGGGAACACCATCACTTGCAAGTTCCTCTCCAAGTCACACACCACCCTGACTTAGAAGTGTATCGCTGATCCTTCATCGTCGCTGGGTCAAAATTCTGGAACTCCCTACCTAACAGCACTGTGGGAGTACCATCACCACACAGATTGCTGCAGTTCAAGAAGGCGGCTCACCACCACCTTCTCAAGGGAAATTAGGGATGGGTAATAAATGCTGGCCTTGCCAATGACGCCCAGATCCCATAAGCGAATAAAAAAAGAAGTACGTTGTCATACCGCCTTTGAAATTGACCGCAAGTTCTGGATTTCAAGCGCATGCGCTAAATTCCGAACTTGCAGTGTGTCAAGTTCTGACAGCGCACCGGCTGCACTGCACATTTCAGCTGTCCATTGGAATCAACATGCTGGCGCAGAGTTGGGCTAATTGGGCACTAATTACGTTAAAAATGCTACGGCTGGTGCAAACAGGCGCAGGACCCTGTTTCCATAGCGCAAGGGGAGGGGAGGAGGGAATGAGAATTTTGCAATTTCAGGGCCAGAAAATAAAATTGAACACGTAAAAGAACCTACCAGGCAGCTGTACAGGCTCAGTTTGCAGGACAAGATCTTTTTTTCTAATCTTGTAGAGTCTTCCAGTACTGCTCTAAGTCCAAAAGTATTCCCGGTACTTTTTATAGCCAAGTACAGTACTGCACTTGTCAAATAAATATTCACACCATTTAATTTAAAATTTGATTGATGTCGGGCATCAGAGATTTCTGCTTCCTAATTGGCTGAGTAAAAGTAGCCCTGTCCCACGTGATCCCAGCTATGCTTATGCAGAGGGTGCGTCCCTGGGATTGGGGGGCCACTACACTGCACACGACCCTGCAGCATTTCAGAGCACGTTTTCAGTTGGGGCCTCGTACCAGGTAAGTGCGGATTTCATTCGCAGGTCGGCGGCGTACTCCTTAGTTACGCCGCCGACCGCAATTTCAGGGCCCATATGTTTATACGAGGGATAACATTGTATTTGGGAATAAATCCTTCTCCTTCCAGTGGTATTGTTACTATGCCATTTTCTGGTGCTTTATGAAATTGAACCATGCCTGTTGTCTGCAGTATTTGACTGAAGTGGTCACAGCAGTTATTTTCTTAGCAGAGCTAAATAATCATACTTGCTTCTCTGATGCACTGTGAAAAAATTAATAGGTGGCGTGAGTCACTCCTTTGAATATAGTACTTCATCCCAAGTTAAGGGGTTTTCAAAATGATGGCCTGTTATCCCTGGAGAAAGATGGGAGGTGATCTGTGTGTTCAACGAGGGCATATTAAAGCACCTACTGTGCTTGCAACTCCCTCTAAATAGCATTTTTAAAGCTTGTATTTCTTATTTTCAAAAGCACTCTCTTCAGCAGTGGTATGGTGGTGTAGTGTGTTGGAGCTCCAACATGCTGTGCCAGCTGCAATTTGCCACCCAGTGTTACTGATCTCAGCCAGCCTCTTCACTGCAGAGAGGGATGACAAAGTGGAAGGAAAATCAGCTTCAAATGTCTTTACACCCACTCCCAAAATTTTCAGTCATAAAACTGGACAGAGGCTCAGAAGTAAGTCACCTGTCTGCCCTCTTATCCTGATGGCACAAGGAGACCAAATAAATATCTGCATTTATATAGTGCCTATCACATCCTCAGGACATCCCAAAGCACTTCATAACCAATGGATTACTTTTGTAGTAGAGTACCATTGGTTTGCAGGCAGATGCATACATAATAAAGAGTGCCAAGTGAGAGGGAAAGGGAAAGAGGGGGAGTGTGAGAGAGAAAGAGAGAGGAAAAGTCTTCTCATCACCACTGGCTAGCATGAGGTGATGTAGATCTCTGTTTCTATTACCAACACCCAGCAGTTTCCAAAGACAGTACTCATGATAACCCTTGCACAATCTTTGTATTCTTTGACAACCTCCTGTTCTTCCTGCACATGTTTAAATGTGGCATTAGAATCATAGAACGGTTACAGCATGGAAGAAGGCCATTTGGCCTGTCGAGCCCGTGCCGGCTCACTGCAAGAGCACTTCAGCTAGTCCCACTCCCACGCCCTTTCCCTGTAGCCCTGCAATTTTTTTTTTCAGGTACTTATCCAACTCCCTTTTGAAAGCTGCGATTGAATCTGCCTCCACCACCCTTTCAGGCAGTGCATTCCAGATCATAACCACTCGCTGTGTAAAAAGTTTTTCTTATGTCACCTTTGGTTCTTTTGCCAATCACCTTAAATCTGTGTCCTCTGGTTCTTGACCCCTCTGCCAATGGGAACAGTTTCTCTCTATCTACTCTGTCCAGACTGTAGTGTATGTATCCGTCTACCTTTAAGAAAACCATTGTATGTAACCGTTCACCTTTAAGAGAACTATTTTAGGTGTGGCACTACTTTGTTGGCTTCTGTATACTGTAATACCGACGGTGACCACACCGGTATATAAGTGCTGTGTCAGGATTTATTTGGCAGATTCGCCCTGACCTTCGAATAGTAAAGTCCTGTTTTAAGTTACTCTGGTAGTCTGTGTATTAATTAACTAAACAACCCACAGACTTTACAGTGGCGACGAGTCCGATCGTACCCTGCGGCAACAATACTTCCGAAGCAGTTAACGAGCGTCGAGAAGAGGCAACCGCCCTCGTCATTCTGCTGGGAGAAAACTCGAGTCTGCAGAGCTGGAAAGGAGGAAGAATTCAGAGACAAAGACTTCCATCAGCAACAGGCACTGACTGTCCCTTCTGCCACGGTGAGGAGTGAGCCGATCAGCACGAGAAGCAAGCCGGCCACGGTGACTGTGAGTAAGGGAAAAGTAAAAAGAATAACCGGAGGATAAGGGCGGTGCACTCGACCACGGTCGAGGGGGAAAGGAGCCGGACAGAAGTCGGGCCCAGAGGCGCTGAGACTGGGGCAGCGTGGAGCAAGGAAGCCGCGGTACAGACAGGCTGGGGATGCAACAGTGTCGTGAGACAGCTAGACCGCGACCGGCGAAAAAGGCCGGGCAGCGACCGAAGCCACGAAGCGCTGCGACCGGGAGCGTAGGCGCGGGAAGATATAAAAACTCAGCCGCAGCCGGGGAGGGAAGCACCGGACTGCGAGAGGGCTGGGAGGCGCGATTGGGAGCCGAGCGAGCGGGAGAGGCAGAGCCGACCAAGGGAGACTGAGCGAGAGCCAGTCCAGCGGCTGAAACTGTTCGCCGTCAACGGGGTGTACCCAGCGCCGGTTGCCCTGCCGAGAAAAGGGAAAGCACTGAAGCCGACGCGCAGGCTGTGAACCTGAAAGCCAGCGGCCGTCGCCCGTGGGGAAAGTGTACCCCTCCCGCTAGGGAAGAAACGCGGGAAGCCGCCATTAGGCGGGGAAGAAGACAGAAGCGGGAAACCGCCATTGAAGTGGGCGGGGAGAGAAGATAAGCGCGGGAAACCGCCATTTTCGTGGGAACCGCCATCTTGGAAAAAAAAAAGAAAAGAAAATTTAAAGAAATAATTCGTGGTGTTATCAGGAAGAGAGGAAGATGCCTAAGCGTGGTAACAGCAACGATTTTAATTCCGAGGTAGAAGACTGGGCCACGTATGTGGAACGCATTGAGATCTATTGTGAGGCTAATAAAATAGAAGAAGATGACAAAGCTATAACCTTGCTAAACTCGATGGGCGCGAAGACATACGGGCTCTTGAAGCATCTACTAGCACCAGCTAAACCGGCGGATCAGACTTTCGATGATATTGTGACTGTTCTGAAGGATCACTTGAACCCCACACTGTTGATGTTGGCGGAACGATTCAAATTCTATGCGAGAACGCAAAGGAAAGACGAAAGCAACGCAGAATACTTGGTCAAACTGCGTAGACTAGCGAAACACTGCCAGTTTGGAGGGAATCTGACAGAGGCATTGCGAGACAAGTTCGTGTGTGGGTTGTCAAAGGAAGGAACGCAAAAGCGACTACTCGAAGAGAACGACCTTACACTTGACAGGGCTGTCCTTATTGCAGCATCGCACGAAGCCGCAGCGAAGGGAACTGCGGAAATGCAGCTAAAGGCAGCGGCACTCAGTGTGGATCAAATTACCTCGAGTACAACAAAATGCTATCGTTGTGGGAAGACAACACACGACCAGAACCAATGCTGGTTTAAGAACCAGGAATGTAGGAAATGTGGCAAACTGGGTCACATAGCTAAGGTATGCCGGTCAGGGAAGAAGACCAACAACCAAAGGAAGCCATCACAGGAAAAGTACAACAAGGTACACAAGGTGGCTGAGAAGAGTTCAGACGAACAGAATTCGGACTCAGACCCAAACGGCCAGGAGCTGGGCAGTCTGAGAATTCACAATGTGAGTAAGGAAGCTGACCTACAAACTATCTGGGTCATGCTAAAAATAGCTGGAGTCCAAGTGAAAATGGAGTTGGACACTGGATCAGCTCTATCAGTCATAAATCGAAGGGATTACCACCGGCTATTCTCACATATACCCTTAAGAGATACCAAGTTCGTATTGCAGACATACACGGGGCATAAAGTATACCCCATGGGGAAGATAAGAGCCAAGGTGAGAGATGGGGGTAAAGAACACCCAAGAATGAACTTATACGTACTACCTGAGGGAGGACCACCACTTCTGGGACGGGAGTGGATCAAGAAAATAGACATGGAATGGCACTATCTAAAAGCCATAATGAGTGAGGACTCGGTGCAGACAATCAGCTCAGATTCTGAAACGGACGACGATAAGACCAACCCAAATATGAAAGACAAGGCTAAAATGGACTTGCCGGCTAAGGTTGGAAGAACGAAGGCATGCATAAAGGCTTATGCTCCAGAGAAGAACAAAGTTTCAGAACAGAACTCCACCGAACAACGACAACATAGTTTGACAGAGAATTCTGAGTCTGTTCAGTTTACGGACATATCCATGACTGACGAACACCGAGCTCGGACTCAACTTTATTTCAAATTACGACAGCAAGTAGAACAAGTGAGTTACCGTCTCGAACAAGAGATGAAAACAATGAAAAAGTTCTATGACACCGAATGGGAGAATCTGGAAAGACAACAGAAGCAGCTAGCTCAAGCAGAGAGCGACCATAGAGCCATTGTGACCAATTACCGATCACATCTACCTTATGCTGTTCAGGAGTTAGAATATTTGCAGGAAGGAGCAAATGAAGAGGAATCTTCAGGAAGCCAGGATTTTATTCCCGTTCTTCTCTACGACTCCTTACAAGCAGAGTTTGAGAAGTTGAAGGAACAGTATGAACAGGCCCAGGCTACAATCCTGGAGGGGATTAACTCGGCAACCTCCGAAAAGCTAGTTTCAGTAGAAGCATATGAGCAACTAAAGGTTGAACATGAGCAAGAAGTCCAAAGGCTGCAGGAAATTCTTGATGAGCTCAAGGCCAAGACAGACTCATCGGTAGAAGTTCCATCCATAGATGAGAAATTAGAGGTGAAAGACATGGCAGAACATGAAAGACAAGATGTCCAAGAACTCATAAAAATATTGAAGGAAACCCAAGACAAATATGAGGCGGCAATGACCGAGGTTCAACAACTTGAAGAACAGATTCAACTGGGAATCCTTTCAGTGGAAGAAAAGGAAACTGTAAGAAACACAGAGACTGTAAGAATGGCCCCTGAACATGAGCTAGAGAGCATCAAGGCGCAACTTCTCCGAGCGCTGAAAGCCAAAGTACAAAAGGAAAAGAAGGTGAAAGCATTGGAGGAAAAGGTGGATGAAATGGAGAAGACTCTGATCCACAGTGTTCCCGTGGAAGAGTTAACGGTCAGCCAACTCCTTCATATGCTGAGGGACAAGACTCTGCAATGGGAACAATCTGAACACGAGCTTCAATCTTCAAAGGGAAGGAGTTCGGAGCTCTCAAAAGTTATGGAAATAGCTGAGGTTGCAACACAGATTTTACTGGGATGCCAAAAGTACGCTGAATCACGTCTATGTGAACAACAGAATGTTGAAACAGCTGCTCCAGTAGAAGGATTGAATAGCCCGATCAATCAATCCCCGATGGAAGGGGAAGTATTGAAATCACAAATGAGGTCATTAGTGAAGGATTTGCAGGAAACCCAGGAAGAGCGGGATGAATATGAACGCATGAAGAAGTCTCTTCAGGAAAGATGTCTAGGGAGGGAACAACAGTTGGCTAACGTCCAGTTGGGTAAGGAAGAAGTAGCAGGCCCTCTCGCTAGACTAGTTCAGGACGACACCGAATATTACCATGACCTGTTGAGTGACACGGAATATTACGAGGACTTGGTCTGCCCAGCTTGTGATGAAAACTCCCAAAGTGCAGAAATCAGGATGAAGCACTTAAAGTCTAAGGAACATAGGGAGATGGTGGCGCTACAGCTGGCAGCTGATAAGGGAGCCCCGAGAGTCTCCAAGAAGCAGAAAAGAAAAAGACGAAGCAGAAGGTGATAACCATCTAAATCATTATCACTTCTACCAGATCATGTACGTGGGCCCTACGAAGGGAGCCAAATCAGTTGGCAAGTAGGAAAAATTACCAAGGCAGTCCAGCTGTTTGTAAAAGTCAGCACTGCTGGTTCAGCAGGACGGAAGTTCAAGCTGTTAAGTCAAGGGAAAGACTATTGCATGAGTCACGCTAGCAATGTGAACCGGCTACACCACAGAGATGTTGTTCGGACCGAGTCAAGACCAGAGACTGAATCTGTGAACTGTTCCCGCAGAGACTGAATCTGTAAACTGTTTCCCGCATAGATTATACCTGTGAATTGTTTTACATGAAGTTGAATATATGTTATGTTTAATGGGGGGACTAAGTATGTTGTAAGCTAAAAAGGGAGGATTGTAGTGTATATATCCGTCTACCTTTAAGAAAACCATTGTATGTAACCGTTCACCTTTAAGAGAACTATTTTAGGTGTGGCACTACTTTGTTGGCTTCTGTATACTGTAATACCGACGGTGACCACACCGGTATATAAGTGCTGTGTCAGGATTTATTTGGCAGATTCGCCCTGACCTTCGAATAGTAAAGTCCTGTTTTAAGTTACTCTGGTAGTTTGTGTATTAATTAACTAAACAACCCACAGACTTTACACAGACCCCTCATGATTTTGAACACCTCTATAAAATCTCTTCTCAATCTTTACTACTCTAAGGAGAACAACCCCAGCTTCTCCAGTCTATCCACATAACTGAAGTCCCTCATCCCTGGAATCATTCTCGTAAATCTTTTCTGCACCCTCTCTCAGGCCTTCACATCCTTCTTAAAGTGCAGTGCCCAGAATTGGACACAATACTCCAGTTGAGGCTGAACCAGTGTTTTATACAGGTCCACCATAACTTCCTTGCTTTTGTACTCTATGGGCTCGATTTTGTCAATGGGGAGCTTTTGAAGGTGGGACTCCCACTTTTTGGGTTGTTGTCCCGTCTCCATCGACTTGTGGCCAACCCACGCTATTTTCCCTTGATTGACCTTGTTAAGCCCGTCCAGCGGGCTCAGCAGGCCAATTAACGGACACCTGGTTACTGGTGACGTCAGCGATTGACATTTCATCTGTCAAGAGCTTTTGACAGATGAAAAATCAGCGTTTGACAGCTCTGTGAAGCTGTCAAACACGGACAAACTGTCTTCTAACTTGAGTCCCTCTACTCAGACTCAGTTAGAGAGCTCTCCAGACCAGAAAGCAGAGGCTGCAGCTTTTGACAGTTCAGCGGCCATTCTGCTTTCTGTACCGGTGAGCTGAGGGACTCCCGAGAACCGAAGGAAGGAAGCCTGCAGGAGAAAGTAAAGGTAAGTAAAACTTATTAAAACACTTTACACTTACCTCACACACTTACCTCTGCACACATGCACCCGTCACTCACCTGCACAACGGACATCTCGACCCCTCCAACCCCTGCAGACCGACGGTCCGCCTCGCTAACTTGGCGTGGTTCGGAGCCGTCGGACAGCCCACACTTCAGGGCTAATCCCCTTCCTGCCTCAGGGAGGCGGCTCCCAGCACAGGTCAGGTACCCGCCGCCTGGGACATTGGCAAGGAGGCGGGTTGGGGGCGGGATGGGTTCCTGCCCCCCGATTCTGCAATTTTTCCACCACTCCCGCCTCCAAACCCGCCTCCTCGGGGTTGGAAAATCGAGCCATTTGCCACTATTCATGAAGCCCAGTATCCCGTAAGCATTTTTAACTGCTTTCTCAACCTGCCCTACCACCTGCAGCGATTTGTGCACATATACCCCTAGTTCTCTCTGTTCATGCACCCCCTTTAGAATTGTACCCTTTAGTTTATATTTCCTCTTCTCATTCTTTCTACCAAAATGTATCACTTCACATTTTTCTGTGTTAAATTCCACCTGCCACATGTCCGCCCATTCCACCAGCCTGTCTATGTCCTCTTGAAGTCTATCACTATCTTTCTCACTGTTCACTATACTTCCAAGTTTTGTGTCATCTGCAAATTTTGAAATTGTGCCCTGTACACCCACATCCAAGTCATTAATATATATCAAGAAAAGCAGTGGTCCTAGTACTGACCCCTGGGGAACACCACTGTATACCTTCCTCCAGTCCGAAAAACAACCATTCACCACTACTCTCTGTTTCCTGTCACTTAGCCAATTTCGTATCCATGCAGCCACTGCCCCTTTTATTCCATGGGCTTCAATTTTGCTGGCAAGCCTATTATGTGGCACTTTGTCGAACACCTTTTGGAAATCCATATACACCACGTCAACCACATTGCCCTCATCAACCCTCTCTGTTACCTCATCAAAAAACTCGATGAAGTTGGTTAAACACGATTTGCCTTTAACAAATCTGTGCTGTCTTTCCTTAATTAATCCACACTTGTCCAAATGACTGTTAATTTTGTCCCTGATTATTGTTTCTAAAAGCTTCCCCACTACCGAGGTTAAACTGACTGGCCTATAGTTGCTGGGTTTATCTTTACACCCTTTTTTGAACAAGGGTGTAACATTTGCAATTCTCCAGTCCTCTGGCATCCGCCCCCATTTCTAAGGAGGATTGGAAGATTATGGCCAGTACCTCCGCGATTTCTTCCCTCAGCGTCCTAGGATGCATCCCATTCGGTCCTGGTGACTTACCTACTTTAAGTACAGCCAGCCTTTCTAGAACCTCATCTTTATCAATTTTATCCCATCCAGTATCTCCTTTACCTCCTCCTTCACTATGTCTATGGCAGGATCGTCATTCTTGGTGAAGACAGATGCAAAGTACTCATTTAGTACCTCAGCCATACCCTCTGCCTCCATGTGTAGGTCTCCTTTTTGGTCCCTAATCAGACCCACCCCTCCGCTTACTACCCGTTTACTATTTATATGCCTATAGAAGACTTTTGGATTACCTTTTATGTTCGCTGCCATTCTATTCTTGTACTCTCTCTTTGCCCCTTCTATTTTCTTTTTCACTTCTCCTCTGAACTTTCTATATTTAGCCTGATTCTCAGATGTATTCTTGACCTGACATCTGTCATATGCGCTCATTTTGTGCTTCATCTTACTCTCTATCTCTTTCGTCATCCAGGGAGTTCTGACTTTAGTTGCCCTACCTTTCCCCCTAGTGGGAATGTACCTCGACTGTACCTGAACTATTTGCTCTTTAAAGGCAGCCCATTGTTCTACTACAGTTTTGCCTGCCAATCTTTGATTCCAATTTACCCGGGCCAGATCCGTTCTCATCCCACTGAAATTGGCCGTCCTCCAATTAAGTATTTTTACTCTAGATTTCTCGCTGTCCTTTTCCATAGCTAATCTAAACCTTATGATACTATGATCACTGTTCCCTAAATGTTCACCTTCTGACACTTGCTCCACTTGACCCACCTCATTCCCTAGAACCTGATCCAGCAATGCCTCCTTTCTCGTTGGGCTGGAAACGTACTGATCAAGAAAGTTCTCCTGAACACACTTCAGAAATTCTTTACTATGCTTTGTGCGTTTACATACATACACTGTAAACCTATCTTAGGCCATCCTGTGTTCTCCCTTAGTCTGACCCCACCTAATACCTTACTATTTCTTACTTTAGTGTTATCCGTTCCTCTGAATTCTTTGTGCCCATTGTTTCTCCTTTCTAATGTTATATCCTGGGGCCCATCCCCCTGCCAAAAGAGTTTAAACCCTCCCCAGCAGCACGAGCAAACCACTCTGCGAGGATATTGGTAGCGGCTCTGTTGAGTTGTAACCAGTCTGGCCTGTACAGGTCCCACCTCCCCCAGAACCGGCCCCAATGCCCCAGGAATCTAAAGCCCTCCCTCCTGCACCATCTCCCCAGCTATGCATTCATCTGCTCTATCTTCCTATTTATATACTCACTCGCGCGTGGCACCGGGAGTAATCCGGAGATTACTACCTTTGAAGTCCTGCTTTTTAATCTCTTTCCTAGCTCTCTAAAATCTGCCTGCAGGACCTCATCCCTCTTTCTACCTAAGTTGTCGGTACCGATATGGACGATGACCTCTGGCTGTTCACCCTCCCCCCTCAGAATGTTCTGCAGCTGCTCGGTGACATCCTTGACCCTGGCACCAGGGAGGCAACATACCATCCTGGAGTCACATCTGCGGCCGCAGAAATGCCTGTCTGCTCCCCTAACTATCGATTTACTTTATCTAACTGAAAAGGGAAAATAAACCCTGTCAGGAATTGGACCCACGACCCCATGGTTTCCTGTCCTGAGTTACCTAGCTATCCAACAACAAATAATTTTAAAAACATTTAAGACATCATAACAATAAGGACTGTGGCAATCAAGTTATAACCACACACACTCCTTCCAAATGCTGCGTCCTGTGTCAACTGGTGATGTGTTTCTAGGGGGAGTCGAGAGCATCCTCGCCCAGAAAATTTAGGATTTTACATTATAAAAGGTGCATTCTGGTTAGTATTCATCTCAACAATAACATTAACACTTTGAACAGATGAATTGGACCATCAATTGTCACCTCAATGGTCACTATCCCCTCCTATCCCGCTACACTTCGCACAGGCAATCTCCCTCACTCACCTCTCAATACATGCTGCCACTCTTCTTCTACCAGTTAGCTTTGGCACACCCAACTTCCACCTCCTCACCACTGCTCTTGGGCTCCCACTTCCTCTACAGCACTGCTCGAATGTTTTCTTCCTCACCCCATCCAACCACCACCCTCAGGCTCTCCCCAGCCCCCCATCACCACCCTCAGGCTCTCCCCCCCCACCACGATCCTCAGGCTCCCCCCCCCTGCCCATCACCACCCTCAGGCTCTCCCCCACCACCCCCACCCTCAGGCTCTCCTCCCCCACCCCCACCCTCAGGCTCTCCTCCCCCACCCCCACCCTCAGGCTCTCCCCCCCCACCCCCACCCTCAGGCTCCCCCCCCCCGCCCATCACCACCCTCAGGCTCTCCCTCACCACCCCCCTCAGGCTCTCCCCCCCCCCACGATCCTCAGGCTCTCCCCCACCACCCCCCTCAGGCTCTCCCCCCCACCACGATCCTCAGGCTCTCCCCCACCACCCCCCACCCCCACCCTCAGGCTTTCCCCCCCCCCTACCACCCTCAGGCTCTCCCCCCCCCCACCACCCTCAGGCTCTCCCCCACCCCCACCACTCTCAGGCTCTCCCCCCCTCCCCCCACCCCCACCCTCACCCTCAGGCTCTCCCCCACCCCCACCCTCAGGCTCTCCCCCCCACCACAATCCTCAGGCTCTCACCCCCCACCCCCACCCTCAGGCTCTCCACCACCCCCCCCACCACACTCAGGCTCCCCCCCCACCACCCTCAGGCTCTCCCTCCCACCCCCCATCACCACCCTCAGGTTCTCCACCCCCCCCCCCCCCATCACCACCCTCAGGTTCTCCACCCCCCCCATCACCACCCTCAGGTTCTCCACCCCCCATCACCACAGAATCACAGAATCCCCACAGTGCAGATAGAGGCCATTTCGGCCCATCGAGCCTGCACTGACACATATCCCACCCTATCCCTGTAACCCCACATATTTAATCCCCTAACACTAAGGGTCAATTTATCATAGCCAAATCAACCTAACCCGCACGTCTTTGGACCACCCTCAGGCTCTCCCCCCCCCCCAATCACCACCCTCAGGTTCTCCACCCCCCCCATCACCACCCTCAGGTTCTCCACCCCCCCCATCACCACCCTCAGGTTCTCCACCCATCACCACCCTCAGGTTCTCCACCCCCCCATCACCACCCTCAGGTTCTCCACCCTCAGGTTCTCCACCCCGCCCCAGGTCAGCACCACTCTTTGGCTTTTCTCTTCCTTCTCGTGTCAGCTGTGGCTCAGTGGGTAGCACTCTCTAGGTGGGAGGGGCTAGGAGTGAGCAGGTGATACTGGTTGCCTAATTGCAGCTGGGTGTTGGAGGGAGTTTTGTAAAAAGTTGGTGGAGGGTTTTGGGGTGTTATTTTCAGGTTTTAGGGCCTTTTTTGCCGTGCCCCTCAGAGGACAATTTTCCCGAGAGGAATTTTATTAGGGAAGAAATTGTGGTGGGAAGGGGAAAAAAAAGGCCCAAAGATTTGGGCCGGGACCTCAGGAGGTTTGGTAAAGAAAATACGGTGGTGGTGCAGTGTGAAGATAAGAAGATTCAAGCCTGGGATATAATCCAGGCGGTTTATGAGGACTGTGGTGAGGAAAGCTGTTTTGCCTGCCGACCAAAACCAAATGTGGGATTTGAGGTGACAGTCAGTGGCCGTGAGGAGGTGGAAAAACTGCTGCTCAATCTGAAAGTTGGGAAGAAATTCCTGGAGGTGACTCTGCTATATTCAGAGGAGGTGGTGGTTTCATTTTTGAACTTGCCTGTGTACATCGAGGACGAAGTGCTGAGCAAAAAGTTGGAGTCGTGGGACATTAAAATCTGTTCTGAAATAAAGAGGAGGTACTATCCGGGAACACGGGTAGCAGATGGAACCCGGTATGTAAAGGTGCGGTTCCCAGAGGGGGTGAGGTCTTTGCTGTACAGTATGAAGTTCAAGACACTGGAAGGCGTGCAGTACTTTCGCGTGCTGCACGATAACCAAGTAAAGGTGTGTTACTATTGTCTGGGACATGACCATCTCATAAGAAACTGTCCTGATTTGTATTGTTACAATTGCGGTGAGTCGGGACATATCGCGCGGAGCTGCAAGGTGAAGAGCTGTGGGGTGTGTCGTAAAGGCCCCACCCGCTGTGAGTGTGTGGCAGAAGGGAGCGAAATGAGTGATGAGGAGATGGGAGAAGGAGCAGGAGAGGAGTGTGGAACGGCCGGAGGTGCAGTGCAGTTGGAGGACACAGCCAGTAAAATGAAGGAAAAAGGAGCACAGGAAGAGGCAGAGGATGGCGGAGCGGAGATCGAGATGGAGATGGCGGAAAACACGGCGAGTGCTGTGGAGGGGAACAAAGACAGCAGCGGGCAGCGAGGGTCGAGTGCATACTCGAGCCTTAGTGCAGTTCTGCTCCCCCTGGGGAGTCCGGTGTCTGCGGGGGGAGAGGAGGCAGGAGCGGGGTGTGTGGTGGATGTAAGTGCTCCGGGGAGAGGCGGGGAGTCGGATATTTTGGTGAGCGGGAGGGGGCAGGGCGGGGAGAGGGTGCAAGAGGCAGGAGCCTTAAAGGGACAGCAGGATGGGATCGGCGAGATAGAGACGTCAGAAGGGAATAATTTAGGTGCGCCATTGTCCCATGGAGTGAGGGAACAAGGTGCAAGGGTCAGAGGTGGAGACGTGGTCGAAGGGGGCGGCACAGTGGGAGAAACTGCGATAGCAGGAAGACTCTCTATGGGAGATGAAGTACCTGACGGGGAGCAGGATGATGTACCTGCCGGGGAGCAGGCACGGGGTTGCAGAAGAGCTTGAGTGTGAGGAAGTAGAGGGGAACAGAGACATGGAAGTCGGGGATGGGGTGGCATCATGTGAAAAGGGAGAGGTTAGTGAGGGGCAGAAGGAGGGAGGAAGGGCAGCTCCTGGGCCCAAACTTAAAGCATGGAAGAGGCTGAAACAGCAGGGAAAGTTTAAACAGGAGGGGAAAAAGAGTCGGAGGCTGCAGGAAAAAGCAACAGCTGCCCGAGAAGTTGGGAAGGAGCATGTGAGGAGGGAAGGGCCAGAGATTAAAGGATGGGGAGATTATCAGGCATACTTCCCTTCTTTGGAGCCATGATTACATTGGTCTCGATTAATGTGAACGGACTGAGGGGTGAGAAGAAATTGCAGCAGTTGTTGCAGGGTTTTAAAGGTACGGACTTGTGTCTGCAAGAAACCTTTTGGGATGAGGATATCCTAGAAAGAGTTCAGAAGGTTTGGAAGGGAGAGGTGTTTGCGAGTTGTGCAAACAATAACCGTAGAGGGGTGGCTGTTTTGGTGAGTCCGTCCATAAAAGAGAACATTGCCTTAATGGACAAGGACGCTGAGGGGAGATTTTTACAGCTAAGGGTAAAAATGGAGGGATTTAATTGCGATCTCTTTAATATCTATGCACCAAACGACCATTGCAAGCGTCGCAAGTTTTTTCGGGGGTTATTCACTGAAGTGGCAGAGGTGAAAAATCCTTGTATAGTGGGGGATTTTAATGTATTTTTATCTCGGATGGACATTTCAGCCCAGATGACCTTTAAGGATGATAACTCCAGAGGGATGATTGTAAAAATGATGGCAAATTTAAATTTGAGAGACTTATGGAGGGACCGGAACCCCATAAAAAGGGAGTTCTCCAGATCAGGTTGGGTGGGTGATGTTTTAAAACAGAGCCGAATAGATTTTGTGTTAATGCGGGAAGGGTTAAGTTCTGAGGTGATGGAGATTTATTATAAAAAAGTATTTTTAGTGATCACTCGGCTTTGGTTCTTAGAATTAGAAAGAGCAGAGTTAAGGTCGGTTCAGGGGCGTGGATTTTAAACAATCAATACCTGAAAGAAATTGCTTATAAAGAAGGGATTATAAATATAGTAAAGAATGCTCGGAAGGAACCTTTGTTCTTGAAAGAAAGAAGAGTTTGGTGGGATAATTTCAAATATGAGGTAAAAGTTTTTTCGGTACGTTATGGGAAAAAGAGGGCGGCAGCTAACCAGCGTCGAGAAGAGAATATAAATAAAAGGTTTACGGATGTCTGTAAAGCTGTTGACGGAGGGGATAAGGGAGTGGAGACTAAATTCCGGGTGCTAAAGGAAGAGTGGGAATTATTGCAAGCTGAAAAATGCAAGGGGGCCATTCTCCGTGCAAAGGCTAGAGATGCATTGGAGGGCAAAAGATGCACTAGATATTTCCTAGAGCAAGAAAAGCTGCGACAGAGATTATCGTTAATTGAAGAGTTGAAGGTAGGGGAGAAGATCATTCATGAAAGTGGGGAGATTTTAGAGGCGGCTAGCAGCTTTTATCAGGAGTTATATACTAAAGAAGACATTTCCAATTTGGCGATGGAGAAGGTTACTGCTTTTATTGAAGAGGGTTTAAAGGAGGATGAGAGAAGCATGTGTGACAAAGAAGTAGGATTAGCGGAAATAAAAGTAGCAATAAGTGGAATGAAGGGGGGGGAAAGCCCAGGGTCTGATGGACTAAGTGCAGAATTTTATAAAGAATTTTGCGAGATTTTAAGTCCATTGCTCTTAGAAGTTTTTAAGGAAATTAAAATTGAGGGAAGCCTGGCCCCATCTATGAGGAGAGGGATCATAAGCTTAGCTTGTATAAAAATAAAGGGGATAGACAGGATCTGAAGAATTGGAGGCCCATCACATTATTAAATGTGGATTATAAGATCTTGGCGAGGGTTATGGCAAATCGTTTGAAGGAGGTGTTACCGCAGATAGTTTGGCCCTCTCAGTCCTCTGGGGTCATAGGCCGGGACACCGCAGACTCTGTGGCCTCAATCCGAGATGCGATAGAGCTCATGGAAGAGAGTGGGAGGGAGGCTTATGTATTAAAGATAGATCAAGAGAAAGTCTTTGATAGGGTCTCATGAGTTTTTATTGAAGGTTTTGGAAACATTTGGTTTCAAGGAAAATTTCATTCAGTGGATAAGGATTTTTTATTCAAACATATTTAGCTGTGTTAAATGTAATGGTTTTTTATCCAAGTATTTTCTGATACAGAGATCCCCATTGTTGTACACATTGGTAGCAGAACCATTAGGTTACATGATGCGAAAGAAACAAGGTGTAGTTGGGATTGTGGTCCCCAGTTCTGGGCTGGTGTCGGTGATACACCAATATGCAGATGACACAACCTTAACATTGAGAAATGGGGAGTCAGTGAGGAAAGCTATGGATGTAGTGGAGGAATATTGTAGAGCTTCAGGAGCCAGAGTGAATTATAGTAAGTCCCAATGCCTGGTTGCAGGGAGGGGTAGGGGGGAATGGTTGGGTGAATGTCCCTTTAAGGTGGTGGAGGTTTTGGAAGTTCTGGGGGTGCATATGGGGTGCAAGAAAGATAGGGATGAAGTGGATCGATTAAATTGGGAACCGAAGGTTATGAAAATTAAAAAGATTTTGGGAAGATAGGAGAGAAGGTGGTTGAAAGTGCAAGGAAGAGTGACAGTGGTGTCTGCTCTCCTGCTATCTAAGCTATGGTACTTATTGACGGTGGAGGATATTCCTGAGTGGGCTGAAAAGTCCATCCGAGAGGCTTGTGTGAGGTTTTTATGGGAAGGGAAACCAGCCTTGGTGGCATACAATACCATCATTGGACGGAGAAATCAGGGAGGACTCAATTTCCCAGATATTGATTTGAAGAAAAAAATCCTTTAGAATCAAATGGGTGAAGAGGTTGCTTCAGCAGTCAAATACAAGTTTTTGGAAGAGTTGTTTTGAGCATTTTTTAAAACTAAATGGGATAGGAGGGCAGGGGATATTGTATATGGAATACAATAATATGTTTTTGAAATCGATTAAACTTCTCCCTAGGTTTTATAAGGGGGTTGTAGAGACTTGGGCCCAATTTTTAAAAAGTGTGCAGTTTATGCCCAAGGGGGCTGAGGAATTTTTAGAACAGCCCTTATTTTTGAACAGGTGGGTCAACATCGAAGGAGAGGTTTTATTTAATCAAGCTTTTATAAAAGCTGGGATTATATCGGTGAAAGATGTATTATACGAGGTGATTCCAGGTTGGTTGCCGGAAGCGATAGTGAGGGACATGGTGTGGGAGGAGGATCAGGAGGTAGAGGAAAAAGCAATAGGAATTATGTATGAGAAGATTGTGAGGGCAATGCCACAGGATTGGATAGAAGAAATAAATGCGGAAATCTCCAAAGGAAGTAAAATGTGTCCTGCTTTTCCAAGCTTTGTACTGGAGAAAGGGGGAGAGTTGGTCCAATTTGACAACTGTAATACTCGAGATTTCTATGAGGTATTTAGAGAATGGAGATTCAAGACACCTGCCGGTCAGGAGTTTTGGCAGCGTATATACCCACAGCTGGACTTCAACAGGATTTGGAAGGGAGTGTGGGCGAATTTTACATGTCCAGAGTGGATTGAACTGGATTTCAAATTGGCTCATAACCAGATTTTTACCATGAAGGTCTTGTGCAAGATTGGACGAGTGGAGGCGGCAACTTGCCCAGTGTGTGGGACATGGGATGAGACTCTGTCCCATTTACTGGTGTTATGTCCGCAGTTAAATGACTTTAAGTACTATGTTCGACAGTTGTGTGAAGCTTTTTTGCTGGGTGGGGACCGAAGAGCGAGAATGGGTATCCCGTGGGACTCAATTTTGAGATGGGGATTGCAGGAGAGTCTGCCCGAGTCTAGCGGAGCAGCAATTAATTTAATGTTCAGTTTGGCTAGATTTGTGATTGTGCAAAGAAGGAATGTTCTGTTTTTTAAGGGGAGGAGAATCAATCTAAAAGAGTATTTTAAATATAAGCTGAAAGATCATTATAAGGCGCTGTGGATGTTTTATTCAGAAAGGAATTTAAGGATAGTATTTTACAACCAATTTTTAAAGTACAATCGATTAATATATGTTACAGGAGACAAATTAAACTTCAGGTTTTGATGTTAAAGTGTGGTGGCGGAATGGCTGTGCAGAGCGGCGGAATTGATTTGTATCATACAGTGAAATGATCAAGATGTTGTAAATGTTCTTAATGTTCAATAAAGTATATATATAATTTTTTTTTAAAAAGTGGGTAGCACACTTGTCTCTGAGTCAGGAGGTTATGGGTTCAAGTCTCATTCAAGAGACTTGAGCACAAAAATCTAGGCTGACACTCCAGCGCAGTGCTGAAGGAGTGCTGCACTGTCGGAGGTGCCGTCGTTCGGATGAGATATTAAACCGAGGCCCCATCTGCTCTCTCAGGTGGACATAAAAGATCCCATGGCGTTATTTCGAAGAAGAGCAGGGGAGTTATCCCCGGTGTTCTAACCAATATTTATCCCTCAATCAACATAACAAAAAACAGATTATCTTGTCATTATCACATTGCTGTTTGTGGGAGCTTGCTGTGTGCAAATTGGCTGCCACGTTTCCCACATTACAACAGTGAAAGGCGCTATATAAATGCAAGTCTTTCTTTCTTTCCTTGTAAATGCTGTTCTCAGGCTTTCTACTGTCCTCCCTTCCTACCCTTATTTTCCACTTCCCGACTTACATCTCGTCCCCATCAAGTGCTGCTCTTGGACTTTTCCCACTACCCACTCTTCATCCTCACCAACTGCTGCTCTCAGGATTTCATTGCTCCCCTCTCAGTCTTTTTCCCCATCTCCATCACCACCACACCACCACCCCACCCCGCTCCTCAGCTTCTCTACAGGACTTGTACCTCCTGTTTCTGCTCCAATTTTGAATATTGTCGCACACTCACATGAGTCCCTGCCATAGTGTGCCGCAGCATTCATGATCGGAGCAGCGGCAGGAGGTTGGAGGGATTCCCGCAGCAGCGCTGAGGAGGAATTCCAGGAGAAGTGCTGATTTTCATCTGCAAATGTAAAGGCGCAGAGAGTACCTGTATGAAAACACTTCATCACAGCAACTGCAAATCACACCACAACATTACAGCTACTACAATATGACAGCTACTTCAAACCACATTGTAATATTATAGCTACTGAAAAATCTTATTTTGGTCATTATACTCTTAACATTCCTTTACTTTTGTTTTTTTTAAAAATAATTTTGTACTCATCAAAGTGAGGATGCCAGTGTTGGAAAATAGAACACTTTCTTTATGACAGCCAGCCTCAGCACCAAGCACTTCCAGTAAAGCACAAGGCAAATGCAGAGCATTTTTTTTTTTGCTCTGCTCAACAAGGTGTTTTAACCATAACATCAAACGAGCACCCATTGGGGGTAATTATTGACTTTGGATGATGATGCAAAATGGGTGACATCAGTTCATTGATTCAATGGAAACGGAAACTGGGAGAGATGTATAACGGGCGGCCGAATCGATATCGCCCATTGTACACTATCACTCAAATTCCAAATGACCTCCATTGAGTGAATTTTAATTATCTACATCAACTGCCTTTACACTTTCATGACATATGTGCATATGAAATTGACAAGCAGGAAAAGACCAGCTGGTCCATCAAGCCCAACCCACAGCTTGCGATGGCTGGAGCACCACGACTAGACATTCCCTACACCCCCTCCCCATGCCCACAGGCATCTAATCTCCTGGGAGAGGCACAAAATACCCAGGGCCAGTAAGGGAAAAAATATTCTGGAAAATTCCTTTCCCACCCCCTTATGCGATCGAAACCGCTCCAGGAGATCACATGGACTAAAAAGACAGGCACAATTTGATTTAAGTTCTGGAGAATTTTGATGTGTTGTCTTTGATTGAGCTGAGACTTCCCAAACTCATTTCATATAAGACTTCTTACTGCCATCGAAACAAAGACTTACATTTTGCTAGGTTAAACTGGATTCAGACTAAGATACCAGGGGTAAAAGGATGTTGTGCAAATCCACTACGCTTGTAAATTCCTTTGCTATTGACCATCAAATCCCATTCAAACTGGCCACTATAATGATTTAAATCAAGAAGACAGAAAACTTTTGCTTATTATCAAGATCTATACTGCCTGGTGCCCATTGAATTGAAAATGATGTAAATATTTATTTTTATTCACCCAAATTAAATTTCAAAAATGCAATTTTTCAGAGATCTGGAAGCTGGAAAAATATTTGCAGCTCAGGTGAGAGAACAGTTTTGCAGAATTCTCTTTTTGCATTATTTTTCTATTAAATCTAATGCAAATATAAAGGCGTCCCCTGTTTAATTGAGGGATGCAGTTTCTGGGATGTGACTTCAGGCCATCTGTTCCTCTACGAGCTGCTGCTACAGAGCTGATCATTATATTTTTTAATCCAGTAGGAAAAGGTACCAGTTCAGCCTTAAAATCTCAAATGTGGGATTCTATAAATGCTATGTATAATTTGTAGTAAATAATGTTCAGTAAAATAGTTCTTAAGGGTGTTATTGAATGCCATTTAAAAAATATATTAGAGTATTCATTGAACTGCATCTGTTTTCCTGTGTACTTTGTTCACAGAATGCTACACAGATGAGACATTTTATTGATTGCACAAACAATAAAAACAGCAGTGCAAATGAAAATATAGGTTAACGTCATCCAGGAGGCATTTCAATCACACCTAAATGCTATACAGCCCTCGTGTAACACTGTCTTTGAGAGCCAGGCAAAAGTGTTATGAAAGGATTTTTTTTTTAATGTGGCTTCTCTATCAATGGGAGCCACACAGAACGGGCATTACAAAGACGAAGGATATTATTAATGAGGTACTTTATCTGTCACATTATAGAACTGTGTGTTGTTCAAGTGTTTATGTAGCGGTGCTGTGGAACCTGTCCCTTTTACATTTCACCGCATCAGCCATAACAAACCACCATGCTTGTGAAAAAAGTTGTTTAAAGTCACAAATTGTGACTTGCTTTCCCAGGTGCCAGACGTTCCCCAACGGCAAGGAACGATCCATATAGACCATGCAATGGGAAAAGCACATCTTTGGCCTGTGCAGGTAGGCTGAGCGCACAGCCTGCTCATAGCTGGCTCACAGCAGGAGAAAATGGTGGTTGTTTATATTGCTGTTCTGGTGCTACAGCCTCTGGAGGCACGAGGGGAAAGCAGTTCTTCAGGCAGGCCTCTGCTCCTCCAGATGCAGTAATGCCACCTTAGTTACACTGCTGCCAGCAAAGCCAGGGTTTCCACCAGTTGCAGTTACATTGGATTACATAGGATATACAGCACAGAGATAGGCCATCCGGCCCAAGCAGTCCATGCCGGCATTTACGCTCCACTCGAGTTCCATAAGACAACTGCAGCATTAAATCAAAAGGCTGGAAACACTCAGAATAGTCAGTATCTGTGAAGAGTCGTTGACTGACTTGCTGAGTGTTTCCAGCATTTTCTATTTTTGTTTCAGATTTCCAGCATCTGCAGTTTTATTTTGCAGCATTAAATTAGTTCCCTATCAACATCAGAGATATCAATCTTATAAGGAAGAGGGCACGACAAAGATTGTTGGCCAGGACACCAGGCGAACTCCTGATTTTCTTTGAATGATTCTATGGAATCTTTTACGTCCAATAGATGATTCCTGCATTAATGCAGCATTGATTCCCTCATTACTGCATTGGACTGACGGCCTAGATTATTTGTTAAAATCCTGGAATGGTTCCAACCACAAGCTTCTGATTCAGGTAAGCGTGATGTCAATAAAAAGAGTGCTTATCGTAGGTTCACCACCTTATGGGAGATTCATACAAATTATTTTCCAAGGCCCTTAGCCAATTGCACCCCTGGACATCAGTTAAAGAAATATCTCCATTCCCTCCCTCCCAGTCGTAAGGTTATCCAGCGACATGATCTTGTGCTACTCTTCCTATCCTAAATTCTTAAATATGGTTCCAAAACAGCTGCCAAAAATAAAAGGCTAAAACCTGAAGTTGACTCGCAGGTCTCAGCACACCACCTACTCCCCTCCTCGTGCCTTGGTAATGTACGGATTTGATTTGATTTGATTTGGAAAATCTGCAGTAGCATCACATTTGAAAATCATTTTTTCCCCATAATATGGCATGCTTCAGAATGTAGAGCACTTTCTCTGCTGCTTGGCCTTATGGGAATAAAGCCCCACGAGCGAAAAGCACAAGTGCCTGATCATTAAGTGGAGTCCTCCTGGACCTGAAGAATTGAGCCTAGAGAAGATTCAGTTGTCTGGTCCTGTGCTGATGAAGTAGAAAACACTGTAAAGTATAGGCCTATGGTGCAGAAATGGTTAACATGCACCATCTGCATACTTTGCGCTGTCAGTCACTAATTGCATGCTACTTCACAGTTATGCTACAGTGTCAGAACAAGGATTTGACAGTACTGATACAGTGTCTGCTCCAGCAGGTGCCTAACATCCTATGTACCATCTTATAATAGTGATTTAAATGAGTACTACAATTCTGGTGCCTATTTGTGACTACATAACTATTTTAGATTAAGTAAAATTTACTTATGTTTATCTAGCAGCTGAAGAGAAATCATAAGTATTCAATATTTACTAATTTAAGAAGTACACAAAAATAAATATACATATCAGGTGCTTTAAATATAGTGTAGGACATTAGTAAACTAGCTGGTTCAGGGAAGGGAATCTGCTACCCCTACACAGCCTGGTTTACATGTGATTTCAGTCCCACGTTATATGGTTGACTCTTAATGCCCAAGAGTAACTGTGGAATGGGCAATAAATGTGGCCTCGCCAGCATCGCCCACATCCCGATAACGAGTAAAAAAAAAAGGTTATTTTAAGGTTAAGTGAATACAGTAACATTCTGGGAGAATCTTTATTTCCCCAAAACCTATCTATTGTGATTTCAAACTGAAACTATTCATAAAAGTTACATTAAAGGCCCTGGGTCACCATATTTGTGAAGATGTACGTACACTTGTGTGTAAAGTTTGTTGGGGGGATGGGGGAGGGGGGCTATGCAATGTGGTAAAAGCATCAAACGACTCAACAATAGCAGCATTTCACATGGAGCACCAGAAGCAAACAGAAAAGGGGGGAAAGCCAGCAGTGTTTATAAAGAGATCTTCAGCGCATAGTATAAAAATTTTATCATAATGAAGATTGATGGCAGTGTCGTTCCTTCAGCTGAATGCAGTTTGGCACTATTCTTCACTTTATAGTTTGATTTCCAGCTCTGGCTCAAACTATAAAATGCAGAATAGTGCCGATCTGCATTGGGCTGAAGGAGCGGCACTACCATCAATCTTCATTATGATAACATTTTTATACTATGCGCTAGCGATCTCTTTATAAACACTGCTGGCTTCCCTCTTCGCACCGTGTTTTGCTGCCAGGATTGTTTAATTCTTCCTTCGCCTGAGTGGCAGCGTCACATCTCTCTGTACTTTACAGCCAGCAACAGGAACACCGAACAACACAACATGGAAGCTGAGTAAGAGCATCATCACGTTGCTGTAGTTAACTCCTTAATTCAATAGCCAAGAGTTAAGAAAGGAGACAGCATCAATACTGTTGTCATTTGAACTAAATCCAATGGACTGCTTAAGGTGGATGTTGAATCTAAGTAACAGATATTGGGGCTATCGCACAAGTTCAAAATTACCCCATTGTCTCAACCTTTTGGATAATACTGATGAGATATTTTGATCCAGTGGTGCCTAAGCTACGGACCAGATCACTTGTTAAGGGGCCGCTATACCCAATATCATGCTAGCAAAAAATATCATAGGTTTGACCTCAGTGTCTCTCAAACAGGTCTCTAAGTTTCTCTTACTGAACAGGTGAACTTTGACGTTCAATTTCCACTCCAGGACTTGAGCAGATCATCTAGATTGACACTGCAGTGCAGTACTGAGGGAGTGCTGCATTGTCCTAGTTACTGTCTTTTAGATGAGAATTTAAACCAGGGTCCCGTCTGTCCTCTCAGGTAGACATAAAAGATCCCACGGCACTATTGGAAGAATAGCAGAGGAGGTGTCCTGGCCAACATTTATCCCTCAACCAACACCACCAAAAACAGATGAACTGATCATTTATCTCATTGCTGTTTATTATTGCATAATTATTCATCGATCCAGGTGTGTGTGCAAAGGGAAAACACCAGAAATAGAAGTAGAAAATTGCATGTACGTAAAATTTAAAAGGTTGGGAACAATTAAAGGGAAGTGCCACAATAAGCACCTCAACCCATTAGAAGCTGTGGCCAGGGTTGAAGGGAAGACAGTTAAGAAGTGACAAGCAAAAATGAAGAGAAAGGAAACCCAGGTTTGCAGGTACCCAAACCTCTGTTTGATGGCATTGAGGTGGGGTCAGTGCTATATGAGGCGGTAGCAAGGAGGGTTACCCTCTGTTCTACTCCTCAGCACAATCCCTATAAAACTGCATTGTTGCATGCACGGAAGGAGGTAAAGGCTGTCTTGATACCACAGCTCTGGCACCAGCTATACCAGCCCCAATTGTCCATTTTAACAGCGGATGTCCTTTTTGCATCTTGGTCTCTAGTGGCCCAAACCCTGCCAAGACAGTTCCCCATAGGTGTAACTGATATGCAGGTAAATTTTGATAACTCTGTGCTTTTCCCATTAAGATAGTATGACATCGAGCTTTTCATTGTATTTTCAAATGGAATGGCATGGCCCACTCAGCAATTTTAATATAAGGGCCCATTTTAACCCTGCCCGTCCAATGGAAACTGGGCGGGTGGGTTGTTAAAATCATCTTGTGGGACCCACCTGCATCGATCCTGGTGTCTTCACACAGGTTTCGATCTTAACCTGCTGTTCTGAGTAGACGAGAGGGACAGCTACCGGGAGCCAGTGGGATCCTTCTTTAAATATGCAAATTGGACATAAGTGAGGTCATCGGTGCCCAACTAGAATTTTAACTGGAGGACTGCAGGGGAAAATATTATGGCTTCCCTGCCAGGCCCACCTAGTGGGAAGAGGAGCCACAGCCAAAAAGGTAAGTAGATTTTCTTCTTTTACTTTCCTGGTGCTCCTCCAGGCCCCACAAGGAGAGTTTAGGTCTCCCCTGTCTCAGCCTTCTCGCTCCACCCACCCGATCACGAGGCCCTCTCGAACAGCCTCTCAACCTGCTTGCTTTCTTCCATCCATAACTCCTAATGAACTGGTGAACATGGGTCTCTAACAAGATGAAAATCAGCCCACTAGAGTTCACAGCTTTTCTAATGTAATTTAACTGATTATTTAGTGAGTGGGCAAGAACATGGCAAATGGAATATAATGTGGAGAAATGCGAAGTTATCCACTTTGGTAGGAAAAATAGAAAAGCAGAGTATTTTTTAAATGGTGAGAGATTGGGAAATGTTGGTGTTCAGAGGGACCTGGGTGTCCTCGTACATGAATCACTGAAAGTTAACATGCAGGTACAGCAAGCAATTAGGAAAGCAAATGTTATGTTAGCCTTTATTTCAAGACGATTTGAGTATAAGAGTAAAGACGTCTTATTGCAATTATATAGGGTCCTGGTGAGACCACACCTGGGCCTAGAAATTCAGTTGTTTGCGCCAGCCGCTAGCGCCTTAGGAGGAGGAGAAGTGGGGCGCTAAGCGGCTAGCGCCCGGGCACAGCGCGATCTGCGCTTCTCGCGAACTTCACTCAAGGTTTAGCGGCGGCGCAAAACCGTAGCGCTCGCTCAGCTGCGTGCGCAGATCCTGACGTCATTTCATGGTGCAACGCCCTTTGTGCACCCCGAACCGGAAATTCAGTTGCGCCGGCCTATTGTGCACCTGGCGCCCCCCGCGACTGGTAGAGGGGAACGGTTCCCAGTCGCTGCAGGGCGCAGTGGGTGCTAATTAAAGGGGACTCCTCCTGCAGTATAAATGGCAGCCATTTTGTTCCACTCCTTCTTTGTGAGAGACGGATATTTGGAGAGAGACAAAGGCAGAGAGCTTTCTGGTTTGGCTGAACAATCGCACAGGTACTTGTGGCTTCAGGCCAGAGCTTTGTACTTGGATTTAACTTTCAGTGCCATAGCATTGATTCGATACATCCTAATGGGGGCTGCAATGGGTGGAGACATTGGCTTACTGCATTGCATTCAAAGGGCTCAGAGATGCCGTGAGAGAGTGCCAGTCATGGCCAGATGGAGAAGGGCCAACAGGCGTCGGCACAGGAGGCCTTACCCACCCAGGGTATACCGCCAGCAGTTCTCATATCTGAACATGTCTGAGGAGCAGTGTGTTCGGAGGCTGCAATTCAGAAGGGAGGTGGTCACTGAGATCTGCCACCTGCTTTGCAGAGATCTGCATCCACAGCTGAGGAGCAGGACGTCTCTGTCGGTGGCAGTGAAGGTGACGGTGGCTCTCAACTTCTATGCCACCGGCTACTTTCAATCCGCTACTGGGGACATTGCCAACATCTCCCAGTTCGCGGTACATTGCTGCATCGGCCAGGTGATCAATGCCCTTTTCAGAAGGAGACGTCAGTACATCTCCTTCCCCATGACCCTGGACAAGCAGCAAGAGCGTGCAATGGGATTTGGAAGAATAGCGGGCTTCCCCATGGTCCAGGGCGTAGAACTGATGAACCAGCAATGGTCAGGCCTTGCTTCAGGGCTGCAGTGTGCAGGGCATGGCAGCCAAACAAGTCGACCCTCCCCCTTTAAGAGCTGACCGGCGCCAGCGTGTCTGCCTTCATTCAGAAACTCGCCACACCTGTGCTGCGCCCGCCCTCGGTGTTAGCGCCCCGGATCACCGGCTTAGCGCCTAATGGTAGTCGTGCATCACCTGCTTTAGCGCAGCAGCAACCTCTTGGGGCAATGCAACTGAATATCGGTGAAGGTGGCGCTAAGTTGCGCCGGGCGCAAAATTTAGTGAACGCCTGGCTGTAGCGCCCCAAACGTGGCTATACTGAATTTCTAGGCCCTGGAGTATTGTGTACAGTTTTGGTTCTCCTTACCTAAGGAAGGATATACTTGCCATAGAGGGAGTGCAACAAAGGTTCACCAGACTGGTTCCTGGGATGGGGGAATTGTCCTATGAGGAGAGATTGAGTAGACTAGGCCTATATTCTCCAGAGTTTAGAAGAATGAGAGGTGATCTCATTGAAACATACAACATTTTTACAGGGCTTGACAGGGTAGATGCAGGGAGAATGTTTCCCCTGGCTGGGGAGTCTAGAACCAGGGGTCTCAGTCTCAGAATAAGGGGTTGGCCATTTAGGTCTGAGATGAGAAGAAATTTCTTCACTCAAAGGGTGGTGACTCTTTGGAATTCTCTACCCCAGAGGGCTGTGGAGGCTCAGTTGTTGAGTATATTCAAGACAGAGATCGATAGATTTTTGAATATTAAGGGAATCAAAGGATATGGGGATAGTGCAGGAAAGTGGAGATGAGGAAGAAGATCAGCCATGATCTTACTGAATGGCGGAGCAGGCTCGAAGGGCCAAATGGCTCCTATTTCTTATGTTATTTTATATGGGGTTATAAACTCTGGAAAATTTCTCTCCGACCCCCTCAGGCAATCAAAACCAGTCCAGGAGATCATATGGACCAAGTATTATCTATAAAGACACTTGCCTTCTATATGATGTGATCTCTGTCCCAGTCAGGAACCGGTCCAGCTCCCTCTTGAAGTCATACAAAGAATCAACACCCACCACACCAGCTGGACAATGTATTCCAGAGGCTCACTACTCTCTGGTAAAAGAACTGCCTAATATTCAGTCTATTCCTACTCTTACTTAGTAGTTTAAACATGACTTCAATGGAAATGGAAATCGTGAGAAATGTAAAACGGGCAGCCGATTTGCTATCACCCTTTTTATACTATTGCACAAAGTCAAAATCTACAGCCAGGAGCCTATAATACAGGATGAAATTACTGAGCTCTTAGATAAATGTAAATTAATCAAGGTCAGTTGGCATGGATTTCTAAAAGGCTTAACCAAAATGAAAGAATTCTTTGAGAAATATCAGGAAGGATACATAAAGGAAATGCAGTGGATGCGATTTATATGGATTTTCAAAAGCATTTGATAAGATAACAGATAAGAGATTTATGTCAAAGCATGTGACATTTTGGGGAATATTACCACATGGACAAGGAGAGTAGAAAATTAATTGTGCTTAAGATTATGAAGGACCATAGTCGTACTCAAATCCCTCCCTATCTCTGTAACCTCCTCCAGACCTACAACCAATGTTCCTTGTAAGTTGCAGGGCAGCGCTGTGCTCCAAGGATCCCGTGCAGCCGGCTTTTCAATGCAAAAACCATGCATGCGCGGTATTTTGAATGGCCCGCGCAGGCCCTTAAAGGGGCTGCATAACGCCAAGCAAATTTACAGGGAACATTGCCTACAACCCTCCAAGAACTCTACATTTCTCTAACAGTGGCCTCTTGTCACCCGCCCACTCTCTTCGCCCCACCATTGGCTATGTGCCTTCAGTCATATAGGCCATAAGCTCTGGAAATCCCTTCCTAAAATTCTCCGCCTCTCTCTCCTCTTTTAAGACCCTCCTTAAAACCGACCTCTTTAATCAAGCTTTTAGTCACCTCTTCTAATATCTACTTCTTTGGCTCAGTGTCAATTTTTATCTGATTACGTTCCTGTGAAGCACCTTGGGATGTTTTCCTATGTTAAAGGCGCTATATAAATGCAATTTATTGTTGTTACTTACAGTATCAAAACACCTCAAAGTGCTTCACATTATTGATCACTTTTTGAAGTATGGGACTGTTATTATGTAGGCAAATTTTCATCGATATTTTCTAATTTGTGTATATTCTATATTTAATTTTCATTTTTACGTGTTTAAACACTGAGCATATCTTTTCACCAATGCTTTAAACATTCTAATGCCTATTCAGGAGCTCAGAGTTAAAACTGATCTCTGATTCTTTGAAAAACAGTTTTAAAGGCTAGTATTTCAGCTAGTCATGTACCAAAACGAGAGTTATCAGATTATACCTCGGCATAGACACGATGGGCCAAATGGACTCCTTCTGCACCTTATGATTCTCTGCTAAGTTTTGTGGGCCAACTTTGAATGTTCAAAGCACTTAACTAGATAATTCATTGGCGACCCAGTAAGCTGTATGCTGCTAAAATGGGAAATTAAGTTAATGGTGGCCCAGGGATTAAGAGCAGACCCAAAAATAATAATCATTTGTAGATGGGATGGTCTTTTGGAAGGGAAGCACCTTAACTTCTATGTTGAAAACAATCTGATTTGAAATGCTATAATTAGATGTCGTTCATTTTAAATAAATGTCTTTTATTGATAATGTTTATCTACATGAATTATTGAAACACCTCAACTTTCTATCAAAATATTAGCTACAGGTCAACTTTTTAATTCATCAATAAAAATACAGTTTATGTTGATTCCCATGATCCTAAGAAATGCTCCTGCTTTATAAATATGTCACTTTACCAAAATAAAGTGAAGAAATTCTGAGTGGTAAATGATTAGATCCAACATCCTTTAGCGTTACGTCTTTAATTCCAGTTGTTAGTACACTAACATTTCTACTAATGGCTAACATTATTACTGTAAGGCCTTAGAGAGGATGCAAAAGAGATTTACTGGATTAGTGCCAAGGATGAGGACATTCAATTATGTGGAGAGATTGGAGAATCTGGGGTTGTTCTCCTTAGAGCAGAGAACATTAAGAGGAGATTTGATAGAGCTGTTCAAAATCATGAATGGTTTTGATAGAGTAAGTAAGGAGAAACTGTTTCTAATGGCAGAAGGGTCGGTTACTAGAGGACACAGATTTAAGGTGATTGAGGTGACATGAGGAAACCATTTTTTACACAGAGTTGTTGTGGTGATCTAGAATGCACTGTCTGAAAGGGTGGTGGAAGCAGATTCAATAATAACATTCAAAAGGGAATTGGAAAAATACTTGAAGGGAAAAGTGTACATGGCTATGGGGAAAATGCAGGGGAGTGGGACTAATTGGATAACTCTACCAAGGAACCAGTACAGGCACGTTGGGCTGAATGGCCTCTTTTTGTGCTGTATCATTATATGATTCTATATACCTTTGCAGATTATATATATATATATTTTTATAAATCAAATCCCCTTTCCTTAAATTATATTTGCTACACAGTAACTTGTGGAAGTGTTAGACATTGTTTCTCAGCTGAGTAAAGTTGATTAAAGGCTGTACATACTGGTGTCTCACTGTTGCACTGATTTCAATACAGTTAGTTAATTGTTTGAGGCTGGGAGCCCGAATAAGCCATGCAATAGGAGAATAGGAACATCAAGACACATTAATATAGAGCACAGAGCTCCACAGCAATATTAAATGCAATGGTATAAATACAAAGCTTCCAATTATCACAAATAATGAGGTCTAATGATAACATAGGTAAGAACGTCTGCAAACTAACAATAACCTTTAACCTCAGAAGTTGCAAATATTACAGCAGGAGGCCTCAAAAAGATTCCAATTTGTTAAAATTCATTCCAATGATTTCCTATGATTAAAAGGTTTTCTTCCCTCCCCTCGCCAAATCAAAATAAACCATTTCTCTTTCACTGCCATCTGTGACAGTGTCATTTAAACCAATAGCCTTCCCCGCACCCCCACCCCCGCAAAACTCCCACCCCAGTCTATTACTAAGAGCTGGTCTTATCCCCTGCTGTCTGACATTGCAATAAAGATGACATACTAATTAAATGACTTGTAATTTCAGTGATACAAAGGAGTGCTGTAGTCCTTTCTTTGTGATGTCGGGTTTGTTAGGCCTATCTATACAGCCAGCAAGGCAAACATAACATGGTGGGGGTGGGGGGGGGTGGATTTTATGACAGCAACTGAATGGCACAGAAGAGGAGAAAGTAGCTGGTAGTCTTCCACCACTCCGGCAATATCAATTTTGGCTCCATTGAGCCATTTTTGCTACTGTGTCCAGATTCATTGTCACTCACAGCTAATTGTTCCATTAATGTTTATCATGGGGGATCCACCAGGGAGCTGTATGTGCAGAGATAAGCTTCTATGCAATGATACACACTATCTCGCTAATCTTTAAACATTTTGCTTTTTTTTGTATGATGCTCCCTATTGCTCTGTTCTTGCCATCTCCTTTCCCACCACCCCAACAACAAAAAAAAAACAACTTAATCAATACACTGACAATGGTATCTAAGCAGACGTAATCAAGTCGCTTGGAAAATGTTAGCAACACAGGAAAGTCATGTGCGAACAGAGTAATTGAGGCAGTTGGTTCGTTCTACCACCTGCTGTTGGCGGCTTGGGTTAATTAGAAATTTACACCAACCAAAATCCAAATGAGGTCCTATTCCTGCTGCTAAGGATGGAAAACAAATTTTAACCCTTTGCAAGGTTTACTACATAATCTTTTGCACCACTTGAAAAAAATTCGCTTTGATAACCTAAAGCATTTGTATCCTCTTTGTAGTTGCGCTTTCTAAGTCAGCAGTGTAATTTACTACTTGAAGACGTACTGCACTATTGTAGAGGCAATTGAGCACTGCTCACTGGTTAGAAGGCTTGTGATAGTCGCTGGCACTTTCAAACGCCCATGAGGGACTGACTCTTTGACTACTGAATTCATTTGCTGTGGCCTGAACTGCAAATAAAGTTAGAGTGAAATGATGTACAAATTAAAAAAAAAATTAAGTTAAAACTTGGTGATCCGAGATTATTAATTGCTGGCTGTTATTAATTGCATAGCAAGAGGCACGTTTTGATATGCAGACAACAAATAAAGTACCAGAACTCAACAAAATACACAGACCCTTCTAAAAATGAGACTGAAACACCAGCACGGTTATATCAGAGTGCAGTATTAAATACAATAGCAAAATACTGCGGATGCTGGAAATCTGAAATAACAACAGAAAATGCTGGAAACACTCAGCAGGCCAAGCAGCATCCGTGGAGAGAGAAACAGAGTTAACGTTTCAGGTCTGGGGGTCCCAGGCCTGAAACGTTACCTCTGTTTCTCTCTCTGCGGATGCTGCCTGGCCTGCTGAGTGTTTCCAGCATTTTCTGTTGTTGTTGCAGTATTAAGTAGTTGCTTCTGGCTGCAACTATTTAATTACTACTTAAAACTATTGAGAAGCCTGTTTATTTTTGTAAAGCTCTGTTCACTTTGTGCAGCAAAATTGTAAACTCATTCTTTATAAACAAGTTTATGATCTTCCCTCTGTATCTTCTGAATCTTTTCAAAGTGATTAACTTCTACGAGATCACCTGGCTTATTGTAGTGCATGAATTGGGTCACTGCCTAGATTTCTGAATATGACATTTTCTGGAGCAGATAAAGGGTTAACAGTGAACAAGTTCGTCATCTTTTCTAAATAAATGGGAAACGCACCATCTTTATATGTAGAGAAATGCACAGGGATTAGAGAGAAGATACATGAGTGTGGAGAACTGAGAAAGTTGCTAAGGATTATATTGATACTTGGGTAACAAATCTACTCTCATTTTATTAAAAGTGAAATGTGAAATGAAGTGAAATGAAATACTCTAATTTTATAAAAACTAAACTATGAAATGTAGGTTTAATTATGCTTTTTACTCAACATCTCAAAACACTGCTTGTTTATGTTATTAGAATTATTTCATGAAAAGGAAAGCAAAGATTTGCGATTCAGGTGCACCTGTAGAACAAAACTTAATTTGCAATGATTACTCAAAATGAAAGAAAACCTTTCATTAGGTAGATCTAATGGCTGTGCAACTGCAAGAAAGAAATAATGGATAAGCAATATCATCAGAGGTAGGAATTACAGGGGAAAAAATTCAGTACCACCCCGTTTGGGGCGCCGTTATCGGCCGTGCGCATAGTTTAGCGCCTGGCGCTAATTATCGCCTCCGACGGCAAACTTGGCTTTTATCGCCCCTGGAGGTGATTGGAGCGCTAAATCAGGTGCTTCACACCTGTCTTAAGGCGCAAAGGCCGAGGAGCGAGGCGCTACCTCAGAGCGCTGGCGAAGCAAGGAAGGGCAAATCAAAATAAACCTGCAAAGTGCTGCTCAGTACCCAAAACTCCTTTACACAGCGTTGAATCTCTCCAGAAGACTCTCTCTCTCTCTCTCTCTCTCTCTCTCAGAATGCGTGGTGCAAAAATGTCACTGACCAAAAAAAGGCAGGAAGTGGTCGCCTTTAAATAGCGCTCCCCCAGTTCCTTTCTGACTGCAAAACGCTCCCCTCAACCTGTCGTTGTTAGCGGCAGGCGGTAAGGCAGGGGGCACCACTCAATATCCGGTCCGGGGCACTACCGGGGCATTGCGCACTTGACTGACGTCATGATCTGCCGGCACAGGAGATCATGGCGGTAGTGTTTAGCGCCGCCGCAAAATGTCTAGTTAATTTCGCGAATGGCGCAAACATCGCCACACCCGGGCGCTAGTTGCTTTGCGCCCCATTAACGCCCTCTTAAGGCACTAAGGGGAGGCGCAAACAACTGAATTTTTCCCCCATAGACTCTGGAAAACCAGAGCCACAACTGATTCTAGGGGCTGGAATTTCCTCTGTTGTACAGCCCAAAATGGGCCTGTAATCAGATTTCTGCCCCAGAAATTTGCACCCCAAACTTTCCTCTTCCCCTGAGCAGGAACTTGTCTGCCTGACCGATGACCAGCCTGCTGCAGTCAACTGATGGCGGCAGCTGAGGGAGGCAGGTTTAGGGAAACCAGCAAATTACCCTCCCACCCCATTGAATGCTGCCGACCCCAGGTAAACCCCAGAAGAGGAGTGGCAGCTGAAGCAGTGGTAGCCCTGATGGAGGGAGAGGACCTGCTCGTGGCCACATCTATCTCTCTTCTTCCCCCATAACTGGAGCAAAGGTGCATGGAGCTCACGTAAGTTCTTGCGTGAAAATGTTTCCAAACTTCTTTGGGGCACTTCTGCTCCTTTCGGTGTGTGTGATCCCCTGAAGCGTTGCCGCTTTTTCCTTCCTGACAATGGCAGGTTCCCTCTGTTGGCAGAGATCCTGCTGGGAGATCGCCCTACATCTTTAATTAGGCCTGATCCAGGAAAATGGGTCAGGTTCACCATGGGGTTGGGTGAGTTGGGTGGATGTCCCAGGCCGCCCCAACCTCTGACAGCTCAATCTCCCCAAAGGGAAAGTCATAGGTAATTGTTTCCCTCCGCCTTGGTCCACTTCAAAGAAGATCTTTATCTACACAGAAGGTAACTTAATTCAAGTCTTTTTTTGATTATGTATTCATTTCTCTTAGTCAAACGTTCACTGTTGTGCAGGTGTCGATTGCCCTATGAAGTACACATTAAAAAATGGTTCACCTGGTAACCTGTTGACAATATAGAAATAATGGAGGGGCCTAAATTCTTTAGCTCCCCTAATGTGGCACGATTCTGGCAGTGTGCAGCAGTAGAACGGGAAGGTTCCATGCCGAAGTAAATTCATCCTCAGGCTTCATCATCAGGATAAATCACGGGAACTGTGGGCCCCGATGAGACACCCGATGCAACTCGTCGGTTGAGAACTTCCAAATTTCAGCCTGCCCAGAGATAATTCCAGGGGCGGGGAGAGGCGATCGAGGAGAGGGTGTGATAAGGGTAGCAGCCTGCAGTTGTTTTGTGGAGCCTGGATGATCACTTCTGCTTCCTCCGACTCCTCAAATTGCTAAAATATGTCCAAATTTGTGGGCCTTTTTTGAGCAGCCTCCAGCAGTCCCTCCAGCAGCTGGTCACACTGCTCAAAGCCCAGAAATGCTATTCGGAGCTTGCAAGGGCAAACAAATTTAGGGGTCCAGGTCCGAAATGAGCACAGGCTTGCGCTTATTTCAGTGAGTTGCCAAGGCTACTGAAAAAAAAAGCCCCGACAAATTTATCGGTGGCCCAAACTCCCAAGCAGATTGGGTGTGGGCCTCTGCCCTGCTAAGTTGGTGTGCCAATTTTAGGCTCATAAAATGAGAGCAACAATGGCCCTGAAATTAGGATCGGGAGCTTGCCGCGCGTGCAAGCCCCCGATGTGCACTCACCCTGCGCGCCGACATCTGAAGCCCGGGCCTGCTTGCATTTCCTGTCAGTGGCCCGGTTCAGATGTCGGCGCGATGTGCTTACCTGATCCAGCGGCATAGTTAGTGCGATGTGCCGGCTGGGATCAGGTGAGCACTGTGCAGCCAATCAGAGGAGGGGAAACTCATTCATGAGTTTGACAGAAAGAGCTGTCAAACTCATGAAAACTCCTGGCCCCAAAACATTACTTAAACCTGAAAGAAAATTAAAAAAAACATTGCACTACTTAAATGAACAATAAAGAACTCTGAAAAACTATTTTAAACAATAATTTTAAAATTTGAAAAAATTTTTTTTTTTTAAATCGGGGCTAAAACTAAACTTACCTTACTGTAAATTCTTTAAAAATAACAAACCTGTGCAAAAAAAATTTCTCAATTGTACTAAAAGCCCACTTACCTGAAAAACTAAGTACTTACGTGTGGCTTTTCAATGCATAAAGACCAGAGGCCTTTACACACGAGCAACTCTGGAAAAAAAAAGGAATGTCACTGCGCACGCGCTGCCTGTGCAGTCGCGCACGTTCTGCCTCTTCACCCCTTGGGTCAGAGGACAGGAAATGCCGGTTTTCAGCGCATGCGCTGTGCATGCTGAAAACCGGCAATTCCTCCAGGCACACGCGTGAGTACCCCGTCCGTACTCACGCGTTGTGCCCGGAATTACTGGGCCAATGTTAAATTTAGACCCCAGTTTGTCAAGTGGCTTCACATGTGACCTACAGCCCCTGTTGTGCCTGTGACAATTAAATGGTAGAATTGTGTGATTCTATAATTTCCTCCTTACCCTGGTGATAGCATTCATACACTGGTGTTACAAGATATCATTCATTTTCAGTCAGGGAACCTAAATTCTACTGGACCACTGCCATCAACGTTAAGAAGCTAAATGTGAAATTACAGCATTGGGAACTTTGCCTCCTATTGCATGCAGCAGAAAGTTACAAAAATTAGTTGTTACAAATGACATGCAAGAATAGGATGTTACAAATTAAGCAACAGAATACCTATTTCACTGCACAAGCAAGAAAGAGTGTGCAACTCCCTCGGTGTTTCCTTACAAATTAAATCAAATCCAAACTCTGCTACTTAATGTGTAATATTCTGTTTGTTTTGTACACAGTATGTGAACAGACACAGTGGAAGGTGACAAGTGTATCTCTTTGTTAAGCTTATAATTAAAAAATAAAATGTTCTACAGCTGGTCTATACAAAAGCACGGGCCTCAAGTGACCACTGATTAGTGGGCTGGACCTATAATTTTTACTCAAGAAAGTATTGTACCTGTCAGTAGCCATGAAAAAAACATCCGCTCACACTGCAAAGAATGTGCTGTTCTAGAGAACATCTCTATATCCTCATTACAGTGCCAAGTTCATGCTGAAATGAATCTGCTATTTACAGTGATGTGGCACAAACTTGGCAATTGTAAGCCTAGAAGAATTACACGCTCTAACCTCATATCAGTGCGTAAAAGCTGGCATGGGGCACTCCAGCATAAATCTTGCAGGAATTCAAGGGAGTAGGTGAGATAGTGATCTAAAGCGTGTTCCTCTCACCTCGGGAACCAGGCTTGGGTCACAATCTAAACTGAGTTGATCTCCTCTGGAAAGGTCATTAGTGACAGCATTATGTAATTCTTCGTGGACGTAAGCGTCCATATTCAGTCACTCACAACAGCATTTTCAAACTCCCAACAGTCTAGGCTTTGGCCCTTCATTTGCCATGATATTTCTGCAGCTGCCAATCAGCTCAAACACTCCCTCACCTCCACCTTTGATGCTGTTGTCCCCAATAAAACCTTTCTCCCGTTTTGGTTGTTCTCCACATATGGTCCCCATCTTCGCTTCAAGTCCTAGGGATGTAGACTTGAGTATATCTGGTGCACAACTGGTTTAGCCATCCATCATCAGATCTGGCAAAACCACATCAAGTGCTATCAGGCCTCATTCTCCTCTGACAAAACTACCCATTACTCCAGGATCAGTGTCTGGATGCTCCAAGCTGAGTCCATGCTGTGAACAAGTTGACTTTATCCATCACAGGCCCTCAGACTTTGGACTATTTCATATCACCGGTTCCTTGTTTTCTATTTACAACCATGACTTATCTAACCTACTCTCCGCCATAGTTACATAACCCAGAGCTCTTTTTTCCCATTTGTGTGTTCCTTTTGGTTGCCACACTGGTCTCGAGTTCATTACATCCATCACCCTTTTTGTCAGCCCCTCTCAGGCTCTTTTTCCTCTCTCCTCCCCTTCCCATCACTCACCATGACACCTTTAATTTCTTCCATCTCAGGTAGTTTGCTCCCCCTCCCCGATCTTGACCCCTGCTCCTCTACATTCCTTCCCTCCTGTCACCATCACAGGCTTGAATCCCCCTGGGATAAGTACATAGCTATGCCAATTAAACGCCCATTCTACAAGTTTAGGAGATGAGTCACTTGGTGCAGAGTACCCAGCCTCTGCCCTAATCTTGTAGTCATGGTGTTGATATGGCATGCAGTACAAAGACACGATGCATAATGAACTGGAGGAGAATAGTATAGTCCAATTTCTACAATATCGGAATGATGTAACTAGGCTCAAAGTTCAATAAATACTTATTAAGGTAAGTGGCAAAGGAAGATAAAGTTTAATTCCCCTGCGCTATGTCTCTCACCTCTCACACAAAACCAATCACCCCTTCCTAAAGCAAAGCAACTAAACAACAGGAAAAGAAATAGAACAAACAAAATGGAAACTGGATTTAGACCTGTGAGCCAGAAAATTAGTGTGAGCAATTTAAAATTAATGAGTGAATGGCTTCATTAAAATAGCGGAGACAAGAATTTAATACAAATGCGTTAACTGTGTGTAGGATAATATTGTTACAGTAATTTCCAGGCTATGATCTCACTTAATTAGTAGGAAAAGTAAATTGAATTAATTGAACTCTGGTCAACATAATTTAAGCAGAGTCAGAATTACAAATGCAAACAGGGCTACAGAGACTTGTTCAGTTTGACAACACATTCTAGAGTTCAAGGCAACTTATTTTTCCCTGTCTTATTGAAGCAACCTGTGCCAAGGTTGTTATTCATCATTAGAAGATCAGATAACTTTTATGCTAAAATCTACACAAGTCTGCCAGAAGCTACCTTCCAAGTTGAATAATTGTCCCTCTGTGGTCAAAAGCAGGGCACCTGAAATGATGGTTTCCTGGATTGACACAATTACCTCCATGTATACATGCTTCATGATTCCCAGGTTTTGGCAACTGAAACAAAACAGAAGCTGCTTACGAGTGGGCTACAGCTATAGCAATAGGTTATCAATCAGTACTTTGCTTCTGTGTTGCAGAGACATGAGCACAAAAATCTAGGCTGACACTCCAGTGCTGTGCTGAGGGAGTGCTGCACTGTCAGAGTTGCTGTCTTTTGGATGAGACGTTAAACCAAGGCCCCGTCTGCCCTCTCAGGTGTATGTAAAAGATCCAATGGCACTATTTCGAAGTAGAGCAGGGGAGTTCACCCCAGTGTCCTGGCCAATATTTATCCCTCAATAAAAATTAAAAAAAAAGATTATCTGGTTATTATCATATTGCTGTTTGTGGGAGCTTGCTGTGCACAAATTGACTGCCGCATTTCCTACATTATGACAGTGACTACACTTCAAAAGTACTTAATTGGCTGTAAAGCGCTTTGGGATGTCCTGAGATCGTGAAAGGTGCGATATAAATGCAAGTCTTTTGTTCTTTTTATTGGCTAATCGCCATTGCTGTGGGAGCAGGAGTGCTACTCGTCCTCAATGTTTCTGGGCTAGGGAGGGGAACATCAGCCAGACTTCCTGTTCCTGATTGCTATCCAGTGATCGCCGTTGGAAAGTGTGTGCAGGCTGGGCTGGGCTTCCCCCACACACAACCCAATAGCCCGCCAAAACTCACTGTTCAGGCTCGCATATGATGAAATGGCAACTTGGCATCCATGGAACTGTACCCCAGCAGTTTAAGCCTTTAGGAGAGGAGGAAAAAAAATTGGCAAGAAAGTATTTTTCTAATAAAGGAAACTTGTTTTCTCAATCTTCATTGTAAACTAATTTTAAATGAGCTATAGGAATTCTCTATGGTTTGTAACAACTATGAACATGTATCATTATGTCACTAGAGGACATATATATCAGAGAATAATATGCTGCATTATTAAATAACACATACACAAGCACATGTACTCCTATGGTTTTCAAAGGAAAGGAACTGTATAATATAATGTCACTTCCAAACTACTTTAGTATCCCATGTAAACTGAAGAACGACTTCCAATGGAACTGGTTCGCTACACTATGATGAGGCTGCATATGTTCCAAATTAATCCGATTTATTACCCTAAAGGCAAGATAAGATGGACAAGAGTTACGAAAAAGCTGGCCACATAGTTTTAGATTTCTGACCATGAATCTTCATCAGTGTCAGTGGAAGGTGCATGCAGGCAAAAGATGTGAAGTCCTGACGTGGTGTGGCCTAGGTAAAGCAGCATATAACACACATTCCGATGCTGATTTGCAGAGAAAAGTTCAATGGCACAGTTGGCAACATCAAGTCAGGCACTTCAAATTTATTATTCTTATCTTGGTTTAAATAAAGGGGGAAAAATTGGGTTGCTTTGCGCCTCCTGTTAGTGCCCTAAGAGGGCACTAACGGGGCGCAAAACAACTAGCGCCCGGGCATGGCGCCGCCCACGCCTCCCGCGATATTCAGCGGGAGGTTAGCGGCGGTGCTAACTGGTAGCGCCCCGTGGCACTGCGCCGCCGGCGATGACATCATCGCCGTGTGCAGCATCCTGATTGCGCCCCGGCCGTGATCTTCGGGAGCGCCCCCTGACTTAACGCTGGACGCTATGTCCGACAGGTCAGGGGGCCAGGAAGGCGCAATTACACGGGTAAAGTGGAGTCACACTATCATAGCTCAGATTCGCGAAGGATGTGGAGTGGACTACAATCTATTACGGACTACAAAGGGAAACCCAGCTGTGTCATGCCCAGCAATGCCTCTCTCCCGGACGAGCTTAACACTTTTTACGCCCTGTTTGAGGCCAACAACAACTGGCCTGTTACAAGGGCGCCCGCGGCTCAGGACGACCAGGTCTTCGCAGTAACACCTCCTCAACACTGATCCTGAACACGGGAGCTCCCCAGGGTTGTGTGCTCAGCCCCCTTCTGTACTCCCTGTTTACTCACGATTGCATGGCCACGCACAACTCCAACTCCATCATTAAGTTTGCTGATGACACTACCGTTGTAGGCCTGATCACAGATGGTGACGAGACAGGCTACAGGGAGGAGGTAAGAGCTCTAGCAGAATGGTGCAAGTACAACGACCTCTCCCTCAACATCAGCAAAACAAAGGAGATGATCGTGAACTACAGGAAGCGGCAGGGGGAGGGACACACCCCAATCTACATTGAAGGGGCTGAGGTGGAGAGGGTCAGCAGCTTCAAATTCCTGGATGTATTCATTACGGAGGACTTAACGTGGTCACATCACATCGACGTCGTAACGAAGAAGGCATGCCAACGCCTGTTCTTCCTCAGGAGACTGAAGAAATTTGGAATGGCCCCCCAGATTCTCACCAACTTCTACCGGTGCACCATCGAGAGTATCCTGTCCAGCTGCATCACTACCTGGTATGGCAACTGCAACGCCACAGACCGCAAGGCTCCACAGATGGTGGTGAAAGCTGCACAACATACTATAGGAATTAAACTACCTGCTGTCCAGGATATCTACCCCGAGAGGTGCCGGGGGAAGGCCCTGAGAATCATTAAAGACGCGAGCCACCCCAGCCACAACCTCTTTGCCCTGCTCCCGTCCGGTAAGAGATACCGAAGCATATGGTCTCGTACCAGCAGGTTTCGAAACAGCTTCTACCCCCAGGCCATAAGACTCATGAACGTATAATTTATTATTATTTATTACTGTTGTTTTATTTATTATTACTGTATTTCTATTAGTATTTTATCATTGTTATGCCATATTTATTCCAATGTTGGGAGGATTCGTAAAAATCAACATTTCATTGTGCAGTACACACGTCTGCTGCATATATGACAAATAAAATTGAATTGAATTGAATTGAATTTAAAGGCAAGGTGCGGGGCGGCCATTTTTGTTGCTGGCCACCTGCCAGCGCTCCCGTCTCCGGCCTCCTGAACGCCCCCCCCCCCCCCCGCAGAGTGCCGGCTGCGCTCTAAGACCCCGCCATTTCTCTTGAGTGCCGGGCTCTTTTGCTGGCACTCCCGATCCCCGGGGGCCCAGCTGGGCCCCAGGTCATGCTGCGTAAGGCCCCTCCCCTTTAAGAAGAGGAGGAAGGCCTGCAATACCGCGGCACGTAGCACTGCGATATTGACTCACAGCGCCCCCAAGAGGGATGCGGGGCACTTCCAGTAGTGCCCCGCTTCCCTCTTGGGGCGTAACTACTCAAGTTCCGGTGCGGGGGTGCTAATTTTTCCGGGGCGTTAAAAGTAGCGCGCCAGTGAAGTTAGTGCCCCAAATGGGGCACTACTCAATTTTTAGCCCAAAGACTACAATGTGATAGTATCGCTACATTTTAGCTCCACAATTCTGTCTCCAGAGTAGATTGGTCTTGACTGTCTTAGGAATTGAGCTTGTCCAAAAATTCCTTAACACTGTCCCTAATGTTTGGCAAACTGTCCACAGATGTTATTGCCAGCATATTGGATTTTGCTGAATAGAACATTGAATGGAAATGTTCAGGCCTATATATACACATTTATTTCTTTAATATATTAAAAATCTTACATCTGTGCGCACTTCCCGTCAACTTTTTCCATTATAAATTCTGATTTCCATATTTATATTGGAAACTGCCGGCGTAAACAAGTCACCCTGTGATTACACCCTCTTGGCACTGACGGTGCTGCGGCCACACCAATGACAGGACGGTGTAATCACAGAATGACCGTTTCCATTATAAATATGGACATAGGAATTTATAATGAAAATATAAAAATAAGGACAGAATGTATTACTTTAATATGGGGACTGAATTACATCGGCCCTGGTTGAATTTTTCCATGCCTTTTCCTCACATCCACCTGAATATTACACTTGGCCTTGACTCCCCACGTGTATCGCCCCAGGAGAGCAACTAGTGTATATATAATTGAAAAAGTTGCGATTTTTTAAACTGTAGCATTTGTGGACAGTACTAACCGAAAGTACAATACATTCAATAACACTTTATGTACTTACATATTTAGCTGAAGTACAGACCAAATACACAGCAGGAAGCTGAATGAAGCTGATGTGTGTTTCCTCACACACAAACTGTGCAGCCCATTAGACTGCTGTAGAACGGTTACAGAAGACATTTTGCTAAAAGAGATGATTTTTTTTAATGAAGCTGTTTCTATCATTTCAGCAGATTTAATTTTCCATTTGCTAAAATTATTTGTTACCTTTGAACAGCTGAATACAAACTGACGCAGACCACCATTTCTTTTATCTACTGTTAGTTAACTATCCATTAACTATGTGACTGAGCGTAATGGATCTAATTTTACAATTTGTCACACTAAAATGTATCACATTAATTTTGAAATGGGAATACTTGCCCTATGTGCCAGAATGATTTCATGAACAGGAGCAGAATTAAAATAGAATAATGAGGATTTTTTTTTAATGCACCTCTAACCCAATCCACCCCCCCCCCCTGGAACCCCACAGACATGGGATTTGAGCACAGCACAACATTTATTTTTATTTTTGGTTAATTATTCTTGAAGCTGAGGAATATCAGTGCTGAGAATATTTTACATTTTTGGCTGTCACCGTCAGGCACAGAATGGGCCAGCCACAAAATAAATTGCCCTTCATAATGCTACAACAAAGGATGTCAGCCCAACCACAGAATAATAAACCCCTCTCCCCGCCAAGGGCACAATTTTGCTATACATCAATGTGGCACAAAACCTGGCTTTCACAAATGGGTTAATAATACAAAAAAAAGAGGAGGGATTGAGATATGCTACACCTCTACATGCTTCTGTCTTGTTGCCAATATTCCTGTTTTCTTTCTTAATGCTATCCAACCCCATCATGACACTCTTTTCCTTCACCTGGAAGATCAGCAAAGAATCTCCACACATCACAGTGACATCTGACACCAGACATTCCACCATTCAACCGACCTTAGAAAAGAACCCAAGGTGCTTTACAGAGGAGGAGAAAAACACATAAAGGAGTGGCCACTGAGCCATGGTGGGAGAGTTAGGGGAGGTGACTGAAAGTTTGGTCAAAAAGATGAGTTTTCAGGAAGTTTTTATAGGGGGGGAGAGAAGTGGAGATATAGAGGCATTAAGGAAAGGAATTCCAGCGTGTCAGGTCAAGGGAGGTGAAGGCTCTGTCATCAATGGTGAAGCAAAGGGAGAGGAGGATATTTCAAAGGCAAGTCGGAAGACAAAAGGATATGGGAAGTGATATAATGCTGGCAAAGGCTGCAAAGAAAGGGTTGGGCAAGGCCATTGAGGGTGTGAAAATGAGGATAATGATTTTAAATTCAATGTGTTGGGAAACAGGAAGCCAATTTAGATAATCGAGGACGGGGAATAGTTGAGCAGGGCTCAGTGTGGGACAGAATATTGGCAGCTGAGTGTTGGACAAATTGAAATTTATGGAGGATGGAAGGTTGAAGACAAGCAATGACATTTGAGAAATCAAATCTAGAGTTGACAAAAATATGGATGATTTTGAGCAGCAGTGGGGCTGAGGTAAAGGTGGAGGCCAGCAATGTTGCAGAGGTGGATATCAGTGGTCCTGGTGATTGATAGGATATGGGGTTTGAAGCTCAGCTCTGGGTCAAACAGGACACCAAAGTTTCACATGGTCTAGTTCAGCTTGAGTAAGTGGCTGAGATGGGGATGGAGTCAGTGGCAAGGCAGTGAAGTGTACAGCAGGGTCTGAAAGTAATGGCTTAGTCATCCCAACAGGCTCATGCATCCCTTGATGTCAGAAGAGGTTGTTATGGGGTCAAGGGAAGTAGTGGAGAAATAGAATTGGACGTTCTACAGAGGCGTACTCCATGCCTGCAGATGATGTCACCAAGGGGCAGCATGTATATGAGGAAGATGAGGGAGCCAAACATAGACCTGTGGGGAACTCCGAAGGTGACTACGAGGGAGGGAAGAAATGCTATTGCTGCTGTTGTGCTGGATGCATTTGGCCAGGTGGGAGGGGAACCAAGTGAAAACAATTGGATGCTGCTGTACAGTTGACAAGAGGCTGTGGAGAAGTATAGCAAAGTTGACCAAATACTGCAGAAAGGTCAAGGAGCACAAGAAAGAGTAACCCACCACGTTCACAATCACAGAGCATATCAATAGTAACTTTGGCCAGAGCAGACTTGGTGCTGTGAGCAGGGAAGAAGCCAGACTGAAGGAATTCAAACAGGGAGTTTTGGGAGAGCTGGCCAAGGAGCTGGTGCCAGCAACACATTTGAGGATTTTAGAGAGGAGAAGGAGGTTCGAGATGAAGCTGTAGTTGGAGAGGACAGGTGAATTGAGGGTATGTTGCCGAGGAGGGGAAAATGAAGGCAGCTTTAAAAGGAAGCGGGATAGTACTAGAGCAAAGGGACAATGTCAGCTGCATATAGGCTAGGAGGGGAGGTTGAGTGATCAGGAGGGTGGTGAGGAAGGGATCAAGGGAGCAGGAGGTAAGCTTAGAGAGGGTGAGATGGGAGATTAATGGCAGAGATGGGAGATTAATGGTAGAGGGAAGGGAATATTGAGGAAGGTCAGAAGCAAGGTGATGAGGAAGAGGAGGTAACAGCAGAGGTAGATGCATGGATGATCTCAATTATAGAGATATTAAGAAATCCATGAAATAAAAGCAGAAAATGCTGGAAACACTCAGCAGGTCAGGCAGCATCTGTGGAGAGAGATACAGAGTTAACGTTTCAGGTCGATGGGGTCAATTTTCAGTGTGCCGTGAGGCGGGCTTTTAGGCGTGCGGGGGGGCAAAAATCCCGAATTCGGGGGTCCCGACACCATCCCGTCCAAAACCCGCCTCCACGTAAGTTTCAAAGGAGGCGGGTACCCGCCCCGCACTGGGACCCACCGACCCGAGGCGGGAAGGGATTAGTGCCAATTAACTGCCTGTTAACAGGTAGTTAACAGGCAGTTTTTAGCCTAATCCCTATTTTGAAGGGTGTCATGTGGGATTCCCAACGGCTCCAAACCCCGTCGGGTTGAAGGACTTGGAGGGGTTGAGATATCGGTGTTCAGGTGAGTGATGGGTGCATGAGTGCAAAGGTAAGTGTGTTTGGTGTGAGTAAAGTGTATAAAGAAGTTTAAATTACCTGTACTTACCTTTACAGCCTTTCTTCCTCTAGGCTTCGGGAGTCCATCATTCAGCCGGCACAGAAAGCAGAATGGCTGCGATCTGTCAAAAGTGACAGCCTGCAGCTTTCAGTGCCGGCGAGAGTTCTAATTGAGTCTGCGTAGAAGGACTCAGGTTAGAAGTTAGACTGTCAGTGTTTGACAGCTTCAAACAGCTGTGTAACACTGATATTTCATCTGTCAACACGTCTTGACAGATGAAATTTCAGTCTGTGACGTCACCTGTTGCCGGGTGGCCCTTAATTGGCCTGCTGAGCCCGCTGGGCGGGCTCAACAAGGTCAATCAAGGGAAAATCGCGTGGATTGGCCACAACTCGATGGAGGCGGGACTAAAACCCGAAAGTTGTAGTTCCGCCTCCTTCCCGACTGCTGAATGAAAATCCAGCCCGATGACTTTTCATCAGAAATCTGGGGAGGTAGCTGTGAGTTTAAGAAGGCGGTTAGTCGTGGAGAAAAGGAGCAGTGGGTTGTCCTTAGCCTCGAAGATGATCCAAGAATAATATGAGGAATAGCTGAGGAGAGAACGGCATGGCAATGCTTGACCTATCAATGAATGAGTAGATATGCCGTGTGTTCGGGTTAGTGACCCTTTATCTTAAAGATGTGAAGGCAGGGACTGTGCCAGAGGGAATGACAGGAGTGGAGAGGTGAGCGAGTTGGTGGGAATGAGGGCTACTGAAAGAAAGAGAAAGGAAGTAATTTAGTAAGTCAACAGCAGAAGTATTTTGACAAGTAGGCTGAGTAGATATTTTTTCTCTAAGGTGGAATCCTCAGGGAAAAGTATTAAAAGTCCTCAGACTCCTCTCGTGTATTTATAGCAAACTTAAGTAAGCATTGCTTACTGAAGTTATAACCACAGACTTCCTGCATGAAAGACATAACTGCTGTGTTGTAAAGTATGCTAATACAAACCAAAACCATTTCTAAAATAATGATTGCAGCAATATTGATTAATTTATTTCCATGTTCTCAGCTGCAGACACTCAAACAACTTTTTTCACTGTTCCCAGCATTTTTATTTTCTTCATGTTAAGTGTCTCCTACTCACTGTGGCTCTGACCGTCAATACTCAAATTCATAGGCTTGATAAGAGGTAACGCAGAATTTGCTATCACGCCGTATTAAATTTACAACAATTACTTGCACTTATATAGTGTCATTAATGTAGAAAGATGTCCCAAGGTGCTGGGCAGCTGTTTGTTTTACACCTTAACTGTAGAGCCGACGGAAGGAAGACATTCGGTCCATCATGACTTGGTGGATTCTTTCCTAGAGCAATCCAAAACTAATACCATTGTCCCGCTCTCTTCCCATAATCCTGTATCTTCCTCTGCTTCAAATATATATCCAATCTTCCGTGAAAAGATAAAATGGTCTCTGCCTCAACCACTCCCTGTTACAAAGCATTCCATGCTCTAATATCCCGACATAGGATGAAAGGAAATGAGGGAAAGCTCCCGTTGTGGGATTCTGGGGAGCATCCTCGGTGCTCAGTGTGCCAACTTTCTACTCAGCCTCACTATTGTGGTACAATGGCAGATTCTAAACGGGGAGCTGACAACAGTGGAGACTTGATGCAGAATATACTTACACATTAAAATAATAAATCTAGCTCATTTTTTTTCAAATGAGGTAAAGAAATCTCTATGGCCCATATTTTCCGATCCCTACGGGTGCGTACGAGCTGTGTACTCACCCCTAGGGACCTCACAAGTGCCGGTTTCAGGCATGCGAAGCGCATGCACTGAAAACCGGCACTTCCGATCTGTCAAGAATGCTCTTGACAGATCGCATGCCTGCCCTGGAGAAGGGCCTCTGCGGGGGGGAGAGTTCCGCTTTCTGCAGAACCTCCGCCTGCTGAAAATCCTTAGAAATCTTACGCCTGGTAAAAGCAGCATAAGAGTCTAAAAAAGTAAAAAAAATGTTTTCCCTCATTTATAATTTAAAAATACCTTTAAAAAAGGTAAGTTTATTTTTAACCCCGTAAAAAACTTTACTTTGTTTCAAAAAATTAAATTTTTGTTTAAAATATTGAATTTAAATGTAATTTTAACTAATATTAAAAACATGATTAAAAAAATGTATTTAATATTTTGATGTGTTTTTGGAGTGATCTCCATTCATACTTTTGATGGGTCTAAGCTGAGAGACCTGTCAAAAGTATGAAGGGAGATTCCCTTCTTTCATTGGTTCCCCATGGCCCACGTGATCCCAGGGACGCTTGCAAACTGCATGCGCCCCGGGATACTTGGGCCCTGTGCATTTCATAGAGCAGAGGCCCAGGAGCGGAAATGGCCAGAACTCCGGAGCCCTCAGGTAAGGTCGTAGGTCTTTTCCAGATCGAGGGCCTCCACATGCAGGAAGCCTCCGATCGGAAAATACGGGCCTTTATTGTTTCTTTTGTATATCCGCATAAATCTCAGAAGGCCAACACTGGCCATAGCCAAAAGGGCAGACAGGACACCCACATAAAGCCTCCACCAGTACTACTCTGCAGCTGACTGCTATGAGGCATGCAACATAGCCCAGCGACAATTGCCCTGCGATTGTCCCTCATCCCACCTTTGAAAAGGCACAGGCTTTCATTCAGCACTTCACCGTAGCAGCATAGCTGAGCTTGAGACTCAGTGGAAGAAGGAGAGTGAAACCTATGGCTTCCACCCCGCTCACTGCCTCATTAAATCTGTAGCCATGCCACCTTGTTTATGCATTAGCATGCTAAGAAAGAAAGAAAGACTTGCATTTATATAGCACCTTTCACGAACACCGGACGTCTCAAAGCGCTTTACAGCCAATGAAGTACTTTTTGAAGTGTAGTCACTGTTGTAATGTAGGAAACACGGCAGCCAATGTGCGCACAGCAAGCTCCCACAAACAGCAAAGTGATAGGGACCAGATAATCTGTTTCAGTGATGCTGATTGAGGGATAAATATTGGCCAGGACATCGGGAATAATAGTTCCCCTACTCTTCTTTGAAAATAGTGCCATGGGATCGGTTACGTCCACCTCATCTAAAATCTCATCTGAAAGACTGCACCTCCAACAGTGCAGCACTCCCTCAGTACCGCACTGGAGTGTCAGCCTAGATTTGTGTGCTCAAATCTCTGGAGCAGGATGGAACCCACAACCTCCTGACTCAGAGGCAAGAGTGCCTCTTGCTGACGTAGCTGACGTGGAAAACAAATGGAAAACAAATGCAATGTTAAACAATGTAAAAGGATTGGATTTTTTGTTAAATCGAAAATGATTATTAAGGTTATAACCTTCACTCTTAAACATTTACAAATTACCAAGGAAACTGGATCTAATTTATTTTACATTGAGTGTCCGCCAAACACACACCTACATTCACGGCTCCCTAATTAAAACCTGTAAAACATTCACAGGTCAGTTCAGAATTTCAGTAAAGCAACAAGCTCTAATAAATAATCAATTATATATCTAAAAGCCAAAAAAGTGCACGATCCATACAGCAACATCAACAACTTGCATTTACATGGCACTCCTAATTTAGAAAGAGGCTCACAGAGGAGGACTGGATGCCAGGAAACAACAATAACTTGTATTTATATAGAGCCTTTAACATAGAAAAGCACCCCAAAGCTGCTTCCCAGAAGTGTAACAGAAATAGAAATGGATGCTTAGCCAAAGGAGATATTAGGAAGGCTGAGTTGTGGAATTTAAATAGGAACTTAAAGTAGGAGAGGGAGCTATAAAGGAGGAACTGTTTAGGAATTCTAAAGCATGTGAGCTTTATGGTTGAAGACATGGCCGCCAATGGTGGGACAAAGGGAGAGGGTATGGAGTTTGGACAAGAGGCTGGCATTAGAAGAACTGAGAGGTCGGGTGAGTGTTGTGATGGAGAAGGTTACAAAGATAGGGAGCGATGAACCTTTTAACTTTGAGGCATTGGGATGGGAGCCAAGGTAAGTCAGCAAGGTCAGAGTTGATGGGTGAGTGGGACTTGGTGCAGGATTGGATATGGCCAGCAAAGTTTTGGAAGAGTTAAAGTTTATGAAGGGTGGAGGATGGAAAGCCAGAAAGGAAATCATTGGTCTGGAGATGACAAGAGCATGGATGATGTTTTCAGCATTAGATGGACTAAGGTAGGGGTAGAGGTGGGTTTCACCGGCAAACAGGCTAAAGTAGGCGGTGGAGGTGGCCAATGTTACGAAGTTGGAAGTAAGCTTTTTTAGTGATGGAAAGGATATGGAATTGGAAATTCAGCTTGACGTCAGTTAGGACACTAAGGTTGCAAATAGACTGGTTCAGACTGAGACAGTGGTCGGGGAAGGGGGATGGAGGTGACGGCAAAGGTATAGATGATGGCTTCGGTCTTCTCAATAATTAGCTGGAGGAAATTGCGGATCATACAAGACTGGATGTCGGACAAGCAGCTTGATAGGAAAGAGGCAGAGTGGAGTCGAGAGAGGGAGTGGAATGGTAGTGCTGGGTGTCATCAAACTACATGTAGAAGCCGACTGCATGCCTGTGGATGGCATCCTTGGGGACTGCCGAGGCCACAGTGAATGGTTGGGAAGTGAAGGCATTGGTAAAGATTTTCTGGCTATTCCAAACTTACATCTGCTAAAGTTAATGATCTACTTTCTGGAAAAAGAAACAAATTACTGAAGCATTATTTTAGAACAAACCCTTCCTCATTCCAAGGTTTGGCATAAGATTCAAGGGTTGCAGCACTATATCATACACGGCACTGCTAAGTGTGGATATTTTCTGGTACTGCAATATTAATCTTATGTGAAAATGGACCTTTCAGCTTTTCAACATGGCAAGTTCAAGAATTTCATTTATAGCACAATCTTACTATAAAGCAATACTTGGGAGCCAGCCAAATGCAATGTTACAGTGAGCTTAACAGAACAGCTAACATTTTACTGATTCCCTGTACCAGTGAGTGTAGAATGTGCTTGGAAAATGGTATCAGCATTGCTGGTAATGCTTTCATCTTTGCTCCACATGACTGAGAAAAGACACCAGGGCCAGTAAAGACCCCTTGAGACTGAGAGAGGATTCCACTCGGGCTCTGAAATGCCACTAAAATGAATTGCAGAAGTGAAAAAACATTGGCAGACCATCTGGCCTGGTGTAAAACCAATACTCCTCAATTGCCCACTGACTTAAATTTCGATCCAATTCTCCCTTAAATTATTCCACACTATCTGCCTCCACTGTCTCCCTGGGAATTCTATTTCGCCACTCTGTGTAAAGTAGTTAAATTTAAACTGTCTGTGTACCTTCTCTCTTCCAAAATTAATCTCATGTCCCCTTGTTCTAGAGTATGCGATAATGAGAGCAGGCTCTTCTGACAGACCCAGACAGGTGGTGCCTCTATCTGAACATGTGGTCCTGGGATGAGGGCAAGTGGCCGTCAAGCGCCTTAGGTACAATCGGGCCTGCCTTTCCTCCCTCCACAGAAACTCCTCGTTCTCTTCCAAATCTAGGAGTGCCATCGGAATGCCTCAAGGAATTTCTACGCTGAGCTATTTGCTTGGTGCAAGCGAAATAGCAACTGTCAGCAAGGAAATAATTTTACAATGCAAAAAAACCCAGTGCTAAACAGCAGCAGGAAGTAATACAACAAGAACAATGTAGATAAAATTATCCAAAAAGATTAAAAGGCCCAGGACTTGTGGTCCCTGTGGTGCGCCACCAGAAATGCGATGGGGAAAGACATTCGCCTGCCTGCCTGAGCATGTGGTTCCTGGGTCAAAAGCAAGTGGCTGCACACCCAGAATGCATCTGCATGCTCATAAAGGGTGCTGAGCTGACCCCAATACTTCCAGTCACTCTGGAACAGCAACCAACAAAGATTGCTGAAGTTTAGGTAAAAGTGTTCCAAGACCCTGCACCACTGATGGGGCCTTGCAAGCAGTGAGCATCTTCTTGGAAAATTGCAGGTGCACTGCCTGTGATTTTCCACCCTCTCCAATTTTTCTGTGCTGTGTGAGGTCTTGGAAAATCTCACCCTTATTGCCAAAAAGGTAAAGCACATGTTGGAGGATGTTATGATAAAGCTCTAAGGTGCTCTGATCAGATAATACCTTGAAACACAGGAAAATATTCAAACCCTGGAAGCAGTACAGAGAAGACTGTCAAAGCTGATCCCTGGAAGTCAGATGACTGAATTATGATGGAAGACAGGAGGCATTTGAGCTTTTCTACCTTGAAAGGAGGCAACTAAGAGTGCTCAGAGAAGTACATAAAATAGTAAACATAAACAGCATCGGAAAGAACATTTTGGAACACTACTTCAAGTTAAATTGTGATGGTGGGAAAAGGCGCATCGGTTCCAGTTGTAAAAAGGCAAATTTAGAACATGCCAGAAAAATTTCCACTTAAAGGGGTAAATTTTTGTCTTTAGTGCTCCTGGTGCAGAGCCTCGTATTATTAGGGGTGCATATCAGTAACTCAGGTATGCACCTGGTTTGAAGTCTCCATGATTTTCCATCTATTACTTTTAATGGACAGAAAATGTCAGGGGCCAAAAATTAGTCATGTGCTTGACTCCCTGATTTGCACTTGTGCTGGAAACACGAGAGAGGAAAATTTATCTGAAAGAGGGATCAACACATGGAATGGGCTTATGGGTGGGGTCATGGAGACATAAATCCTGGGGTAGTTTTAGAAACAGTCAGATGCTTTGCTAGAGGGGCAGTAGTTCTTTTTGGACAGAAGAGCTACGTTAGACCAAATGGCCTTGTTCATCTGCATCTTGTGATGATGTAAAGCTTAGGACGCGTGTCTGACTTGGATTGAGAATCAGCAGAGCAACAGAAAGCAAAGGGAGTTCAATGCTTGGGCCGTTGCTATTCCAGTGTATTAAAATGATTTGGAGCTTAAGTCAGAAACAAAGTTGTCTTAAGTTTGATAAATACCTGAAGGAAAAAATGTTGCAGTACTACAGGGAAAGGATGGGGGAGTGGGACTAGCTGAAGTGCTCTTGCAGAGAGCTGGCATGGGCTGGATGGGCCGAATGGCCTCCTTCTGTGCTGTAACCATTCTATGATTCCAAGTTTGCAGATTAGACCAAATGGGGGGAGGAATCAAACAATAGGGAAGAGACAAACTAAATACAAAGGGACCTGAATAGTTTGGGAAATTGGGCTGATGAGTAGAACATTGCAAACAATGATCCTGATTTTAACCCCCAACCCCCACCCACCCCGCCCGCCCACCCAGCAGGAATGGTAAGTAGGAGGGGTTAAAATTTAAAAATTCTACCTCCCAGCTCCAACCCACCACCTTCCCGACTGTTTAAATGTTTACTACCTCTAATCAGGCCATTGATGATGTTCACACAAAAGGTAGACGGGGGCCTGGTTAACATTCAAAAATCATAGTCTGATGACATCATCGGTGCTGCGACATAAAATTAATGTAACGTTAGGGGCTGTCCCGCACTACCGGCTACCTGACCGCAGATTCAAGACAGGAGGCGCCGGCTGGCTGTGGTGTTAAAGATCTGTTCATTTTAGTTAATCCATGTGGCCCAGGAGCAGCAGAAGTGTTTTCCCCAGGCCCCTCAAGGAGACTTTGGGCCTCCCCAGCCCTGGCTTCCCCCCGCCCCATCCCATCTCGCTGGAATCCCTAATCTCCTGCAAAAATCTCCTTCCACTGATTGCTGGGGGACGACCCCATGGGTCTCTGGCTGTGACCTCCTGCTGCTAAATTTCTACTCTCACCCATCGGCCAGGTAGTCAATCTGATCGGGTGTCAGGCGGGAGTCAGTAGAGAGCTACTTAAATGAGGCCCTTCCATTAAAATCGGCAGGGCCCCCACGCCCCCGGCCTTGTCAGGTTCATTGCTTGCTACCAGTCTCCCCTGCACCCTTCCCACCCTCCCGTTAATATCAAGTCCAATGTGAATAAATTCAAGGAAATAACACTGAAGCAGTGTTGATGACTAGCCACAACAGGTTATCTGATCATTTATCTCATTCCTGTTAGTGGGACCTTGATTCCTGTGTTTCCTACATTACAGCAGTGACTACATTTCAAAAGTACTTAATTGGCTGTGAAACACTTTGGGACATCCTGAGGTCATGAAAGACACTATATAAATGCAAGTTTGTTCCTTCTTTAGATGACTCTTGGCTACAGGATACAACATAGGAGAGGAATCAGGGGAGTATTGGTGAATAGCAATGTGCAGCAGCAGTAAGAATGCCAAAGGAGTAGAGCAGAAATACAAGGTGTTAACAATGGGGGTGATTTTTCTAATCCTGGGGCCCTGTGTATGCAAGTCCCAAGGAATTATGGAAAGGAAATAGTAATGGAGAACTCTACCACCATGGGGGTGATTTTCTGACATCTGAAGAGGCGGGTTTGGAGGTGGGAAAGGCAGGAAAATTGGAAACAATGAGTGCGGGTTCGGAACCCACCTCCAACCCGCCTCCATGGGATTTTGCCGGTGCCGGTTTTGCAGGGCGGGTTAACGGTCCTGCTTCCAGCTGGCCAGAGAGCTTGTTAAGAGGCTTAAAAGCTCGTTAAGAGCCTTTCTAAGCCTATTTTGAAAGGTTGTCGTGATTTTTCGACCATTTCGGCATGTTCCACGACCCTCCTAAACCACGCCAGCTAAACTTGGCGGGTTGACAAGTCGGTGGTCTCCTCACAACTGCAGGTCCAACATTAAATTGTTTATTTACAATCTACATTAATGATCTGGATGAAGGGACCGAGTGTAATGTAGCCAAGTTTGCGGATGATACAAAGATGGGTGGGAAAGCAAGTTGTGCAGAGGACTCAAAGAACGTGCAAAGGGATATAGACAGGCTAGGTGAGTGGGCAAACATTTGGCAGATGGAGTATAATGTGGGAAAGTGCGAGGTTATGCACTTTGGCAGGAAAAATAAAAAAGCAAACTATTATTTAAATGGAGAGAGACTACAAAATGCTACAGTTCAGAGGGACCTGGGGGTCCTTGTGCATGAAACACAAAAAGTTAGCATGCAGCTACAGCAAGTAATCAAAAAGGCAAATGGAATGTTGGCCTTTATTTCAAGGGGGTTGGAGTATAAAAGCAGGGAAGTCCTGCTACAACTGTACAAGGTATTGGTGAGACCACATCTTGAGTATTGCATACAGTTATGTCTCCTTATTTAAGGAAGGATATCCTTGCATTGGAGGCAGTTCAGAAACAATTCACTAGGTTAATTCCAGAGATGAGGGGTTTGACTTATGAGGAAAGGTTGAGCAGGCTGGGCCTATACTCATTGGAATTTAGAAGAATGAGAGGTGATCTTATTGAAACATATAAGATACCGTGGGGGCTCGACAGAGTAAATGCAGAGAGGATGTTTCCCCTCATGGGGAAATCTAGAGCTCGGGGGCACAGTCTCAGAATAAAGGGTCGCCCTTTTAGAACTGAGATGAGGAGGAACTTCTCTCAGAGGGTCGTAAATTTGTGGAATTCTCTGCCTCAGAGAGCTGCGGAGGCTGGGTCATAAAATACATTTAAAGTGGAGATAGACAAATTTTTGCAAGATAAGGGAGTGAAGGGTTATGGGGAGTGGGCTGGGAAGTGGCTTTGAACCCAAGATCAGCCATGATCTTATTGAATGGCGGAGCAGGCTCGAGGGACCAAGTGGCCTATTCCTGCTCCTATTTCTTATGTTCTTATGTTCTTATTTCATCAGGGATTAGTTGCAGGTGGCAGATCTTTGCTTTAAAAGGTCTTTGAGCACTTTTAGAAGGCCTTCCAAAGTTGGAGGTGCTGCAGCTTGAATCTATCAACTGTGGGACCTCCTTGGACGACCCTCTCCCCGCTTGCAATGAGCGCTTCCCCAATGGAGGCATCTGCAAGCAGCATGGGAACCATTTGTTTTCTTTCACCATGGACCTCAGATTTGGAAGATGAGCATCCACGGCAGCAGCAGAACCAGGCAGCTCAGGAGCAACAGCAATAGGAGCCCCAACCTCCTGCTCAGGCAGCTCAGCAGCAACAGCAGCAGGAGCCCCACCCTCCTGCTCAGGCAGCTCAGCAGCAACAGCAGCAGGAGCCCCACCCTCCTGCTCAGGCAGCTCAGCAGCAACAGCAGCAGGAGCCCCGACCTCCTGCTCAGGCAACTCAGCAGCAACAGCAGCAGGAGCCCCAACCTTCTGCTCAGCCACCTGATGCTGCACAGGGCACAAGGCGCCAGCGCATCGACGTACCTCGCCGTAGAAGATACCCCCTGTGGTGTATGTGCCTTTAAGAGCAATTATGGTGTATGTGCCTTTAAGAGCCCCAGGTGTGCGTAATGCCGGTAATTGCCACTTGGGCTATATAAGCCTGTGTATTGTGTATATCCTTTAGAAACCCCCCCCCAGACTTGCTTAGTAAATACCTATGAACCAACTCCTGTCTTCAGTGTCTTTATCTACACACGGACACTACAGTGGCGACGAAGTGGAAACGGACTTACCTGCAATTCGGCAGCACCTCAAGGACATCGATTCCTCCAGCGTCCAGAAGACTCAAGGAAGTAAGAGAAACTGTGGTTTCACCAGCTGGCCAAGCTGGTGACAGGTACTGCGCTAATCCTTCCTGGGCGTCAGGCTGGAGCTCCAGCGGCGGGCTCTACAGCTGAGACAGGCAGCAAAATCGGAGGCAAGCAATAACGGACTGGGAGGGTGCACTCGAGAGACGGCCGGCGCGGCAAGCAGGTCAGCGTTTAGACCTCCGTCGGGAACGAGTCTCCAACAGTGAATAAACGGAAACCACAGTAAAACAGCGTTGTTATCGGTAGCAGCGGCGGGAAAGCGCGGGAAGCGCCATATCGTTTCTACAGAGCGAAAAAAAAAAGCGCGGGAAGCGCCATATCTTTTCTGAAATGCCTAAATCTGGTGATATTGAGGCTTTTGATGGCGAAATAGAAGATTGGACCACATACGTGGAAAGAGTAGAGGTTTATTGCACTGCAAATGGAATAACAGATGATAAAAAAGCTTCAGTACTTCTGTACTTAATGGGCGCGAAGACATACGGGCTGTTACGAAATTTAATCACTCCAGCCAAACCAAAGGACAAGACTTTTAAAGAAATTGTTGATACCCTGCAGGAGCATTTAAACCCAACACCACTGCTGATAGCGGAACGATTCAAGTTCTTCAAGAGAAATCAACACAAGAATGAAAGTAACGCTGATTACCTAAACGAATTAAGAAAGCTATCAAAGTACTGCCAATTCGGAGCAGGACTATCGGATTATCTTTGAGACAAATTTGTTTGCGGTCTCTTAAGTGAAGGAACACAAAAAAGACTGCTTTCTGAAAAAGATTTAACATTGGACAAAGCTTTCAGTATGGCTGTATCATACGAAGCAGCAGCAAAAGGAACTGCAGAGATACAACAAGAGGCACAGGACTTCGGCACCCATAAAATGACACAGGAGTTCGGAAGATGTTATCGCTGCGGCAGATCCACCCATAACCAGAGGGACTGCTGGTTCAAGGGCAAAGCATGCAGGCAATGTGGTAAGATTGGACACATTGCACGGGTATGCCAATCTGGACAAAATAAATCCACTGACAGAAAACAAAAAAATCAATAAAGAAAAGTACAGGAAGGTACAAATGATGACGGACAATAGCTCCGAAGACCAGAATAGCGATAGCGACTCCGGAAACAAGAGACTAAGCTGTCTCAAATTACATAATGTACTTGCCAAAGAGGATTACCAAACCATTTGGGTTACCCTCACAATAGCAGGGTCCCCAGTTAAAATGGAGCTAGATACAGGATCAGCTCTAACCGTAATAAATCGACGAGATTACGAGAGGCTATTTTCGCATATACCTCTAAAAGACACATCCATTATCTTAAAAACATATACGGGGCAGAAAGTCTACCCCAAAGGAAAAATAAGGGTGCCTGTGGTATACAACGGCAAAGAAATACAAAAGTTGTATTTATACATTTTACAAGATGGTGGTCCACCGTTGTTGGGACGTGAATGGATAAGGAAGATACGTTTAGACTGGCACTCCATTCAGGCACTGACGGTGACCAGTAAGGAAAAAAACAATGATGACATCATACCTGAACAATTAAAAGACATCTTGGCCAACGCCAAGGAAGTGTTTCAAGAGAAACTAGGAACCTTGAAAGGCATCACCGCCTCAATAAAAGTGGAAGATACAGCAATTCCAAAAAATTTTAAGGCAAGACCGGTGCCATACGCAATACGTCCGGCAGTCGAGGCAGAGCTGAAGAATTTGGAAAAGGCAGGCGTATTATCCAAAATAGATTGGAGCGAATGGGCAACACCCATCGTTCCAGTCATGAAAAAAACATTGAAAAATAACTCTGAGGAACAGAAAGAAATTCGCATCTGTGGGGACTTTAAGGTGACTGTAAACCCGGTCCTTCACACGGTACAGTATCCTCTTCCGAGGATAGAAGATATTTTCGCCTCACTATCCGGAGGGAAACGTTTCACAAAAATTGACTTGGCACAGGCATATCTACAGATGGAGGTTGAGGAGACCTCTAAAAAGTATCTCACAATAAACACACACAAAGGCCTGTACCAGTACAATCGACTGGTTTTTGGAATAGCATCAGCTCCAGCTATCTGGCAAAGAGCTATGGAGCAAGTCCTGCAAGGGATTCCGGGGACTCAATGCTACCTAGACGACATCCTTATAACAGGAGAAAACGACAACGAGCACCTTGCCAATTTGGAGCAGGTGCTCACTAGGCTGAAAGAACGGGGCCTACAAGCAAATCGCCCCAAGTGCGAATTTTTCCAAAATCAGATATCATATTGTGGCCACATAATTAATAAGGAAGGGTTGCATAAGTCACCTGAAAAAATTGAAGCAGTTATAAAAGCCCCAGCACCTGAAAATGTTTCACAATTAAGGTCATTCCTGGGATTAATAAATTACTATCATAAATTTTTACCGAACTTATCAACTATTCTACACCCTCTTAATGATCTTCTACAGACAGGAGTGATTTGGAAATGGAACGAAGACTGTAAACGTGCCTTCCATAAATGTAAAGACTTAATCACATTCGAGAAAATTTTGGCTCATTACAACCCATCACTACCAATCAGACTGGCGTGCGATGCGTCCCCTTACGGCATAGGAGCGGTATTGTCCCATAGATTCCCTGATGGCTCGGAACGGCCGATAGCTTTTGCGTCACGCTCATTGAACTCAGCTGAGCGTAACTATTCCCAGATAGACAGGGAAGCACTCAGCCTGGTATGGGGAGTGAAGAAATTCAACCATTACCTACACGGACAAAAATTTACCTTGCTGACTGACCATCAACCCCTCATCTCCATATTCAACCCTAAAAAAGGTGTCCCCATTATGACGGCACAAAGACTACAGAGGTGGTCCCTTTTTCTAGGGGCACACCAATACAACATTGAATACAAAGGGTCAAAACAGCATGGGAATGCTGACGGTTTATCACGCCTACCATTGCCAACGATAGAAGAGGCACCTACAGTAGACCCAGTAGAGATATTCCAATGGCAGAATTTGTCTACCGGTGACAAATTCTGCCATTGAAAGGGAGACAAGAAATTACCCTACTCTCTCACGGGTCTACGATTTAACAGTGAAGGGATGGCCAGCACATGGCGAACCACTGTTGCCAGCATTCTCGCAAAGAAGAGAACAGCTGTCAGTGTGCCGAGGAACCTTGATGTGTGGATCCAGAGTGGTGATTCCACCCAAACTCCAGGATAAAGTGCTAAAGGAGCTTCACGAGGGGCATCTGGGTGGAGTGAAAATGAAGAACCTAGCTAGGGCGTTTGTATGGTGGCCAGGTATCGATGGAGACATCGAAGACATGACCAAGAGCTGCCTAGGATGCCAGAAGGTCCAAAATGCTCCGCCACAGGCCCCTCTACATCCATGGGAGTGGCCCTCATCTCCCTGGCAAAGGGTGCACATCGACTTTGCTGGTCCATTTATGGACTCAATGTTCTTAATCGCAGTTGATGCACACTCCAAGTGGCCGGAGGTAATAAAGATGTCCTCCACCACCACGGAAAAAACCATCACAGTATTAAGGACCATATTTGCCAGGAATGGGCTGCCGGAGCAGATATGTTATGATAATGGACCGCAATTTGTGTCCGAAGAATTCAGAAAGTTCTTAAAGAACAATGGGGTAAAGCACTACACGTCCGCCCCATACCATCCCGCCACCAATGGATTGGCTGAAAGGTTTGTCCAGACCTTCAAGAAGGCCATCAAGGCCATGGGTAATGAAGACATAAAACTTCAGCACAAGGTGGATAACTTCTTATTTGCATATAGGAATGCAACGCATATGGTTACTAACCAAACTCCCGCCATGATGTTCTACAATAGAAACCTAAGATGCCGGCTGGATTTGGTCAAGCCCAACATCCGAAGGGACGTGGAGAACCGGCAGTTTCAGGGCATGAATGAAAGGCCAACTAGGGCCTTCCAGATAGGCCAACCGGTTTTGGCCCGGGACTACCGTACCGAGAAATGGCAGCCTGGAACTATCTGCACACGATTAGGACCACTGATGTATACCGTGGACATCGGAGACAGCATAATAAGGCGCCATGCTGACCAAATCATCAAGTCATCCGAAAAGGGACAACCTACACCACCACTCTATACATCTAACGATGAAGTAGAGATACCCATATCTACCTCCGATCCGGTGATACTGGAGCCCGATGAACCCGACACTGGCCTTCAAGCCGAATCAGCCTTGCCAGAAGAACCTACTACACCACCAGAAACTACTACACCCCCGAGGCGTTATCCGGACCGAGTCAGGAAGCCTCCTGAGAGACTAACTTATAATTAATTAATACAGCAATGTATATTATTTTGCATATAACATGTAATTAATAATTACTTAAAATATGATGTACTAGTTAGCTAGAAGGGGAGGAATTGTGGTGTATGTGCCTTTAAGAGCAATTATGGTGTATGTGCCTTTAAGAGCCCCAGGTGTGCGTAATGCTGGTAATTGCCACTTGGGCTATATAAGCCTGTGTATTGTGTATATCCTTTAGAAACCCCCCCCAGACTTGCTTAGTAAATACCTATGAACCAACTCCTGTCTTCAGTGTCTTTATCTACACACGGACACTACACCCCCGACAGAGGGTTTACGGACAGAGGATGAGCTACCTCAACATGAGTGAGCAGCAGTGCCAAAGGAGGCTGAGACTTTCGCGAGAGGTTGTCCAAGAGATCTGCGGACTGCTGCAGCAAGACCTGGTGCCCAGAGGAATGGGTGGACATCCCTTACCAGTGGCTGTCAAAGTCACCACCGCACTCAGCTTCTTTGCCTCAGGTTCCTTCCAGGGATCATCAGCAGACATCAGCGGCATCTCCCAGTCGGCTGCCCACAGTTGCATCACGCAGATTACCGATACCCTTTTCGCAAAGGCCCACAATTACATCCAGTTCTCAAGGGATCAAGCAAGTATAACCGCCCGTTCGGTTGGCTTTGCAAATATGGCAGGCATGCCAATGGTGCAGGGCATCATAGACTGCACACATGTGTCCCTTAGAGCACCCCATCACAACCCAGCTATCTTTGTCAACCGATAGGGCTTCCACTCCCTCAACGTACAGCTGGTGTGTAACCACAAGAAGGAGTTCTTGCATGTTTGCGCCAAGTTCTGTGGTAGTTGCCATGACTCTTTTATCCTGTGGCACTATAGTGTTCCTTCGCTTTTCAATCCCCCAAACCAACTTAATGGATGGCTCCTTGGTGACAAAGGCTACCCTCTGAAGAAGTGGCTAATGACGCCGATCAGGAGGCCAGCTAACGAGGCTGAAGAGCGCTACAACGCCAGCCACACTTCGATCAGGTCCATCATCGAGCAAACCGTTGGGTTGTTGAAGATGCAATTCCGTTGCCTTGACTGTTCAGGTGGAGCCCTGCAGTATACATCATACAGGGTCTCCAGAATGGTCGAGGTCTGCTATGCACTGCACAACGCACAGCGTCGTGGCTTGCAGCTTCCTGATCAGCAAGTGGCTCAGTTCCAGCCCTCCTTAGATGAGGATGAATAGGAGGAGGAGGCTGAGGAGGAAGAGGATCTGGAGGAGGAGGAGCAGAAGGAGGAGAAGGAGCAGAAGGAGGTCAGAGTGCCGGTGTATCGACCAGCAGCAGCGGCAGCACGCGAGCACATGGCTGCCCGGGATGCAAGGGATGAACTTATCCTGGCCAGATGTGCATAGGTTGCCCAAGTTGGCACATATCCTTGGCTCCATCATAAGATATCATTGACAATGGACATGACTCTCTGGCCTCCTTTCACTCAGGCCACCAACCTGACAATGCAAGTGTGGCGGAGCCCGCAATGTGGAGCAGCCTAAGGCGAAAGAACAGATGCCATAACGTCAACATTTTGGCATAGAAACATAGAAAAATAGGAGCAGGAGTAGGCCATTCGGCCCTTCGAGCCTGCTCCGCCATTCAATATGATCATGGCTGATCCTTTATCTCAATACCATATTCCCGCTCTCTCCCCATACCCCTTGATGCCTTTTGTGCCTAGAAATCTATCTATCTCCTTCTTAAATATATTCAGTGACTTGGCCTCCACAGCCTTCTGTGGTAGAGAATTCCACAGGTTCACCACCCTCTGAGTGAAGAAATTTCTCCTCATCTCAGTCCTAAATGTCCTACCCCGTATCCTGAGACTGTGACTGTAGTGTATGTACCCGTCTACCTTTAAGGGAACGATTGAGTGTAACTGTTCACCTTTAAGAGAACTACTTTAGGTGTGGCACTATTTGATTGGCTTCTGTATACGGTAATACCGACAGTGACCACACCAGTATATAAGTGATGTTACAGGATAACTAGGGCAGATTCGCCCTGACCCCTGAATAGTAAAGACCTGTTTGTTTGTACTTCAAAAGTCTGTGTATTTATTTACTGCACAACCCACAGACTTTACAGTGGCGACGAGTCCGATCGTACCCTGCGGCAAGAATAGCAAAGTAACAAAGAGCGTCGAAGAGAGGCAACCGCCCTCGTCGTGCTACCGAAAGAAAACACGAGGCTACAACAACAGAAAGTGTGGTACTTTACAGAAGCTGGAAGACTAGCAACAAAAGCTTCATCAGCAACAGGCACTGATTACCCTGCTACCACGGTGTGGAGTGAGCCGACCAGCAAGAAACAAGGCGGCCGAAGAGACTGTGAGTAGGGGAAGGGGTAGAAGTATCTGGAGGAGAAGGGCAGAGCACTCGACCTCGGTCGAGGGGGAGCTGTACCGGCCAAAAGTCGGGTCCAACGGCGTCGGGTGACAGCCGGACCGCGATCGGCGGGGAAAATCCGGGCAGCGACCGCAGCCACGAAGCGCTGAACCTGCGAGTAGGCGCGGGAGGAGAAACCCAGCCGCAGCCGGGGAGGGAAACACCGGTCTGCGAGAGGGCTGGGGAGGCGAACGGGAACCGTGCGGGTGAGAGCCGGGTGCGGAGTGAGAGACTGCAAGGAGCCAGTCCAGCGGCTGAGCTGTTCTCCACCAACGGGGTACTCAGAGCTGGCAAAACCGAACGTGCGGGAGTGGGAGAGCGAACAGGAGCCGAGAACGGGGAGAGAGACTGCGCGAGAGCCAGTCCAGCGGCTGAACTGTCCTCTGTTAACGGGGTGTACCCAGCGCCGATAGAGCCGTGCGGGCGGGAGGAAAAGACAGAGCCGAGTAAGGGGAGCTGTGCGAGAGCCAGCCCAGCGGCTGAACCTGTCCGCTGTGGGGAAAGCGTACCCCTTACACCAGGGAGAAACGCGGAAAGCCGCCATTAGGCGGAGAAGACGACAGAGGCGGGAAACCGCCATTGAAGTGGGCGGGGAGAGAAAGGAAGAGCGGGAAACCGCCATTTTCGCGGGAAAAGAACCGCCATCTTAACTGCCATTGAAGTGGGCAGAGAGAGAGAGAGAGAAGGGAAGAGCGGGAAACCGCCATTTTCGCAGGAAAACCGCCGTTTTAGAAAAAAAAAAGATAATAAATAATACTTAAAGAAATACTGTGCTGCTTCAAAGAAAGAAAGATGCCTAAGCGAGGGAATTTTAACGATTTTAATTCTGAAATAGCAGACTGGGCCACGTACGTGGAACGCATAGAGATCTATTGTGAAGCCAACAAAATAGAGGAAGACGACAAGGCGATAACATTGCTAAACTCGATGGGGGCAAAAACATATGGGCTCTTGAAGCATCTAATAGCACCAGCTAAACCAGCGGATCAGACCTTCGAAGAAATTGTGGCTGTGCTGAAGGACCACTTGAACCCCACACCGTTGATGCTGGCTGAGCGATTCAAATTCTACGCAAGAACGCAGAGGAAAGATGAAAGCAATGCGGAATACTTGGTCGAACTGCGTAGGCTAGTGAAATACTGCCAGTTCGGAGGGAATCTGACAGAGGCACTGCGGGACAAGTTCGTATGCGGATTGTCCAAAGAAGGAACGCAGAAGCGACTACTGGAAGAAAACGACCTCACACTGGACAGGGCTGTCCTCATAACTGCATCACACGAAGCCGCAGCGAAAGGAACGGCCGAAATGCAGCTAAAGGCGGCGGCACTCGGGGTGGACCAAATTACTTCGAGCACAACAAAATGCTACCGTTGTGGGAAGACCACGCACGACCAGAATCACTGCTGGTTTAAGAACCAAGAGTGTCGGAAATGTGGCAAACTGGGTCACATCGCGAAGGTATGCCGGTCCGGGAAAAAGACCAACAATCAACGGAAGCCACCACAAGAAAAGTACAACAGGGTACACAAGGTGGCTGAAAAGAGTTCAGACGAACAGAATTCAGACTCAGACCCAAACAACCAGGAGCTGGGTAGTCTGAAGATCCACAATGTGGGGAAAGAAACTGATCTACAAACGATTTGGGTCGTACTAAAAATAGCTGGAGTCCAAGTACGAATGGAGCTGGACACTGGATCAGCTCTATCAGTCATCAACCGAAGGGACTACCATCAGCTGTTCTCTCACATACCTTTGAGAAATACCAAGTTCGTATTACAGACATACACGGGGCATAATATATACCCCATGGGGAAAATAAGAGTCAAGGTGAGAGATAGAGGGAAAGAACACCCAAGAATGAATTTGTATGTATTACCTGAGGGAGGACCACCACTTCTAGGACGGGAGTGGATTAAGAAAATAGACATGGAATGGCACTACCTAAAAGCCATAAGGAGGATTCGGTGCAAGCTATCAGCTCAGATTCTGAGATGGATGACGATAAGACCAATTCAAATATGCATAACAAGGCTAAAGGGGACTTGCCGACGATGGGGAAGGAAACAAAGACATGCAGAAAGACTTATGTCACCAAGAAGAATAAAGTTACAGAGCAGAACTCCAGGTTGACAGAGAATTCTGAGCCTGTTCAAGCTAAGGATTCATCCACGATGGAAGAACACCGAGCTCGGACTCAAACTTATGTCAAAGTACGACAACAATTAGAACAGTGGAGTGACCGTCTCGTACAAGAGATGAAAAATATGGAAAAGTTCTGGGACACTGAATGGGAGAACCTGGAAAGACAACAGAGACAGCTAGCTCGAGAAAAGAGCGACCATAGAGCCATCGTGGCCAAGTACCGATCACATCTCCCTGAAACTGTTCAGGAACTAGACTATTTACAGAACGACCTAAAGGAAGAGGAATCTTCAGGAAGCCAAGATTTTATCCCAGTTCATCTCTACGACTCGTTGCAAGCAGAGTGTAACAAGTTGAAGGAACAGTATGAACGGGCCCAGACTACAATCCTGGAAGGGGTTAACTCGGCAACCTCCGAAAAGCTAGTTTTAGTGAAAGCATATGAACAACTAAAGTTTGAACATGAGCGAGAATTACAAAGGCTGCAGGAAATGTTTGACGAGCTCCAGGCCAAGACAGACTCATCGGTAGAGATTCCATCCGTAGATGGAAAATTAGAGGTGGAAGACATAGCAGAACGTGAAATTCAAGATGTCCAAGAACTCGTTAAATTATTGAAGGAAACCCAAGACAAATATGAGGCGGCAATGGCAGAGGTCCAACAACTTGAAGAACATATTCAACTAGGAATCCGGGCAGTGGAAGGAAAGGCCAATGGAAGGAACACAGAGACTGTAGGAATGGCCCCTGATCAGGAGTTAGAGAACACCAAGGCGCAATTTCTTCGAGCGCTTAAAACCAAAGGACCGGAGGAAAGGAAGGTGAAAACATTGGAGGGAAAGGTGGATGAAATGGAGAAGGCGCTAATCCACAGTGTCCCCGTAGAAGAGTTAACGGCCAGCCAACTCTTATACACGCTGAGGGACAAGACTCCAAAATGGGAACACGAGTTTCAGGTTTCAAAGGGAAAGAATTCGGAGCTTCCAAAAGTCACGGAGAGAGCTGAGGGGGCAACACAGCTTGCACATGGATGTCAAAAGTATGCTGAATTACGTCAAGGGGAACAGAAGAATGCGGAAACAGCTACTTCAGTAGAAGGATTAAATAGCCTGATAACGGAATCCCCGATGGAAGGGAAGGTGTTGAACTCACAAATGAGGCCAGGCGTGAAGGAATGGCAGACATCCCAGGAAGAGCGGGATGAAATTGAATGCTTGAAGAAGTCTTTTCAAGAAAGATGGTCAGAGAAGGAACCACCGTCGTCTAACGTCCAGTTGGATAAGAAGGAAGTAGAAGGGCCCCTCACTGGCCTAACTCGGGACGACCCCGAATACTATCATGACCTATTGAGTGACACTGAATATTACGAGGATCTGGTCTGCCCAGTTTGTGATGAAAACTCCCAAAGTACAGAAATCCGCATGAAGCACTTAAGGTCTAATGAACATAGAGAGTTGGTGGCGCTACAGATGGCCGCAGAGAAAGGAGCTCCGAGAGTTTCAAAAAGGCAGAAAAGAAAAAGAAGAAGCAGGAGATAATAACTGTCTAAAATACTATCATCTCAGGCGGGACACCATGAAAGGAGCTAAATTAGTTGAAAACCCGAAAATTATCAAGACAGCCAGTTGGTTGTAAAAGTCCGCACTGCTGGTTCAACAGGATGGAAGGTCAAGCTGTTACGTTAAGAAAAAGGCTATGGAGGAGTCACGCTAGCCATGTGAACCGGCTACACCAAAGCGATGCTGTTCGGAATGAGTCAAGATCAGAGACTGAATCTATGAACTGTTTCCGCAGAGACTGAACCTGTGAACTGTTTCCACCGAAAGTATATCTGTAAACTGTTTTATATGACGTTGACTCCACCGGAATTATCTCTGTAAATTGTTTGTTCTCCACCGAGAGTATATCTGTAAATTGTTATGTGAAGTTGAAGATATGTATGTTTAACGGGGACCCTGTAAGTAATAAGCTAAAAAGGGAGGATTGTAGTGTATGTACCCGACTACCTTTAAGGGAACGATTGAGTGTAACCGTTCACCTTTAAGAGAACTACTTTAGGTGTGGCACTATTTGATTGGCTTCTGTATACGGTAATACCAACAGTGACCACACCAGTATATAAGTGATGTTACAGGATAACTAGGGCAGATTCGCCCTGACCTCTGAATAGTAAAGACCTGTTTGTTTGTACTTCAAAAGTCTGTGTATTTATTTACTGCACAACCCACAGACTTTACAGTGACCTCTCGCTCTAGAACCCCCAGCCAGGGGAAACATCCTCCCTGCATCCAATCTGTCTAGCCCTGTCAGAATTTTAAACGTTTCAATGAGATCTCCTCTCATTCTTCTAAACTCTAGTGAATACAGGCCTCGTCGACCCAATCTCTCCTCATACGACAGTCCTGTCATCCCAGGAATCAGTCTGGTGAACCTTCACTGCACTCCCTCTATGGCAAGTAAATCCTTTCTTAGGTAAGGAGACCAAAACTGCACACAGTACTCCAGGTGTGGTCTCACCATGGCCCTGTACAACTGTAGTAAGACATCCTTGCTCCTGTACTCATATCCTCGTGCAATGAAGGCCAACATACCATTTTGCCTTCCTAACTGCTTGCTGCAACTGCATGTTTGCTTTCAGTGACTGGTGTACAAGGACATCCAGGTCCCTTTGTACATCAGCATTTCCCAAACTAGCACCATTTAAATAATACTCTACCTTTCTGTTTTTCCTACCGAAGTGGATAACTTCACATTTATCCACATTATACTGCGTCTGCCACATACTTGCCCACTCACTCAACTTGTCTAAATCGCCTTGAAGCCTCTTTGCATCCTCCTCACAACTCACAATCCCATCTAGTTTCATGTCATCAGCAAACTTGGAAATATTACATTTGGTACCCTCATCCAAATCATTGATATATATTGTGAATAGCTGGGGCCCAAGCACTGATCCCTGCGGTACCCCACTAGTCACCGCCTGCCACCCCGAAAAAGACCCATTTATTCCTACTCTCTGTTTCCTGTCTGTTAACTAATTTTCAATCCATGCCAGTATATTACCCCCAATCCCATGTGCTTTAATTTTGTACACTAACCTCTTATGTGGGACTTTATCAAAGGCCTTCTGAAAATCCAAACACACCACATCTACTGGTTCTCCCTTATCTATTCTATTAGTTACATCCTCAAAAAACTCCAGTGGGTTTGTCAAACATGATTTCCGTTTCATAAATCCATGTTGACTTTGTCTAATCCTGTTGATATTTTTTAAGTGTCCTGTTATCACATCCTTTATAATAGACTCTAGCATTTTCCCTACTACTGATGTTAGGCTAACCGGTCTGTAGTTTCCTGTTTTTTCTCTCCCTCCTTTTTTAAATAGTGGGGTTACATTTGCCACTCTCCAATCTGCAGGAACTGTTCCATAATCTATAGAATTTTGGAAGATGACAACCAATGCATCCACTATTTCCATGGCTATCATCAAATCATGTTAATGCTTTCCAACAGGGATGGCATTTCATCAATACACAGAAACATTCACCCAATCTGCACACAGATCTGGAGGTTATATCCTTTGCCAGCTGGACCCGCACAGCCTTGGTTTCTTTGGGAGGCCTCCTCCTCCCAGATGAGTGGAAGAGCACCTCCCTGCTAGCTGTCAACCCCTCAAACAGCATTTGCAGCGCCTCATCCGAGAGCCTCGGGGAGGCCCTTGCCTTGGAATTGGACATAGTGCTTTCTCAGAATATATTGCAGGAGGTGCAGCATCAGTAGAAATCCAGTGGAATGATCCAAGGCAGCAGAGGCGAGTTTCAGTCCCAAAACACTAATTGACCAAGGGCATCCCACACCTCTGAAATCAAGTGGCCAATCAGGGGAAAATCACAATTTTTTGAAAACTATCAGAGGAGGCGGGTTTCAAACCCACCCAAACCGAAACCCGCCTCCATCTCGTCTCCAGTGGGAAAATCGCCCCCATGTTTCCACCCTGTTTGCACTTGATCCACATTTCTTGGGGCCTGCCAGATGGAATGGGTGGCACCTGCCTGAAATAGGCAGTAGCATTTAAATGGTTAGGGCAAGGGGCTGTAAGGAAAAATGTCCTATATGTCTGTACAAGGCCGTGGTATGGTCCTATCTGGAAAACTGTTACATAGGATTTCCAGTTATCAGGGACAGTGCAGAAAAGTACAACCAAAGCTTAAAACATCTGAGCAAAAGGAGAGCTTGAAGAGACTGAGATTATTTATTCTGCAGAAGGGAACACTCAGGAGTGCATTATTCAGGATTTTATGATTCTTAAGAACATAAGAACATAAGAAGTAGGAGCAGGAGTAGGCCAATCGGCCCCTCGAGCCTGCTCCGCCATTCAATAAGATCATGGCTGATCTGATTCTAACTGCCAATCCACTATCACAGAACCATCTCCTGCATCTAACACAATTAGACACACGAAATAGGAGCAGGATCAGGCTACACGGCCCCTGGGCCCGCTCCGCTACCCACAGGGCCATGACCGATCCAAACCTAGACTCATGTCCAAATTCCTGCCCGCTCCCCGTAACCCTTAATTCCCTTTACTTCTAGGAAACTGTCTATTTCTGTTTTAAATTTATGTAATGATGTAGCTTCTACAGCTTTTTGGGGCAGCATATTCCATGGACCTACCACCCTCTGAGTGAAGTAGTTCCTCCTCATCTCAGTTTTGAAAGAGCAGCCCCTTATTCTAAGACTATGCCCCCTAGTTCTAGTTTCACCCATCATCGGGAACATCTTCCCTGCATCCACCCGATCCAACCCCTTCACAATCTTATATGTTTCAATAAGATCGCCTCTCATTCTTCTGAACTCCAATGAGTAGAGTCCCAATCTACTCAACCTCTCCTCATATGTCCATCCCCTCATCCCCGGGATTAACCGAGTGAACCTTCTTTGTACTGACTCGAGAGCAAGTATGTCCTTTCTTAAGTATGGACACCAAAACTGTACGCAGTATTCCAGGTGCGGTCTCACCAATATCTTGTACAACTGAAGCAATACCTCCCTATTTTTATATTCTATCCCCTAGCAATGAAAGCCAACATTCCATTGGCCTTCTTAATCACTTGCTGCACCTGCATACTAACCTTTTGAGTTTCGTGCACCAGGACCCCCAGATCCCTTTGTACTTCAGTACTTTCCAGTTTCTTGCCATTAAGATAATAACTTGCTCTACGATTTTTCCTGCCAAAGTGCATAACCTCACACTTTCCAGTATTGTATTCCATCTGCCAAATCTCTGCCCACTTACTTAGCCTGTCTATGTCCCCTTGAAGGTTTTTTGTGTCCTCCTCACTCACTACTTTCCCCCTCATCTTAGTATCATCTGCAAACTTTGATATGTTACACTCAGTCCCCTCCTCCAAATCGTTAATATAGATTGTAAAGAGTTGGGGACCCAGCACTGACCCCTGCGGAACACCACTAGTTACTGATTGCCAGTCTGAGAATGAACCATTTATCCCAACTCTCTGCCTTCTGTTAGATAGCCAATCTCTATCCATGCCAGAATATTACCCCCAATCCCGTGATTTTTTATCTTAAGCAATAATCTTTTGTGTGGCACCTTGTCAAATGCCTTTAAGGGAATGGATAAATTGAACCCCGCAAACTCTAGCATCACGGAACATGTGCGACTGTCCGCATGGGTTCTCTCGCACTCTTACACCGTTTTCCCTGGGTTCGTGTAGCTATTCTGCCAAAGTTACAGCAGAAGGGGGGTGGGGGGGGCGTTGGGGAGAGAACCCCCTGCGGAAATTCACCCCCATAGACTCAGGCTTAGAAGAGGGATGTTCCACAGACAGTTCAGATTTAACAACTTTATGCAGAAGGTGGGGAATGTGTAAAATATACCACATGGAAAAGCACAATCTCTCACCGCAATGTAAAATCTTATGCTTAGGATCAATTCCACCCTCACATCAAAAATTATAGCAATTTAAATGATATTCTATTCAGTACAATCCCTTGGCCCTTCTTTCTCTCCTGCAATTACTTGTTAATCAAATCTCAGTGTGATTAGGATCTTCATGGCTGCAAATCAGCTCAATTGTTGGCTATGGATTTTCTAAGGATTATGTTAGTGGATGTGTTCAAGATGTAGGGAATTATTTATTTATTTTTAAATGGTAAGTAAACACAATTGACTCATACTTGGAAACATGGTGGTATAAGAGTCCTGCTGAGGCCTTTTGAGGTTATAAAGGGTGGAATTTCAAAGGTATGTGGGAATACCCCTGACACACGCCTGTGACATGCGGGAGGGGTGGGCAAACAATCTGCCCTCAAGCCGCCCACCCACTGGAAAAGAGCATCTCCAAAAAAATACAAGTGGAATCCCAACAGAACTGGGTTCTGCTCTATTTTCTAGCCCCCTGATCCAGAGATCCTTTGAAATTCCTCCTTGGCCCAGCGTGGAATTTTGGGCTATTGTTCTTTCTTGTTGGCTTCTCTGTTGCAGAAAGTGTACACTTGTAGCTAACCCATTTTGCAGTCATTTTAAATACCCTGGATTCCTCATGAAGCAAGTTCCTCATCTCAGTCTGGCTGTCAGAGAGAAATGTTAAGCAAAGGTGATGCATTTCCCCACTTGTGGAAGGGAATAATCAGAATCTGCATCCATCTGGCATTGGGTAAAGTGACACAGAAAATGGCGGTTGGCCAAAAAGAGAAAAACTTTCAAAAAAGAAACTGAGGAAAAATATGTAAAAATCAAAAAGCCTTAATGTGAACTATTTGTTTTGTTATTTTTAATCATTGTTATAGCAAAAACTAGGGAAACTATGTTAAATTAATTCAGGTGTATCATCCACATTTCTTATGATAAATCAGAATTGATCTTAAAAATATTACACCATATTAATCCACCGACACAGCAAGCTGTCCATACAAGGCTATCTTGTCTATATCAACAGCTGCCACCAGAACAGCACAGCATGAGGCACTGGTGACAGCTGCAGATAAAAAATATATTTTAAAATTTGTAAAATTCACTAATTACCATACTTCTTGCTTAATAATGTAGATCTTTATGCAAATAAGCAGGTTATGCAATTAAGCAATCATCATTTAAATGAATGCTGAAGTTGACATACAGTGTGCCATTCTGCTATATTTACATTAGGATATTTAATAAAAGTGCTTTGGGCCCATTACTCATAATGGAAATGCTCTAAAATCATTAAAATACTGCAGAGTACTATAACACCACATAAATTCCCTCTACATTTTGGTTTATTTTTGATTGATGCTGGATTGATCAGGCAGCTTAAACAGAAATGAACAGAGCTAGCTGTGAAAAAATATTAATTTTAAATAGGCAAAGACACACCATACAGACAGAAATTTCATTCAAATAAGAGGCTATGGCAACAAAAATATTCAATTAAGCAAGTCACAACTGAATACAAAATAATGGGAGTCAAACCATAGCTTTAGACGTTTATGCAAATAAGCAGCTCTTAAAGTGAAGTTCAAGAGTTAAATCAAAAGGATACAATTTCCTCATTTGGTCAAGTACAATGCATGTGATAGTCAGAAGTGAATCTAGTGAGAGTGCATTCATCTACCAAAACAGATGGACCACAAAATCCTGTTATATCTAATGATTCAGGGCAGACTTATGCTGATGTTTGTTCGAACCAGCTTTGTACCTGGCAGGAATAGTTATACTCGTCTTGACTTCAGAATCCCTTTTACTGACTTGCTAAACTATAGTTAGCCTTGCAGCTTTAAAAAGTGCTCAGCGGTCATTTCAACCTTTGCTAAGGCAGAAGGGGGAGAGAGCTAAGAAGTGACAAGCTAAAAGTGTGCAGGTGAGTGATGGTAGAGCGCAGCACCAGACACCCTGTATGTTGGCTGCTGATGTGAAGGTGGTGCTCCATAAGGATGGCCTTCCTTGCCATTTGATAGCACTATTCCCATAAATCTGTAATGCATAATGCCTGGGAGGATGTGCAGGCTGCTTTCAGACTACAGCTGACCGGTGCGATCACTGAAAGTGCCAGCCATATGCTGCCTGGTCACTGAAGGTGATCTAGCAGCACATGGCACATATCTGGATCTCTGATCACCTAGACCCTATGAAAACAGTTTCCCCCATGATCGTCGCCACACAATTTAAGTCTTCATACATAATCAGTGGCATCTTGGTGGGTACAGCCATCAGGCTATGCTGACTGTTAATCACCCAGGCATGCCTCTTTTCATGCCATACCACTGAAAACATGACAATCCGGAACTGGTATGCTCCTGAAGAAACATCCAGCATTACAGTTACTCAGATATTCCCAGCTTATCTTTGTCATTGGGCCTGCTGACCCAGCTTCCTTTGGGAATAGGAGCCGCTGCTTATGCTTGGCCAAAGTGAGGTATTTGCCCCGATCTGTAGATGTGGACGCATGTGTATCAGAGGGTGGGCAGATAACACTTCTAATGTAGCCTGACCTGCTGGGCAATGCTCCTTTGTCCTACTTTCCTCCCTCAAAAAAGCTCTGATGTGGGTTCCCATGAGAAACTGACTGGTGACAGTAATTTGCTGCTGGCAAAAAAATAGATGCAGTGCAACTACTGGCTCAAAGGCTCTCGAGAGCCCAGCGCCAGAATGGATCTCTGCCTATTTCTCCAATCGGGTTCATGACCTGATGAGATAACGCAGCCCAAAAACTGCTCAGAAAAGCCTCATGTCCGATATTGGTACATTCTTAAATTCAGCAGGTTGCAGAATTTCAGTTAGGGCAGTTTTTATGATGTTCAAATTAAACCCTCTCTTTCCTTTTGGTGTTGCTGCCTAAGTCATGTGGATTATAGCAAACAGCAAGGCATTCTATACGACTTGAGTTTCACAGGCACTGATTTTCTAAAAGTGAGAAGTTGTGTCATTTGATCATAAACATTTATTTAGACTTATCTATTTGTTCTAATTTTGAATCTGTTTCAGCTAGCACAGTGCTAGTGGAAAATACTTTGAAGAGACACTGAGAGCTTGTCTGCAGTGGTAGCATCAACTCTTGTCCTTGTGGACTCCCAGCCTGTCAGTGATTTGTGGAAGAGGCTGCCATGAATTCTCAGAATTAATACTAATCACAGACCCATCGCACACAGCAAATTTTACCCCCAAGATTTTAGCAAGGCTTTTGACAAGGTCCCACATGGCAGACTGGTCAGAAAAGTAAAAGCCCATGGGATCCAAGTGTAGGGGGTGGTGTGGGGTGGCGCGTACGCCCAGTCAGTTATGCCTCTGACTGTTTATGAGCAGTTCAAATCGCTCACACGCCCCTGGGTTCTAGACACCGGACTTAGGTACAGGTGGCAATACAGAAAAGACTCGAGTAGACAGGTGGTTGGTGTTGTGTATGTACCTTTAAGGGAATAACTGGTCTCAGACTGCAGTACCGGCAGTGACCACCCCTGTATAAAAGGCCCTAGCAGGCTTCTGTAGTTTCAGTTTCCAGGTTGTCTCCATTCAGTAAAGACTTGTTATAATCAACTCCTGTAGTCCGTGTCTCAATTATACATGGACATAATAGTTGGATGTAAGCAAAATCAAGATTTTTATTGAAGAAGAAATTAACACAATCTTATGAAAAGTTACTAGTATAAACTTTACAGGCAAAATTCAAAATAACTATACTTATACAGGGAATGGGGAACACATGGCACATCGAGGGAAAACAAACTATCTTAACAATCCCCTTATCCTTATCCCACCCCCTATACCTAACTAGATTTAGCTATGAGGGTTCAGAATTCATGCTCACCAATCAAAAGATCTGCTGAATTCAAAACACCGGTGGGGTTTGGGGTTCGCTCTTTGTGCTCTCTGGAGCCTGCCGTCGTCACGTGGTCTCGGGATGCTGCAAGGGCGTTGTCCAGGTACAAGTACCCCAAAGTTAAAGTCTCTGCTTGGGTACTTTACCTCGCAGGGATGATGGTTCTTCTTCCTCAGCCGGCAGTTGGAGTTTGCATGAAGATAGTCGCAGGTCAGCTGGACTGAAGGCCTGATTATTCGAAGCTTTTCTTCAATCGTCTTTCCATTCGTCTTCTTCACCACCTCGCCTCATCGCGTCCCACCCCGCCTGCCTCGCCTGGCCTGGTTTGTCCGTGTCCGCCTGGCGCAATGCCGGGCGTCCCTGATGGAATGGGGAAGGCACAGGCAGTGGCCGGGCGGTAAGCGCGGGACGGGGGAAGAGCAGTAGCCACGAAGGTGAGGGACCGGAGCAGGAGCCGGGAGCAAGGGCAGAGAGCAGAGAGAGGTTGCTAGTGGGCCTACAATTTTACTCCTTTGGACGGCCCTTATCTGCGCGCCAAATCAGGTTAGTTCTTTGTCCCAATCTTGGCAGGCTAGTTTAAATAATTATAGCAATTTAAACTAACTGTTTTTAGATGGCCGGTAATCGCACCTACTGGCCCGATTCCTGATTTGCTTTTGTTATTAATACATCTTAATCAGCCTGCCCAGCTTCGATGGCTTCCCTAAGCTGTTTCTGATTATTTATGCAAACAACTTGATGGCCTTAAGTATAGGCCTCACTGGTTTTGATCTGTCTCCGATTTGACTTAATGCATAATTCAAAGCCCTGTCTGCTTTCAAAACACAAAAAGTCTCTCTTCACAGAAAATTGCAGCCTGGGTTTCGATTTCCCAAAAACTGCTTGTGCCACAGAGTCCAAACTTTTAAAATCTTGCAGGCTTTTGGCCACGAGGTGCGAACGCCATCTTGGGTACCCCTTTTCATTAAAATGTCCATGCAGGGTCCCTTTTCTTATTAATAACCTTTGGGGAAATGTAGAAATTTTGCGAATCTTACACAAGGGAAAGTGGCACGTTGGATCCAAAATTGGCTCAATGGCAGGAAGCAAAGGATAATGGATGGTGGGTGTTTTTGTGACTCGAAGGCTGTTTCCAGTGGGGTTCCACAGGGCTCAGTATTAGGTCCCTTGCTTGTTGTGGTATATATCAATGATTTAGACTTCAATGTAGGGGGCATGATTCAGAAGTTTGCAGATGATACAAAAATTGGCCGTGTGGTTGATAGTGAGGAAGATAGCTGTAGACTGCAGGAAGATATCAATGGACTGGTCAGATGGGCAGAAAAGAGACAAATGAATTCCATCTGGAGGAGTGTGAGGTAATGCATTTGGGGAGGGCTAACAAGGCAAGGGAATACATAATAAATGTTAGAAACTGAGAAGTATAGAGGAACAGATGGACCTTAGAGTGCATGTCCACAGATCCCTGAAGGTAGCAGGGCAGGTAAATAAGGTAGTTAAGAAGGCATATGGGATACTTTACTTTATTAGCCAAGGCATAGAATATAAGAACAGGTATAAAAACTGTATAAAACACTAGTTAGGTCACAGCTAGAGTACTGCGTACAGTTCTGGTCACCACATTACAAGAAAGGTGTGATTGCACTAGAGAGGGTACAGAGGAGATTTACGAGGATGTTGCCGGGACTGGAGAATTTTAGCCAGGAGGAAAGACTGGATAGGTTGGGGTTTTCTTTGGAACAAAGGAGGCTGAGGGGAGACTGAATTGAGGTATATAAAATTATGAGGCGCCTAGATAGCGTGGATAAGGAGGACCAATTTCTCTTAATAGAGGCCAATAACTAGGGGGCAGATATTTAAAGTAATTGATAGAAGGATTAGAGGGGAGTTGAGGAGAACCTTTTTCACCCAGAGGGTGGTGGGTGTCTGGAACTCACTGCCTGAAAGGGTGGTAGAGGCAGAAACCCTCATCACATTTAAAAAGTACTTGGATATGCACCTGAAGTGCCCTAACCTACAAGGCTACGGACCAGGAGCTGGAAAGTGGGATTAGGTGGGATAGCTCTTTATCGGCCAGTACATACACGATGGGCCGAATAGCCTCCTTCTGTGACGTAAATTTCTATGATTCTATAAGAATCCATTCACAGGAAGGTAGCTCCTTTTCTTTGGTTGTCATTCCCAGCATGGCATCAATCCATGTGCACATTTTAGCTGTGATCCTTTCCCAATAAAAAAATCAACAAGATGGGTTGTTTAACAAATGGAAGTTGTTAAAACTGTTCTCGATTCGGTTAATCTAAATATCAGTGAGCAGACATACTTCTGCAAAACTGTTGTCACCCATTCGCAGTAACACATAATTGACCAAGAAGGGTTCACTGATTTGGAAGAAGATGCATAACTGGAAACCATATGATGTCGCAATGAACGCATATGTTACAATCAAAATCTGAAAGGTAGCAGGATTAACTTATTTACTTATTTAAACAATACTATTAATTATACAATGTGCTATGATTCAAGGCATTTCTTCAATTCCATGTTATAATATTAAACATTTTAATGTGAAACTGCCTATGATGCAAATGACGCTTGGATTTTAAAGATAGCGTAATTGTTGGGTTAAAATAATCCAAATATTTTACTTTAAATGATCATTATTATTTTCCACAGTCCCTTTAACTAATTATTTTATGACAGCAAAAATGAAAATGAAATCATCGAAACAGATGAAAATATCACTGTTCCTACTCTGCACCTACAGTGACTAATATCAGGGACAAGCTAATTGGGTGGCACAGTACAACACAAGTCTATCAAATCCAAGCTCATTCTGAACTGTGAAGATGTTATTTTCTGCTCTCTTTCTCAGGGTAGAAGGGAAAGAGGTGAAGAAGAGAAAAAGCTGCTTCAGTTTTTCACGTTTTCATTTCACTACATGACAAACCTAATAATGACCGAAAGGGTAAATTTTCACTTTTATCGGCCAGCAGTAACAGTGGAAATTCTCCTTTACGTTTGGTTTGACCTCAGCCTAACAGAACTGGGCAAAACTTAGACAGGTTAATTCCAGAGTTGCCACCTTTTGCCAAGACCAAAAATGGACAGTGCGCAAGGCTTGGGAATCATGTTTGAATATGTGTGAGTTACGGATATCTGCTTTGCTGTTGATAAAAATTTATTGAAAATTGCAATTACCTATGTCGCCAAATCATAAAATACAGAAGTCAATGGAAAACGTGAACTGTATTTTAAAAAACAGACATTAGGGGAATGATTTTCTCCGTGTGCTGGGTATTGCAAAATTGTAAACCTGCTTATAAAGAATGGGTTTATAAGTTTGTTATATATAGTCACACAACACCAGGTTATAGCCCAACAGCTTTATTTGAAACCACAAGCTTTCGGAGCGCTGCCCCTTCATCAGGTGAAGTGAAGAGATGCATATAGTCACAGAACACTGCCAGATGATTACAGGTAAGCTTTCTAACTGCCCTTTATCACACCTCGGCAGAGAGATAATCACAGCAATCAAAGGCGTGAATGGTGTCCAAACAGGTCAGTCAGGAAAACATTATATCAAAGAACAATGAGGTGGGGTCACAAGGGGTCAAATGTTGCAGATGCTGGGGTCTGTATGAAAAACAAAGAACAAGCAAAATACAATATATAAAAAAAAAATGTTTTTGCTGGAAATCACAGCAGGTCCGGTCGCATCTGTGTAGAGAGAACAAGCCAACGACGACTCAAGTCTGGATGACTCTACTTCAGGTGGGGTTACATGTAGCGTGACATGAATCCAAGATCCCGGTTGAGGCCGTCCTCATGAGTGCGGAACTTGGCTATCAGTTTCTGCTCGACGATTTTGCGTTGTCGTGTGTCTCGAAGGCCGCCTTGGAGAATGCTTACCCGAAGATCGGAGGTTGAATGTCCTTGACTGCTGAAGTGTTCCCCGACTGGGAGGGAACACTCCTGCCTGGCGATTGTTGTGCGATGTCCGTTCATCCGTTGTCGCAGTGTCTGCATGGTCTCGCCGATGTACCATGCTCCGGGGCATCCTTTCTTGCAATGTATGAGGTAGACAAAGTTGGCTGAGTCACATGAGAATGTACCATGTACCTGGTGGGTGGTGTCCTCACGTGTGATGATGGTATCTGTGTTGATGATATGGCATGTCTTGCAGAAGTTGCTGTGGCAGGGTTGTGTGGTGTCGTGGTTGCTGTTCTCCTGAAAGCTGGGTAATTTGCTGCGAACGATGGTCTGTTTGAGGTTATGCGGCTGTTTGAAGGCGAGTAGTGCAGGCGTGGGGATGGCCTTAGCGAGACCAGGTAAGGCCTCAGTGTGAGAATCGGCGGGAATCGCGGGCTGAGCGGCTGTGTAAAGGCTCCCGAGACCCAGGTAAGGCTCTCCAATCTCCAATCTTGGAACTCGGAGGGAAGGAGAGAGGTAAAAAGTAATCCAAGTGTGACGTCACCAGAAAGCGAGTAAGTGATTGGTTGGTAAGTATTTCTCCCTTTTTAAGCTTAAATCTCTTTGGTTTATAATTTCTAAGGTGTGATATTCACCATCTAGAATCGGGGCAGAGGGTATTTAAGAATGATATTAATAAATTTAATTAATTACATAGAATGGGAGATCAGGTGATGTGTTGCTGCTGCAATATGTGGGAGCTGGTGGACACCATTGATGCTCACGGTGATCACATTTACAGTAAGTGTTGGCTGCTCGAGGAATTCCGGCTCCGTGTTGAAGAGCTGGAGTCCGAGCTTCAAACACTGAGACACATCAGGGAGGGGGAGAGTTACCTGGACTCTGTGTATCACGAGGTATTCACACCAATTAGATTAATTAATTCAGATGTAGTCCATGGCCAGGGTCAGGATGGTGTGACTAGAAGTGAGGCAGGTACGGGGATCCAGGAGGTAGTGTGGAGGAGCCGCAGCCCTTGCACTTGTCCAACAGGTTCGAGGCTCTTACTCCCTGTGAGGATGGGAACAGGGACTGCGGGGAGGATGAGCAACCTGGCCACAGCACCGTGGAGCGGGGGGCCATTCAAGTGGGGGGAGTTAAAAGAAATGTTGTAGTGGTAGGGGATAGTATCGTTAGGGGGATAGATAGAGTTCTTTGCAGCCGAGAGCGAGAGTCCCGAAGGCTGTGTTAAGGACATCTCCTCTGGACTGGAGAGAAACTTGGAGTGGGAGGGGGAGGATCCAGTTGTCGTGGTCCATGTTGGTACCAACGACATAGATAGGACAAGGAAGGAGGTTCTGCTGAGGTAGTTTGAGCAGCTAGGGGCCAAATTAAAAAGCAGAACCACAAGGGTATTACCTGAGCCACGAGCAAATTTGGCTAGGACAAATAAAATTAGAGAGTTAAATGCGTGGCTCAAAGACTGGTGTGGGAGAAATGGGTTTTGCTTCCTGGGACACTGGCACCAGTACTGGGGCAGGAGGGAGCTGTTCCGTTGGGACGGGCTTCACTTGGCCAGTGCTGGGACTAGAGTCCTGGTGGATCATATAACTAGGGCTGTAGAGAGGGCTTTAAACTAACTAGTGGGGGGGAGGTTCCTAGAGAGCAAATAATAAAAATAACAACAGAGAAGGTCATAGACTTAGGTAGCAGTGGGGAAATTAAAAGCCAGAGCGTGTCAGGAAGGGGCAGAAGGTATGGAGTAAAAGGTAAAGTAATAAAAAGGGCAAAAGCAGGAACTAAGTGTCACAAAACATCTTTGAAAGTTCTCTATCTGAATGCACGTAGCATTCGTAACAAAATAGACGAGTTAATGGCACAAATAACTACATATGGGTATGATCTTGTGGCCATTACAGAAACATGGCTGCAGGGTGACAATGCCTGGGAATTAAACATACCAGGTTATTTAACGATCAGGAAGGACAGGCAGGAAGGAAGGGGAGGTGGGGTGGCTATGTTAATAAAGGAAGGAATCACTGTAATACAGAGAAATGATATTGGGTCAAAAGATCAGGATAATGAAACAGTTTGGGTGGAGGTAAGGAATAATAAGGGGAAAAAAACACTAGTGGGCGTAGTCTATAGGCCTCCGAACAGTGGCAACTCTGTTGGACGGAGTATCAATCAGGAAATAGTTGAGGCTTGTAATAAGGGAACATCTATAATTATGGGGGATTTTAACTATCATATTAATTGGACAAATCAAATTTGGCAGGGCTGCCTTGAGGATGAGTTCATTGAGTGTATTAGGGATGGGTTTCTTGAGCAGTATGTAACTGAACCGACCAGGGGGCAAGCAACCTTAGATCTGGTCCTCTGTAATGAGACAGGATTAATTAAAAATGTCCTAGTAAAGGATCCCCTTGGAATGAGTGACCATAACATGGTTGAATTCCATATTCAATTAGAGGGTGAGAAGGTTGGATCTCAAACAAGCGTGCTAAGCTTGAATAAAGGAGACTATGAAGGTATGAGAGCGGAATTGAGTAGAGTGGATTGGGAAAATAGATTAAAGGGTAAGACGATACATGATCAGTGGAGTACATTTAAGGAGTTATTTTACAACTTCCAAAAAATATATATTCCACTGAGAAGAAAAGCGTGTCAAAGAAAAGACAGCCATCCGTGGCTAAGTAAAGAAATTAAGGATAGTATTTGTGGTAAACCACTGTTTGTATTCCACTGTGTACATGCCTGGACATGCCTCAGCTGACTCCTCCCACAAGTCCTAGTATAAAGGTGACTGCTCCCCAGCCCTTTGTATTTCTGGACCGGTTGACCACTCGAGGCAGACCTTCATTCTTTTGTTAATAAAAGCCTTTAGTTACTCTCTTAACTCTCAGTCTTTTATGAGTAATTGATAGCGCATCAGTATTCGACTAAAAACAAGGGCATATAAGGTAGCCAAATCTAGTGGGAGGATAGAGGATTGGGAAAACTTTAAAAGACAGCAAAAGATAACAAAAAGATTGATTAAGAAAGGGAAGATAGATTATGAAAGTAAATTAGCAAAAAATATAAAAACAGATAGTAAGAGTTTTTATAGTTATATAAAAAGAAAAAGGGTGGCTAAAGTAAATGTTGGTCCCTTAGAGGATGAGACCGGGAAATGAATGGTGGGAAATATGGAGATGGCAAAAACACTGAATGAATACTTTGTATCAGTCTTTACAGTAGAGGACACTAAGAATATCCCAACACTGGACAAACAGGGGGTTAAAGGCGGGGAGGAGCTAAACACGATCAAAATCACTAAGGAAGTGGTACTCGGTAAAATAATGGGACTCAAGGCGGATAAATCACCTGGACCTGATGGCTTACATCCTAGGGTCTTGAGGGAAGTGGCGGTAGGGATTGTGGATGCATTGGTAATAATTTTCCAAAACTCCCTGGACTCGGCAAAGGTCCCGGCAGACTGGAAAACTGCTAATGTAACACCCTTATTTAAAAAGGGCAGTAGACAGAAGGCTGGAAACTATAGATCGGTTAGCCTAACATCTGTGGTAGGTAAAATTTTGGAGTCCATTATTAAGGAGACAGTAACAGGACATTTGGATAATCATAATTTAATAGGACAAAGTCAGCACGGTTTTATGAAGGGGAAGCCATGTTTGACAAATTTGCTGGAGTTCTTTGAGGAAGTAACATATAGGGTGGATAAAGGGGAACCAGTGGACATCGTGTATTTAGACTTCCAAAAGGCATTTGACAAGGTGCCACACAAAAGATTATTGCTTAAGATAAAAAATCACGGGATTGGGGGTAATATTCTGGCATGGATAGAGGATTGGCTATCTAACAGAAGGCAGAGAGTTGGGATAAATGGTTCATTCTCAGACTGGCAATCAGTAACTAGTGGTGTTCCACAGGGGTCAGTGCTGGGTCCCCAACTCTTTACAATCTATATTAACGATTTGGAGGAGGGGACCGAGTGTAACATATCAAAGTTTGCAGATGATACTAAGATGGGAGGGAAAGTAGTGAGTGAGGAGGACATAAAAAACCTGCAAAGGGACATAGACAGGCTAAGTAAGTGGGCAGAGATTTGGCAGATGGAATACAATACTGGAAAGTGTGAGGTTATGCACTTTGGCAGGAAAAATCGTAGAGCAAGTTATTATCTTAATGGCAAGAAACTGGAAAGTACTGAAGTACAAAGGGATCTGGGGGTCCTGGTGCACGAAACTCAAAAGGTTAGTATGCAGGTGCAGCAAGTGATTAAGAAGGCCAATGGAATGTTGGCTTTCATTGCTAGGGGATAGAATATAAAAATAGGGAGGTATTGCTTCAGTTGTACAAGGTATTGGTGAGACCGCACCTGGAATACTGCGTACAGTTTTGGTGTCCATACTTAAGAAAGGACATACTTGCTCTCGAGTCAGTACAAAGAATGTTCACTCGGTTAATCCCGGGGATGAGGGGATGAACATATGAGGAGAGGTTGAGTAGATTGGGACTCTACTCATTGGAGTTCAGAAGAATGAGAGGCGATCTTATTGAAACATATAAGATTGTGAAGGGGTTGGATCGGGTGGATGCGGGGAAGATGTTCCCGATGATGGGTGAAACTAGAACTAGGGGGCATAGTCTTAGAATAAGGGGCTGCTCTTTCAAAACTGAGATGAGGAGGAACTACTTCACTCAGATGGTGGTAGGTCCATGGAATATGCTGCCCCAAAAAGCTGTAGAAGCTACATCATTACATAAATTTAAAACAGAAATAGACAGTTTCCTAGAAGTAAAGGGAATTAAGGGTTACGGGGAGCGGGCAGGAATTTGGACATGAGTCTAGGTTCGGATCGGTCATGGCCCTGTGGGTAGCGGAGCGGGCCCAGGGGCCGTGTAGCCTGATCCTGCTCCTATTTCGTGTGTCTAATTCTGTTAGATTCAGGAGATGGTTCTGTGATCGTGGATTGGCGGTTAGGATCAGATCAGCCATGATCTTATTGATTGGCGGAGCAGGCTCGAGGGGCCGATTGGCCTACTCCTGCTCCTATTTCTTATGCTCTTATGTTCTTATGTGTTCGTCGTCATCGATGACATGTTGAAGGCTGAAAAGAACATGGCGTAGCTTCTCCGTTCCCGGGAAGTACTGGACGACGAAGGGTACTCTATTGGTTGTGTCCTGTGTTTGTCTTCTGAGGAGGTCTATGCGATTTTTCGCTGTGGCCCGTCGGAACTGTCGATCGATAAGTCGAGCGTCATATCCCGTTCTTACGAGGGCGTCTTTCAGCATCTGACGACGAACACCTCGCTAAGGCCATCCCCACGCCTCCACTACTCGCCTTCAAACAGTCACCTAACCTCAAACAGATCATCGTTCGCAGCAAATTACCCAGCTTTCAGGAGAACAGCGACCACGACACCACACAACCCTGCCACGGCAACCTCTGCAAGACATGCCAGATCATCAACACAGATACCATCATCACACGTGAGGACACCACCCACCAGGTACATGGTACATACTCATGTGATTCGGCCAACGTTGTCTACCTCATTCATTGCAGGAAAGGATGCCCTGGAGCATGGTACATCGGCGAGACCATGCAGACACTGCGACAACGGATGAACGGACACCGCACAACAATCGCCAGGCAGGAGTGTTCCCTCCCAGTCGGGGAACACTTCAGCAGTCAAGGACATTCAGCCTCCGACCTTCGGGTAAGCATTCTCCAAGGCGGCCTTCGAGACACACGACAATGCAAAATTGTTGAGCAGAAACTGATAGCCAAGTTCCACACTCATGAGGACGGCCTCAACTGGGATCTTGGGTTCATGTCACGCTACATGTAACCCCACCTGACGTAGAATCATCCAAACTCAAGTCGTCATTGGCTTGTTCTCTCTACACAGATGCGACCGGACCTGCTGTGATTTCCAGCAAAAAAAATTTTTTTTTTTATATTGTATTTTGCTTGTTCTTTGTTTTTCATACAGACCCTAGCATCTGCAACATTTGACCCCTTGTGACCCCACCTCATTGTTCTTTGATGTAATGTTTTCCTGACTGACCTGTTTGGACACCATTCACACCTTTGATTGCTGTGATTATCTCTCTGCCGAGGTGTGATAAAGGGCAGTTAGAAAGATTACCTGTAATCATCTGGCAGTGTTCTGTGACTATATATGCTGTGTCTATATGCATCTCTTCACTTCACCTGACGAAGGAGCAGTGCTCCGAAAGCTTGTGATTTCAAATAAAGCTGTTGGACTATAACCTGGTGTTGTGTGACTTCTCACATTTGTCCACCCCAGTCCAACACCGGCATCTCCACATCATGTTATATATAGAACAGATGAAATCTACCTCTTTGGCATCTAAGATTTATTTTAGAAATTTCACAGTTCACTTCCTTAAAAACCAGACTGTAGACTGTCCAGTCCAAAACCAGACAGATATCTAATTTCCCAAATAGAAACACAAGTAAATGCTCTATAGGGTAAATTAAGTGCTCCACCCCCACCTCCCAACACCCCAAGCGTCCATGTGTCTCATGTGTCGCTTTGCTAAAAAGGAGCTGGGGTCAGAGAATCAGGGCTATTTCCTTCTAATGTGGTTCCACACTGGGAGAATGGGAGCACTGAATTTATCCTTACATTTATGTCCCTTACTGGGGCTTTTACCCTGTTACACAGTTTGCTTTCCTTTGTGTTTTAAACATCTTTACCAGATCATTGCATCAGGTCACATACAACAAAATTTGCATCCAGCCTATGTGTAATTCAATCAACCAACTATACTGATTTAACAACAACAACTTGTATTTATATAGTGCCTTTAATGTAGTAAAACACCCCAAGGCGCTTCACAGGAGAGTTATAAAACAAAATTTGAAAGTAATGATCTGTCAGATGGAAGCTTTTACTGTACATTTGACGCTGTCAAGTAATCAGCTGCAGTAATGGCCACAGAACTCCCGCCTCAGCTTCACAGACGTGGTCCCTGAGCAGCGTGGACCCCGTGGGCGAGCAGTTAACGTGAAAAGGTAAGTTAAAAGCATTATTAAGGGTCTGTCAACAACTCAATAAGTGGTTTAATTGGATCACCTGCCTCTGCGGGTCAGGTCAGATCAGAGATCACACACGCGCCTGTGGGAAAGGCGTGTTACGGCGTGTTGACAGCAGGGTCCCAACCCACTGTCAAAAAAACATCATATTTCCCACCTGACCCGCCATCGATCCCACCTGCTGACCACCTGGACAGTTCCCCCCATTAACTCTGTTTCTCTCTCCACAGATGCTGCCTGACCTGCTGATTATATCCAGGATTTTCTGTTTTTATTTCAGATTTCTAGCATCCCCAGTATTTTGCTTTTGCAACTATATCAGAACCTGAGTCAAGCCTCAATTGTCGAAACATAGCTGTTATTTTCTGCACAGTTTAATTATAATGTTTATTTTAAGAGAAAAATAAATATAGATCACCATAGCCTACACCATTGCATAAAAGTTCCTCTTTAAACATGTCATGCCTTTAAAAAAAATTATTTCTTTGGAGATTGGAGTAAAGGGATGCAGACAAAAACATGTATGTTTGACAATCAAAATGTTACAAAGGCACTGCCTATTAAAATCTTCACCTTGTGTTTCTTTTTTTTCCTTTTTCTTCAGGAAGAAGGAGACTCAACCAAGCATTCCATATACTCCTCTCACGTATGGGCAGAACCTGGTTTCAACTCTGGTGAATTAGAACCCTCCATAACAAGACCCACCACGTGAGCTTATGTTATTTACCAAATGAGTGAAGGAACAGATCACACACAGGATCATTCCCCCCACCCACCCACCCACCCACACACTCATGTGCTGCTCTCATTATCTTCTGATACAAAGCAAGAATTTCCATCGGATGAGAGAACAAGATGGGATGTGACACTGATCTCTGCTTGACCAGCATCAATGCAATACCACAATTTGTTCAGTGAGGCAAAGTTGAAGTGAGAAAGAGGGCAGGAATTTATTTCCTTAATTAAAATAGAAAAGTCTCATACACAGTCTCCCATATCCCCGCTTTTAGGGAGTGTAAGAAATACTTGCAGACCTCTTCCAATGCCACTCCTGAGTCAGTCTTGGGAGGATCAATTTGCTTTCCTTAGAGACCAGCTTAACCTCCATTTGCCACTTCCTGCCGATGGTATGGTGAAGACTGAGAACTTACCATCTCTGGCATTAGAAGGCCATGCCCTCTTTTAGTCTGACCAAGACACATAACTGCACTAATTGAGTATTACAGTAATTTATCAAGTTGCCAAATGGGGGACTGGGTAGCATGAATGGTTGGTACATTGGTGTTTTACATATGAAAGCTAGCTTCAAAGCCTGTCCATACTAATGAAATGAAAACCTCCTTTATTTGCTGTATGGAATGGTCCTGAATAATATGAGTTTGAGCAGTCTCAACCTAGTTCCTAATGGGGATGAGCTCACAACACAAAGGTGTGCAGAATTTGCTAAATTGAGTCTAAATTGGCAATCTCACTTAGGGATTGGCTGTTGTGGGAAATACAAATAAAACATTGGTGCAGTAAGGTTAAGGAATGTTGTTGGGGTAGAGTAGAGATAGGTTTACTCTGTATCTAACCCATGCTGTGCCTGTATGGCTGGACTCTTAAACATTACGTTGTGAGTTCCACTTCCAGTCCATGGTTGCCCATCACTCCAATTCACTTAACCTTGGTTGGAAGTCTCATCAGCTCTTGGGCAGCCTCCCGAGGACTGCAAATAGTTCAGCATAGGGGAAGAAGCCGCCACAGGCAAACTAGTCTCACTGAAACATGCCACCTGATCCGAGTGTGCCATTGGTGGCCCGAGCCATCCTGAACTGATAAGCCACTATATTGAAAAGAAAAAAAAAGGTTTTAAAAAAAAAAATCTTTTTGGAGAGAAAAGTAACTCCTAACAAAACTGGCAGAATAGCATTGACGGTGAAAAAGAATTGTAAATTGAAATGATTATATCAAATTTTCTCTCACGTCTGGGATTAACTCACCTCTACAACCCACCATCTGTTCAGGAAAGATTCTCAGCTCATAATATTTTCCTTCTCTTTTTGCAGTCCATATTAAACAGTAAAAACCACACCAATACCACTGCTCAATATGTACAGCAGTGAAAGGACATCACCATCTTTCCTGCAAATCTCTCTTGGATACCAAATCTAGGCCAAAATTTAAACCTGCCACAAAAATCTATGTCATAAAATTCCATGCATGTTTTTGAAAAAACAATTCAGCCTTTCAGTAAAGTTATGTGCAGTTCCTATTGAATTAATATAACCATTACATCTAGAATTTTCTTCAGCCCCAAACATGCAACAGGGCACAGACTGCTGAATCTACAAAACTTAACAATCCCATAAATTTTGCAAAAAAAAGTATGCGCTATACGTTTCTAAAAGCAAATAATGTGAAATGAGCAAAACCCAATTAGCAGACATAGCATGCATAACATGAACTAAATGTAAGTACCTTCATACATGTTATATACAATAAAATATATGAAGGTACATTGGCTTCAATGGAGAGTAAAATCAGTTGGGGTGTAAAACCAGTGTTGCACATGACCTCGTCAGTTTCCCGATGGGCGGGTTAGGTTAAAATTACCCACTCATAAACCAGATAGATACAAACTGAGATGATCAAATTTTCCACAGGACATGACAATTCCTGTACCATTAGTGCAGGTGGGGTGGGGACTATCTTCTGTGGAAGGCATCAGACCCAAATTGGAAGATGGAGATGCAGTGATGATTGGATATTAGGAAGATTTGATGGGGTAGATTTTGATATTGGCCCATTTTCGGAACTACAGACTCAGCATGTGTCCGAACTAGAAGGCCCGAGGATCAGCAGGGTTGGAACCTTGGGCATCATCTACATATTCAGGACAAGCTGCCAGCAGCGGTCGCACCTCCACAGGATGCTTGCCAGACAAGAAAAATCGATTTTGGGCTGCCTGCCTCGCCGTCACAAGCTGTTGGGTAAGTTCTGGAGGGGGGATTGGAGTGGCCAGCTGGGGGCATAGAAACATAGACACATAGAAGGTAGGAGCAGGAGTCGGCCATTCGGCCCCTTGAGCCTGCTCTGCCATTCAATGTGATCATGGCTAATCATCCAAATTCAGTACCCGGTCCCTGCTTTCTCCCCATACCCCTTGATCCCTTTAGCCTTAAGAAATATATCTAACTCCTTCTTGAATATATTTAATGAACTGGCCTCCATCGCCTTCTGTGGTAGAGAGTTCCACAGGTTCACCACTCTCTGGGTGAAGAAATTCCTCCTCATTTCTGTCATAAATGGCCTACCCTTTATCCTTAGACTGTGTCCCCTGGTTCTGGACTCCCCGACCATCGGGAACATCCTTCCTGCATCTAGTCTGTCCAGTCCTGTCAGAATTTTATAAGTTTCAATGAGATCACCTCTCATTCTTCTAAACTCCAGCGAGTAACAATCCCAATCGACCCAATCTCTCCTCATACGTCATTCCTGCCATCCCAGGTATCAGCCTGGTGAATCTTCGCTGAACTCCTTCCATGGCAAGAACATCCTTCCTCAGATAAGGCGACCAAAACTGCACACAATACTCAATATGTGGTCTCACCAAGGCCCTGTACAACTGCAGCAAGACATCCTTGTTCCTGTACTCAAACCCTCTCGCTACAAAGGCCAACATACCATTTGCCTTCTTAACCGCCTGCTGCACCTGCATGCTTACCTTCAGCGACTGGTGCACAAGGACACCCAGGTCTCGTTGCACTTCCCCTTCTCCCAATCTATTGCCATTTAGATAATAATCTGCCTTCCTGTTTTTGCCACCAAAGTGGATAACCTCACATTTATCCACGTTATATTGCATCTGCCATGTTTCTGCCCAATCACCCAACATGTCCAAATCATCCTGGAGTTTTTCGACATCCTCCTCACAGCACACACGCCCACCCAGCTTTGTGTCGTCTGCAAATTTGGAGATATTACATCTAGTTCCCTTGTCTAGATCATTAATATATATCATGAATAGCTGGGGTCCAAGGACCGATCCCTGCGGTACCCCACTAGTCACTGCCTGCCACTCGGAAAAAGACCCGTTTATTCCAACTCTTTGCTTTCTGTCTGCCAACCAGTTCTCTATCCAAGTCAATACCTTGCCCGCAATCCCATGTGCCTTAACTTTACACGCTAATCTCTTATGCGGGACCTTATTGACAGCCTTCTGAAAATCCAAATACACCACATCCACTGGTTCTCCCTTATGTATTTTACCAGTTACATCCTCAAAAAATTCCAGTAGATTAGTCAAGCATGATTTACCTTTTGTGAATCCATGTTGACTTTGTCCGATCCTGTCACTGTTTTCCAAGTGCTCTGCTATTACATCTTTTATAATGGACTCTAGCATTTTCCCCACTACCGATGTCAGGCTTACCGGTCTGTAATTCCCCATTTTCTCTCTACCACCTTTTTTGAATAGTGGGGTAACATTAGCTACCCTCCAATCCATGGGTACTGTTCCAGATTCCATCGAATGTTGGAAGATGATCAGCAATGCATCTATTATTTCTAGGGCCACTTCCTTAAGTACCCTAGGATGTAGATTATCAGGCCCTGGGGATTTACCGGCCTTCAATCCCATCAATTTCCCGAACACCATTTCCCTACAAATACTGATTTCTTTCAGTTCCTCCCTTTCATCAGACCCTATGTTCCCCAGCATCTCTGGGAGGTTATTTGTGTCCTCCTTGGTGAAGACAGAACCAAAATATGTATTTAGTTGGTCTGCCATTTCTTTGTTCCCCATTATGAATTCCCCTGATTCTGACTGCAAGGGACCTACGCTTGACTTCACCAATCTTTTTCTCTTCACATATCTATAAAAGCTTTTACAGTCAGTTTTTATGTTCCCTGCAAGCTTACTCTCATATTCTATTTCCCCTTCTTAATTAATCCCTTTGTCCTCCTTTGTTGAATCCTAAACTGCTCCCAATCCTCAGGATTATTGCTTTTTCTAGCCAATTTATATGTCCTCTCCTTGGATCTTATGCTATCCCTAATTTCCCTTGTTAGCCATGGTTGAGTCACCTTTTTTGTTTTATTTTTATGCCAAACTTATTTTTATGCCAAACTGGGATGAACAAATTCTGTAGTTCATCCATGCGGTCTTTGAATGTTTGCCATTGCCTATCCACCGTCAACCCTTTGAGTGACATTCCCCAATCCATCCTACCCAACTCGCGCCTCAGACCATCGTAGTTTCCTTTATTTAAATTTAGGACCCTAGTCTCTGAGTCAACGACTTCATTCTCCATCTTAATGAAGAATTCGATCATATTATGATCACTCCGACCCAAGGGGCCTCGTACAACAAGGTTGCTAATTAATCCTTTCTCGTTACATAATACCCTGTCTAAGATGGCCTGATCTCTGGTTGGTTCCTCGACATATTGGTCCAGGAAACCATCCCGTAAACACTCCAGGAATTCCTCCTCCACAGTATTGTTACTAATTTGGTTAGCCCAATCTATATGTAGATTAAAGTCACCCATGATGACTGCTGTGCCCTTATTGCACGCTTCTTTAATTTCCCTTTTAATGCCATCCCCAACCTCCGCCTTACTGTTTGGAGGCGATCATGAGGACTGTGAAGCACTGCTGCTCATCCTGGTTCCAATGATTAAAATGGCACTTACCTTTAGTTGGCAACTGCAGGAGCCACTGGAGAATCCCAACGACCTGCCCTGCTCATGGTAACACATTTTCTAGAGGTGTTCTTCAACAGGTGTTAGGCCCCTAATTAACATATGCAGGGGGCCGCCTGGGCTGCCTAAAAAAATGGGCTGCTTGAATTGAGCAGTGGGACCAATGCCCACACAGAATGAAAGCAGACCAGCCCACTGCTGAACTGGTATGCTTTGCACCCGCTTCCTGACTGTTCCTACCCTGATGAACTAGGCAGGTTTAAGAACTGATGAATCAGGTGCTGGCACAAACCAATTTCCCAACTGGGTGCTAAATCAGTGCAAGAACCCTGATTATAATATTTTAATTTTGAATCCGTGCTTAATTTAGGCAGGTGCCCGAGACTCCCAAAGGACGCCCTCAATAATATGGTGAACAATGCACTTCCAGTGCGTTTTGTCGCCTGTGATCTGCACCACAAATTGGTATCTTGTCAACTCATTTCATGCCCGAAAAATGGGCGAAACAAAATCCAATCTTGCCCCTATGTGTTGTGGGGTATTTGCCTATAAAATCACTGGAAACCCAGCACAACTTCCTGAAAGCCAGAAGAAAATCCTCTTTGATTATTAGGCATTAACATTCAGCTGGTTCCAGCTCCCTACCCTCACAGTGTGTAGATTGGAGCTGAAGAAAACTTGGGTTCTAAGAGAAATCAGTTACTTGTCACAGGAGTGTCATGTTGCATTTATCATTTAGTTCAGACAGCCTGGCCCTTGGGAAGAGTTAACAGTTTTTGCTGATGTATTGAGTTTGAACATTTTTGTTTACTTATTAGCTTGACTTTTAAAATAATCTTGTTCAAATCTTTTTTGCACTTTATCTTGTTCATAACAGACAGAGGACAAATCGTATTGATTGTGTAAAAGATGGAGGCATCATTCCAAAGTGGCAGCTAGTTACAGTTCAGGGCTCACATTCATTGTGGAATAAGTACCAGGATAACAGATGTTGAGGTTAATATGTTACTGTAAAACTTATTTTGAAATATCCTGTGAAAGCTCTTGTGTATTTCTAGCAATCAAAAATTATTTCTATTGATATGATGACTTCAATCAACATAACCAAAATTGGATTTTCCCACATACAGACTAGAGAGAATATTCACTTTAATAGAAGGCCACAATGAGGCACCTAGCACTAGAAATCTAGTAGATTAATTTCGATTTTGACAGTCTATGGTGACTGGGCTTGTGTGAATTTTGACCCAAGCCTAATTTTGCTATTTCTAGGTTGAATGCGTTATTTTCCATCCACCACAATTAATTCCTTGCAGCTAGCATTCTCAATGGTTATCAACAGTACATCTGAGGCAGACAGAGGTGAAAGCAGGTCCATATTCTGTTCCTGTCACTAACCAAAATAGACTGTCTTAACTCTGCATCGGACCTTCTTCTGCAGGCAGTCTGAGAATTAGCACAAACCACCCAACTGAGATAAGTCGAGTTAGAGAAGCAGGAATACCTGGACCTTCAATATACAGCTTTCAGGATGAGAAACGAGCTTCGCAGTTCAAGGGACAATATAAAATGCAACTTATATCTTTAGCCCCAATTTTAACCTAAAGTACCTTGTGAAAACAGGGCATGTTCAGGTCGGATGCCCAGCTTCAATGGAGCCAAAAATCAGTGGGGTGCAAATCGGGCGCCTGACCCAAAGGTATCTTGTTCTCGTCAAGTGTGCTAGGTTGAAATCAGGGCCTATATTCACATGACAAACTGAAGCAATAAAGAATTTCTTTTGCAAACCTCCAGTCTTAAAAGAGCTCTTCCTATCTCCTTCTGCAAATTAACATCTGTGCATTCAATTAAATTAGCATTAATTATTTTCTGAAAGTAAAATTTTGATATTATCAAAAAAGATTAGTGCAGTGCAAACACTGTTGGAGGATTATTACAGATATTAGCCTGTTTTTATTGCAGTTACCTTTGGAGGATTTCAGCAATAAGCTACTATTTTATACAAAGCCGCACTCCGTCTTCCGTTATCACCCATGTGCTCTTAAGATTAGGGCAGATCAGACTGTCTCATATATTTACATGAAAAGCTGGTCAACAATTACAACCCAAATAATAGACATAACTGTTAGTTACGAAAAAAATATTAATATTGAGAAGGGTACAGGTAAGTCTTCATTTACACTATCTGCACCAGTCCTAATGCATTATAAATTCTAAGTGGCAGGGAGCTAAGAATCTATTTCACTAGCACATTGTGGAGTTATGTACTATTGGCTGAATATTTACATCTTAGCTTCAATGACACAAATCTGCAGAAGTTCTTTTGGGTTGTCCTCTGGAGAGAAATTACCACAATGGCACAATGAGATTAACCTGATGGGGCAAAGTTAAAGAAATGATGCTACCATTAGTACCCTTTAAAATTGTCAAACAGAGCATTATTATTAACTATTATTATCTTATAATTTATTTCTACATTTCCTTTTTATATTTTTGTTTAACCAGTGAGGATGAGAAAGAGAGATACTGGTTTGGAAAAGTTACTGAGCCCGATTGCATGAATTAACATGCGCTGCTGAAAGAAAACCACCCGAGGTTCCTGACTGTATTTTGACTTTAGTTTAGTTCCTTCACATTGCTAGACCCACGTAGCCTGGTGACATCACTGAAACTACTGCTTAAACAGAATATTCAAAAATACTCTTAAAAACAATAGAAAGACAGAAATGAACAGAAAATTAATCATATGAAAATTAATAATTACTTTGAAATTTATTTATACATGCATTTATACTTTTAGGTTATTTATTTACACCCTCCCTTTAATCCTGCACCAATTGTTTCCCCTCCACATTCCCTGTTCATTTTCTCAAAGCAGTCATTTATGCTGGGGGTGTGGTTTCACAAGTGGTGACCCTCTCGTGTCTCATCCAAGTATCTGGTCTTCATGCGTGAGCTAGAAAATGAGGCGATTTGACTGTGTGTGTCATCAAGCCATCTGCACTGTCTTTAGCTTCCAGCATGGGTCATTAGATAGTGATCAGAAGCATGAACTCTGGCTGATTTCCCCATCCAACCCCTTTCTAGCTCAGGGTTACTTAGGACAATTATAATGGTCCCAGCTGGGATCAAGTGATCCCGCACAAATCAGGGATCAAATCTAAAGTATTTGTGATGTGTCTGGCTCAGTTACACACCCATTTTTCTCTTTCTTTGGTCCACCAATGGGTAATGTTCCCTCTAATTTTTGGGGGGCCGCGTGGCCCCTTTAACGGGCTGCGCGGCCCATTCAAAATTCCGCGCATTCGCATTTTTTTCCAATTTAAAAGCCGGTGAGCTGGCTGTGCGAGAGCTCCAGAGCGCTGCACAGCCGGGCAGCTTAAAGGGAACATTGCCCATGGGCTAAACCTGTGATTAATAGAACTGACAGACAGACCATACTGAAGGGTGGCTGCTGGCAGATGCACAAATACAGCCTGGTATTCATCCCAATCCAATTTCTCCTTTTCTCTGGGCCTCAACAAGGCACTTGTCCACAACAACTTGACTGGGATCGGGAGCTCATTGAGGCGCTGAGACAAGGTTGCACCTCCAATCCACGGCACTGTGTTGGTGGACCAATGTTCCACACCACCCTTGATGTCCTTCTAATCATTTTTTGAAAGGATTACAATAACGTTATAAAAAAAAGTTGAAAACTTTGCAGCAGTAAACGCCTGTTGAAAAATCCTGTCCCATTGGTGTATTTGTTTTTCTTTGTAAGAAACTGCAATGTTCTGTGCATCATATATATGAATACAAAAATCAATGCCACCTCTATAGTGGTGTTATTGCCGATGTCTAACAGAGGCCTGTGTGCCACTATAAAAAAGATAAATTAACATTAAGGATACTTAATGTTCCGTATTAATGGCAATTTGCCCATTTCCAAGCCTTTGTAGTGATGTGATTTGAAAACTAATGTTAACCTAACTAGCAAGACTGATGTTACCATTTTATGGAGTTTCTAATCATGCTGGAACAGCCTGCTCTGAAAACTCTGTTGCCATGTGAACTTGCTTGATGCATTTAAATAAATTTAATATTTTATCTTATTTTAACCGAAACTCAGCCAGAGAATAAACTTGAGTTTGCCAGTGTTGTTACATTTTGATACAAAAAGACATATTATCAATGCCCAACACTCGCCCAAAACTGGCCTCGGGCCTCATTGTAGTATAACCGGCAAGCTGTGGACATCTGTCATGCCACCAGAGGCAATTCACTGGTCTGAAGATTTCCAATTTGGACAGGCTGCCTCGCTGGCAGCGGCCCTAAGATAGGTCATGATCGAAGGGGGCAGGAGAATAGGAATGGGGACTAGCACGGATGGCAGAGACCCTCAGGAATGCTGTGGAGCCGGAAGAAACACTCCTGTTCCTCCTGGCTCCATGTGAAGATAACATTAAAAAAAAATTGGTTAAGCTATAGCAAACGGGCCTGAGTGGATGAGGCTCGATGCCTGCTTCGCTCAGCGCTGCCCAATTTCTGGAAAGACTCTTTAAATAGGCATTAGGCACCTTATTAACATAAGCATGGGCCTAATGTCTGTTGTAGGCGGCTGCACAGAATCCCTAAATATCGTCAGATTTTAGTTGTTCCCGGGGCGAAGAGCATAGCCCCACAAAATTGGTCCTTTGTGCCCCTGTTTTCCAGCCAGACAGCAGGTGCAACAAGGACCAATTTCTCCCCACTATGTTGCTCTGAACCCGTGAACGCCATCACAGGAAGCTGTTGGATTGGTACATCAGCCCAGGATGGGGCTGAACCCATCAACGCAGCACCATAAATTATCAGCATTAATTTCCGTGCGGGTTTTCTTGATTGTTCGCCCTAACTTCGGTGGAATATGGGCAGAAATCCCAGCAGGTCTGCAGTTTATGCCATTTCTCCAGTGTTTCCACTGATCTTCCACCAAAGTCATGCCTGAAGATCGGGGAACCCCCACAAAAAGCTACCCTTGTGAGTTTTACCGAAGCTCCTCTGGAAGTATGAACTTTCAAATCAGAAATTAGAAATGGTGAGGAGGGGGTGTATTGGTTACCACTGTCCATTACAAATACTTGTACCATACTTTTAATTATGGGCCCTGAGACTTTACCAATGGCCTGATGAGTTTATCCTATAAGTTGTTGAGCCATAGAGACCAAGAGGATACCAGAATTGGTCTTCAGTCTGGGCCGAAAAAGGTGATCTCAGCAACACCAAACTGGTCTCTATAACTCTATATGAGTTTGGAAGGGGGGAAAGAAACAGGATTCCCGCTTCTATCGTTATCGAGCTATTTCTGCTCAATAGTCGCTGAAGACAGGATTGGGATTGGCTTTGTACCTATCGTGGTTAAATTGAATGGCTGACACGCACATTGACATTAATATGTAAATAATCATTTATGTATTAATAATAGGCAAGGTACAGGACAACTAGCACTGGTGGAACCATACAGGATAAAGTAAATGCCTTCAGGACAGGAGGGGAGAGGAGGGGAGTCGGCGATGAGAAATGACGAGAATCAATACCTCCAGCACGTGGATTCAAAGCTAAAACATAAAGATAAGGTGAAAAATTATTTTTTGCTCTTTCTTTCTCTCTCTCTCTCCTGAATGAAATGAACTCAGCCATTCAAAGGTCAGTTCTGAACTGATGCGAGTGGACAACAAAAAAACCAGCCTGGCAATTCTTAGTTTACCGGGACTCAGAAAAAAATATATTTAAATTTACAAAAACCAAAAAGTGCACAAGTTTACAAATTCAGAGGTTTCTCGCTCATATCTACCTAGCTTCAGTAGGAATGTAGACTATAGTTTATTTATAAACTGCTTTTGGCAAACTCTGCATGCCCGTGTTTCATGATCAGCATTGGAAATATCTTCCAGTAAATTATTTAAAATAATTCTTGTTGCCGTTCCTCCACAGGTTCATGCATTTTTTAAAAATATATTTACTACCAAAGCGATACCAGAAAAGGCGTATTGTAATGAGCATCCAAAACTCCCAAGGCGGAATTGTGTTGCTGTTGCATGTTTACTGTCAAAAAACATGTGTTTTTTTTCGTATTATTTTATGCAAGTTCCTTTTCTTTAAACCAGTAGTACTTAGTGAAGCCTCCTGGAAAGCTCATGAATGATTTAGGATGCTAACGGCAGCAGAAGAAATAGGTCAGGTAAAAAAGAGACAGTGGATTTCAGCTAACTCCGCTTATTACTTATGCATGATTATGCATAATTTAGCAGAGTGCTGAATATGCAGGAGCAGTATAATTGTTTACCAAAATATTTACTCTGTTGTATTTTGCCTTGTACTGAAAATAACTGGGTTTCACCATCACTGTCTAATCACTTCCTAAACATTTTAAATAGCTATATCTGATCAATTTGGTGGATGGACTGAATGCATAAGAAACCACAATGTTTAAACGTACAATTACATTCTACCATTCAAAACATGTACTCCATTTCCACCTCCTCTCCTTTCTTCCTCTCTCCAATATCTCCTGTATGGGTGGTTGGTGGAATTTCATTTTGATAATAGATAATATTTATTGTAAAGTTGCTTTGGAGTGCGGTTGCTCATTTGCATTTCCTGGCTCCTGCGCTGTGCTGTAAGGTAAGAGGCGAAGCTGCTACCTCCAGAGACACTGAGACCCACCTGAAAAGTATTTTTTTTGGTGCCTTAGGAGCTAGCGGCACTGGCTGCTATTTTTACGTGGTGGCAGATGGTGTTGTGTTTGTATGAATACCGATTATTTATTTGAAGAGCTCATGCTCCCTTGACTCCATTTCCACTAAGCTTCTGACGAACCAACTTCCTTTCCTGGCCACCATGCGAGCTGACATTATAAATGGTTCCCTCTGCTCAGGTGCCGACCACCTCTATTTCATCATCACCCTTCCTCCTCAAACAACACACCCTCACTCCCTCTGTCCTTGCAAACTATCGCCACATGTCCAGCATACCATTCCTCTTCAAAGTCCTTGAATGTTTTGTCACCTCCCAGATCCTTGCCCATCTTTCCCGCCACTCCCCATTTGAATCCCTCCAATCAGATTTAAATCCCTCCCATAGTAACAAATCAGCCCGAAACAAAGTCACATTTTCTGTGACGGTGACCATGCTGCATTATTCCTCCTCATCCGCTTCGACAAAGTCAACCACACCTTCCTCCTTCAATGCCTCTCCTCCATTGTCCAGCTCAATGGGATTACCTTTGCTTTGTTTCGTTTTTACCTATCCAAATGCAGCCAAAGCATTTCTGGTTATTGCAAGTGATACAATCACTGCATTTTTTTTGTTTCAAAAGAAACCTCTAGTTCTCCTAGGGGTAGATTTTGACTTTGTGCGATAGTATAAAACGGGTGACAGCGAGTCGGCAGCCCATTTACTTCTCTCCCAATTTTTATTTTCATTGACTTCACTGGAAATAAAAATCAGGAGAACTGTAAAATGGTCTGCCGATTCGCTATCACCCGTTTTATACTTTCACACAAAGTCAAAGGGCTGGGTTTTCTCAATGGAGACGAGTTGGAGGCGGGACTGCTGCTTGTCGTGTCAATGTCTCACCTCCATCATCGTCTGACCAACCAGAGGGATTTTTCCCCTGATTGACCTTGTCCTGCGGGCTCAGCAGGCCAATTAGGGAGGAAGTCACTGACAGAGCACGTCAATGTCTGACGTGCTCTGTCAAGACATCTTGTAAGTAGAAATGTCAGCTTTTGACAGCTCTGTGAAGCTGCCAAACACTGACATTCTCTGTAGTTTGATGAATCCTTGTGTTCAGGACTCGTCAAACCTTTCAACTTTGTCAATTTCTGATGGCTGTTGGGTCGGAAGATCCAACAGACAGTTAAAAGGATTTAATGCCTTTCCCACCTCCAGGAGACGGGACCCAAAGCAGCACACCTTCCCGCCTCCTGGCAAAAGAGCACGGAGGCAGGATGGGGGCGGGTTTGCCATCCGCCCCCACTTTCTGCTACTTTACCGGCAGTCCTGCCTCCATGCCCACCTCCTCGGGGCTGAGAAAATCCAGCCCAAAATCTACCCCATAGTGTCTGGATGAATACACTACTGCACATCCATTTATAAATCAATTATCAAAGGGTGTTAAAAGTCAACTACATAGTGTGGACTAGAAATAGGCAAGTTGCCTTCCCTGTAGAGCATTAATGAACTAGTTGGGATTTTACAATCTGACAGCTATCATTATATTGTTTCCCAGTAATGCCACACAAATGACCAAATTTATAGAATTCAATTTCACAGCTTACCTGTGTGAGATTGGAACTCACAACCTTTAGTGCCATGACCGCTACAAACCATAACCATTAATAAAACCTTCTAAAAAAAAAAAATGCACTTTCAAACAATACAGTTTTTCAGGTACAGTGTGGACTTCCTTTTCTTGATTGAGGTTTGGCACTGCTTGACCCTTCTGTGTAACTTGCTCAATACCAACTGGTGTGACATTTCTTTGGTGTAGAATGTTGAGCTATGAATTTAATGTATTCCTCAGATCTGCCTGAATAATGACTTTGGGCATCATCTAGCTATGGATGTTGTGACATATAGTCAGCAGGATTATCAAATCCAGGGTGATCATGTGGTAAGACTGGACTTTCAGCAACAAACTCCAATTCTAAAATAAGGTTTTGATTGTGGTTTGGAGAACATAGAAAGAAAGAAAGACTTGCATTTATATAGTGCCTTTCATGACCACTGGACGTCCCAAAGCGCTTTACAGCCAATGAAGTAATTTTGAAGTATAGTCACTGTTGAAATGTAGGAAAATCAAAGGCTTATGACGTGCAAACACTGTAACTGGTCATCCACAGATATGTAGGTGGAATTGTTGCATAAACCTATGTAATTGATAACACATCACATTCAATCTGATTGTGGAATTGCTCAGTGGAATTGAGTGACTAACAGGATTAGATGATACGTCTAGTTGCACCTTTTTGGATAAAGTGGCATCGACATTAATCTCTGTTGGACTATTGGTATCAAAATAAGCCATCACTGTATGGCTAGATAGGGGCTGCGTTTGATCTGAGTTAGGGCGCGATCATACGTATCGCCTCACTTAAAGATGTTACCGTTAGTTGATAGTTCTCGCAATTGCTCTGTAATTGTAACCAGATTGGAAATAAAACAGCAAAAATAAGTAACCATGGCTAAAAGGCTGCAGATTTCTGACCTGTTACTTGGGACTGTGATATTATGGATTGTAGTGAACTTCTTGGGCTCTGGTGACATTCCCTGCTTTGTGAAGACTAGGCCAAATATTCTAGAATTTATTTATCAATTTCACAATTCTTATGTGTATGGCAAGCCACTTCCTGAATAACCTGTGAAGGAGGTTGCAAGCAGAGTCAACATGGTTTTATGAAAGGGAAATTGTGTTTGACAAATTAACTAGAGTTCTTTGAGGATGTAACAAGCAGGGTAGCTAAAGGGGAACCAGTAGATGTCGTGTATTTGGATTTCCAGAAGGCATTCGATAAGGTGCCACATAAAAGGATACTCCACAAGATAAGAGCTCATGGGTTTGGGGGTAATATATTAGCATGGATAGGGGATTGGTTAACTAACAGAAAACAAAGAGTCGGGTTAAATGGTCATTTTCAGGTTGGCAAACTGTAACTAGTGGGGTGCCACAGGGATCAGTGCTGGGGCCTCAACTATTTACAATCTACATTAATGACTTGGATGAAGGGACCATGTGTACTGTAGCCAAATTTGCTGATGATACAAAGATAGGTGGGTAAGCAAGTTATGAGGAGGACACAAAAAGTCTGCAAAGGGATATGGATAGGTTAAGTGAGTGGGCAAAATTTTTGGCAGATGGAGTATAATGTGTGAAAATGTGAGGTTCTCCACTTTGGTAGGAAAAATAAAAAAGCAAATCATTATTTAAATGGTGAGAGACTACAAAATGCTGCGGTACAGAGGGATCTGGGGGTCCTCGTACATGAAACACAAAAAGTTAGCATGCAGGTATAGCAAGTAATTAGGAAGGCAAATGGAATGTTGGCCTTTATTGCAAGGGGAATGAAGTATAAAAGTAGGGAAGTCTTGCTACAATTGTACAGGGCGCTGGTGAGACCACACCTGGAGTACTGCGTACAGTTTTGATCTCCTTATTTAAGGAAGGTTATACAGGTAGACTACCCTTTATCCGAACTTCCGAAAACCGAAACCCTCTAAAAACCGAAGGTTTTTTCGGTCAGCGTAAGTCGTGCGCACGACATGACCAGAGTGGCGCACGACTTACAGGCCTAGCCGGATAAGGGATAGTGTAGAATTTTTCCGCACTTCTGAAAACCGAAATCGCGCGCACGACCCCGACCCCCGCCGACCCCCGACGACCCCCACCCCCGACCCCGCCGACCCTGCCCCATTTCGGATAAGATATAGTGTACCAGCCTTTATCCGCACATCCGAAACCAGAAAACCTCTGAAAGCCTGACTTCTGAAAACCGAAATCGCTCAGCGTAAGTCGTGCGCATGACCCCGACCCCCGCCAACCCACCACCGACCCCCACCCTTGCCGACCCCCACCCCCGACCCCCCCTGACCACGACCCCCCGCCGACCCCCACCCCCGACCCCCCCGCCGACCCCGACCCCCCGCCGACCCCCACCCTTTCGGATAAGGGATAGTGTATCCTTTATCCGCACTCCCGCAAACCGAATTACTCTGAAAACCGAAGTGTTTTTGCTCACCTTCCGAAATCCGAAATTTTCCGAAAACCGAAACACGGCTGGTCCCGAGGTTTTCGGATAAAGGATAGTCTACCTGTACTTGCATTGGAGGCAGTTCAGAGAAGGTTCACGAGGTTGATTCCAGAGATGAAGGGGGTATCTTATGAAGAAAAGTTGAGCAGGTTGGGCCTATACTCATTGGAGTTTAGAAGAATGAGAGGTGATCTTATTGAAACATAGAAAATTCTGAGTAGGCTTGACAGGGTAGATGCAAGGAGGGTGTTTCCCCTCGTGGGGGAATCTAGAACTAGGGGCATAGTTTCAGGATAAGGAGTCGCCCATTTAAAACGGAGATGAGAAGGAATTTCTTCTCTCAGAGGGTCGTGAATCTTTGGAATTCTCTACCCCAGAGAGCTGTGGAGGCTGCGTCATTGAATATATTCAAGATGGAGATAGACAGATATTTGAGCTGCAGGGGAGTCAAGGGTTATGGGGAGTGGGCGGGAAAGTGGCGTTGAGGCCAAGATCAGATCAGCCATGATCTTATTGAATGACAGGGCAGGTGCGAGGGGCCGAATAGCCTACTCCTGCTCCAATATCTTTTCTTATATTCTTAAAGGTGCACATCGTGTTCTGCTCAATTGGGTGCATGTATCAGAATATTACCCCTTAGATTCAAGTTGCTTGGATTGCCTTCAATAATTTGTTGGCTATTATGTTGAAATATCTCTGTGGCTGAAGATATACCAAAATGTAGCCCTTACATTGCTTTTGACCAACATGTGTTGCAAACGTTGTAATATTCTACCCTGCACCAGGTCCCGCTCACCCATCAACCCTGTCCTCACTGATCTGCATTGCTTTTTGGTTCCCAGTGCTTCAAATTTTAAATTCTCATCCTTGTCTTGAAATTCCTCCATGGCCTCACCCATCTCTGTAACCTTCGCCAGTGCTACAACCACCCACCCTCCACCTTCCGAACTCTCCATTCCTCCAATATTTGCCAGGAATTTGCGGTTGTAGTGACGGCAAAACTGTCAGCGCTCGTCGTCATTACTATGTAAAAATGACAGCAACTGCTGGCATCTGCGCATGCGCAGTTAAACGGGGAAATTTGGCAGTTGCTGCCTGTGATACCCTGCTCCTCCACAGGGTGCGCTGTTACAGTCTTCGCAGATGCATTCAACACAGAATCAGTGATTTGACATGAACTTCAACATTTTACACACTAGTCTCACAGTAAAAACCTTTGAAAATGATAAGCCTTGTTGAATGAGGTGTAACTGGGTTTTTAACTGAGTACTGAGTCATAATTACTGCTGAGTAACATCTCTGGGCCTGAAAAACTAATTTTATAAGTGTGGAGTGTCATTCCCTCAGAATAACATTTCACAATTACATGATTTTTAAAATAATAAAAATTACAATTTTTTAAAAGTTTGTTTATGATATTTCAGCTTCTACCTTAATCCCATGTGTATGTCCCAATCTTCATTTTGCTTTATGTAAAATGATTAAAAAGTGAATTATAATCTGTGCTTTTTACTTCCTGGTTTGCTGTCTGTGAGAATTCTCCAATCTGATTGGCTGATCAGCCTGCTTGATGACATCACTGTTGCTGGATGCCACAGATCCCCTATAGATGGCACCAGATTCAACGTCACGATGGAAAAGGGGCAAACGATTCTCTAGAGCCTGCTAAATCTTTGTGGGCAGCTTTTAAGAACATAAGAAATAGGAGCAGGAGTAGGCCTTACGGCCCCTCGAGCCTGCTCCGCCATTCAATAAGATCATGGCCGATCATCAACCTCAACTCCACTTTCCCGCCCGATCTCCATATGCCTTGATTCCCCTAGAGTCCAAAAATCTATCTATCTCAGCCTTGAATATACTCAAAGACACAGGGGGCAAAATTGGGTGCCTCTGTGCCTCCTGTTAGTGCCCCCGGGGGGCGCTAACGGGGCGCAAATGGCTTTGAGACCGGGCGCAGTGCTGACATCGACTCCCGCCATAACTGGCGGGAGTTTTGCGACACGCCTTCGCTCGGAGATCGTGGCATCATTGCTGTACGCATCGCCCTGGTAGCGCCCCGAACCCGAAATTGACTTCTGCCCCCTGCAGCAGTGCTGGGCGAAAACACTGATAGCTGCAAGAGGCATGCATCAGGCGGCCGGACGCTTTGGGGGCGATGATTGAAGTCGAGGTGGCCAAGGTAAGTAAAAAAAAAAACTTACCTTTCTTGTTCCAGGTTTTTTCGCGGGTTCCAGCCCACGATCGACCAGCGGGCTGATCGTGTTGGAACGCAGCTGCCTTGGTAGTCCAGGTATGTACTTTTTATATTGTGGGGCCTGCAGTGATGGCCCTTCCCTTTAAGGGAGGAAAGGAGCCTTTGAACACGGCAGCGTTGCACGGCCCAGTGTGCACGGCCCAGTGTGCACGACCCAGTGTGCAGCGCTGCTGAAGTCTCCGCTGCGCCTGCTGCCGATTGTGTTCCAAGAAGGAAGTGAAGCGCTGTCCTTCTTGGAGCGCAAATGGCGAATTTTTCGAAAGTTTGAAATCTTTAGCGCCTGGGGCTAACTTTTCAAACGTTTAAAAATTAGTGCCCCTATCAGGGCAATAGTGAATTTCTCCCCCTCAACATCCACAGCCCTCTGGGGAAGAGCATTCCAAAGATTCACAACCCTTTGAGTGAAGAAATTCCTCCTCATCTCGGTCTTAAGTGGCTTACCCCCTTACCCTGAGACTATGCCCCTTAGTTCTAGACACTCTAGCCAGGGGAAACAACCTCTCAGGATCTACCCTGTCAATCCCCTTTAGAATCTTGTATGTTGCAATGAGATCACCTCTCATCTTCTAAACTCCAGAGAGTATAGGCCCATTCTACACAATCTCTCATCCTAGGACAGCCCTCTCATCCCAGGAATCAATCTAGTGAGCCTTTGTTGCACCGCCTCCAAGGCAAGTACATCCTTCCTTAGATAAGGAGACCAGAACTGTGCACGTTACTCCAGGTGTGGTCTCACCAAGGCCCTGTACAATTGTAGCAAGACTTCCTTACTCTCATACTCCAACCCCCTTGCATTAAAGGCCAACATGCCATTTGCCTTCCTTATTGCTTGCTGTACCTACATGCTAGCTTTCTGTGTTTCTTGTACGAGGACACCCAAATCTCTCTGAACACCAACATTTAAAAGTTTCTCACCATTTAAAAAATATTCTGTTTTTCTATTCTTCCTAGCAAAATGAATAACCTCACATTTCCCTATATTATACTCCATCTGCCACCTTACTGCCCACTCACTTAGTCTATCTATATCCCTTTGCAGACTCTTTGGGATTGATTTTCCTGGAGCTGTCAGGCGGGGTTTCAGGTGTGTGGGGGGGGAAATCCCGAATTTGGGGGTCCTGACACCATCCCGCCCAAAACCTCGCCCCACGCAAGTTTCAGGGGCGGCGGGTACCCGCCCCGCACTGGGACCTGCCGAAACCAGGCGGGAAGGGATTAGTGCCAATTAACTGCCTGTTAACAGGTAGTTAACAGACAGTTTTTAGCCTAATCCCTATTTTGAGAAGTTTCATGTGGGATTCCCGACGGCTCCAAACCACGCCAGGTTAGAGCAGGCGGGCCGTCGGGTTGAAGGAGTTGGAGGGGTCGCGATGTCGGCGCTCAGGTGAGTGATGGGTGCATGAGTGCAAAGGTAAGTGTGTTTGGTGTGTCTAAAGTGTGTAAAGAACTTTTACTTACCTGTACTTAGCTTAACAGCCTTTCTTCCTGTAGGCGTCGGGAGCCCATCACTCAGCCGGCACTGAAAGCTGAACGGCTGCGATCTGTGAAAAGTGACAGCCTTCAGCTTTGAGTGCCGGTAAGAGTTCTAACTGAGTCTGTGCAGAATGACTCATGATAGAACTCAGACTGTCAGTGTTTCACAGCTTCAAACAGCTGTAAAACACTGATATTTCATCTGTCAAGAACTCTTGACAGATGAAATTGCAGTCTGTGATGTCACCTGTTGCCGGGTGGCCCTTAATTGGCCTGCTGAGCCCGCTGGGCGGGCTCAACAAGGTCAATCAAGGGAAAATCGCGCGGATTGGCCGGACGTCGAAGTAGGTGGGTCTAAAACCCGAAAGTTGTAGTCCTGCCTTCTTCCCGACAGCTTCAGGAAAATCGACCCCTTTGTGTTCTCCTCACAGCTTACTGTCCTACCGAGCTTTGTATCATCAGCAAACTTGGATACATTGTACTTGGACCCTTCATCTAGGTCATTAATATAGATTGTAAATAGCTGTGGCCCCAACACTGATCCTTGAGGCACCTCACTAGTTACAGCCCGCCAACCTGAAAAAGACCCGCTTATCCCTACTTGAGCACCATTAACTGCAAAATCTGGGCCATTGACTTCAATGGAGAGTAAAATCACGTGAAGTGTAAAACTGATGGCTAACATGCACCAGTCCGTTTCTCGCCAAGCAGCTTAAGTTAAAACTGCCCCTAATGACCTAAATTGGTACCACTTGAAAATATATTGTCAATTTGTTGTCAATTGATAATATGCTGTTCTGATATGATGCTCATCATGTCCCAAACTGCAGACAGTATGTTCTGTTTCAGTAACTTGCTGCACATGTGTCTATATTTCTGTGAATATGCATCTGGACTACCATAACTCTGACAACAATTTTTCAAAATTCTGTGGAGAGGAAAATTACTTCAAAAGACTGGAGAGCAGCAAATGTTCTTCAAAAAAAGGAGTTAGTGATAAAGCAGGAAATTATAAGCTGTTAGTCCTCCTTCAGCTGTTAGATGAAATCACTCAGCATTTACAGCAACATAAGCTAATCAGGGCCAGTAAGCACAGATTTCTAAAAGCCATGTCATGCTTGACCAACGTTATAGAATTGTTGCCAGAATTAACAGAGATGATAAAGGAAATGCATCAGGCTTGGTTTATATGGATTTTCAAAAAGCATTTGATAAGGTACCACTTATGAAATTTATGATGAAGATAATGGCACATGGAATATGGGAATGTGGCTACATGAATAAAGATATGGTTGGAGACCAGAAAACAAAGAATTCCTTGACTGGAAATATGAGGTGAGTAGGGTCCTACTGCACTCTGTGTTGAGGCTAATCTCTGTTATATTTATTAAATGATTTAGACCAAGGAATTGATCAAAATTTGTTCATGACATCAAATTCAAGGGCATTGCAAATTGTGATGAAGATGGTGAAAGACTGCAGGAGGACATAGAAAGGCTAACAGGCTAAGCACATAGGTGGCAGGCGCAGTTTAATGTAGCAGACTGTTAATACATTTTGGAAGTAATATGGAAAGGTATTACACCTTAAAGGTTAAAATTTTAAATGGATTGAAGAGCAAGGGGACCTAGAGGTGTAGATGCACAGGTCATAAATAGTGGCAATGCAATTAGAAAAGGCCATAAGAATGGCAAACAGAATCCTTAGGGCGCAATCTTGCCAGCCCTGGGGAGGCGGGTATGGAGGCGGGACTGCTGGGAAAATGGCAGAATTTGGGGCGGGTGCCCATCCCGCCCCCAACCCACCTCCATGCCATCTTCCCAGGAGGTGGGTAGCCATCTCGCGCAGGGTCCCGTCTCCTTGGAGGCAGGAAGGGGTTAAAGCCTATTAACTGCCTGTTAATAGGCTTTAACCTATGAAAATAGGATTATCTCCTTTTTGCCCTCACAAGCGCGGGCTTCCCAAAGGCTCTGAAACCTGCCAGCTCAGGAGGTGAATAGTGGGTGTGCGGGGGTCGGGGGGGGGGGGGTTGCAAAAGTGTGGTGTGTAGGTAAGTGATGGGTGCAAGAGTGGAGAGGTGAGTATCTGAGGTAAGTGCAAAGTGTTATTAAAAGCGTACTTACCTTTGTTTCTTCCTGCAAGCTTCAGTCGGTGTGTATGCAGAGAGTCCCACACCTCCACGTTGGAGATGACAGATGGCCATTGCATTCCCAGATGCAACAACCATCCATCGGGGATGGAGGAAAAGCGCGGGAAGCGCCATTTTAGATTTTCAAGATGCCGAAGACTGGCAATATTACTGCTTTCGATAGCGATATAGAAGATTGGACCACATATGTGGAAATAGTGGAGGTATATTGCAAGGCAAATGAAGTAGCGGATGATAAAAAGGCATTGGTACTTCTAAATCTGATGGGCGCAAGGACATACGGGCTGTTACAAAACTTGATCACTCCAGCCAAACCGATGGACAAGAATTTTAAGGAGATTGTTGATACCTTACAAGAGCATTTAAACCCAACACCGCTGCTGATAGCGGAACGATTCAAATTCTTCAGGAGGAATCAGCACAAGAATGAAAGTAACGCTGATTACCTCACCGAATTACAAAAGCTGTCAAAGCACTGCCAATTCGGGGCAGGACTGGCAGATTCTCTACGAGACAAATTCGTCTGCGGTCTCCTAAGCGAAGGAACACAGAAAAGACTACTTTCTGAGAAAGATTTGACACTGGACAAGGCTTTCAGTGTGGCTGTATCATACGAAGCAGCAGCAAGAGGAGCTGCAGAGATACAGCAAATGCCACAGGACTTCGGCACCCATGAAATGACACGGGGTTTCGAGAGATGTTATCGCTGCGGCAGATCCACCCGTGACCAGAAGGACTGCTGGTTCAAGGACAAAGCATGCAGGCAATGTGGAAAGATGGGACACATTGCACGTGTATGCAGATCTGGAAAGAAATCCGCTGACAGTAAAAAGGTCAATAAGGACAAGTACAGAAAGGTACAAATGATGATGGACAGTAACTCCGAAGACCAGAAGAGCGATAGCGACTCCGGAAACAAGAGACTAAGCTGTCTCAAATTACATAATGTAATTGCCAAAGAAGATTACCAGACCATTTGGGTTACCCTCACGATAGCGGGGTCCCCAGTCAAAATGGAGCTAGATACAGGATCAGCTCTGACCATCATAAGTCGACGGGATTATGAGCGGCTATTTCCGCATATACCTTTGAAAGACACATCCATTATCTTGAAGACATATACGGGGCAGAAAGTATACCCCAGAAGGAAAATAAGGGTGCCTGTTGTATACAATGGCAAGGAAATACAGAAGTTGTATTTATACGTTCTGCAAGATGGTGGTCCACCGTTGTTGGGACGTGAATGGATCAGAAAGATACGTTTAGACTGACACTCCATTCAGGCACTGACGGTGACCAGTAAGAAAAAAAACGATGATGACGTCATACCTGGACGATTAAAAGAAATCTTGGCTAACGCCAAAGAAGTGTTTCAACAGGAACTAGGAACCCTGAAAGGCGCCACCGCCTCAATAAAAGTGGAAGAGGCGGCAATTCCCAAGTTTTTTAAGGCAAGGCCGGTGCCATACGCAATTCGTCCAGCCGTCGAGGCAGAGCTGGAGAATTTGGAAAAAGCAGGCGTGTTATCCAAGGTAGATTGGAGCGAGTGGGCAACACCCATCGTCCCGGTCATGAAGAAAACGTTGAATAATGATAAATCTGAAGAACAGAGAAAAGTTCGCATCTGTGGGGACTTCAAGGTGACTGTAAACCCGGTTCTTCACACAGTACAGTATCCTCTTCCGAGGATAGAAGATATTTTCGCCTCAATATCCGGAGGGAAACGTTTCACCAAAATTGACTTAGCACAGGCATATCTACAGATGGAGGTTGAGGAGGCCTCTAAAAAGTATCTCACGATAAACACACACAAAGGCCTGTACCAGTACAATCGACTGGTTTTCGGAGTGGCATCAGCTCCGGCTATCTGGCAAAGAGCTATGGAGCAAGTCCTGCAAGGGATTCCGGGGACTCAATGCTACCTAGACGACATCCTTGTAACAGGAGAAAACGACAACGAGCACCTTGCCAACTTGGAGCAGATGCTCACGAGGCTGAGAGAACGGGGCCTACGAGCAAATCGCCCCAAGTGCGAATTTTTCCAGAAACAAATATCATATTGTGGCCATGTCATTAACGAAGAAGGGTTGCATAAGTCACCTGAAAAAATTGAAGCGGTCGTAAAGGCCCCAGCACCTGAAAATGTCTCACAATTAAGGTCGTTCCTGGGATTAGTAAATTACTATCATAAATTTTTACCAAACTTGTCGACGGTTCTGCACCCGCTTAACGCACTGCTACAAACAGGAGTAGTTTGGAAATGGAGCGAAGACTGTAAACGTGCCTTCCATAAATGCAAAGGCTTGATCACGTCCAGGGAAGTGTTGGCTCATTACAACCCATCACTGCCAATCAGACTGGCGTGCGATGCATCCCCTTACGGCGTGGGAGCGGTATTATCACATAGATTCCCTGATGGCTCGGAGCGGCCGATAGCTTTTGCGTCACGCTCATTGAACTCAGCTGAGCGTAACTATGCCCAGATCGACAGGGAGGCACTCAGCCTGGTGTGGGGAGTGAAGAAATTCAACCATTACCTACACGGGCAAAAATTTACCTTGTTGACTGACCATCAACCCCTCGTCTCCATATTCAACCCTAAAAAGGGCGTTCCCATTATGACAGCGCAAAGGCTACAGAGGTGGTCCCTTTTCCTAGGGGCACACCAATATGACATAGAATACAAAGGAACAAAACAGCATGGGAATGCTGATGGGTTATCGCGCCTACCGTTGCCAACGGTGGAAGAGGCGCCTACAGTGGACCCAGTGGAGATGTTCCACTCGACCATAGTGGAATGTCTACCGGTGACAAATTCTACCATTGAAAAGGAAACGCGAAATGACCCGACTCTCTCACGAGTCTACGATTTAACGGTGAAGGGATGGCCAGCACATGGCGAACCACTGTTGCCAGCATTCTCGCAAAGAAGAGAACAGCTGTCAGTGTGCCGAGGAACCTTGATGTGTGGATCCAGAGTGGTGATTCCACCCAAACTCAAGGATAGAGTGCTAAAGGAGCTTCACGAGGGGCATCTGGGTGAAGTGAAAATGAAGAACTTAGCCAGAGCGTTTGTGTGGTGGCCAGGTATCGATGGAGACATCGAAGAAATGACCAAGAGCTGTCTAGGATGCCAGAAGGTCCAAAGCGCCCCACCACAAGCCCCTCTACATCCATGGGAGTGGCCCTCATCTCCATGGCAAAGGGTACATATCGACTTTGCTGGTCCATTTATGGACTCAATGTTCTTAATCGCGGTGGATGCACACTCCAAGTGGCCGGAGGTAATAAAGATGTCCTCCACCACCACGGAAAAAACCATCACAGTATTAAGGACCATATTCGCCAGGAATGGGTTGCCTGAACAGATCTGTTCTGATAATGGACCGCAATGTGTATCCGAAGAATTCAGGAAGTTCTTAAAAAAACAATGGGGTTAAGCACTACACGTCCGCCCCATACCATCCCGCCACCAATGGATTGGCTGAAAGGTTTGTCCAGACCTTCAAGAAGGCCATAAAGGCCATGGGTAATGAAGACATAAATCTACAACATAAGGTAGATAACTTCTTGTTTGTGTACAGGAATGCAACACGTGGTTACAAACCAAACCCCCGCCATGATGTTTTTCAATAGAAGACTAAGATGTCGGCTGGATTTGGTCAAGTCAAGCGTCAGAAGGGATGTAGAGAACCGGCAATTTCAAAGCATGAATGAAAGGCCAACTAGAACCTTCCAGGTAGGTCAACCAGTTTTGGCCCGGGACTACCGTACCGAGAAATGGCAGCCTGGAACTATTTGCACACGACTAGGACCGCTGATGTATACCGTGGACATTGGAGAAAGCATAATAAGGCGCCATGCTGACCAGATCATAGAGTCATCCGAAAAAGGACAACCTACACCACAACTCTATATGCCTAGTGATGAAGCAGAGATACCCATTGTGGTAAACCACTGTTATAGTTATCACTGTATATTGTTCTCACTGTTCTCACTGTCACATCACTACACGAGGTCGCCTCTTGTCGCACTGTTATACCTGGGCTGACCACCTCCGACTCCGCCCATTACCTGCCCAGGTATAAAGGTAGCTGACTGGCTAGTATTCCTCCCTGTTGGATCGGATCACCCACGAGGGTGGGCTCTGTTATTTAGCCAATAAAAACCTTCAGTTACGTTCTTAACTCGTCGCCTTTTATTGGACTAATTGATAGGCATATCAATTTTATTGACTAAATTTTAAAGATGTCTGATAATGAACAGCAACAGCAAGGAGCTCACCCAGCAGCACAGCAACAGCAGCCTCCAGACAACGGGCCACACCAGCCGGCTTGGCTGCAAGCCTTGAAACCACCATACCTGGATCTAAACCCACAGGCACCAAACTCAGCCAACGACTTCAAACACTGGCTGGACTGCTTCGAATCGTACCTGGAGGAAGCCGTCGTCCCTCAGAGATCCAAACTAAGAGTCCTGAAAGCCCAAGCGAGCCCGAGAGTATATACACTCATCCAGGACATGACTACGTACGACGACGCCATCAACCTACTGAAACAGCAGTACCGGAGCCCGGTAAACTACATGTACACTAGGCATCTCTTAAGATCTCGCCAGCAACAGCCAGGAGAATCGATAGCTGAATTTTCACGAGCGCTGAGACAACTCGGCAGGAACTGTGACTTTAAAGCGGTGACGGCTACTGCGAACATGGAAGACAATGTCCGCGACGCCTTGGTGAGAGGCCTACGTTCCGACTACACACGGCAAAGACTGCTTGAAGCTAAGGACATAGACCTGGACAAGGCCGAAGCCCTCGCCCTCACCCTAGAGGCCACCCAGCAAGACCAGGAAGCGTTTGCCAGGTACTATTCGCGACCCTGGGACTCGGGCCCGACCCCCACCCCACCACCCTTCACAGCGCTGCCCCCGGGACCTACCTCAGCGTCTGCATCACGGATCCGACCGGGCCCGCTAGCCCCGGTACCGGCCCCGACATCAGGCAACCCCGATCGGGCCGCTGGCTGCTTCTTTTGCGGCCAGGAGAAGCATCCGAGGTCGCGCTGCCCAGCCAAAAACTCGACCTGCAAAACCTGCCTCAAGAAAGGCCACTTCTCCAAGGCCTGCAGAAGCAAATCCTCAGAAGCCAGCAGTGCCTCATGCGAACCCTGGGGGCGGCCATCTTTGTGCGGGGCAGCCGAAGCCTGCAGAGCCTCATGGGAAAACCAGGGGCGGCCATCTTTGTGCGGGGCAGCCGAAGCCTGCAGAGCCTCATGGGAAAACCAGGGGCGGCCATCTTTGTGCGGGGCAGCCGAAGCCTGCAGAGCCTCATGGGAACAGCAGGGGCGGCCATCTTTGTGCGGGGCAAACGATTTAAACAGAGCCTCATGTGAACTACGGGGGCCGCCATCTTCGCCATCTTGTCATGACAACGACGCGCTCATCTACACCCTAGCTTCCGTGACCCTGGATCAAGCCCGCCCGCACCACCTGGCCAGCTCAATGATGGACATCAAAGTCAACGGCCACGCCACGACCTGCCTGTTCGACAGCGGAAGCACGGAGAGCTTCATCCACCCAGACACGGTGAGCCACTACTCCCTCCCCGTCCTGCCAACGCGCAGCCGCATCTCGATGGCATCGAGGTCGCACGCCACAGACATCAGCGGCTACTGTGTCGTGACATTGTCGGTTAAAGGGACAGAGTATAAAAATTTTAAACTCCTCGTACTCCCCCAGCTGTGCGCTGCCGTCATACTAGGGCTGGACTTCCAATCCCACCTCCAAAGTGTAACCCTAGCATACGGTGGACCCCTCCCCCCACTCACAGTCGACAACCAGCGAAAGTTAAACCGCCCACCGCGTAACACCTGCAGCCTATCCACCCTCAAGGTACCGCCACCTTCCCTGTTCGCTAACCTCACCCCCGACTGCAAACCTGTCGCTACTAAGAGCAGGCGGTACAGCGCTGGGGACAGAGCCTTCATTAGCTCTGAGGTGCAGCGACTCCTGAAAGAGGGCATTATTGAGGGGAGCAGCAGCCCCTGGCGTGCCCAGGTGGTGGTAGTCAAGACCGGCGACAAAAATCGCCTGGTTATCGACTACAGCCAGACCATAAACAGATACACCCAGCTGGACGCATACCCCCTCCCCCGCATATCGGACATGGTCAATGAGGTTGCACAATACCGCGTATTCTCGACCATCGACCTCAAGTCGGCCTACCACCAACTCCCCATCAGCCCGGAGGACAGCCAGTACACCGCCTTCGAGGCGAATGGCCGCCTCTACCAATTCCTTAGGGTCCCCTTTGGTGTCACCAACGGGGTCTCGGTTTTCCAACGGGAGATGGACCGGATGGTTGACCAGAACGGACTACAGGCCACTTTCCCCTATCTCGATAACGTCACCATCTGCGGCCGCAACCGGCAGGACCATGACGTGAATCTGGAGAAATTCCTCCGTACGGCCCAACGGCTGAACCTCACCTACAATAAGGAGAAATGCGTGTTTAACACAGCGCGCCTTGCCATCCTTGGCTGTGTAGTAGAGAACGGAGTCATCGGCCCCGACCCCGAAAGAATGCGCCCCCTCATGGAGCTACCCCTCCCCCACTGTCCAAAAGCACTTAGGAGAACCCTGGGGCTTTTCGCCTACTATGCCCAATGGGTACCCAATTATGCGGACAAAGCCAGACCCCTCCTGAAAACCACATCCTTCCCCCTCACGGAAGAGGCGTGCGCGGCCTTCTCCCTCATTAAGGGAGACATAGCCAAGGCCACAATGCACGCAGTGGATGAGTCAATCCCCTTCCAAGTGGAGAGCGATGCATCCGACTTCGCCCTAGCCGCTACCCTTAACCAGGAGGGTAGGCCGGTAGCCTTCTTCTCGAGGACCCTACAGGGCCCCGAGACCCGACACTCGTCGGTCGAGAAGGAAGCCCAGGCAATTGTGGAGGCAGTACGGCGCTGGAGGCACTACTTGGCAGGCAAACGATTTACCCTCCTCACCGACCAACGCTCGGTTGCCTTCATGTTTAATAACAAGCTGAGGGGCAAGATCAAGAACGACAAAATCTTGAGGTGGAGAATCGAGCTTTCCACCTATGATTATGAGATCTTGTACCGGCCCGGTAAACTGAACGACCCCCCTGATGCTCTTTCACGCATTACATGCGCCAGCGCGCAAAGTGATAGACTTCAGACCCTCCACAATGACCTCTGCCACCCCGGAGTCACCAGACTCTACCATTTCATTAAGGCCCGCAACCTGCCATACTCCATCGAGGAGGTCAGGACCATGACCAGGAACTGCCAGATCTGTGCTGAGTGCAAACCGCACTTCTATAAGCCGGACAGAGCAAGCCTGATCAAGGCCACCCGCCCCTTCGAGCGTCTGAGCATCGACTTCAAGGGGCCCCTACCGTCATCCGACCGTAATGTGTACTTCCTCAACATCGTTGATGAGTACTCCCGTTTCCCCTTTGCCTTCCCCTGCCCAGACATGACCAGTAACACGGTCATTAAATGCCTGAACAAACTCTTCGCCTTGTTCGGGTTCCCGAACTATATACATAGTGACCGGGGCGCCTCCTTCATGAGCGAGGAACTCCGTCAGTTCCTATTGGAGAGGGGTATTGCAGCAAGCAGGACCACCAGCTACAACCCCCGAGGGAACGGCCAGGTGGAAAGAGAGAACGCGACGGTATGGAAGGCCACCCTCTTAGCCTTAAAGTCTAAGGGCCTCCCAACCTCCCGCTGGCAAGAGGTCCTCCCGATTGCGCTGCACTCCATCCGGTCACTACTTTGCACTGCCATTAACACCACCCCCCATGCTCGAATGTTTGTCTTCCCCAGGAAGTCGACTACGGGAACCACCCTACCAACCTGGCTGACCTCTCCGGGGCCCGTCTTGCTGCGAAAGCACGTGAGGGCCCATAAAACGGACCCCCTGGTCGAGAAGGTGAACCTCCTGCACGCCAACCCCCAGTACGCCTATGTGGCTTACCCAGACGGACGGGAGGACACTGTCTCCTTACGAGACCTCGCACCCTCACCCCCCCCTCCCAACCCCCCGAGTCCAGCCGAGGTAGACGGCATGCCGGAACCCCACGAGCCTTTGCCGACTACGCAGACACCAGCTTTAACACCGGATAATGTAACACCGCCGCTGCGACGATCGGAGAGGCTAACGAAGCCTCCGGACAGACTGACATACCAGAGCTGGTAATACACTTCACCCCGCCGGACTCTAATCTAAACAAGGGGTGAATGTGGTAAACCACTGTTATAGTTATCACTGTATATTGTTCTCACTGTTCTCACTGTCACATCACTACACGAGGTCGCCTCTTGTCGCACTGTTATACCTGGGCTGACCACCTCCGACTCCGCCCATTACCTGCCCAGGTATAAAGGTAGCTGACTGGCTAGTATTCCTCCCTGTTGGATCGGATCACCCACGAGGGTGGGCTCTGTTATTTAGCCAATAAAAACCTTCAGTTACGTTCTTAACTCGTCGCCTTTTATTGGACTAATTGATAGGCATATCACCCATAGTATCCACCTCCGATCCGGTGATACTGGAACCAGATGAACCCGACACTGGCATTGAAGCCGAATCGACCTTGCCAAAAGAACCTACTACACCACCGAAACCTACTACACCACCAAGGCGTTATCCGGACCGAGTCAGGAAGCCTCCAGAGAGACTGAATTTGTAATTGATTAACTTCAGCAAATGTGTATATTATTGTTCTTGTAAAAATGTTATTTAACGATTACTTAAAATGTTATGTACTATTTATCTAAAAGGGGAGGAATTGTAGTGTATGTACCTTTAAGAGGAACTATGTTTTTGAAGCCCCTGTATACTGTAGTACCAGTAGTGACCACTCAGGTATATAAGCCTGTGTAGCGTCTTGTGTAGTTAGTTCACCTCCAGACTTTGTTCAGTAAACACTTGTTAAATCAACTCCTGCATTCCGTGTCTCCATTAACACACGGATCTAACATTGTTGTTAACACACGGACCTAACAAGTGGGAGTCCTGCCTCCAAAAGCTCCCCATTGGCAAAATCACCCCCTTAGTTTTGTGTCTAGAGGCACAGAATACAAAAGTAAGGAGGTGCTGTTGAACATGTAATAGGACCTTAGTTACAGCTGGAGTACTGTATACAATTTTGGGCACCCCATTATTAAAAGGCGATAAAAGCAATTGAAAAAATGCAGTGTAGATTCATTAGGATGTTATCAAGCCTATGGGGGTTATCATTATGAAGGGATACTTACAAAGTTAGAATTCTTTCCACTAGAACTGAGAAGGCTAAGGGGTGATGTAATAGAGGTCTTCAAGATTATGAAGGTTTATGATAAGGTAAATAGTCATAGATTGTTTCCACTGGTCATCAGGCAGTAATAAGAGGGCACAAATTTAAGAAAGAAAGGAATTACATTCATATAGCGCCTTTCATATCCCCAGGACATCCCAAAGTGCTTCACAACCAATGAATTACTTTTGAATTTTAGTCGTTATATAGGCAAACATGGTAGCCAATCTGCAAGATCCCGTAAACAACAATGAGATAAATGACCAAACTCATTTGTTTTGGTGATATTGGTCGAGGGATAAATGTTGGCTTGGACACCGGGAGAACTCCCTGCTCCTCCTCGAATACTGCCATGGGATTTTTTCCATCCACTTGAATAAGCTGATGGGGCTTCAAATTGAACATCTTACTCGAAAGACAGAACCTCTGACAATGTAGCACTCCCTCAGTATTGCATTGAAATGTCAGCCTAGATTATGCATTCAGTTGCTGGAGTGGTGCTTGAACCCACAACTTTCTGACTCAGAGGCAAACGTGCTAATAATCACAATAAGAATTAAAGGGAAAGTTAGAAAAAATGTCTTTACCCAAAGAATGTGGAATTTTCTACCACAAACCATTGTTGAAGCAGGGAATTAGACAGTTAGCTGAAGAAAGAGGAATATTAAAGGGTATGGAAGGCAAGCAGGAGAGTGGCATTAGATTAGGTTGCTCATATGAATAAAAATACTGACCCAAACACAATCCCATGATTCTAAAATAAAATTAGGAAGTCACACAACACCAGGTTATAGTCCAACAGCTTTATTTGAAATCACAAGCTTTCGGAGCGCTGCTCCTTCGTCAGGTGACATTATTCCAGCGATGTGTTTCAAGGCACTTCCCCTGACGAAGGAGCAGTGCTCCGAAAGCTTGTGATTTCAAATAAAGCTGTTGGACTATAACCTGGTGTTGTTTGACTTCCTACATTTATCCACCCCAGTCCAACACCGGCATCTCCACATCCTAAAATAAAATTGGTTTGGGACACATCAATTTATTTTTTAATGGGCATGGATCCAGGACACAAAGCAGCTCATCACTTTGCTTTAAATAGTGCTAAATTATCGGTCTCAATCAAAGAGTAACAGTTGCTCTTTTGCAGTTGGTACTAACCCAATAACTGTAGACCAGTACCCCTATTGATGATTGTGTCAAAGTTCAGAGACCTTTGCAGTTTGCCTGACATTAAGCCCTAAGTAGGAATGGACACGATGGAAAAGGTGCTATTTGCGTTATTATCCCTTTATTTTAATTATGACTACTGATGGACTCGTAAATTAATAATTTTGTTTTCAAATTGAACTTTTCTCCAAATTGGGATTTAAAAAGATACATTTTCTAACCCAAAAATAACTTACAAAGCAAAAGTACAATAAGAAATAAAGAGGCTGTCTTTTGGTAAATGGTGCATTTCATAATAAAACTCGATACATTTCAGAACTGTTTGATTCCCTTTTACATTATTCCAGCGATGTGTTTCAAGAGCAAACTACATTTTCTACAAAGCTGTGATCGTATGTAAGATTGCAAAGCAAGACAAAGGAAATAGATTTAATTTAAATGGCTTCCCAATTAATAAAATATGAATTTCTTATCATGATGAGCACTTAAATGTCAAAAGGAAACCACAGACGACTACTTTAGAAAAGTACCCTGGTTGGTCGCCAGTTTCTAATTCAATTTCAATTTGTTTTCCAATTTCTCTAAGTAGAAGCATTTAGTCAGTAGATTGATATGATGCACTGTCTCTTACCCCCTGCAAATTCCAGTGCTAATCCAGACCAGAGAACAGTGAAGAGATCACCTCCGACGCAGTTGCTATCAGTCAAAAAAGGAAGGTGGGTAAACAGCATTTTTGTTCTGGTATTCAGAGTGAGAGGAGCATGGTACAAGAATCTGAAATCTATTTAACTAATGTTCTCACTCTACTAAAGTAAGCCAGGTAAATCAATTAACACCTTACTTGCTCCTACTCCTCCCGGCCCCACAAAATTTCTTCCCCAAAAAAATGTTCGGGCCATTTCTTGAGCATCCACCGGCAGTCCCTTTAAGGAGCACAGGTTAGGCTACTCAGTGCCTGCTACAAATGGGCAGAGCATGCACGGCACCCATTGCACCAACAAACTGCGAATGGGATTCTACAACTGGCGTAGGATCCCGATTTACACATTTAAGCAGCTTCTCACTGGAAACATTCGTGCACACTGCTTGCTCATTTACAGGCCTGCCTGAAAATTTGCATCAGATGGGCCATAGAAACATAGAAACATAGAAGATAGGAGCAAGAGAAAGCCATTCGGCCCCTCGAGCCTGCTCCGCCATTTAATGAGATCATGGCTGATCATCCAAATTCAGCACCCTATCCCTGCCTTCTCCCAATATCCCTTGATCCCTTTAGCCTTAAGAAATATATCTAACTCCTTCTTGAATATATTTAATAAGTTGGCCTCAACTGCCTTCTGTGGTAGAGAATTCCACAGGTTCACCACTCTCTGGGTGAAGAAATTCCTCCTCATCTCAGTCCTGAATGGCTTACCCCTTATCCTTAGACTGTGACCCCTGGTTCTGGACTCCCCCGCCATCAGGAACATCCTTCCTGCAAGGGTGAATGGGGCAGCCAAAATTCCCCCTTGACTTTCAGGCGAGAAACAGACAGCCGGGAGTTGAAAATCACACCCCCTGGGTATCTGCATGCTGATATGCGCCAAGCAAGGGAGAACAATCTTGGGTGAAAGCACAAGCACTAGCAGGTATTATGTACATACTATTACTGATACAGGTACATCTGCCATTGCACCTTCCAAAGCCATTCCCGTATGTTAGTTTAATTCACGGGATAGCGCTTTAGCATTATGTGAAATATTTTAAATGCTCATTTAAAATAAAGTTGTTATTAATAACACAATTGGAAAGAAACAAGCTTTAAAATGCTGGTATGATGTGAATTTGATCATTACTAACTCCATATGTGGTCAACTTGCCACTACAGATATTCGAGAAAGACACTGGGCTGGATTTTCATTGAGGAGGTGGGTAGGAGGCGGGACTACAACTTTCGGGGTTGTAGTCCCGCCTCCATCGAGTTCTAGCCAACCCATGCGATTTTGACTTGATTGACCTTGTTGAGCCCGCCCAGCGGGCTCAGCAGGCCAATTAAGGGCCACCCAGCAACACGTGACGTCACAGATTGATATTTCATCTGTCAAGACCTTTTGACAGATGAAATATCAGCATTTCACAGCTGTTTGAAGCTGTCAAACACTGACAATCTGTACTCCAGGTTAATTCCTTCCTCTCAGGATGATTTAGAGATCTCCCCGAAACAGAAAGCTGAATGCTGCAATTTTTGACAGCTCGCAGCCATTCTGCTTTCTGTGCCGGTGAGATGAGGGACTCCTGAGACCTGAAGGAAGGCTGTAAAGGTAAGTAAATGTATGTAAAACTTCTTTAAACACTTTACACACACCAAACACACTTACCTTTGCACTCATGCACCCATCACTCACCTGAACACCGGACATCTCGACCCCTCCAAGCCCTTCATCCCGACGGTCCGCCTCCTCGAACTTGGCGTGGTTTGGAGCCGTCGGGAATCCCACACTTCAACATAAAAAATAGGGATTAGGCTAAAAACTGCCTGTTAACTACCTGTTAACTGGCAGTTAATTGGCACTAATCCCCTTCCCACCTCGGGGAGGCAGGTCCCAGTGCGGGTCGGGTACCCGCCTCCTTTGAAACTGGCATGGAGGCAGGTTGGGTGCGGGATGGGTTCGTGCCCCCCCCGATTTCGGGATTTTAACCCCCCACACGCCTCCAATCCCGCCTCCACAGCCCAATGAAAATCCTGCCCACTGCATTCAAACTTGCAATGGTTCCACTTGCACACTTCAAAAGTCAAATGATCTAAACCCCAAAAAGGCTGCGATGGAATTTGATCAGTTAGCAGTTATCACTGCTTTACCATCCCACTTGTCTTGCTGTGAAATATCATCTTCACATTTATATACAGCAACTCACACTATACCATTGAGATCTATCGCACAAACTGTGTAAGTAAATTCTACTACAAGGTGGGAGTGTGCAGCCATATTGAATGACAAATGAAAACATTAACCCTATTAAAAATTGAACTGTTTCAACGTGGCATGCATAGAGGATACATATTACAGAAATACATTTTCTTATATTGGAGAAATAAATATTGTGCATTCATGAACCTGCCTAATCTTTCTTATTACTGCGTGAGAGAAGGTAAATATGGAGTCACTGTAACATTTCTTTTTGTATTAACCTATAGCTCACTGCTGTAGACAGGATATCATTCTAAAAATGCAATACCTCTTTTGATTGCAACACATACATTTCTCTTGCTTTTCCTTCTTGCCAAAAATACATTGTTTTAAAAATGTAGGTTGCAGATTTAAGCTTTATATCTTCACATGCAGTAAAGTCAATATATTTGAATGATCAATAAATCCCATGCCATAATTCAGTGCAGGCTGAGCAGTCATTAAAATAAATGACCCAAGCTTTCAACTATTTTCATTCCTTTTTAAAACTTTCAGAGCACACATTTTGTAGAATGACAGATGTTTGTGTGTGTGTGTGTGTTGGGGGTGCAGGAGGATGGGATTCAATTATTGTTGTTGTTGTTCAATTATGTCATCATATTGACATTCTGTCCTTTTGAAGTCAAGTAGAGATAAAAAGCAGAGAATAGTGATGAACGGTTGTTTTTCAGACTGGAGGGCAGTATACAGTGGTGTTCCCCAAGGGTCTGTATTAGGACCACTGCTCTTTTTGCTATATATTAATGACCTGGACTTGGGTATACAAGGCACAATTTCCAAGTTTTCAGATGGCACAAACCTTGGAAATATAGTAAACAGTGAAGAGGATAGTAGCAGACTTCAGCAGGACACAGACAGCCTGGTGAAATTGCAGACACATGACAGATGAAATTTAATGCCGAGAAGTGTGAAGTGATGCATTTTGGGAGGGAGAATGAGGAGAGGCAACGTAAACTAAATGGTACAATTTTAAAGGGGCCAGGACTGATAATTTTTGGCCCCAATAAACTTAGATTGCTTTTCACACCTATTTGTTAAAGATAGAACAATTACTGTAAATACTGGTGCATAAATCATCATGTCCTTTAAATAAAGCTCCTCCAGTCGCTTAGTGGGTGAATGCACTGCCCAGTATGGTACTGTGCATGGAAACTAGCAGAGTCATTGGTTCAATCCATGGACCAAAACTAGGGTAAGATTTGGATTATAATTGGCCACAACATCTCCAAATTAAGGAGGATTCCCACTCTTGAACACTATTGAAGGAAAAATCAGTTTAAACATCCCTAACAACAAGAAGAACTTTAATACAAAAGAGAACTTTTAATGATGGCTAAACCACATTAAAATGCAAGTTGAGAACAGGAATATGGAGGAACATTTCAACAGATATTGGCCTAGAAATTGAGTTTGCGCTGCGCCGGGGCTTAACGCCGGAAATTTAGCGCCGGTGCTAAGTCGCGCTGTGCGCGCCAAAAATTCAGTAGCGCTGTGCCCAAACGGCTGCCGGCGCTACTGAAGGCTGTTTGCGCCTGAAAACTGGCGCTACGCGCCGCATTGCAGCACTATTCTGGCGCCCGATGCGGTGCGGCAGGCTCGGGAAGTGCAGGCCTCCTCCTTCAGTTAAGGAGGAGCTGCCTGCACCCGCCCGCTGGCCGGTTAAATCGCCACAAAAGTGAGCCCGGCACCTCGGGGAAGTGCCGGGCTCGCAGCCGAGAAGCATCTGTTCCGCGGGGGGGGGGGGGGGGTGGGGGAGTCCGGGGAGGGAGGTGCGGGCAGGCGGCCGGCGGGAAAGCGGCCGGCCGCCGCTCCACCTTTATGCGCCGGCGCAAAGTCGTGTAAGACTCTGTTGCCAGAGTCTTAGTTGCGGCTGCCACGGGCGAGGCGGCCGCAACTGAATTTCGGCGCTGGGGCCTGTCACCACGGCAACCGGGATGCTGCGCACACCGATGACGTCATCGGTGCCGGCGCAGCGCTACCGGTGTAACGCCGATGTTGGGCCCTAGTCAATTTCAAAACCGGCTGTAAGTCCAGTGCAATGCCCTCTAGCGCCGCAAAATGGGCGCTAAGCCCACTCAATTTCTAGGCCATTATATCAAACAAAGGCAGCTTGTAACTAAGGACACATCTTGGGTTGCTATGGGATCATCAGAACTGGCTGGTACTGTCTTGAGATAAGATCCTCATTAAACTTTAACAAGTAACACACAGGATGAAGTAACCCCACTAAACTTTGAACCAACCATGAACAACAAGGTGAATAGCCATGCTTGAAGGGAACCAATCATTGAGATGTGCATGTGAAAATCACAAGAGAAGTCTGGACACAAAGAATATAAGATCTTGACAATACCTAGCTTTTTTACTGCAGTCGGCAAGGACAAAGGTGTCCTGGTCTAACGGAAAGAAGACATCTAAAGATTTCAACAGACTTCGGGTGATCGTCGGTTTGGCCAACCGGGCACCTGAAGACTCCAGAACAGGTCTAGTTGTGTTTCTTATTTAATTTGTGTGTTAGTGGTTAAATAAAAGATCTCTGAGAGAAATAATGCAACTGTGTGTTTTCTGTTGAGGTGGATTCAGGTCTACGAACCCCACTTTAGCATCCAACGTGGGAGGTGTAAAAATCATAAATAATTCTTACAGTATCCTGTGTTTCCTGATGTAAAATGGACCAATATGGACATTGAGAATGGGCAGATCCAGCTAAATTGCTCACTGACTATCAGGGATCACAATTACAGTGAGGTAACAGAGGACTGACTGCCAGCATCTGAGCTACCACACCCCAGTAGGAATCAACAGCTTCAGAAGAAATGGGGAGAAAGAAAAAGTACAAAGGAGTTGCAGCAACATGTGTGAGGTTTACAAAGATTTTTAAAAAGCCAAAATACAAACTTAGGAATTGGGAGGAGCTTATACACTGAATGTTACATCATCGCCATTAAACTTTTTCTGTTTAATAGAGATAATGGAGCTGAAAATTCTCAGCCATTCTGTTGTAACTTCAGCAAGAGCGCACTGGAGTCACCAGAAATTAGGATACGCCAGTCTATTGTCCAAGTTCCTACGGACCTTGTAAGGGGTGAATCCTCTGCCTGCCTTTAACAGGGCCAGCGGTGTAACGTCCCTGCTCTGGGAAGCACAAGTAATTAAACTGGTAGCCAGTACGCCCAGAACAACAAGACTTACTAGCCTTAGAGATGTTGGGTTGTGGTGACAGACCTTGGAAATCCACCTGGAACTTGGCCTGGACAGCTGAAGATTCAGGTATAGCTGAAGATATTTTGTTCCCCCACCCCCCCCTGTAAAGGGGGCCAATTGGGCCACTATTAAGTTGTTGCTGCCTAGTGATGCCAGCACTCACTCCCCGCTGTGGATTTCAGCCCCAATGTCACAATGTGGATAAGGTGGCAATGAAGAGAACATACCTTGCTCACCTCAACCACCCTGCAATTAGCAGATAAATATAATCCGTATTTGAAGTTGATGGCTGACTTTGTGACTCTGGCATCATTTACATGCAGTAGGTAGGCTGCCAAATGTATGCCAGGAGATTTGGGGATGGAAACTTGCTGGGCCTGCTGCAACAGGAGAAGATGGCAACTGCTGAGCAGCCTGAAAAAGAAATATTTTAATAAAATGAAATTGTGCTGCTGCTGGAACCTGGGCTCAGCTGTGTACTGAGAATACTTGCACAGGCCACTCTTCGGCTGAATACCTGGCGGCTCCATCTCCAACGTTCCAACTGGGCAGATGGCGAGAGACACACTGGAGTCTGTGATTTCTTCATTTTCATTTCATTTGCATGCATCCACCCTCATGTGGACGTGTGCGTTTTGTGCAGCCAGGATTGCCTTCTGGAAAAGGGTGGAGGAGGAATGCTGCAGAGTGTCTCCCCAGCACACAATGGTGTTGTTTGAAAGAAGCAATGCAATCGTTCCTTGGACTGGGTTCCCATATGTTAGCTACTCCAAGGTGGTTGATGAATTATTTGTGTATGTGCTCTTGTGTACCTTTTTCAATTGGACATACCAGTTTCTGAAAAAAATCTGATAACAAGGGTCCAGTAACTAACTAACCCAGGATGAGAACTGTAAATATTCCTTCACAATTTTCTTCACTCCTCTCCTGAAGGCACTGACTTATGCAGGGATACAGGTCCAATGATGTCAGTACCATTCTTAAAGTGTGAGCCTAAACAGCAATTGTCAATGGGCTATTTGATCACAGAGGGCATCAGAGCCAAACTCAATCCTAGCCTTGTGCAACATCTATCTGCACATGTTGTCCAGCAGCGAGCAAAGGGGGTTGAGGACAATTTTAACACTTTAACTGCTGCCCTGGTAGAGACTAATTAATTCAGCATAGACTACAGATCGAAACAGGAATCGCCTTGGACTATATAGCTCAGTACATCAAGTGATCCATTTATCTATTGGGTAATCCCAAATAAATTTGTTTAATGCCTATATTCCCCAAAGGGTTTAAACTGATATGACAGTGGGAAGGGGCTTATATTGTTGCCAAAAAGAGTAGTAAGCCTGAGGACTGGGAGGATTTTAGAATTCAGCAAAGGAGGACCAAGAAATTGATAGAGAAAGGAAAAATAGAATATGAGAGTAAACTAGCGAGAGACATAAAAACAGTTTGTAAAAGCTTCTATAGGTATGTAAAAAGGAAAAGATTAATGAAAGTAAATGTGGGTCCCTTACAGGCTGAGACAGGAGAAATTATAAAGGGGAATAAGGAAATGGCTGAGAAATTAAACAAATACTTTGGCCGTGATTTTGCCGGCGCTCAGGGCAGGTCCGGAGGTGGGTCAGCTGTTAAAATTGAAATGATTGACGGCGGGTTTGGAACCCGTCGCGAACCCGCCTCCATGTAAGTTTCCAAAGTGTCGGGTCTGCGATTTTAGAACAGACCCGACACCAAGCGACGGGGGAGGCATTTAAGATAGTTAACTGCTTGCTAAGTGCCTGTTAACTACTATTTTGCAAAGCCTATTTCTATTTCCCCACATTTTTAACAGGGTTCCCATCGGTTGGAGATCACGTCAGATAAGTAGGTCGGGTTCTCTATGTCTCCCCATTGCTGTGAATAGGTGACAGCTGCAAAAGTGGTATGAAAGCTACCATTTCACAGCTGGTCACTTTCCAATGTCAGAAGCTTGAGCCTTCAGGACTTATAAGACTCTTTTAAGCTGTATGCAGTTTGGAAGTGTTTAGAGTAAATGCTCTATCCAGTGTCACCTCCTTGGAGCAAGCTCACTCACCATTGACAGATCGCTTCAGCCATCTCAACTTCAGCTGTCATCTATTCCAGCAACATCAATGCCCTTGAAAAAATTACACCTTGGTCCTCTGACTCCCTCCATGATCAGCCCCAACACCAACATCACTAGGCATACCAACATCACCAACAACAACACCAACCTTCTCCGCGATCACCTGATGCTGCACAGGACACAGGGCTCCCTCCATAAGCCTGGAAATAGTGGAGAACAAAGGGCTAGCGAGAATGAGGAACTGAAAGAAATTAGTATTAGTAAAAAAATAGTACCGGAGAAATTAATGGGATTTAAAGCCAATAAATCTCCTGGACCTGATGGCCTACATCCGAGGGTTTTGAAAGAGGTGGCTATAGAGATAGTGGATGCATTGGTTGTCATTTTCCAAAATTCCATAGATTATAGAACGGTTTACGTGGATTGGAAGGTAGCAAATGTAACCCCACTATTTAAGAAAGGAGGGAGAGAGAAAATGGGGAACTACAGACCAGTTAGCCTGACATCAGTAGTAGGGAAAATGCTAGAATCTATTATTAAGGACGTGGTAACTGGGCACTTAGAAAATAATAATAGGATTGGGCAGAGTCAACGCAGATTTATGAAAGGGAAATCATGTTTGACAAATCTGTTAGAGAGTTTTTTGAGGTTGTAGCTAGCAGAATAGATAAGTGGGAACCAGTGGATGTGGTGTATTTGGATTTTCAGAAGGTATTCAATAAGGTGCCACACAAGAGGTTATTAAACAAAATTAGGGCTAATGGGATTGGGGGTAATATACTAGCATGGATTGAGGATTGGTTAATGGACAGTAAACAGAGAGTAAGAATAAATGGGTTATTTTCAGGTTGGCAGGCTGTAACTAGTGGGGTACTGTAAGGATCAGTGCTTGGGCCTCAGCTATTCACAATCTATATCAATGATTTGGACGAGGGGACCAAATATAATATATCCAAGTTAGCTGATGATACAAAGCTAGGTGTAGATGTAAGTTGTGAGGAGGATGCAAGGAGGCTTCAAGGGGATATAGACAGGCTAAGTGAGTGGGCAAGAACATGGCAAATGGAATATAATGTGGAGAAATGTGAAGTTATCCACTTTGGTAGGAAAAATAGAAAAGTAGAGTATTTTTTAAATGGTGAGAGATTGGGAAATGTTGGTGTTCTGAAGGACCTGGGTGTCCTTGTACATGAATCACTGAAAGTTAACATGCAGGTACAACAATCAATTAAGAAAGCAAATGGTATGTTGGCCTTTATTACAAGAGGATTTGAGTATAAGAGTAAAGATGTCTTACTGCAATTATATAGGGCCCTGGTGAGACCACACCTGGAGTATTGTGCACAGTTTTGGTCTCCTTACCTAAGGAAGGATATACTTGCCATAGAGGGGGTGCAACAAACATTTGCCAGACTGATTCCTGGGATGGGGGGATTGTCCTATGAGGAGAGATTGAGTAGACTAGGCCTATATTCTCTGGTTTTAGAAGAATGAGAGGTGATCTCATTGAAACATACAAATTTCTTACAGGGCTTGACAGGGTAGATGCAGGGAATATTTTCCCCCTGATTGGGGAGTCTAGAACCAGGGGTCACAGTCTCAGAATAAGGGGCCAGCCATTTAGGACTGAGATGAGAAGAAATTTCTTCACTCAGAGGGTGGTAAGTCTTCGGAATTCTCTACCCCGGAGGGCTGTGGAGGCTCAGTCATTGAGTATATTCAAGATAGAGATTGATAGATTTTTGGATATTAAGGGCATCAAGGGATATGGGGATATTACAGGAAAGTGGAGATGAAGCAGAAGATCAGTCTTGATCTTATTGAATGGTGGAGCAGGCTCGAGGGGCCAAATGTCCTACTCCTGCTCCTATTTCTTATGTTCTTAAAAAGAAGAGGAAGCAAAACAGGCAAAGGCAAAATGGGAGGAAAAGTTGATAAGACTGTAAAATAAAAACTGTAAAGCAAATTAAACTGTAGAAAAACTGGAGCTCTTTTCTTTAAAACAGAGATAGTTGTGAGAAGAACTGATAGAAGTATTCAAAATTAAGAAATTATTTATCAACATTATTTCTCAGCTATCCCGGATCAGCAAGTTGCCTATTAGCACTTGTTTAATGTTGGCACTTTACCAATTTTGTTTTATTGAGGCCGGACCATGAAGTCTATGGAAAGGAAAACTGGGATGGATGAATGGATGAATCATCGGTAAATCATAGCTGGCTGATAGGATATTGCCCGTTTCACACCCCTGCTGAAGTTGAAAGTTCCCGCATGTGTGTCTCCATCAATTAGGGTTGACAACTCTGGTTGAACGTATTCTTGGAGGTTTATCACATGACCTCCCACATTCAACTGCCCTACCCAGCCAAAGAGTCTTTTTCCCCATCTCCAGTATTTTTGTTACTAATGAATGAAAGTGTTCAAAGAAAATTAATAACACACACAAAATTTGCTAATGCTCCTATGGTTTTTTTTTACATAGGATTACTTTGGATATACGGCACAGAAACTGGCCATTAGGCCCAACCAGTCCATGCTGGCATTTATGTTCCACTCGAGCCTTCTCCCATCTTTCCTTATCTAAATCTATCAAAGACTTAGCCTGTTCATCCTATCCTGATAGGTATAACCTCGCATTTCTGGTATCATCCTTGTAAATCTTTTTTGCACCCTCTCCAGTCCTTTTTATAATATGGTGACCAGAATTGTACACAGTACTCCAAGTGTGATCTAACCAAGGTTCGATACAGGTTTAGCATAACTTCTCTACTTTTCAATTTTATCCTTCTAGAAATAAACCCTAGTGCTTGGTTTGCTTTTTAATGGCCTTATTAATCTGTGTTTGTACTTTTAGTGATTTGTGTATTTGTACTCCAAGATCGCTTTGCTCTTTTACCTCATTTAGATTCTTATTTTCCAAGTAATATGTGACCTCCTTATTTTTCTTACCAAAATGTAATACCTCACATTTATCTGTGTTGAAATTCATTTGCCAATTATATGCCCATTCTGCAAGTTTATTAATGTATTCTTGTAATTTGTTGCGGTCCTCCTCAGTATTGCCTATCCCCCAAATTTCAAAATTGTGTTTTTGATTCCAAAGTCTAAATCATTAATATAAATTGTGAACAACATTGGCCCCAGCACTGATCCTTGTGGGACCCCATTTTCCACTTTCTGCCACTCTAAATAGCTACCCTTTACCCCTACTCTCTGCTTTCTGTCTTGAAGCCAGCTAGCTATGTCCCCTGACTCTGCATTCCCTGACATTGTTCATTAGTCTATTATGTGGTACTTTTATCAAAGTCCTTTTAGAAATCTACATAAATTACATCTACTGCATTACCCTTGTCTACTCTCTCTGTTACCTTTTCAAAGAATTCAATGAGGTTGGTCAAACAAGACTTTCCCTTTTGAAATCCATGCTGACTATACATTATTATATTTTTGGTTTCTAGGTGTTCTTCTATTTTCTCCTTTAATAGGGCTTCCATTATTTTTCCTAGCACTGATGTTAAGCTGACTGGCCTATAGTTCCCTGGACATATCTATCTCCCTTCTTAAATATAGGTATTGCGTTAGCTATCCACCAGTCCTCTGGCACTAAACCTTTTTCTAACAAATTATTAAATAGGTGTAATAGTGCCTCTGCTTTCTCTTCCCTAGATTCTTTTAAAATGCGTAGATGTAATCCGTCTGGACCAGGGGTTTTATCCTCTTTCAGTTTGATTAGTTTATTTAATATTTCTCCTCTTTTTATTTTAAATGTGGTTATATCATTTCTAATCTCATCTTCTGATGTCTGTCTCCCTGGTAAATATGGAAGCAAAGTAATTATTTAATATTTCTGCCATTTCAGTATCGCTGCCTGTGATTTTATCCTGTCCATCCCTTGGTGATCCAATCCCATCCTGACTTTCCTTTTTTTATTTATGTGCCTGTAGAATATTTTACTATTTGTTTTATATTCCTTGATAATTTAATTTCATAGTTCCTCTTTGCCTTCCTAATTGTTTTTTTTACTTCTCTCCTAACCTCTTAATATTCTCCCTTGTCATGCTTTCCCCTGCAGTCCATGTACTTAGTGTATGCCTTTCCTTACCCTCGATTTTTCCCTTATGTCTTTATTCATCCATGGTGGCTCATTAGTGTTTATCTTGTTCTTGTTTTTTAGCAGAATATATTTTTCCTGAACTCTGTTGAACACCATTTTAAATGTTTCCCATTGCTGTTCTACATCATTGTTTGCCAATATTGATGTCCATTTTATTTTCCCAAGTTCTATTCCCAGCCCTTCAAAATTGGCTTTTCTCCAATCTATTATTGTGGTCTTCATCATACTCATTTATTATCTTAAATTGTATTATATTATGGTCACTATTGTCTAGATGCTCCTCCTACTTTGACTTCTCTTATCTGCTCTGGTTCATTCTCTATTACTAGATCCAGTAGCGAAGCCTCCCTTTTCAGGCTTCTTGTATATTGGATTAGAAAGGTGTCCTGTACACATTGTATCAACTCCATTCCCTTTATCCCCTTTACCTACCTCTTCTGGTCAATTAATATTGGGGTAGTTAAAATCCCACCTGATTATTATTCTATGTTTTTTACTAATTTCCCTAATTTGTTTGCATATTTATTTCTCCACCTCGCTTCCACTATTAGGTGGTCTATATACTACCCCTATTAGTGTGATTGATCCTTTATTATCTTTTATCTCTATCCACATAGATTCTATTTCTGTCTTACTGATAGCTGCATCATTTTTAATCAACTGCCATTATAATGGGCCGTATTTTGCAACCCCCTACAGGTGCTTACGAGGTGTGTATGCGCCCGTAGGGGCCATGCAAGTTCTGGGTTTAGGCATGTGAAGCGCATGCGCTAAAACCTGGCTCTTGCGATCTGTCATGAATTGTCTTGACAGATCCTCCGCATCCCTGGGAAAAGGGCCTCTGTGGGTGGAGAGTTGGGCTATTTGCTCAACTTCCGCCCACTGAAAGCCCATGAAATTCTTTTGCCTGGTAAAAGCAGGCGGAAGGCCAGCTTTTACCAGCATAAGAGTTTTAAAAAAATAGAAAAATAAAATTTTATCACTCATTTATACATTAAAAACCCTGTCCAATAAGGTAAGTTTATTTTTAGCCCCGTTAAAACATATAAATTTTTTTTGAAAAATTAAAATTTTTGTTTAAAATATTTAATTAAATGGCATGTTAATTCATTTTTTAAATATGTAATTTTTTTTATTTCATGTGTTTGTGTATTTTTTAACTGATCACCATTCATACTTATGGGGCTTCCGTATGTATGGAACTCCCAGAAGTATGAAAGAGGATTCCTTTCTTTTATTGTTGGGTCGACTCACATGATCCTAGGGGTGCTTGCGAACCGCATACGCCCCTGGGATACGTGGGCCTCTGCTCGCACGTACCCGGAGAGGCCCAGGATTGCAAGTCTCCATACCTCCCGGGCCACCAGGTAAATTCGTAGATTTTTACAGGTCGGATGCATCCGCCCAAGGGAAGCCTCCGATCGTAAATTTTGGGCCGTTATCTCTAAGAAGTACAGCTACTACAACTCCCCTTTTTCCCTCTCTATCTTTTCTAAATATGTTTCAGTAATCCTTACTATATCTGGTTCCTTGCAACATATTGGGCCAGAAATTCCAGAACGGGGCTTGCAGCGCGTGCAAGCCCCGTATTTACACTTACCCCGCGCTACTGCCGATCAGCTCCAGGGACGCCTGGAATTGGTGTTTCCAGAAGAAGAATCCCGGGCAGCGTATGACATCACGCCGCCCAGGAGTGCAGCCAGCGCGAAGCCAGGAGCGTGCAGTGTAAGTGAGACACGCCCCTTGAGGTCTCAGTTTCACTGGACACGCCCCCAATGTTTCTGTCAAGCTGCTAACCATTTTTACATGCAAAGCAGCAGTTTAAATAGGTTTTTGGAATTTTTTTGGAGATTTTGGTAACTTTTATAAACTTTTTAAAATGTTTACATTATTTTGAGTAATCTGAAGTAGTTTTAAACAGAATTAAAGCAATTTAAAGACTTTTAAAAGCCCTAAAAGAATTTTTTAAATTTTATTTATTTAGCAATGTCGTCGTCATACGTGTCTTCACACTGTTCCCTTTGGGGAACTGTATGAAGTGGTGGAAGGATTTATGGCCATGATTAACGCTCATTCCGTGACCGTAACCATCTTTGAACCAGGCATTAGGGCGGTTAGTCCTATGGCGGGAGGGTTTTACGGGCTCCCACAAGCTATACAAGGGGGGGGGGCCACCCACACCCATGGACGCAAATATCCCACTGGATGTCAACCCAGAATTTAGAGCCGGAGCTCCGACTCCACTTGCCGGGACTGTCTGGAGCGGGGTTCGAAACCCTACCCTGATCTGGCCCAGCGGCGGGGATCCTACCGCTATGACAAAGGCCCAATCCGATTAGCAACGTGAAATGGCAGCATAGGGCTCCAGTCACGGGGAGGGAAAAGGCGCAGGAAACGTATGGGTGTCACCTTTTGTGCGGAGTGGGCCTTTTGCGTAGCAGTAAGCATCCCCGCCGCTGGGCCAGAAGGAGTAGGGTTTTGAACCCCACTCCAGACAGTCCCGGCAAGTGGAGTCGGAGCTCCAACTTTAAATTCTGGGTGGACATCCAGCGGGATACTTGCGTCCGTGGGTGTTGGTGGCCCCCCCCCCTCAGATGGGTTGTGGGAGCCCGTAAAACCCTCCCGCCATAGGACTAACCACCCTAATGGCTGGTTCAAAGATGGTTACGGTCACGGAATGAGCGTTAATCATGGCCATAAATCCTTCCACCACTTCATACAGTTCCCCAAAGGGAACAGTGTGAGGATACGTACGATGATGACCTCTTGCGCAATGCACCTCCTTGGACCCTCAGTCGCAGATGCGAGGGGGCAAGTCGTGCAATTGTTAAATTTTTCATTTTATTGACATGTAAAATGTTGGCCCAGTAATTCCCTTCCAAATGCGCGAATACGGTCGGGGTACTTACGCATCTGGCCGGATGAAATGCCGGTTTTCAGCATACACAGTGCATGTGGGGAAAACCGGCATTTCCTGTCCTCTGAACGAAGGGGTTCAGAGGCAGAACTCGTGCGACTGCACAGGCAGCGCGTGCGCAGTATAATTCGCCGCTTTCATTAATGCTTTCAGTGAGGTCAAGTCATTACAACTTACACATGAAAAAAGCATGGGTACAGTTGCTCCAGAGGCTGCGGAGGAAGATATTTATTATCGTGGAGCTTCTGAAAGTATGTATGTCTGTATATATTCCTTTGCGTGTTATGTATATATTCCTTTACTTATGTGTATGAATGTATTATTTAATTATGACTTTCAGAGAAAGTAACTTATTGGAAAATCATAATTAAAAACATACATTCATACACATTAGTAAAGGAATATAAAACATACATACATATACGTAAAGGAATATATGTGGACATACATACATAACTCATTGTCACATTCCATTCACACAGCCACAATTGCTCCTTCTACCTACCGTTCTGAAAACCCTTTTTAAAAAAAAAAAAATTTTTAACTTTAAAACTTACTTAAAATTTCTTAAAATAACTTCCCTCCCTTTCCCAAACAAAAATATTGCATTTCAGAAGCTCCACGATAAAATGTTTCTTCCTCCGCAGCCAATGAACCACTTTACACTTGCTTTTTTCAAGTGTAAATTCTGAGGACTTACCCTCACGGATTTCATGAATGAAATCTACGAAGTTCACTGCGCAAGCGCTGCCTGTGCAGTCGCACGCGCTCGAGGTCTGGAAATGCCGGCGTTCCCCGCATGCGCTGTTCATGCTGAACGCCGGCATTTCCAACGGCCAGATGCGTGAGTACCCCGAGCGCACTCACGCCTTTGGCCGCGAATTTCTGGCCCATTATCGCCTCCGGTTCCTCTGTTTTATTACTGACACTGTGCATTGCTGTACAGACATCAATGGGGCTGTGGTGGAAAGGGTGGACAGCTTTAAGTTCCTCGGAGTCCACATCACGGAAGACCTCTCCTGGTCCCTCAACACCTCCTCTTTGGTGAAGAAGGCCCAGCAGCGCCTATATTTCCTAAGGAGGCTGAAGGGATGTAACCTGTCACCCCTGATCCTCTCTAACTTTTACCGCTGCACAATAGAGAGCATCCTGACAAACTGTATCACAGTATGGTATGGCAGCTGTAGCTACTATGACCGGAAAGCCCTGCAGCGGGTAGTCAAAACTGCCCAACGCATTACCGGCACCCGGCTACCGACCATAGAGCACATATACCAGAAACGCTGTCTACGGAGGTCACGGTCCATCATCAAAGACCCTACCCACCCCAGCCACAGTCTGTTCACCCTCCTGCCATCTGTGAGACGCTACAGATGCATTCGCACCCGTATGACCAGATTTAGGAACAGCTTCTTTCCCAGGGCTGTCACCCTACTGAACTCCACAAATAAACTCTAAAGGCTGCACATCTGCCAATGCACTTTATTATGGTTATGTTTATGTTAATGTATTACAAGCCAAATGTATGTTGAATGTTAAATGTCTTAATCTAAATGTACACTCTCGGGAGCCGCAAGCCTACATTTCATTGTACTACACTTGTGCACTAACAATGACAATAAAAGTTGATTTGATTTGATTTGATTACTCATTTTCAATAGCAGTTCCTCTCACTTTATTTTTAACCATCTTTTTACATTCCTGTTCTATAATTCTATTTATTCCCTGGCCATCTATGTCCTCCCTTAGTTTAGTCTTTCCTATGTTCTCCTTTCCTGTTTCTTTATATTTAGGCTGGTTTCATTTCTTGTAGATCCATCCCCCCGTCTTACTAGTTTAAAGCCTTTGCCACCTCCCTATTTACCCTTTCCGCTAGGATACTGGTCCCATTCCGGTTCAGGTGTAGCTAGTGCCATTGGTACAGCTCCTTCCTGTCCCAGTATTGGTGCCAGTGTCCCATGAAAAGGAACCCCTCTTTCTCACACCAGCCCTTTAGCCATGTTAATTCTCCTGATCTGACTGTTTCTATGCCAATTTGCACGTGGCTCGGGAAATAATCCAGAGATTATTACTCTCGAGATCCTGCTTTTTAATTTAGCTCCCTACTCCTGATACTCCCTCAGCAAGACCTCCTCCCTGTTCCTATCTATGTTGTTTGTTCCGATATGGGCCATAACACCCTTTCCAGCTGCCGTGAGATATCCCTTACCCTGGCACCAGGTAGGTAACACACCCTACGGGGCTCCCGTTTGTGTTTGCAGATTTTTCCTGGGTTCTTTGCAGCAGTGCCCAGGAGATTCATTCTTAATTTCTGAAGATTCCAGGACAATCCTGGAGGGGTGGCGATCCTACCATCAACCCACCTTATTGTAATTGCTACATCAATTTAGACAGAGACAGAACATTGATCTTTGCACATGCACAACCATTTTCAAAATCTTTCCATCAGTTTCCTGCTGTGATGGTGGGTGGTAGGTAAGCATTCGCTGTGTACAGCTGGAGCTACAAATAACAAAACAAGTTTATTTTATTTTTTTAATCCTGGCAAGGAAAGGGGGGGGGGAGGGGGAGGCGAGCGATGGGAAGAATCGGATGCCTGCCAGTCTAGTGGCAGGGTACACATCCTTTTTCTCTGGAGGTGTTGGTGGTCTAATCAGTCGGAGAGCAGGGACTGCATTTGTGTAATTATATCTGGATCCAATCCCTGCCAGCATAGAGGTGAATGTGCTTTCAAATTCCCAAGTGGTCTAGTGCCAGGGGAGGGTGGGGGTGGGGAGAGAATACATCTGTGCTGTCTCGATGTAGGCTCGTACACCAAAGTACTCAATTGGAATTTGCATTCAACTTCAGACTTCAGGCATACGTGGAGTTTAGATGTTCTGAAGCCCCAAAACCTGAACGTTCAGTTCTAATCTTTGCAATGCTCCATGTAACAGCAACAGTCTGTCAATCAGAGTACAGCCCTGAAGGTGATCACTTGCTGTGTTCCAAATGTATTTGTTTTTTTTTTAATGCAGCCGGATTTCTGATTTGCAGAGAGCAGGTTTGGTTCATTGGTTTCCTAAAACACATGCTGTCATGGCTGTGTCAGAACTGTGCAGGAATCAGGGGCCCACAGCTACTGGGTTCTGTCAAACCTGTTCACGGCAACAAAGAAAGGTGGAGCTGTAAATGGGAATAATTATGCTGCCTGCTATAGGAAAAGATTTTCCTACTGGGGGAAAAATGGCTAACTTGCTGCTGACGTGAGCTGTTGACTAGTAACGGGTCAAGATTTGACATCTTAGAAACGAGGGGGCTAAAATTGTCCACTATATATATATGAATATATAAAAGGCAGTAAGTGATGATTTTGCTCTGCTAAGCCTACTCTCTAGACAGAACAGACCTGAGGGTTCTCTCACTCTGTCATTATATGCTACTGTTGGTGACAGCCACTGTGCCAACATATTTGTTATCCTGGAGCTAATAGTTCAGGATATAACATTGCTAGCCTGACTCTTTGAAGTCTTGATCTGAGTAAGACTACCCTGAAAAGCACGTCTCACCTTCATTTTGCTTCACACCACGGCCAGTGCCTATCCTTCACCCATTTTTTCCCTAAAATCTTGACATTTTTATTTTTGGAAGGCAGCAGCAATAAGTCAGTGGAACCTATGTTGCAAATTGCAATACATCATCGAAACATACAGCTGAGAGATAGCACTACATCATATTCAACAGGTGTATGTCAGGTGTCAAGTTAACTGTCTAAACGGTAGAAGATTTAAAGAATAGCGCAAAGAGAGATGATATGAAAGTTTTGAATTTGCTTAAAAAAAAGTACACTTAAACCTTCTGCACTACTTTTCTATTCTCTAGAGACTGAAAGATTCCATCAGTAGAAATTCAGCAGCGGCAAAATCACACCTTGAGCGTGCGTTTCAAATGTGCGAGCGCTGAGCTATGCCACTCCTCTCTCCATAGCAGAGCATGTGAGCCATATAACTACACACTCAGAGCTCACCAATATTGATGGGATTTTTATCATCTTGTTGCCAGTGTGCATTCGTCAACTTGTGAGCTGAAAAGCACCAAGTGCTGATTAGTGCCCAATTAGGAGCTGTTTCGGAAAAGCTGTTGAAAATCAAAATTCAGACCCAAATAGAAAAAAGCCATATTCATTCATACTTATCCAAAAGGATGCTATTTTCAGATCAATTTCTATTTGGAGTTCATTCCTGTGAAATCGCTACACCAAGCCAGCAGCAGCCCTCAGGTGGGTCCTGGGGGGGGGGGGGGTGCGGGGGAGGCAGGGGTGGCGGGGGGGGGGGGAGGCAGGGGTGGCGGGGGGGGGAGGTGGGGTGGTGGGGGTGTGGGGGGGTGAGTGGCAGGGGGAAGGAAGGGAGGGGTGCAGTTCGGGAGCTGGGAACCCTCTTCAGAGCTGCAATGGAGCAGCAGGAATGCTCATCCCCACTCCACACTCAGGTATGTATATTTTACATAGAACTACATCGTATTTACAGCACTGAAACAGGCCATTCGGCCCAACAGGTCTATGCCGGTGTTTACGCTCCACACGAGCCTCCTCCCACCTTACTTCATCTCACCCTTTCTACATATCCTTCTATTCCTTTCTCCCTCATGTACTTATCTAGCTTCCCCTTAAATTACAAAACTTATCTTTTTGGTGGCTGCCGGTAGCGATCCCGTTAAGGAGGCTAGGCCGCATGCAGACCACGTTGTACTGAGTGCAGCTGGCTCAGTTCAAGGCAAACCAATCTAGCAAAGGGGGCATCAAACAGGCACTTGGCCCCTTATTTGCACATGAAAATGGCCCAATGCCCGTTTCAGGCACAGGCACAGGCATAGGCACAGGTCCCCTCTTTCTCTTCCTATACCAATATGGCAGACGCCGCATTTCTGGCTCAGAATGCACGCACCACCAGTCATATTGGATTTCTAGGCCTTAGAGTGTAAAATCATATTATGTGCACAGGTCTTAATTCCTGCTATTGCACCAGCACATAAAGAACACCTATCCCAGCACAACGTCTTACATTACATACCAATCTGCACATTATTGTGTGAAACTCATCCAGAAGTTAGAATACATGCTTATTTAAAGAGGTAATGTGATCATGGTAAAGTACCTGGTCTTACACCAATGAAAGCACAATGATAAGCATTGCCATTAGATCTTTGTACCATCAGTCATATCCACTGATACTAATTTATCCTTTATATCTTAGCTATGTTTAATAAAAACACGATAAAATCTAAGAACCACATTCAAAATAGCTGATAAACGGGCTGATAATACCATGTTAAGCACCCAAAGCACTGCAGTGTTTCAGGCATGGGAACCCATATTATAAAGCGCAGCGACCTGATGCCTAATATGTGCCTGATGTGCATTGTGCCCTAGGGTATAATGTTGAGCGCTGGGAAACTGTGCATAGATTGCGTGCAAAACCTATCAAGGCCCCGATTTTTATGTTTTTTTGTGGCCCTTCTCATTAACGTTGCTGCAGTGCTGCAGCAATGCAGCAGATGCTCAGTTCCAATATAGAATGGGCGTGTCAAGAGAGGCTCACCAAAAATAAATGATTTTGCCCCCTGTGTGGCTCTCTCTAATAGGGCCCGACTTCATACCTGCAACTTGCTTCTTTGGCCTCCAAAGACCAATGTGCAACAAACCACTGAAAATACATAAAAAATAGCAGCCCTTTAACAGCAGCCAGCACCCCTTCATTAGCTGATGGCGCTAAGATTCCTGGCCCTGCCTCCCGGGACGCTCCCAGGATGTCTGGGGCAAGCCCCAAAAAATTTGAATGAGCAGCTCATGAATTGTCGAGCATGGTTCGCCTCTTTGGATGGAGGCACAGCCAGTATGTGATGAAGTGTCAGCAGTGGCTCAGTTGGTAGCATTCCTGCATCTCAGTCAGAAGGTTGTGGGTTCAAGCTCCACTTCTGAGAATTGAGCACATAATCCAGACTGACACTTCAGTCCAGTACAGAGGAAGTGCTGCACTGTCGCAGGTGCCGTCGTTAGGATGAGAAGGTAAACCAAGGCACCATCAGCCCAGTTAGGTGGACGTAAAAGGTCCAATGGCACTATTTGAAGAAGAGCAGGGGAGTTCTCACTAGTGTCCTGGCCAATATTTATCCCTGTCACCAGGTGTAAGACACACATTAGAAAGTTCACAATCCAACTAAAAGAACGTAGTGAGTGCTCCAGAACATATTTTCCACTGGCAGGAGGGTCGGTAACCAGAGGACACAGATTTAAGGTAATTGGCAAAAGAGCCAGAGGGAAGATGAGAAGTATTTTTTACACATCGAGTTGTTATGATCTGGAGTACACTGCCTGAAAGGGTTGTGGAAGCAGATTCAATGGTATTATCCCTCAATCAATATCACTTAAAAGCAGATTATCTGGTCATCCTCACATTGCTGTTTGTGGGACTTTGCTGTGTGCAAATTGGCTGTTGTGTTTCCTACATTACAACAGTGACTACACTTCAAAAAGCACTTCATTGGCTGTAAAGTGCTTTGGGACATCCTGAGGTTGTGAAGGTGCTATATAAATGCAAGCTCTTTCTTTGATTCACAGCAGTCCCAATGCCATTGTGTCTGCCTCAATACAAATTAAGTCATTCACTGTGTGAAGTGCTTTGAGACATTTTGGCATTGTGATTCTGCACTGTATAAATGCAATTATTTATTTTCTTTTCCTGCTTTTAAACCTGCCACGGTGTTGAATCAGGCTTCACTTTTTGGAGAATTGTGTTCTTGGCTATACCAGGGCTGCCTGCCTGAAAACTGTTTCACACATAGAGACACCATCCTCTGAACTGTTAAATGTCAGATTGTTTATGTGCCACTGCTGTGTGTTTACTCTGCCACGAATACACTGGGTCTGACTAACACCTGTCACCAGGTGTAAGACACACATTAGAAAGGTCACAATCCACCTAAAAGAATGTAGTGAGTGCTCCAGAACATATTTTCCACTGGCAGGAGGGTCGGTAACCAGAGGACACAGATTTAAGGTAATTGGCAAAAGAGCCAGAGGGAAGATGAGGAGAAGTATTTTTACACATCGAGTTGTTATGATCTGGAATACACTGCCTGAAAGGGTTGTGGAAGCAGATTCAATGGCAACTTTCAAAGGGGAATTGGGTACATGCAGGAAAAGGAAAAATTTGCAGGGGTATAGGGAAAGAGCAGCGGAGTGGGACTAATTGGATAGCTCTTTCAAAGAGCTGGCACAGGCACAGGCACGATGGGCCGAATGGCCTCCTTCTGTGCTGTATCAGTCTAGAACAGCAGCAATGGAATAACATTGCAAAGTGACTGATTAGACAGGCTGCTCCACTGCCCAGCCAACGGCTCTGTTTAGTGACCTGGTCAACGAAAAATCTTAAGAATCACCATAACTAAAATGATATTAAAAGAAAAAGAACATTTCCTATAAATTGGATGGAAGTAGTCAATTTAAACATTTTGTTCTACACTCCCAATTTCATTAATTGAGAAATACTTTCTGTTAAATGCACAGGAAACACTGTGCAATATTGCAGCTGCTGGGTCCGTGGCAATGTTATTGTGGTGTCTATTCATTGTAACATGTTTCAAAAAACTTATATTTAAAAATTCAATGCATATTTAAATGTCAGAAAATGGATGCAGAAATGATATGTTACAATGCCAAAAAGCACTGTGGCCGTGGAAGTGTTAATAAAGAAATTGAATTATTACTCTCTTTATTGCCTTACCTCCTGTGACAGCAGGTTACATTTTCTGCTGACAAAGCAGTACTGGGGGAAAAAAAACACCATTTTTTCTTCTCCCTGTTCCATGTGCTGCTGGGAAGATTCAGAAGTCACTTAACATGTCAGTGTTTGCACTCCAGAAATCCTCTGACATTTCCCTGATCCCCGTATGCAAATATTCAAACTGTCTGTGTGAGGCAAAATCATCTTTATACCACCAATCGGTCTTCCCACCTCCCCTCACTAAAAAAAAGAAAGAGGGGAAAAAAACAAACAAGTCATATTCATCAAAGTAATTGTGTGGGTACTTTCAGTTCCAAACTGCCCAGAATGAAGGATTGAACTGCTAGCGGCGGCTGTGGCAGCCATGAATCACGGTCGGCTACTTCAGGGCCCCACCACCATAAAACAAAAGATGTTGATGAAAAATGCCGTAATTAAGTGATTTGATTTCTACTGCCCCCCCCCCCTTCCCTTTCCCACTCCATCCGTGCAGGCCTGCACTGCAGAGATTGATGGGAAAAATTACTTTCTGTGATCTCTGACAGAGTCTCTGAACAATTCCGCAAGGGGGGAGGAAACAAATCAAACTCATATTCTAACAGTCATAAAAAATCATGTCTGCTGTTTCACAAGTGTCCCAGCACTTAAAGAGACCACGCACCCTTTTTGTTAGTCTCATGTCGATCTAAAACTGGAGCTACCAATCCATCAAATCCAAAGAAAGGGCCTCAAAAATAATTCCAAAATACAGTTTATTATTATTATTATTCAGTCTGCCCTTTCAAAGGCATTCAGAAGTACTGCCGTCTTACTTATATTGTGATACGTTAAACTTGTTGATGGGGATAAATAAGTGGAAGTTGGTGCTGTGCAACTCACATTTCCATGAGGTAATAAATTTCACTCATGTAGGCAAACAAGAGAGGGGCTGTTTCTCTAAGCTTTTTCATGCAGAGAAGCAAACCCCTTAGCTTAGACTGTTTATCCTATTTTCACCGCCATTTAAAATGTACCTTATCCCACTGCAGTTTGCATTTGATATAATGTATTTGCTGTCACTGGTAAATAATTACTCACCTCGGTATACTTCACAGACATAAATTTCAATGGGAACTAAACAGTTCTAATATTTCTTGCCATCATAAATTGTCAGGTGAGTGCGCGCAGAAAGACTGCATTAATACTGTGGTTCACCCCTGCATGTAAAACTTGCAAAACCTTTTCTCTCTTAATTACAATTGTCAAATAGAGGATTGCTCACGCAAATTTACCAGGAAAAAAAATCAGCTGGAAATGTAATGGGAGCGTGTAGTTTAAAAAAAAATCAATGTAGAAATAACGCATTTAAAAAAATATTTGTCACTTAGCATTAAGTCCGCTAAACCATAGGCATTTGAAGCCTGCAGCATTTTATTTGGGTATGCTGCTAAAATGCACAACTATTTTAATATCATTTTTTAATTAAGGTTTACACTGCAAATAAGTACAGCAACCCACTGACATTGAGTAAAAGTATTTCTGTATTTCGCATTATGAAAGAAATAGAGGAGATGTCATGGACAGTGGTGAAATATGATAAATATCTCCACAAATGAGGGTAACCAGATAACTGGGGAGTGACGAATTCACAAGTGAGTTATAGTCAGCCTCAGAAATAGGGATGTTTGTCATGTCTCACTGTCAACTGTGACACATACACGTATACCAGAAATGAAATTTTAAACTAAAATGTATATTCTCCGGGATTTAGCTTAGAAGGCCCAAATTCAAGAAACCAAGTGCAAATTTGACAATTTAATCCCTTTTGACCTGTGCTATAATCTCCCTCGAAGAGGTTTTTTTTTGGAATTTGCACTCCCCATATGGAGTTTCGCCCACTGGAAACTTATATCAAGGCTGATTCCGCAATCTTGTGCCGTGTTGAGTGTCTCAAAGAACCTCTACTCAGTCAAGGTGATCCTACCGAGTATCTCTAATGATCCCTTCTAGCAACTTACCTATAACTGAAGTCTAGCTAATGGGCCGATAGTTTCCCCGTTCTGACTTGTTGCCCTTTTTGAATATTGGCATAACATCAGCCCCTCTCTAATCCACAGGAACAACCAGACTCCTGCAAGCTGTTAAATACACAAGTAAGGGGCTCGCTAAGCACAGCTCCTGCTTCTCCGAGTAGGCTTGGGTGAGTGCCTACAGGACCAGCAGCCTGATCGGTTTCGAGACCCCTTATTCTTACCAGGATTTACCTGTATCTGCTTTGACATGTAAATCTGACATTAGATCGACTGATGTTAATAAAAATTCAGAAATAGGGAAAATAAAAATTCAGAAATAGGGAAAAAATGTCTAACAAAAAATGCTGCACTATGAAAAGATACTGCAAACATTCCAAAAAATATTCCGAAGGCTTTAATGAGGCTCACACATGAAAGGGGCACAAGCAATTTTAAAACATTTGTTTGTGGGATGTGGGCACCAGTGGCAAGGCCACATTTATTGTCCATCCCTAATTGCCCTGAGAAGGTGGCGGTGCACTCTGGAACTCCCTAAATCCCTCCACGTTTCCTGCTTTGAAAAACCTCTCAAAACATGTCTCTTCATCTACTCTAAAAGCCCATCCCATAATTCCGTCTGCCCCTTCTTCCTTCCTGCTTTTAGTACCCATTTTCTTTTCTTGGAAATAAAAAAGCATTCTGAGGTGCCTTTCCAGCAAGAGTAATACTATGTAAATGCAAGATGTTGCAGTCAAGATCAGAAGGTACTGGGTGTATAAAGACCAGGGGGACTGGGGAAACAATTAAGGGATGCAAAATACCGCACACACACAAATATACAAATATTGATTCTGACACCCACACGCCCCCTCCCCCCACCGCCCCCCCCAAGCCCTCCCCCCCACAGTTGACAAATGCATTGCCTGGTACATGCTGGGAAGGTCTAAAGTTCAATCCCTAGTCTGTGCTGGGCAGTGGTAGGGAAATAAATAAAAGTCAGTCAGGATCTCCTGACGTTTATCCGGTGACCCACGTTGGAAAGTGCATGTCGATGAAGAACAGGATTGGACTCCACTGTGATGCTCCCCATAGTCAAATAGTCAGCTAGCACTCAGGCTTCAAATTTCCTTGGGGGTTCCTCCGGACCCCTACAGTAACTCTGGCGGGAGATTTGTGGTGCTCCTCGGAAAACAGCAGAGACCCAGGGGGCAATTTTAAGCTAACATGTCCGTTGGGAAACTGACGGGATCTGCTGCAATGCTGGTTTTACACGCCATCCGATTTTACTCTCCATTGAAGTCCGTGGGTTTCCTACCCAGCGGGATAGGTTAAAATGATCGCCCACTCCCCCCACCTCTCCAACCTTTATCCAGATCATTAATTAAGATTGTGAAGAGCAAAGATCCTTTTCCTGTGCATCATCATTGTATGTTCGTATGTACCACGTGGGACCAAATTTATCTCATCACCATATGTTAAAATACTCGCACATGTCACAGCACAGTCACTTGAAAATTACCCAAATTTCCCCAATTAAATGATGTGCAACACATCGTGACCTTGGTCTGCAGAATGCAGGGACTCAGGCCTTTACCCTCTGCATCCTGCTGTACATGGAAAAATGCTGTACATGGAGTAATACTGTACATGGAGTAATATTGTACATGGAGTAATGATGTACATGGAGTAATGCTGTACATGGAGTATTGCTGTACATGGAGTAATACTGTACATGGAGTAATGCTGTACATGGAGTAATGCTGTACATGGAGTGATGCTGTACATGGAGTAATACTGTACATGGAGTAATACTGTACATGGAGTAATACTGTACATGGAGTAATGATGTACATGGAGTAATACTGTACATGGAGTAATGCTATACATGGGGTAATACGGTACATGGAGTAATGCTGTACATGGAGTAATACTGTACATGGAGTAATGATGTACATGGAGTGATGCTGTACATGGAGTGATGCTGTACATGGAGTAATGCTGTACATGGAGTAATACTGTACATGGAGTAATGCTATACATGGGGTAATACGGTACATGGAGTAATGCTGTACATAGAGTAATACTGTACATGGAGTAATACTGTACATGGAGTAATGCTGTACATGGAGTAATGCTGTACATGGAGTAATGATGTACATGGAGTAATACTGTACATGGAGTAACACTGTACATGGAGTAATTATGTACATGGAGTAATACTGTACATGGAGTAATACTGTACATGGAGTATTGCTGTACATGGAGTAATGCTGTACATGGAGTAATGCTGTACATGGAGTAATACTGTACATGGAGTAATACTGTACATGGAGTGATGCTGTACATGGAGTAATACTGTACATGGAGTAATGCTATACATGGAGTAATGCTATACATGGGGGTAATACGGTACATGGAGTAATGCTGTACATGGAGTAATGCTGTTGACCTCCCCATCTAACTTGAATAATTAAAATCGGACTTCATTGCACATGCGCAACTTCATGGCATATTGACTAGTTGTTCAAATATGTGAAACTTTCCTACAATTAAACTTAGAGCTGTTCTGTTGTTTTAGCTTGACAGAATGGAAGTCAGGGTTGGGTGTTAATCCCATGGGAATAATGACCCATTTATATGTAGCAGAATAGATTTGTCCAGTAAATTTGCTTAGGTTACAATAAATGTGCCTGTCATTATGCGTACGTAGGGAAGATAGGAATTCCTGGTGAGAAAAGGCCAGGGTCCATCTCGTTCGTCTTCTATCATGCTGGCTGTCGCCATTATGATACAACTATAATGTAGCTGTGGACTCATCATGGCAATCAATCTCTATCAATTAGTCTACAACAGATCCAGACATGAGGTGAGGAAAACTGCCAGTGGTGGAAAGCTTTAAGTAACGCAAAAGAATTACACAACAGTGTTACAGGAAGTGTGTAAAGGCATGCGCTATATGAAAATGTATTTACATGAGCCTGCTTCAGGCAGATTCAATTCCAGATTCTGAAGACTTTGTAAGAGCACCATTTGCAATACAGGATTCATACCATTGGTTATTGATTATTGATTATTTCACGGTAAACATAATCAGTGATGCAATGTCATTGCTGCATCATGAACAGTGTCATTATACTGTCCTCTGCTTACTCTTTGGATGAATTGCCTTGCAAAACAATTTGTGAGATAGCAATACCATTTTTAGGTTGAAGCAGTTTTCTACTGCTCCACTGATGGTTCAGGTGTTTAGGCAGTGAGCACCAGAAGCCAGGTTTGATGCTTGGTTTGTGTTGAGTTAACTGATTTAACCTGGGTGATGGGATGGATGCTACAATTGGCATCAGTATCTCTATTACAAAAGCAGAATACTGTGGATGCTGGCAAGCTGAAATAAAAACAGCAAATGCTGGAAACAGCAGGTCAGACAGCATCTTTAAAAAAAATGTGTTTATGGGATGTGGGCGTTGCTGGCAAGGCGAGCATTTATTGCCCATCCCTAATTGCCCTTGAGAAGCTGGTGGTGAGCCGCCTTCTTGGAACGCTGCAGTTCATTTGGTGAAGGTACTCCCACAGTGCTGTTAGAGAGGGAGTTCCAGGATATTTACCCAGCGACGATGAAGGATCAGCGATATACTTCTAAGTCAGGATGGTGTGTGACTTGGAGGGGAACTTGGAGGTGGTGGTGTTCCCATGCGCCTGCTGCCTTTGTCCTTCTAGGTAGAAGAGGTCGTGGGTTTGGAAGGTGCTGCCAAAGAAGCCTTGGCGAGTTGCTGCAGTGCATCTTGTAGATGGTACACACTGCAGCCACGGTACGCCGGTGGTGGAGGAAGTGAATGTTTAAGGTGGTGAATGGGATGCCAATCAAGTGGGCTGCATTGTCCTGGATGGTGTCGAGCTTCTTGAGTGTTGTTGGAGCTGCACTCATCCAGGCAAGTGGAGAGTATTCCATCACACTCCTTACTTGTGCATTGTAGATGGTGGAAAGGCTTAGGGGAGTCAGGTGGGACACTTGCCACAGAATACCTAGCCTCTGGCCTGCTCTTGTTGCCACAGTATTTATGTGGCTGGCCCAGTTAAGTTTCTGGTCAATGGTGACCCCTAGGATGTTGATGATGGGGGATTTGGCGATGGTAATACCATTGAATGTCAAGGGGAGGTGATTAGGCTCTTGCTTGTTGGAGATAGTCATTGCCTGGCACTTGTGTGGTGTGAATGTTACCTGCCACTTATCAGCCCAAGCCTGAACGTCATCCAGGTCCTGTTGCATGTGGGCATGGACTACTCCATTATCTGAGGAGTTGTGAATGGCACTGAACACTGTGCAGTCATCAGCAAACATCCCCATTTCTGACCTTATGTTGGAGAGACGATCATTGATGAAGCAGCTGAAGATGGTTGGGCCTAGGACACTGCCCTGAGGAACTCCTGCAGCAATGTTCTGGGGCTGCAATGATTGACCTCCAATCACCACAACTATCTTCTCTGTGCTAGGTATGACTACAGCCAGTGGAGCGTTTTCCCCCCAATTCCCATTGACTTAAGTTTTACTAGGGCTCCTTGATGCCACACTCGGTCAAATGTTGCCTTGATGTCAAGGGCAGTCACTCTCACGTCACCTCTGCAATTCAGCTCCTTTGTCCATGTTTGGACCAAGGCTGTAATGAGGTCAGGAGCTGAGTGGTCCTGGTGGAACCTAAACTGGGCATCAGTGAGCAGGTTATTGGTGAGTAAGTGCCACTTGATAGCACTGTCGATGACACCTTCCATCACTTTGCTGATGATTGAAAGTAAACTGATGGAGCGGTAATTGGCCGGATTGGATTTGTCCTGCTTTTTGTGGACAGGACATACCTGGGCAGTTCTCGACATTATCAGATAGATGCCAGTGTTGTAGCTATACTGGAACAGCTTGGCTAGAGGCACGGCTAGTTCTGGAGCACAAGTTTTCAGCACGATAGCTGGGATGTTGTCGGGGCCCATAGCCTTTGCTGTATCCAGTGCGCTCAGCCGTTTCTTGATATCACGTGGAGTGAATTGAATTGGCTGAAGACTGGCTTCTGTGATGGTAGGGACCTCAGGAGTAGGCCGATATGGATCATCCACTCGTCACTTATTGCTGAAGATGGAATGTGGCAGGACTGCAGAGCTTTGATCTGATCCGTTGATTGTGGGATCGCTTAGCGCTGTCTATAGTATGCTGCTTCTGCTTTCTAGCATGCATGTAGTCCTGTGTTGCAGCTTCCCCAGGTTGGCACCTCATTTTTAGGTACGCCTGATGCTGCTCCTGGCATGCTCTTCTACACTCCTTATTGAACCAGGGTTGGTTCCCCTGGTAATGGTAGAGAGATGGATATGCCGGGCCATGAGGTTACAGATTGTGGTGGAATACAATTCTGCTGCTGCTGATGGCCCACAACGCCTCATGGATGCCCAGTTTTGAGCTGCTAGATCTGTTCTGAATCTATTCCATTTAGCACGGTGGTAGTGTCACAGAACATGATGGAGGGTGTCCTCAGTGTGAAGACGGGACTTCATCTCCACAATGATTGTGCGGTGGTCACTGCTACCAATACTGTCATGGACAGATGCATCTGCAACAGGTAGATTGGTGAGGACGAGGTCAAGTAGGTTTTTCCCTCGTGTTGGTTCTCTCACCACCTGTCGCAGGCCCAGACTGGCAGCTATGTCCTTCAGGACTCAGCCAGCTCGGCCTGTAGTGGTGCTACCGAGCCACTCTTGGTGTTGGACATTGAAGTCCCCCACCCAGAGTACATTCTATGCCCTTGCTACTCTCAGTGCTTCTTCCAAGTGGTGTTCAACATGGCAGTACTGATTCATCAGCTGAGGGAGGGCGGTAGGTGGTAATCAGCAGGAGGTTTCCTTGCCCATGCTTGACCTGAAGCCATGAGAGTTCATGGGGTTCGGAGTCAATGTTGAGGACTTCCAGGGCCACTCCTTCTCATCTGTATACCACTGTGCTGCCACCCCTGGTGAGTCTGTCCTGCCAGTGAGACAGGACATACCCAGGGATGGTGATGGAGGAGTTTTGGACATTGGCTGAAAGGTATGATTCTGTGAATATGACTGTCAGGTTGTTGCTTGACTAGTCTGTGGGCCAGCTCTCCCAATTTTGGCACAAGTCCCCAGATGTTGGTGAGGAGGACTTTGCAGGGTTGATTGGGCTGGGTGTACCGTTGCCATGTCCGTAGTTGGTGCTGAGGTCAATGCTGGGTGATCCGTCCAGTTTCATTCTTATTATGTTTCATAGCAGTTAGTTACAACAGAGTGGCTTGCTAGGCCATTTCAGAGGGCAGTTAAGAGTCAATCACGTTGCTGTGGGTCTGGAGTCACATATAGGACAGACCAGGTAAGGACGGCAGATTTCCTTCCCTAAAGGACATTAGTGAACCAGATGGGTTTTTACAACAATCCGATAGTTTCATGGTTACCATTACTGATACTAGCTTTTTTTTATTCCAGATTTATTTAATTAACTGAATTTAAATTCCCCAGCTGCCGTGGCGGGATTTGAACTCACATCTATGGATCTTTGTTTTGGCCCTTTCCAACCCCCCCTTTTTTTTTTCTCTCCCACATGGCAGCTGTCTCTCATTCTGCCAGAACATTTCACACCTAATCTAGAGCCGTCTTTTGTCTCCACTAGTCCTATCACCATCTCGTCTCGTTTTGAATACCTCTTAATGTCTATTCACTTCTTTTGTTCTCTCCTAGCCTTGCCTTTCGATCTATTTCATTTCCTTTCCAGTTTTGAAAAAGGGTTAGACCCGAAACGTCGACTCTGTTTTCTCTCCACGGATGTTGCCTGGCCTGCTGAGTTTTTCCAGCATTTTCTGTTGTTATCTATGGATCATTAGTCCAGGCCTCTAGAGTACTAGCCTAGTGACATTACCAATACACTACCATTAATTAATGTTTCAGGTCGATGACGTTAACTCTGTATCTCGTTCCACAGATGCTGCCTGACCTGCTGAGTATTTCCAGCATTTTCTGCTTTTATCTCAGTATCTCTATGTTCGGATGGGTCAAGATTCCTGCTCCAGATTACTCTCCAGCAATCCCTGCTGGAAGAGCATATTGGGTGAGGACAATATTGGGCTTGACTGTCATGCACCCCACAGTCAACTAGCCTGCCAAGTCTCACTGAGATCACCTGTCGATCATGGAATCATAGACCAGCAAGGAGTGAACACTTCCAGAAGAGGTGGTGGGGTGGAAAGAAAACTGAACAGAGGAAGAAAAACACCCCTGCTGAATCAGTCTGACTATATCAGTTCTAATGTTTAACACAACCAGCTGCATATGATCTATTTTAACTGATCAGTGAGAGCCCAACATTCCACAGCACTCTCCGGGTCTTTCATGACTGAAATACTAATCTGCAACAAGTCTTGTCCTCGCTTCCTAGCAGAAGCTGCCACATCAGCAGATAACCCCATCTATCTCTCAGCAGTCCTCGAGATATGTATGCAGTCCATTCCATACAGCCTGGCTAAATTAATACCAGGACTAATGCTGCAAAACAGGGCAAAAAAAGAAGAAAAAAGAATCGCACTGCAGCATTAGTAATTGTGTCATGACCTGAACTAAGTGTATTCATTGGCACAATATTTGCTGGCCAGAAGTTTAAGGCTGGCATGAAGATCTAAAGGGAAAAATTGGGTGTAGCCCAAACCATGGGAAAACACTATGGGCGGTATGATCCTAAATGGGAAAAGCCAAATAGCTTTTGAGCTACCGTGCCAAGGGATCTACCCACTGGACTGTTGCAGAGGGATGGCACGGAAAGTTGTTCCCCCATTTTTTCCTTTAATCAAAGAGGCAGAAATTCCGTTCCCTACGGGTGTATACACGCTGTGTACCCACCCGTAGGGCCAACGGAAAAGCCGGTTTCAGGCATGCACTGCACATGCTCTGGAAACCGGCATTTCCAATCTGTCAAGAAAGCTCTTGACAGATCCTCCGGCTGCCCGGAAGAAGTGCCTCTGCAGGCAGATAGTTCTGCTTTTTGGAGACCCTTTGCCCGCAGAAAACCCTTACAATTCTTGCGCCTGGTAAAAGCAGGCGTAAGGCCTGTTTTTACCAGGATAAGAGTTAAAAAAAAATCCACTGATTTATCATTTAAAAATACTTTAAAGAAAGGTAAATTTATTTTTAGCCCCGTTAAAAACTTTAATTATTTTTTTCAAAAAATAAAATTTTTGTTTAAAATACTTAATTTATTGTAATTTAAAATCATTTTAAAAATGTGATTTTTTTAAAATTGTATTTAAAGTTTTACTATGTTTTGGGGGTGATCTCCATTCATATATCTGACAGGTCTTCCTGATTCCCTTCTCTGATTGGCTCCCCATGGCCCACATGATCCCAGGGACGCTGCAAACCACCTGCGCCTCTGGGATACGTGGGCCCTGCGCACCAGCGGTTTGGAGAGACCCAGCAACGGAACTCTGCGCCTCTTGGGAGCCCTCCGGTACAGGCGCAGATTTTTCCAGATCGCAGCCCTCCGCCCGCGGGAAGCCTGTGAACGGAATTTCTAGGCCATCATATTTTTCGGGCAAGTTATAATTTCTGCAGCATGTTAACAGGCGCGCAATGAAGACTGGCCTATGATGAAGGGCTTTAGACCTGTTCCCATAAAATCCACTGTAGCGCCTCAGCAACAAGCTAATACAAACTCCACACTGACCTGCGGAAAAAAACAATTTAAAAATAGACTGTAGAAAGCCATCTTCCTACCCAACAAAAAACATGTACAGCAATTCCAATAATTGCCCATTATTTTGATTTTCTTATTTTAAGTTTCTAAAAGCTTTGGCTCTGCATCCATTTTTTTTGATTATGCCTCTGTGAAGTGCTTTGGGACATTTTCCTACTTTAAAGGTGTGATTTAAATGGACATTGTTTTTGTAAAATGCACTGCACCAGTAACACATACTGAACATTTTGCTAAGCATCACCACAGTACAGCAAGTAAATCTCCAAAAGCAGCACAAAGTGCATGATAAATGGCACTCCACAACAGCATTTTTGCATCATGTTTAAAACTAAATTAATAAACAAGACATGAATGCTCAGTTCTTTTCAGTTATTCCAAACGCAGACCCAACCCACACCATTTATCCGTTCATTCCTATTGTGCCCTGTTCCAGCCAGCAGCAAATTGAACAGAATGTATTTTATACAAAAAAGGGAAAACAGAAAACATGGCGATTTCGCAAAAATTGTGAAGTAGTTTGTGTCTTCAAAGGGTTAAAGAATCAAGATAAAAATAAAAGGAGGGTCATACAGTGCAAACTCTGCTGAATAAATAAAAAATGCAACACAGCCAGCAAAAACTATAAAGGAGTAAGAAGTGTGTTTATAGGCACTCAAGATGTCAGCTTTTGGGCAAAAAATATTGCAAAGGGATGATCAGTTCTCCTTTGTTTTTGTTCCAATTCATTTTTTGAAGACATGTAATTAAAAACTGCATTAATGGCACCAATTATGGCCTCCAAGGGACTAGAAACCCCACGTTACTATGTGATGGAACACGACTGAGCTGCAAACATCCATTTACCATTATAATACTCATTAATCCTGCCAAATACAACTCATTACCAGACTTCAAGGAAATCATCTCATAGGCAAACACGAGCCAGGATCTATCTGTCATTAAATTCCTTTCAGCACAAGTTGTATGGGAGGAGAATTGTTCAATGTATCTAATTTGTGAAGTGCAATGCACAATATATTATTTAGTTTATAACTTTAACAAGATGCCCTAGATATGCTCCTTCATTTAGGAAAAAGCAGTGAGCTTCCAAATGTTTGCCTGCCAGCAGTCCCACGGTTAAAGGTAAATGTATAGTATAAATTGTTACCTGTATGTCCATAGCATAAAACACTTTAAAAAAAGTCAACTAATGTATCTGTCCCGATTCTTTTTATTTAACTCAGGAAAAAATAGTTGGAAATAGGTGCATGCTGGGCTTGTAAAACAGAAGGCCAGCATAATGAAACTTAGCCCCCAATTTTAACCCCGGGTGAGAATGTGGCGTGTGGAGGCCGAGGCGAGTGGAAAGCATGCATGGCTGTTACATATTAATGAGGCCCTCGCCTGCTTGAGGCGGGTGCCACTGTCGGGAACAGAGAGGAAAGTACGCAGCTCCTAATTTAACCTCCCTGCCGCCCCCGATCTCGTCGGCCAGGCAGGGTTAAAATCAGGGCATGGTTGTATCATGTGGTCTGCCCTGCAATGTCCTTTTTAAATGAAGAAAAGCCAGCCAATCAGTGACCCCGCCCTAAAGCAATCGCAACAGTAATTCTTTTCACAATAGCAAAATACTGCGGATGTCTTGACAAAGAGTTTGACTCGAAGGGGTCGATTTTGTCGAACCTGTCGGGAAGAAGGCGGGACTTCCCCTTTTGGGTTTTTGACCTGCCTACTTCGACGTCCGGCCAATCCGCTCGATTTTCCCTTGATTGACCTTGTTGAGCCCGCCCAGCGGGCTCAGCAGGCCAATTAAGGGCCACCCAGCAACAGGTGACGTCACAGACTGCAATTTCATCTGTCAAGATTTCTTGACAGATGAAATATCAGTGTCTCACAGCTGTTTGAGGCTGTGAAACACTGACAGTCTGATTTCTAAGATGAGTCCTTCTGCGCAGACTCATTTAGAAATCTCAGCAGCACTAAAAGCTGAAGGCTGTCACTTTTGACAGATCGCAGCCGTTCAGCTTTCAGTTCCGGCTGAGTGATGCGCTCCCGACGGCTACAGGAAGAAAGGCTGTTAAGGTAAGTACAGGTAAGTAAAAGTTCTTTACACACTTTAGACACACCAAACACACTTACCTTTACACTCATGCACCCATCACTCACCTGAGCACCGCCATCGCGACCCCTCCAACTCCTTCAACCCGACGGCCCGCCTGCTCTACCTGGCGTGGTTTGGAGCCGTCGGGAAACCCACATGAAACCCCTCAAAATGGGGATTAGGCTAAAAACTGCCTGTTAACTACCTGTTAACAGGCAGTTAATTGGCACTAATCCCTTCCCGCCTGGTTTCGGTGGGTCCCAGTGCGGGGCGGGTACCCGCCGCTCCTGAAACTTACGTGGGGCGGGGTTTTGGGCGGGATGGTGTCGGGACCCCCAAAGTCGGGATTTCCCCCCCCCCACATGCCTGAAACCCCGCCTGACGGCTCCCCGAAAATCTAGCCCGAAATGTTGACTCTGTTTTCGCTCCACGGATGTTGCCTGGCCTGCTGAGTTTTTCCAGCATTTTCTGTTGTTGTTTAGTAATTCTTTTCACGCTCGTGACATTGTCAGAAAACAAGAGAAAAATAACAATGTGATGCAATGCAAGGTATTTTTTGATGCAACTTGAAGAAACTCACTTTATATTGAATACCTTTTGGGTTGTTTGATAGTTTCCAGGTGTTAATGTGCTCCTACTTCTACTGAACTCCCATCTGTCAGCACAGCAGCGACAAAGGGGCTGAATGAATTCACTCCACTATTGTCGGTCCTGAACTAGTCTGGCCGCTTTACTCATCTGTATCCCTTTCTGCGACATGTCACTCGACATTGTCTATCCAGCGCTTCCTTGATCTTCCTCGGCTTCTTGATCTATGTACCTCTGTATGAGGGCCATGAACGATATTCTAACTACTTCCATTCTTGCAATGTGCCCAGACCATCAGTCATCTTTTTTGGATCTTCTGTATGAGTGTTGTTTCTTGTCCAAGCCATGTTCTTATTATATCATTCTTGATTCTTTGCACCCTGGATATTCACAGTATTCCTCTCAACCAGCTCATCTCTGCTGTTGGTATCTTTTGCTCGTCAACTTTTTTCACATTCCAGCACTCCGATCCATATAATATGGGGATAACCATCGCTTCCTAAACTCTTGCCTTCGTTTTTTCCAAAATATCTAGCCTTCCATATCTTGCTTATTCCAAAATCCTTAAATTCCTCAACATGTCAAATAGTTTGTGTATCGACCATTTAAATATTTCAATCCAATTAGATAAATTTGGACGGTGACAGATTATTTTGATCGAGGTTAGGATTTAGTACCTAATTTAAATAGTGGCACAGAAGAAAGAAGAAAAGAAAGAACTTGCATTTATATAGCGCCTTTCACGATGTCAGGGCGCCCCCAAAGTGTTTCACAAAGTACCAGTGCAATATGGCACAGTGTGGAAGAACACAGGCTCAAACCATTGATTCCCTGCCTACTGAGCTGCCTCACTCGATTGGTGGTCTCTTGCACACACTACCTACTGGCTAGTTATAACCATCAGTACTAGAAGAGGCCCAAGAGAAGGTCGCTCATTCACTCTCTCACAGACCAAACATTAAAAGAGGAAGGTGGAGGGGAGAAATACTTTTTCTATCTTGAAGGAGCGAGAAAATAAATTATCTGCCAATTCTTCATGTGGAAAAGATTAACTACACATAAATTCCATGAACAACTGTGATAGAAAGTTAAAAGGAATATTATCATTTTTAGCTTATTTAAAAAAAAACTCCATATACAGCCCATGAGGAAGAATATAATGAGGGCACATCCTGGCCAAAGTCAGAGGTTGTACACCACTGAAATAGGTATTTTGAAAGAGATTGGTTTGTTTACTGTAGAGGCTTTGGGTAGAACAGTTTGCTTTGAAAACTCAGCTCAGATGTCAATCACAGAAATCACAGAAACCCCACAGTGCAGATAGAGGCCGTTTCGGCCCATCGAGCCTGCACCGACACATATCCCACCCGATCCCCGTAACCCCTACACCAACACATATCCCACCCTATCCCCGTAACCCCACGTATTTAATCCCCCTAACACTAAGGGTCAATTTATCATAGCCAATCAACCTAACCCGCACATCTTTGGACTGTGGGAGGAAACCGGAGCACCCGGAGAATGTGCAAACTCCACACAGACAGTCACCCGAGGCCGGATTCGAACCCGGGTCCCTGGCGCTGTGAGGCAACAGTGCTAACCACTATGCCACCGTGCTGCCTTCATCTGGGCAGGATCAGCTACACCATGAACTATTGAAATGCAAATTTTGGGTTTCCATACCTTTACTTTTGGGTTGAAATTGCACTATCAGCCATAAATATTTTAACTACTTTAACCTGTTAAAAATATATAATTCCTTGGTTAAAATAGCTAATAAAGAAATGTCATACATTTCACGATCGACAAAACAGTTTATCTGGTCATTATCACACTGCTGCTTGTGGGACCTTGCTGTATGCAAATTGGCTGCTGCGCTCCCCACATTACAACAGTGATTACACTTCAAAGGTACTTCATTGGCTGTAAAGCACTTTGGGACATCCAGTGGTCGTGACAGGTGCTATATAAATGCAAGTCTTTCTTTCGTACACAAGTGTTTTGTTACTAAAATGACATTGCATGATTTCAACTTATTTACTTTACACTGATATTAATTCAATTATTTGCTAATAGTAGATGATAACAATGATGGGAAGATGCCATTATAAAGTACAACCAGGACAATAAACTGTTTTGGACACAGTCAACAAAATAGACGTCACCAAACTGGAACATGTAGTCAACTTATGAGGAGGATAAAAACAGAAGGAAGCTCAGAAATCCATCCCAGAACCAACATACTGAAGACTACCGTGAATAAGTATACGTACTGGATATGCTATCAGTTGAGCCACTAGATAGGTGCTCAAACTTGGGAAGGGGAAAGATGATAAAATCCGAACAGGGTAAATCAACCTAGAGAAAAGCTCTACTGTCAGCCAACCTCTACCACCTAGAAGGACAAGGGCAGCAGGCGCATGGGAACACCACCACCTCCAAGTTCCCCTCCAAGTCACACACCATCCTGACTTAGAAGTATATCGCCGTTCCTTCATCGTTGCTGGGTCAAAGTCCTGGAACTCCCTCCCTAACAGCACTGTGGGATACCTTCACCACACAGACTGCAGCGGTTCAAGAAGACGGCTCACCACCACCTTCTCGAGGGAAATTAGGGATGGGCAATAAATGCTGGCCTTGCCAGCAATGCCCACATTCCATAAACAAATAAAAAAAAGTAAAAAAACCACACTGGCACCAGTAGTGGCCATGAACAGGCTATTCTTAAACACACCATCTTACCAGCTAAAGGCAGAATTGTAGTGTTAGCAAGAGTTCTGAGAAAGAGCCAGAGAAACACGCCATCAAAACATTTTTAAAAGTCATCCCTGAATTTTTTTAAAAAGTAAAAAATAAGTGATTTAAAGGCCTCCCTGCCTATTACAAATTAGAAAGCACAACAATTTGACCATCGGCACACATAACAACACATTCTTTTTCTTTCAATTCTCTCAAGCAGCAGAATCCAAGGAGAATTACAGGAAGACACAAGGGTCCCGAGTTGACAGTGCATGTTCCAGGCATCTCTGCTCACAGACAGTGCGGGTGAAATTGGACTTCAGTGGTAGCGCAAAACAGGCGACAGCGAACCGGCAACTATTCTATATCCCACCCAATTTTCTTTTCCATTTAGAAAAAGAAAATTGGGCGTTGTATTAAACAGGCTGCTGCGTCACTATCGTCCATTTTACGCTACTGCTGAAGTCCAATTTAATCACCAGTGTCTCCTGAAGTCAGGAAGCAGTGTTCCCAATTGGCGAGGAATGTTTAATAAAGTTTCCTTTAACTAGTGTTCCACACTTTCATTTTGTGCCACATGCAACTCCAATCATGTTGCTTCTGCAATGCAAGGAAGGAAACGTCGCTGACCAATCAAATCTGCAGCACAGACAGAAACTCAGGTTCATGTTATCAAGAACTTCAAACTGAGAAGGAGCACTAGATTTCAGAATGATTCTTAATGATTACTTCCTCAAACTATCCACAAGAGAAGACATAAATAATATGCCTGCTACAAAAAAAAGTACCAAGGTAAAATTTAGGATATAAATGAGATGAAAATCTTAGGCAAGCTGAAAGGGCTGAAAGCAAATATGTCCCCAGGGTTAGATGCTATTTATCCTAAAGTATTGAGAGATATTGCAAGATTTATGAGGCGCTGACAGTCATTATGAGGGAGTCAATGGATATTGCAGTGGCACCAGTAGATTGGAAACAGACAAATCTAGTATCCATATTCCAAAATGGTGACAAAACAGACACAGACAACCAGACCTATTCTTCTTAATTCAATTCAATGTTAAACAATAGAATCAATGACCGGGAGTAAATTTGTGGATTATCTGTATAACAGCAACCTGGTATACAGCAGTCTTGGTTTTAGATGGGAAAGATCCCGACTGACCAACATCCTTAATTTCTTTGAGGAAGTGACAATCCAAGTTGGTCTACATATGGCATTCTGCGCGATAGGTTTTTGCAATAATTCTTCAACAAGAACTGTATTATAGCTATATTGTAACTTCACTTTTTAAGTTCCTAAGGGGGAGAAATTCAGTTGGTTAGCGCCTCCCGTTAACGCGGGGGGGGGGGCGCTAAGGGGTTAGCGATCGGGCGCGGTGAATGCAGTGATGCCCGCGAACTTCAGTGCCGGTTTAGTTCTGGTGTCAACTCTTACCACCTGGGCCTCTAGCGCCTCGCAGCTCATGATGTCATAAAGAGCGCAGCGCCCCATTATCGCCCCGGATGTGAAATTGCCTCCCGCCCCCTGCTGTATCGCCGGGCGTGAACAACGGCAGGAAGAGGAGGCGTTGACAACTCGGCTGGCCGCTTGGGAAGCGCTAATTAAAGGGAATGGTTTTTAGGTAGGCCAACCAGTCTGGTGCCTGCTCAAAGTTTTTGATGTTTCATTGCTGCAAGATGTCCAAGCCCTCCACTTTGTGAGAGTGTTTGGGGCTGTAATGACAGTCGTGCAGGTCGCCTTGCAATGCAGAACTGCCGACAAGTAGGTTGTGCACCATCTTTCTTTTAAGTGAGGGAAGCAGCCTCTGATGCCATTAGCAATGTGCTCCAAATTCAGCGCTCTGCCACTACCGCCCCGCTCTCAGACTTTAGCGTCCTAAGAGAAGTGGTTAGCGCTTGATTTAGCGCTCCACATCCCTCTTGGAGCGCGAAAGCTGAATTTCCCGGCCGGAGAGAATCATTAGCGCCTGGCACGACTTTTTTTACTTTTCAAAATCAGATAGATCTTAGAATAATATTATGCAGCTTCAGGGCCCCACCTCCCTACTGCTCTCCTCCAGTCTGCATCATTCTGTAGGTGTGGAACAACTAGTAGTCATAGCCCATCTGGTCTGTGTCTAGAGAACCACCCACTCGCAGGCTGCTGCATCCAACAATGATGAGAGCCATTTCTGAACTGCTGGCAGGTTGGCATCCTGTCAGTGCAATAATATAACCAAGGTCAGGACCAGCTGATCTATTCCAATTCTTTTAAAAAGTGTGATCTGCTTTCTTTTCTCACTAAAATTGCTATAAGGACCATTCTAGAATAGTGTCATAAATGTGGCCAAAGTAAAGAATGTGGCCTTAATACAGCATAGTGAAGAAAGTATATTTGGTTGCAAAAACCTATAGTACAGAATACCACATGTATTCGATGGAAGCCATTTTCATAGTGAATTATGTCATTTTACCAGCTTTATAAATGGAGATGAACAATCACATCAACAGGTTATGTACCAGACAAAGGTAGGCTCGACCATTGCTACTGATGATTACAATGTGGTTACTATTACTCGTGGTTCCTATTACTTCACTTCACTTTTGAAGTCTCCCTGTGCTGATTCAATTCTATTCATTATAAACGTATGACCCATTGGGCCTGAATTTGTGGTTAGAGGCTTCCCGCGGGCGGGTGCCTCCGAACCGCATTAAAACTATGAACCTATCTGATGGTCCTGGATCCACAGAGACTCGCGCTCCTGGGCCTCTATGGGTAAGCCTGCGTAGAGCTCCACGTATTCCAGGGCTCAGGCGGTTTGCAAGCATCCCTGGGATCACATGGACTGGCCCAACCAATCAGAAAGGGGGATTCCCATTATACTTATGGGGATTCCATTTACGTACGGAATCCCCATGAGCATAATAATAGGAATCACCCAAAAAATACATTTTTAAAGCACTGAAATAAAAACAATTATTACATGTTTAAAATGAATTAAAATACAATTTAATTAAACATTTTTGAAAAATAAATTTAAATATTTTTCAAGGGGCCAAAAATAACACAAACTTATTTTACAGGTTTTTGAATGTTAAAATTAGTGAAAACATTTTATTTTAATATTTATTTTCACCCTTACACTGGTAAAAGAACGTCTTACGCCTGCTTTTACCAGGCGTAAGAGCTTCATGGGCATTCGCTGGGCAAGAGTTGGGCAATTTCCATTTCCTGGGGATCTGTCAAGAAGATAATTGACAGTGATGTGCCTCAATGAATCCGAGACTCAACGTTAACGGAGCAAAGCAAGGCTTTTATTAACTCAGAAAGTAATACACAGTGGAGAAGTGTCTCTCATCCAGAGATCTGCTGTACTGCCTGTGAGACACGCTGGGGCCAGCTTAAGTAGGGGCCAGGTATGGGCGGAGCCCTACACACAATACAATACAGGTAAGGAAATGAAACTGAAACTAAGCTCCCCTGCTTGTCACAGTCACAGGCACAATCAAACACAGAGAATACAGAGTGCCTGATGAATGGCATATTTCATCACATTCACCCCTTCTACAGATTTAGTCTGTTCGGGGGTTTGATAGTCCTCTGTGACCGACGTAGCTGTTGTGGTGCCGCAGGTGTTGGCTGGGTGTCCCCGGTGGCCTCCTGGGTCTCTGCCGGGGGCGCCGCCAGGGTTGTTGAAGGGGTAGTTGGTGGGGGCACCATTGGTCGATGTTCTTCCGGGGGTGATGAAAGGATAGTGGGTGGGTAAGAGTTGCTTTGATCGTTGTTGCTGTTGTTGTCGTGGTTGTTGTCGTTACCGGCTGGGGCGACGTCTTTTATGGACACGGTGTCCTCCCTTCCATCGGCGTGCCGGACATACGCGTATTGGGGGTTGGCGTGGAGTAGGTGCACTGACTCCACGAGAGGGTCCGTCTTGTGGCCCCTCACATGCCTTCGTACAAATACCGGACCTGGGGTGGAGAGCCATGACGGCATGGATATGCCTGAGGTGGATTTCCGGGGAAAGACAAACATTCGTTCATGAGGCGTGGCATTAGTGGCAGTACACAATAGCGACCGTATCGAATGGAGCACATCTGGGAGGACTTCCTGCCAGCGGGAGATAGGGAGGCCCTTGGTCCTTAGAGCTAGAGTGACTGCTTTCCATACTGTCCCGTTCTCTCGCTCCACTTGACCGTTACCCCGGGGGTTGTAGCTGGTGGTACGGCTCGTGGCGATCCCCCTGGACAGCATGTACTGGCGTAGCTCTTCACTCATGAAGGACGCCCCCCTATCCGTATGGATGTAGCTCGGCATACCGAACGGGCAGAACAGGCTGTTGAGGCATTTAATGACCGTGGTGCTGGTCATGTCTGGGCAGGGGAAGGCGAATGGGAAACGGGAGTATTCGTCCACAATGTTCAGGAAGTAAACATTGCGGTCGACTGACGGGAGGGGGCCCTTGAAATCTAAGCTGAGCCACTCAAAGGGCCGTGTAGCTTTGATTAAGTGGGCTCTATCTGGGCGGTAGAACCGAGGCTTGCACTCAGCGCAAGTGCGGCAGTTCCTGGTCAGAGACCGAACTTCCTCAATCGAGTAGGGTAAGTTGCGGGACTTTATGAAGTGGAACAGCCGTGTGACCCCTGGGTGGCAGAGGTCATTGTGGAGGGTCTGTAGCCGATCCCCGGTGGCGCTGGCACACATCCCTCGTGAGAGGGCGTCGGGGGATTCGTTAAGGGCCCCTGGCCGGTAAATGATGTCATACTCGAAGGTGGAGAGCTCGATCCGCCACCTGAGAATCTTATCATTTTTAATCTTCCCCTTCTGTTTATTATTAAACATAAACGCTACCGACCGCTGGTCGGTAAGTAGGGTGAAGCGTTTGCCGGCTAGGTAGTGGCGCCAGTGGCGCACTGCCTCCACGATGGCTTGGGCCTCCTTTTCCACGGAGGAGTGTCTGATCTCGGGCCCTTGGAGGGTCCTCGAGAAGAAAGCTACGGGCCGCCCCGCCTGGTTGAGGGTGGCCGCCAAGGCAAAGTCAGACGCATCACTTTCCACTTGAAAGGGAGTGTTCTCGTCCACTGCCTGTAGCGTGGCCCGTTCAATATCCCGCTTAATGCTTTTGAAGGCGGTGTGGGCCTCAGCAGAGAGCGGAAAAGAGGATGCTTTCAAGAGGGGGCGGGCTTTGTCGGAGTAGTTGGGGACCCATTGGGCATAATAAGAAAATAACCTCAGGCACCTTTTCAGGGCTTTGGGAGTGTTGGGCAGGGGCAGCTCCTGTAGGGGGCACAATCGGTCGGGGTCTGGTCCGATTTCCCCATTCTCCACCATGCTGTCTAGTATGCAGAGGCGTGTGGTGTTGAAAACGCACTTGTCCTCGTTGTAAGTGAGGTTGAGTTTTTGTGCGGTTTTCAGGAACCTCTCGAGGTTCGAGTCGTGATCCTGCTGGTTGTGACCGCAGATGGTGACGTTGTCGAGGTAGGGGAAGGTTGCCTGCAAGTGGTGGTCATCGACCATGCGGTCCATCTCCCTCTGGAAGACCGAGACCCCATTCGTCACCCCAAAGGGGACTCTGAGGAATTGGTAGAGGCGTCCGTTCACCTTGAAGGCGGTGTACGGGCGGTCCTCTGGTCTGATAGGGAGCTGGTGGTACGCTGACTTGAGGTCGATGGTGGAGAACACCCGGTATTGGGCAATTTGGTTCACCATTTCTGATATGCGGGGTAGCGGGTAGGCGTCTAGTTGGGTGTACATGTTGATCGTTTGGCTATAGTCGATCACCATCCGTTTCTTCTCGCTACCCCTCACCACCACCACTTGGGCGCGCCACGGGCTGTTGCTGCGTTCAATAATGCGCTCCCTCAGCAGCCTGTCCACCTCGGTCGCGATAAACCGCCTGTCCTCCCAGCTGTACCTCCTGCTTTTGGTCGCTATTGGCCGGCAGTTGGGAGTAAGGTTCGCGAATAGCGAAGGCGGCTTTACCTTCAGGGTAGCCAGACCGCACACTGTGAGGGGCGGCTGGGACCCACCGTAATTGAGCGTGATGCTTTGGTGGTGGCACTGGAAATCCAGGCCCAAGATCACGCTCACACATAGACTCTTCATGATTAGTAATTTAAAATTATCGTATACAGTTCCGTTAATGGACAATTGTACCGCGCAGTAACCCATAATGGTCGATGTCTGGGTTTTATCAGCCATAGAGATGGTGCCCCGAGCAGGGACCACCGTTAGAGAGAGTTGTTGTGCTAGTTCAGGGTGGATAAAACTCTCCGTGCTTCCACTGTCAATTAAACATTTAACCCCGCACCCGTTTACCTCGATGTCCACCATTGATTTGGATAGCGGGTGCGGTCTGGTCTGGTCCACTGTGACCGATGCCACTGTAGGGCCCTGATCGAGACAAGATGGCGTCCACGCTGTCTGCTCACAAGATGGCGGACCCCACGAGGTCAGGCACGATGGCGTCCAAGATGGCCGCTCCCACGGCGCACACGCGGCGGTGGCGGGTTTTCCAGCGGGGTTCCCTCTGCACACCTTCCCGAAGTGCCCCTTCTTACCGCACTTAAAGCAGGTGGTGCCTTTCGCCGGGCACAGGTTTCTGGTGTGCTTCGGCTGCCCGCAGAAGTAGCAGTTGGGGCCCCGACGCGTCGCGGCTGTCGTAGGGCTTCTGGGGGGAGAGCGGGGCCCCGACGGTGCCGGGCGGGGAAGATGCCTTCCAAGATGGCGGCGCCCTTGGTGCACACGTGGCGGCGTGGGCGGCGCGGGCTGAAGAGTAGGCGTCCGAGTTTCTCTGGGCCACATCCAGGGATCGCGCTGTGTCCACAGCCTGTTTCAGGTCCAATCCCGTTTTTTCCAGTAGTCTCTGCCGGATGTAAGTGGAGCTGAGGCCTGTGATAAAGGCATCACGAACAAGCTCGTCAGTGTACACTGCGGCTTTTACATCTTGGCACTTGCAGTCTTTGCCAAGCGTTTTCAGGGTGACTAGGAACTCATCCAGCGATTCCCCAGGTCGCTGTGTGCGAGTAGCGAGCAGATGCCTAGCGTACATCGCGGTCGTAGGCTGCTGGTGATGCGCCTTTAGGATGTCGCAGGCGGCCGGGTACGTGTCGGCGTCTTGGATGAGGGGGTAAACCCGGTGGCTTACCCAATTCCGCAGGATTCCGAGTTTCATACTTTCAGCGTCCGTAGCGTCTGTGATGGCTGCGGAATTGTCCAGGAAGAATTCCATACACTTAAACCAGTGTCCGAATCGTGCCGATGCGTCCGAAGCATGCGGGTCCAAATCCAAACGTTCGGGTTTCAAGAGTTGATCCATTGCGTTGAAAATTGAGTTAATAAAATTGATGTGCCTCAATGAATCCGAGACTCAACGTTAACGGAGCAAAGCAAGGCTTTTATTAACGCAGAAAGTAATACACAGTGGAGAAGTGTCTCTCATCCAGAGATCTGCTGTACTGCCTGTGAGACACGCTGGGGCCTGCTTAAGTAGGGGCCAGGTATGGGCGGAGCCCTACACACAATACAATACAGGTAAGGAAATGAAACTGAAACTAAACTCCCCTGCTTGTCACAGTCACAGGCACAATCAAACACAGAGAATACAGAGTGCCTGATGAATGGCATATTTCATCACAGACAGATCGGAAGTTCCGGGTTTTCACACATGCGCAGCGCATGCATAAACCCGGAACTTGCGGAGCCCTTACGGCCACGTATACACTGCGTACGCAGTCATAGGCCCTGGAAAATCCGGGCCATCATTTTTTTAAACTCATGTCAATACCTCACATTTATCACAGTGTCAGCCTTGCTTAGTTGATATTACGCTTACCTTTGAGTCAGACTAGGATTTGAGTAAATATTCCAGGCCTACTCCAGCGCAGTCTTTCAGATTAGACATTAAACTGATGTCTCAGCTGCCTGTTCATTTGGTTCAGGTTCAGGCTGAAGCTCATGGCCCTGAAGTTCTTCACTGTAGTGCCTGAGCAATACTTATTTCCCAGGAGCTAGAGAGAGGAAGAAGGGGTGAAGACGTCGGGTCTCCACCTCCACAACCCCCGCCCACCCCCATGCCCTTTATACCTGCCCGAGATTTCTGGGTCCCTCCCAAATGGCTGGAGCAGAGTCTGCACCTATAATAGGAACAGTCATAAAAACATAAGAAATAGTAGGCCATTCAGCCCTTCAAGCCTGCTCCGCCATTCAATGAGATCATGGCTGATCTTCTGCCTCAGCTCCATTCACCGGCCCTATCGCCATATCCCTTGATGCCCTTACTAGTCAGAAATCTATTGACTTCTGTTTTGAATATACCCAATGACTGAGCCTCCACAGCCCTCTGGGGTAGAGAATTTCAAAGATTCACCACCCTCTATGTGAAGAAATTTCTTCTCATCTCAGTCCTGAATGGCCTACCCTTTATCCTGAGGCTATGGCCCCTGGTTCTAGACTCCCCAGCCAAGGGAAACATTCTCCCAGCATCCACCCTATCAAGCCCTGTAATAATTTTGTATGCTTCAATGAGATCCCCTCTCATTCTTCTGAATTCAAGAGAATACAGGCCTAGTTTACTCAATCTCTTCTCATACGACAGTCCCGCCATCCCAGGAATCAATCTCATTCCAGCATTGGAATGCTCCTCCTGCCTCAACTTCTTATCACTGCAACCAAGGAGCGCTCGCTCCAAGCAGCAGCCCAGGAAGCTGACGTTTGGCTATTTTAGTGTTGCTAATGAATTAAAAAAGCTTATGGTTAACTTCAGTATTCAGATCAGTTTTTGTTTAAATGAGAACCTATAATCTACAACAGTTAAGTTCACTGAAAGCCTCCATCCCATTGAAAATGCTACAGTTTGACCATAGGCTCATAAAAAAAAATGCAATTTGCTTTTTCAATTCCTTTAAGGAGGGTTGCAGGAAGATACAAGAGTGTCTGTTCGACAATGTATGTTCCCTACACCTCTTTTTGCTAAGTGACAGTGTCTCTTGAGAATTGGAAGTGCTGTTCCCAATTTATGATAAGTGTCGTGGTTAAAAAATAACAGTTGGGCTGATTCCCTAGTCAGGCACGGCTGGCGAAGAGTGGTGCTCAGAGGTAACAGTGGTCAGGAAGCTACAAACCTGCAGCACCTGACTTTCCATACATTAACTTAAATGGACAGAAGACTAGGGGCTGCAGGTCTGTGGTTTCTCAACCAGCACCACTCAACCTCATGAGCACCCAACGGTGGACATCAGCCGTCGAGAGTACTCATGAGAAGTGTAATGTCAGATTTGGGGTAAGTGTTGAGTGAGTACCACAGGACCCATACACTAACCCTTACGCACGTCCACTTAAGATTTACTCCCAGTCTGACATCGTGGCCTAGAATTTCTGCTTGATTACGTTGGTTTTTTCGGTGCAATTCGGCCGAAATCAGCAAAACCGCGCAAAAGATCGTGGAATTTTAAGCGCAATTTGCGTTCAGCGCAACTCGAGTCTCCACGATCTGTTGTGCTAGTTTTTAAAACATCGCACTAGAATACAGCCCCACCCACAAAACTGGCCACGCCCCCAGGGTGAATTAATCACCATTGGGAGTTTCTGCTAATTGCGCTCGATTGCAGGCCTTCAGGGAGGCTTTAAAAATTAAGCTGGTTCTTTTGGGCACAAGGACACTAAAAGGTACGTTTTTAAAGCTTTTAAAAGTGATTTTTGTTTTAATTTACTAAGAAACTGACTAATGTACCTCAATATAACTCGAAAATTGTTTCATATATTTTTTAAAGGTGAATTTCAGTAACTTAAATTCTGGTTACTCAAAGGTGGTGGATTGTCCCTGCGATTACAAATCCTTATTATTTGTGATAAACTCATTTTCAGCTGTTTTAATCAAACTTCACCAAGTTACCACTTTTAAATATATGAAAGAAAATTCTATAAAGCAAAATTATTTTTTGTAAATTATGTTTTAAAATGCTGCCCAATTGCGTTGGTTCATGGCAGAGTTGCGTTGGTGATATGCAACTAAGTTTGAGCGGAACCCCGGGGGTAAAACACTTTTCAAAACGGGCGCAATTTACACCAGAATCGGCAATTGTGTCCAAAGTGGAAACTGTACCCCATACATCTCTCATCTCTACTTTCTGTTTACTGTTTTTCTTTTCAGCCAGTTCTGATTCCTCTACCCAGATTCCTATAATTTTAGTTCAGTTGAAATTGTATGGTTCTTTGTTCATAGGTTTCTGAGAGCCCAAACAAACTACACCATATGAAGTGCCATTCTTAACTTTATCTGTAACACCTTAAAGAAATCAAGGAGATTTGTAAGGCAAGATTTTCTCCTTTAAACCCATAAAGATAGTTTTTTTTTACTTAAAATATTGCATTACAGATACAGCTTCAGGATAAATTCCATTATTTTGCTTGATATTGGTATTAGGTTAACTGGCCTGAGTAGCATTTTTGATAGTTCTTAAATATATAGGCACTACTTTTACATGCTCCTAGTTTGTGGAGCCTCACCGATGGATACCGTACAAAATTCCTCTCTGGTGTCATTCAGCTTTTGGGGATGAATATCATCTGGCCTAGGGAACTTGCTAGTTTTGAGTCCTGCTGACTTATCAAATAGTCAGCACTAATTTTGAAATCTATTAGGATACTGGATATACTACAGAAATTGGATAGCAGGTTAATATATTTCTCTTCAATGAATATTTCTGTAAAATATTAATTTCATATTTCAAATATTTTAACTCTTTCAACTTCACTTCCACTTTTATCTGTTATAGACTTCTAATTTGAAAGACTTGTGGCTTTCAAAAGGGAATTGGATAAGTACCTGAAGGAAAAAATGTTTGCAGGGCTACGGGGAAAGGGCGGGAGGAGTGGGATTAGCTGAGGTGCTCTTGCAGAGAGTCGGCACAGGCTCGACGATCCGAATGGCCTCCTTCTGTGCTGTAACCGTTCTATGAATTTCCTGTCTAACTATTTTTCCTGTTATCTTACTGGAAGAAGTTTTGAGTATTAACTACGTCATTAGCACTGCACAACTTAAGAAAATGAATATATTATATCTCGCAGTCTGTCATTTTTCAGAATATGAAATATCAGCCCATAAACCAAAGAAAACCTTTTGCAATACACCGCAAAAGCGAAATAAAGATGTCAAATGGCTAGTCAGTGAGCATAAATATGCCCAAAAGGAAATAATAGTGCTTATTGGAACATTCACTGGGAAAACCTAGCATCGAGATCCTCATGCATCTGTCTACTTGCCTGTGTTGACTGGTCTGCTGTGGGCTCTGAGATGCGTGCAGCAGGATACATGGCTATTTAGAGCTTCAGTTATTTCTTTATGGAGCAGCACATAGCAAAGCAGTTGACTCCTGAGATGTCCCTCATGGGGGCTTGGAAGGCCCCTGTATCATTAATGTTGAGAGCAGTGGTAACTTTCACTACACTGGTGGTGCAGCATAGATAGTTAACTGCCTCTGCAAGCAGTTGACTCTATATGGTAGACCTGATGTAGGTGTCAGTACTTGCTGCAACTTGTGAACCTCCAATGTCCTCTGTATTTCTGGATACCTTCAACTCCTCTTCCACCTTGATAAGCCTGGAAATGGCCGCTGCATCCACGGGCTCAGTCAGAAAACTCCTGCAGTATTCACTGCCCTTACTATTATTCCCCGTTCACAGAAGTTTGTCTATTTCTTCCTCACCAACAGCAGCTCTGACCTGGAGTTAAATACTTATCTCTCAATTTTCCTCTGCGACCATAGAATGTTTTGCATTCCTCATTAGTGATCTTTTACAAAGCCTTTAAATTAGCTGGGCTTTTGAAACTTACAGCACTGCTATACCCAGACAATTAACCCGCTGGTGCTTTCTTCTACCATTCTTTGAGTGGTGTCGATATTGTTTGTACGTTTTATAAATAAAGAAATGTTGGTTCTCTAGTGCCTTCACATTATAAGACACGGTGTGAAAAAACAGACATCTCTTTTAAAACTGGAATTTTAGTATCCGTCTTCCATTCTGGAAATTTCCAGACAGCCCACTTTTTTTCTTCGTTCCTGGGATGTGGGCGTTGCTGACAAGGCCAGCAGTTATTGCCCATCCCTAATTGCCCTTGAGAAGGTGGTGGTGAGCTGCCTTCTTGAACCGCTGCAGTCCGTGTGGTTTAAAAAAAAAACTTGACAGATGGCAACAAAAGGCCTGTGTTTTCTTTGACGTGTTTAAGCCCAGAGTTGAGAAGACCACCTGCTACTGCACCAGTGCTATCTTTCCATTTCCCTCACCATCCATCCTTGTGACCTCTCTGAGCCAGAATTTTCAATTAGCTATGTTTGTTCCCAAGGACACTTCAATCTAAATTGGGTTTATTTAAATAAGTTACTTTCCTTTAAACTTTAGGTGTGGCGAATGAGGTAATTTGTTGTTTGTTTTTTGCGTACATACCAGAACATTGCCAGTAAAGCACCAAAGGTTGCCACTTCCGTGCTTCCCAAGTTTCTGCTGGAAAGGGGAGATCGTGAAGTAGGTGGACTTGTTTTTTAAACTATCTGTTTCCTTTGGTCTCATGTTTGTGCAATTGAGATATGTCCTTTCATGTGCTCTGGTTACTCCATATGTCCATTTCTCATAAGAGCTGTCTTTTCAGCAATTAATTTCTTCAATAGTCCAATTGTTGCTAGATCTGTTTTCCTGAAAGAATAGTGTCGGACCATTTATAAACTAGCATCTTTGAATCATCTGAAATCAGGTCTGATTCCTTCAACCTGATATCCTACAACCAACAGAGAGAAGAGTCTTTCAGCCTGTCAGTCTGGGCTAAATTTAAAAGCAGGTCCCACTTAGTCTCCCTCTCTTGCAGGTTTCAATTGTTTTGTTTTCCATTCTTGAATTGTTAAGTGTATATATAATATATACATTAGTGATTGGGTCATTGCTTAAAATACAGTGTAACCTCCATAATCTGCACTCCTATTGGCCATTTACTGATTGTCAGCTAGTCTGCACAGGACAAAACCTTGAGTGGAACACCACCACACAAGTTCTTCTGTTGCCTATAATTCACCTCTTTCACTTGGTGAATAAAACTACACAATGTGGGGAATTTTCTGGGCGGGATCAGTGGTGGGTTGAGTGGGAAAGTGGGACCCCGCTGTCGACCCACCACCATGCGCCTTTCCCAATGTCGTGTCTGTCAGCGCTGAACAGAGCCGACAGGCAGCGGCGGGTGACCCAATTAAGCTCATTAACAACTAGCTGACAGATCATTAACAGGCTTTTTTAACGTACCATTTCACTTTAACTTCATGGCCACAGGAACCACACTGTTCTGGGACCACAGCTGTCAGCCTGAGGTGGAAGTTCTGTGGCCATTGCTACAGCTGATAACTTGTCAGCTTCAAATGTACAGTAAAATCTCCCACCTGACAGACCATCACTTTCCTCAGCCACAAGCTGTTTCTCAGTCCATTTCCAGCACAGATTCTGCAGGCTTTCCACTCTCCATCTACTCTCATCTCATTGGAAGAGCTGTCTCACCATTGACAGATTGCTTCTGTCATCTCTACTTCACCTGCCATCTATTTTATCAACATGGGTGCCCTTTATACTCTCACACCTTGGTCCTCAAAATACGACCACGATCAGCCCCAACACCAGCAGCACCAGGCACACCAGCAACAACACCAACCTTCTCCGCAATCAGCTGGTGCTGCACAGGACAGAGGGCATCAGTACCCGACCACATTGCTGCCCGGGAGGCCAAGGCTGGCCTCACCATGGCTAGCTTTACTTCCCTTGACGCTGTACACCCTGGCTGCCACATGATGCACCAGGTAGGCACCACCCTACACCAACACCATAAAGCATCCCTACAATGCCCAAACCATTCCTTTCACACTCATCACCATTGCGGGGGGTACCGTTATGTTTCACCATTCACTGCAACTCACTAAACCACTTCCAAAGGTGCATACAAATCTGTTCGAGAACGCAAAGTGTTCAAAATAAAGGTTTCAATGTTTGACAGCACATCAACAGAAACTTTACATGACCACTGGATAAAACACCCAAGTGGCTACCCTTGTGTGTTGTTAGTTGGTATGCTTGCGCGAGGATGAGGGTGAGTGTGAGGGGTGGCTAGTGAGATGGGGATGTGCTAATGTAGATAGAGAGAGAGGGATGGGTGGAGGTGCAAGGTAAGTTGGTGTGATTAAGGATGTGCAGGAGTAGGGTAGGGAAGGCAGAGTGATGGGGATGTGATGAGAGGCACAGCAGGATGAGGTTGAGTGTGGCTTGGTGCTAACATTTCATGATCTACTGAGATCATTGAAAGGTTTGCGCCACTGCACCCAGGTCCTCCTGACCACATCCCTGCTGTGCCCTCCTGTGCTATGTGCAACTAGGCCGTGTTGGTCTCCTAGAGAGGTCTCTTCCACCCATCGGAAGGGAAGAGGACTGCCTTGCGTGCTGTGACTCCCTCCATACGTATATGGAGGGAGTCATGGGAGAGCCTGGGTGCAGCCCTGTGCCTTTGTGCAGTCATTGTCAGTGTTTGCAGCATTTCAATGCTGTAGAACATTGACAGCACAAATGTCAAAATAAAGTCGGCCATGGTCCCTTCAAGGAAACCAGCTGATGACGCATCATGAAATGACGTCACCAGACCCGCTTCCTCTAATTGGCCCGGGAAACGCGCTGGGCGGGATGGAGCCAGCAGCGGGGCCGCGACCCACTACCAACATCGCCTGCCATGGACCCACCGAGATAAGTAAAATTGTAGCCCATGTTTCTTTCGTTATTTGTAATCTTGTCTTCAGTCCCATACCTAGTGTAATGCTGTTCTGTATGCGTAAGGCCGCATTTTGGGGACTCTTCTTTATCCTCCAGTTTCCATTATCCACCAGGGGTTCATTCAGGCAAATAACAGAGGTTCCACTGTAATATCTTAGCTATGACACATTAGAAAGGCATGAACAAGACTCATTTAATGTAAAATTTAAAACTTTTTGGTCACCTCTAAGCAATTTCCACCAAGGAAATTAAAAATATTAAACAGAATATTGAAAATTAAATTGAGCACAAAACAGCATCTGGTGTTTATATATAGCCTCTTCAACATAGAAAAGCATCCCAAGGCACATCATAGAGGCATAAGGAAAAATGGAGGCTGAGAGGTAGTGGTGGGGGGGGAGATATATGAAGGGAAGATTTGAAAGGATAG